>NC_044193.1:6890916-7490916 GCF_900880675.1 Sparus aurata
CATCCGTGTTCGTCCATCAGTGCCACATATGTTGATCGACGCGTGTCAGTCAGTCAGTCAGTCAGTCCCGCCGGCAGCTTCTCTCTCTTTTTTTTCTTCCTTCCTTCCCCCGCTGGATAATATGCGGGAGGTGGAATGCGCGTAAAAAAAAGAAGAAGAAGAAAGAAGAAAAAAAAAGAAGCCCGTTTGGTAATGGTACAGTATATTACGCACGGTGCAGCCGAGGGGGAGAGGCGATGCCAGCAGACATCGATCCATAGAACAAACTGAACATTAAAAACTCCTCCCTCCTCGCCTGGACTTGATGATGGCAGCGAGACATTTGTTACACTAGATAACCATGAGTTTATTAAAGGAACAGAGGCCAGGGAAAAGAGAGAGAGAGAGAGAGAGGAGGGGGGGGAGCTCAGGCTGTGTGCTGCCGGGCTGCTGCTGCCGCCGCCGCCGCCTCCGATCACTCCTCTGCTCGGCGTCTTTTTCATGCAGCCTTTTTTTTTTTCCTCCTTCTTCTTCTTCTTCTTCTCGCTTTTCAGATCCCTTTTCCCCCTACAGCTTCCGCTTTGCTTTGCTCTGCTCTGCTCGAATGAAACACAAAGTTTTAGCGAGATTTTTTCCCAGCAAAGATATATGAATGAACACCCGAGCGCCGAGTTTAACCGCTCCGGCGTGACTGAATAATGCGCTTGTTCGTGTGTTTTCATTGAAAAGTGCCTCTCTGAACGTGTTGGTTTAAAAAAAAAAAAACAGCAACCAAACAACAGAAAACAGATCGTATCTGATCATCGATCTTGACGCTGAGCTGCTTCCAGGAGTGTCTCATTGCAGAACAAAAGGTACACAGTCATCCACATGTTTCACACCGGGGAGGCCGGATAGGCAACACACATGCTTAATAAAGTTATTAAAGTTTTGTCACATTTGACTTTAAACTGGCTGCGGGCATCATGTTAAGGGTGTAATCTGATTACATTTGTGTAACTTTTCAGTTCTGTTTAGGTCACAAAGGCTTGTTTACTGCATTTTAAACACCTGGATTTGAATAAATGATCATAATAAAAGATAATATGAGGCCACCTGACACCTCAGGAAGATATTTATGTCCTTCTTATCATCACATCAAGTCACTACTGTGGCTTTACATGTGACAATTACTGATTACTGTACTCCCTCCTCTGATTAGGCATCAATACAACTGCGAACATTAAGTATTCAATCTGTTACTTGCAGTTTTCTCTGGGAAAATGATGAAGATGGCACTTTTCTTAAACTCAACATGATGATTCAAGATTCAACAAGCATCTCCCCTGAGCTGCGTTGTGCAGAATTTAAGATACAAGCAGTGAGAATGAAATAAAATAAAGTCAAGTACTGACTGAGGAAGATAGGAAAGATGTTTCCTTCAGTGCATTTTTCACAACACAGGATTAAAACCAGTCAGCGCGTATTTACGCATTCAGTAATCTGTAGATTAGGAGATTTAGCATGTTGACCAGGTGCAAAGTGACGCATGTGGTGCAAATTTTGAGTTCTGCGTTGTCAGTGTTGCTCGTTTTTCCTCACCAACAGTCCGAAAACATAAAGTAGATGAGTTTACTATTGAAAAAACAAAGAAAGGCGCCAAATCACGACAGAAATGGATCTGAGACTAAGGGATAGTTTATCAAATATCCTGAAAAAACATTATAATTGATCAATTATCGTAATATTTGCAGATTATTTTGTCTGTTTATTCACCAATCAACTCATTATTTCAGGCTGTGACGTGGCATGACCAATCAGGCCTCCCCTGGTCTCTCTCGGTTGACTATACGAGCCTGCGGACGATTAGTTTAATGCCGCTGGACTGTGGATTTCTTTTTGAAGGACTCGGGTCAGATTTTCGTTCAAAGGACGTGACTTTACGCTCGTTCTCGAGTGCCTCGTCTCAGCGCCTCTCTCCGCTACGCTAACAGAGAGCAACGGTAGCTAATGTTAGTATCAGGGAAATCCTCTAGCATACAGTCCTGAGTATTCTGGAGCATATACAAATATATTTATATTTTATTGTACATGCACGGTGAGTCTTTGTATTGTAGGACTCCGATGAAGACGACGGCGTTGAAACATTCGTCTTTTAAAGCGGTTGAAGCGCGTTAAACTTCTCCCCTCTATCAGCAGCTCACATGTCTGCGAACACAAACTAAGGACCGGTTCCCCTTTCACTCTGTATCCGCAGGTATTACCATCTACCCGTCTCAGCGTAAAGTACTTTTTACTACACTACAGTTATGTGTACAGAAAAGGACTCAGAGCTGAAATCCTGGCGCAATAAAATACTCTCAAAGGTTGAGATTCCTATAACATTTTGTAATTTTTCACACTTCTGTAAAATCAAAACCCTGCAATTTGCCTTTTAATTGAATATCTTTTACACTCCAACCTCTAACTTTTGTCATTATCCCGTGCAGAAAAGGGCCTCCCTTTCTCTTTAAAAGCCGCTCATGACCTAATCAAATATGAAGTTGAAGTGATGGATGACTTCATTTCAGAGAGACAACACCCCTTAGAGATCCAGGCTCGCCCCGGATTACAAATGGCTTCCTGATAATATTCCATCACCCTATTTTGTGTCTGTCACTCATTTCGCCAATGATACCAGAGACCTCCCGTGAACTCCACCTGAACCTGCGCGATCAATCACGGCTCAGATCGAGCCTGAGCCGTACCTGTCTGACAGCTCCTAACACCCCGTGTGTACACAAAGCATGCGTGCGTGGTGACAGGCGCTACACCAGCGCCCACCACCACCTCACCTTATCTCTCCAGGAATGGCCTCGCTCCGCTGCCGCCACCACCGCCACCTCCACCTCCACCACCCTCCCCCCCCTCCTCCCTCCTCCTACTGTATCCCGGCGTCACCTGCATCGCCACACTTACTTTCCCACACGGAACTGCTTCTGCAAAAACTTTCTGATCGGCGCTCGTGTTTCGAAACTTTTTTTTTTTTCTTCACTCACCGTCCATGCATCAGTGTCAGCGGCGGATCCACATGCAGATGGTGAAATTTGTCATCCCTTAAGTCTTGATGAGCTTTTCCTTCTTCACATGGCTGCAGCTCTCATACCTGGCTGCCTGAGGATTTTCCGGGATACAACTTCAACAGATTTCTTTTAAGCGTGATCCTCCACTGTAACAAAATGCGACAAACATATGTCTTGTTAGTGCTTTTTTTTTTTTTAGAGACACCTGTGGCTGTCTTTGCAGTAAATATGCAGCTCAGGAGAAGGTAAACAACAAAACTTAATTAATGTCTGTGAACTCTGACCCGTGCTCATAAACCTGAAGTGGAACTGAAATCGTATATTTGATTAAAAAAAAAAGAAAAAAGAAGAGTGAACTTCCCGGGTACGCAAGCAAGACGTTTCCTGCAACGTGAAGTCAGATAAGCATTTCTTTTATCTCAGATTTCATCAAGAACCGGGGCTGCTTCTCTGACAAAGAACGGGAAGCACAGTTTGTACATTCGTGGAATGTTTGTTTGAGCTTTAACACCCATGTAAGCTCGATTTCCAGTCAGCTCGGAAACAGAAAATCTGCCCACATTCTTTGGAACTCACCCGTGGCACTTCTGGAGTGTCGACTAAATCAGCCTTTTATTTATCAACAACAAAGTGTCTTTTGACGGCAGCTGGAGTTTGTGACCTCTCATCAGAGCTTTGGGCTTTGAGAGAGTTTGAGTCATCTCCACAGTCCCTTTTTTTTCTGGACCGTCCGGAGGTGGAGAGACACTGTTTGTGGAGTGGAGATTCAGGTCAACCTTTAACGCTATGTGTCACATACAGGCGGTGGGATAAAAGTACAGGGCAGATACAGCAGACGGTTAACAAGGAGTTTCAGATTGTGTAATGTTGGCGTCTGGGACTAAATGAATCACGGCTGCTGATATAAGCCTGCGGGCTTAGTACCATTTAACATGATTTATTGTATTTTTGTCGCGTAAGATCAAGTAACATTACAAAGTCTTATGGCAGATCACCAAATAACCTTTGAAAACCAGTATGACAGCTTATTTACATTACTCATCCTCACCAGTGACACCCTCTCGTCTCACTCTTGATTTTAAGATTCACTGACTAAAGTTTCTGTTCATCTCATCCAGAAGCTTCATATTAAGGCTCTTTTAATCAGTGAGTGTTAATAAGTAAAAAGGCCATTAAATGTCCTCATAGGATGCTTTTTTAACACTTATAGGATGATTTGCATATTATCATAGCATCATAAACATGTTTATTGTTATAATATTACATGTATAAGGACTAATAAGGAACATGTTAACAGTTCATAGAGTGCTTAAGTGCTACATGAGTAAAAACCTTATGAGTTTGTTTTAATTGATAATTGTTTATTACTATTAAAAGCATTACTGGAGCCTGAAAGCCTTTAGATCCAGTTGCTGCATAGTTAACTGCAGATACATTCATAATTAAGTATGGATTCACATTAATAAAGCAATTAAAAAAGGTTTAACAACAACATAATAGGTCATTTGTTCACCATCAATATGTTTGTTTATGCTATTAGAAATGATTATAGGCTACTCATAAGGTTAACATTCTTAGCTGGTCCAAGTTTATTATAAGTGCTTATAACTGTCTTATAATCTGACAATAGAACATGTAAATTATGCAATTATAAGCACTTAACAGTCCTATTAACCTATTAACTAACCTATTAACTTAACAACTAACACACCGAAATGGTCAGTTTTTATGATCTACAATGAATTTCGAGATCAGGCAGCAGAAAGGGAATACAACCTTTTTGGGTATTTCAAATCTGAATTCTTAAAATAAATGAGCCCTTTACTGTCCATCAGAACTGACTAGCAACAGAAAATATAATTCTATTTAGACAGTTACACTACAGCTGCTCCAATCATCTGCTGTTTTATCTTTTCTGTTTGGGTTCTCGCTCATTGATTTCATACGGAAACTATAAAAACCAACCTTACACTACCTGCCCTGCACCAAATGGTTAATCTCTGCTGAACTGCAGCTAAAGAGCCTTTATGAGATGGTGGAGACCAAAACAGAGCTCAAAGGAGAGTGAATACTTAACTTACTTCAGTCATACGGCCAATAACACGACTCAGAATTAAGTCTAATGTTTCTGCTGGATATTTAATTGTTGTAACTGTTCGCTAACACCATAGTCAGAACATCTTTATAAGGTGTTAACATGCAGGCCTATATGTTGTATTTACAGCTTGCTGCGCTGCCGCCAAACGGCCAAACAAACAATTAGTGCAGGTCAAAGAAGCTGTGTGATATATGCAAAATGCAGCTTGTATCAACTTGTTGCAACACATTTTGAAGCAGAGCTGAAGGTAAAGGTAAAGTGAAATGAAAGGGAATGTTTAAAGTATCAGCTGTTCAATAATGGTAATTGGCCAGGAAACATATTTTTGATGACAAATATGCACTCGGAAACAGACGACAACAGATTCCTTCCAGGTTCCTTCAGATTTCTTCCTCACAGATTTGTTTCCTTATGAAAGTAATGGCCTTCAGACAGAGTGAACTCCCTCTGGTTTGAGCCAGCGCAGTGAGAAGGGAGACAATACTGCAATTAAGCTGTTTTATTTCATTTTTCTCATCTCTGACATTTATGTCTGTCTTCTCCTTCTCTCTAACATTTCAAACGTATCTAATTGGTTGGATCTGAGCTCACACAGTTCAAGTATTTAAAACTGTCTTCTAGAAAATCCTGGTGAATGTGAAGTGTGTGGGGGGTTTTTTTTTTCCCCCTCACCGTTTCTTTGCAAGAAATTTTGCAATCCCCAAAAAACAACTTCACGGCCTGGTCGCTCATGTTGAGCGCTTTTTAGTTTGGTAAACACGACCTCTCCAAAAGATTTATCGTCCAAATAATGTGCAAATAACAGCTCTGCACATAGCTCTGCCATACAAACATTACTGTTTAGTGGCAAATCTTTACAAAGCATTTATAACTTTCCCTGAGCAGGCAACATCTGACACAACAGCGACGTCCAGGAGCAAATTCAAACCAAACACAAATGATAAGATTTACAAGCTCTCTGTGAATGTTGAACATAACAAAAATGGTTTTTGAGAATGCAGACTGGTCAATTATACATCTGAACAAAATCTGGACTCAACTTGAGACTGTTTCTAATATCGTAACACTTCATTCAAATGATGTGGTTGAGCAGTTTAGTTACACTGTCCTTCGACAAAAGGAGTCTAATTATAATGCTGCAGTGATGATAAAAGGAAGGCGGTCTAGGAAATCCAAACCTGTCTTTAATCCAGAGATGAAATTTCATGTACAATAGACGGCCTGTGATTGAAGTCTGGTCTCATACTTTTCAAAGCGGAACAACAACATATGCATACAGTCAAAAGCAGCTGCTTGATTTTTCGAGATGTAACTCATGTGATGCTTGTGAGAACTTACCAAAGCTATAAAACAAAGAGCTATTACTAATTCAGCGGATGTCTGAAAAAATTAAAGTATTCAGTTGCGTGATTGACAAGCGGTTAAAAATAAAAAATGTTCCCAGAAAAGGACTATGGCGCAGCAACATAGCGACGCAAGCTTAAAATGAACACGTTTGGAGGACGGGGGAATAAAAATATCACATGAAACGGGACGGTTTTAAATCTGTGATCACGCAAACATCATTTAACACATCTTGAAATCATGCCTCGGTAGACTTTTTTGAAGAGAAGTTTGCCAGAAACGGCAAAAAAAAAAAAAACAGAAGAACGAGATAAGATGCGCGTTTTTTTTTCTAAAGGCATGTTTGCCATGTAGCAATTCATTCGACAACACAAAAGAAGAAAAAGGGTATTCATGGTTAGACACACAATGGCGTGTGGTCCCATCCTGTGTGAGGAGAACACAGTTTAGTTGAAAGTAGGTGAGGCTGAACACGCTTGTTGTTGTTGTTGTTGTTGAAAGCGCGGTTAGAGGAGCTTTGTGGGACTCGGCGTGTTTGTCCTCGGGGCTGAATGTAACAGATGACAGAGATCATTGGAGCCTTTTTTTTTTTCCACATCAGTCAGAACTTACTCCTTTTCACAATTTTACAGTGTACTATAGAGACACAGACACCATTGTGATATTGTTGCACTGCTTGTACCTAATGCTGCTGCTTGACTATACCGGGTACTTGTCGCTCTCCTCTTGACAGGCGTTAATATGTCCCGCTTCTAATATCCCATTACGTCGGTGACTTTTTGATCCAGTGCAGCCTTCAGCTTTGTGTGGACAAAATGTAGGCGCTAAAAAACATAAAGCCTAAAGTTGGCATGTGTAGTATCTGTGCATGAAGTTTGACTAGGGCTGGGTATCACCAGGTACCTCGCGATACGATACTATCACGATATTTTGCCCACGATAACGATAATATCACGATACAGCGATTCTGCGATTATCAATATATTGCAAGAAATTTCATTCACGATACATCACGATATCTGTGTCACTGAAGAAATTCAGAATTTATTGACTGTACTGAATCCATTTCAGGAATTACAAAACATTGTCAATCAATTTCACATGAATGACAGCCAAGTAAACAGAGAGTATATTGCAGTGTCTCTTCTTAACACACACACTGACTACAACTATCATTAAATATCTATATGTGTGGGTTTCAGAGCTAGTTAAACCATTTTTAAAATTTTATTTGGTTGTATACCTATGTTTGAATAAAGATAAAGCTGTCCTCCGAAGACACCTTTTTTACATTTTTAAATATCGATATTTGGCTCCAGTGTATTGATAACGTACCTCAAGAGGAAATATCGCGATATATCGTAGTATCGATATTTTGGCACACCCCTAAGTTTGACCACTGCAACACTCGCAACTCTGATCAGTGGCCTTGAGCTCTACCTATCCTCACCCCTCTAGCGCCAGTTTTGCATGTGAAGGCGTTAGATTTTCAAAATAAAGCAAGCCGACAAACATTTCACTCATCGTGACGTGTGTATAATTTCTGGACTCTGTCAGATGGTTTGCGGTTTGACACAAAAATGACTCGCTCAGGCTGCGTCGCGTTGGAATAAAGTTCAGCCGCGTCACCGCAAGACTGTAATGTTATTTATGTTTAAGCCAACTTAATTATGCAACATAACTTAAACACAGTTCCGCGGTGACACTTTGACAACGTTGTCCAGGGTTTCCCCCCAGATAATTGGCAAGTGGAGATGGTAAACGTAATAATTTACGTTGGCAGACGTGCTCTATTTCAGGCGAGGTGGGAAATTAATAGTTAAAATATCTTGGATGCTGCCTACATGTACTGTATACTTGTATATTCACAATACTTGTTTACTAGTTGACCAGTAATAAAACATGAGGAATATAACAATCTTGCCGTTTCTGATGGCTTAGATATTACAGCAAAACACAATAACACTTTAATTATGAAGCAATAATAATGCTCTTGTCCTTGTCAAAACCCTTTCGTGTGCTGCCATGAACATCCTCCCCAGCGGTGAGGTTAAAGTCGTCATATTATCTCAGGTGGAATGGCACGATGACCCAGATGTAACCTGAACTCATATCTGCAGGAAATGGGTCTGAAGCTGCTGCGGCTGTCAGTCATTCACCAGAGTCACGACGGTATATGGGGCATAACGTGAGAGGTGTATTGTTTCTTTAACCCAATAACACCCATGCAAACAATCGCTCTAACATCGCTGCTTGACCTATTTCCTCTCATGTAATATATCGTTAAAGCAGCCTTGTGAAATGGCTTAATTATTCATGCTTGATTTCAAAATGAAGAGCTTTGAGAACATGGCTCCACAGGAGGATTGACACACGCAACGGTGCTCTTACAAGCACACACACTGAGGCACACTGGGGCCTGGCTTAGTCAAAAAAAAAAAAAAGAAAAAAGAAAAGCCTCACACACCCTTGACTGACTTCATCCACTGTGTTGTGCACAGAGCATTAAAGCAAGAGTGAAGATAAATGCCCTGTCAGCGCCTTTAATGATTTATTTCAAACATTTCACTCGATCCAATAAGGTTACAATCTATGGCAGGTAATTGTTTATACAGGAATAGATGGCATTTTGTTTGTTTTATTGAGCATTGAGCAGAGTGAACACACTAACCTCAGAAATGGATGCTCTGTCAGAAATATCAATTTGCTCTTTTAGAAAACACATTCTGCACCCGCAATTCTCATCACACATATTAACATACAGTTCAGCATTTCGACTTCCTCGTGTAAGGCACCGCGCCGCCTCTGAAGTTCCTTTAATCTCCTTTTGAAGGATGTGAGGCCTGTCTGTCCATATGGACGAGCGTGCGCGGGGTGACCGATCCGCCACGCACTATTTTTGCCTCCCTGCCGTGCGTGTGCTGCAGTTAAGTAAGGCATCAGAGCAGCCTGTCACTTGTCCCTTGGTATTGCTTTAGTCTGCGTCGACAGTGTGTCCACCCTGGGTTTGTCAGTGTCTATTCAGACCTGACCTGTCTTGTTCAGCGCATGGCAGAGGATGCTGATGGACATTTCCAGTTCTCCTTCTCGGTGTCCATCACTCGGCGCAGGATGCATCCCTGACGCATCTTAGTTTGAGCTCCCGAAATTTGTTGACAGTTGCAGAGGGTGGTCTGCAGTTCTGCCACCCTCAATTACGGGAGATGTGATCTGATTCTGACTTGAGGGATGTAGGTTGCCTGCTGTGCATAAATGCTCAATTGTGGTCGATCGATATCTTGCTAATAGGTTTTGAAAATTGAAAACAATGCAAATAGAAAAGATGCGTGAACCCCGCTGAGGGATTTTGAAACACAAACCCAAAGGGCTAAGTGAAGGTGGGGTGAGTGACGTCATTTATTTATTTATTTCCAGTCCTTGTGGATTAGGATTCATTCATCCCCTTTCATGTCTGTTGCTTTGCTGCCAGTCAATCTCGTGTTTGTTCTCTTAATTTCCCGCAACCTCGCTGATGAAAAAGAAGGAGTATTTAATTAGCAACCCCTCTGTTATGTTGAAACAGTTAGCGCATTTTTATAGGACCAGGAACGGAGCTCAAGTCTGTTTCTAATGGAGATGGAGGCAATCAGATAACCAACATTGCCACCCGTGCTCTCTTTTACTCTTCTTGAAGAGGACAACTTCGGCTTTTAATAAACATGTAATAAGAAGGAAAACAGCTGGTAGCTGCATCACAGATGGTGCCGTTCTTGGCATCTCCAAGGAAGGGACCACACATACAGATGGCTCATTATTCCAGCATTTGGTTATGCATATTGCACAAAATTTTATTCCAATGCTTAACAACCAGTATAAGCAATACAGGTGTTACTATTTTTCACGAGGCTCCCGCTGCAAAGTAAGCAGTCGCGATCTTGTTTTTGGTCACATCTTTTTGATGCGGATCACTCACACATGCCTCCCGAATCTTCCTCTCCCCATCAATATTTCAGTGCTGTCTCTGTTTGTGAGGAGTGCCGCGTTAATCTGCACTCAGGTGTGATTCATGGCTAAACAGCTGTCAGTCTTTCGCCCCGACTGCGGCTCTGTTTTTTCAAAGAGCACCTTTGTGTCATTAAGGTAACAACCCGAAAATACCTCAGCGGGTCGTTGATTAAGAGGGAGGGAGGGATATTGATCACCGAGCAACGGCAAAACAAGTCAGCAGAGCCTGCCGAGAGCAAGGCCAAACACATCAGCTCGACAACCTTGACCTCTGCGATATCCCGGAGACTTCGCCGTTTCATCTCGACTTACAGACTCCTACTGTAGGCTGATTATCTGCATATTTCTGAACTTGCGTGCGTCCTCTGTGTATTATTTATGTCTGTTCAAACAGAAAATGTCACTGGTAAAAAAAATAATAATAATTTGAATGAAAACAAGGCAATGGATTCGGTCCCATGAGGGAAATGTGTTCTTCGTTGAGTCTTTTTTTAGGTTGACTGTTTTAAATTACAGATGCTCTCTAATTGGCTACGGTCAAATAAAGCCCGCCTAATGAGGCATTGCATTCATTTGCTTATTTCCTTTCAAGTCGCTTCCCTTTGTATCTCAGAGCAAAAGTCTGCTCTTGTGCTCACTGCCGTTCCAGAGTATTCTTAGTCAAAGGACTATTATGCCTCCGACGAACATGTAAATATATATTTGTTTCTGCCGCCAGACGAGCTGAAACTGTGAATTCACTCATTAGCCGGGTAAACAGGAGCAATAATAAACCCTGAACTTGAACTCGCACGCTGAGCTACCTGCTCCGCGCTATTTTTGATGACCACTCGCCAGGTTTAAAGCAGGAGAGAGAGCCACCTCTGCCTACATCTCACTCGCCGCATCTCCATTATATGATGAACTTAGCGCGGACTTCTCCTTTAATGCGATGATTAAGTGTGCTAATCACAAGTGAGAGCGAGACGTAGACACTTTTGTCCGTCCGCCTGCGCGCGTGTGTGTGCGTGTGTGTGTCCTGAAACATCCCAGGGATTTTCTTTCAGACCTCCTCACACTTGACACTCCATGTATGCTGGAGCTGTCCTGTCCAATTTATAACAGGAGTCAATGTGACCTTTATCCTGGCAATGACTATAATGTACTTTAGCACATGTCATTCTCGGGTCAGGATCATCCCCTGTGTCATATGTTTTGTCTTGCATGTTTTACAGTCACCAGGGACGTACCGCTGCGCCTTTGTGCTGCAGCCAATTCAACTTTAAAGGGAACTTAGACAGGTGAGAGCTCCGGAAAAGCACGTATCATTACCATAGAGACAGTTTTCCAGAAAGCCTATTTAATACAGCGCGCAATTATTTCTGCATTATTATATTTCCAGGGATATTTATAGCCTGCATAATTTAATCAGACATAATAATTACGCAGAAATAACTATTTTGAACCCGGGGTTTATTAATAATAGCTGTGCTTTTCTACGCAAAGTCTGCAACAAATGGAGAAAAAACAAAGGAGGCCAAAGGATTTAGAGTGCTTAAAAGCATAGGTAGGGCTGCACAAAATAACTGTCACATGTTTTTGGCTCTAATTTCCCCCCTCATACTCATCTTATTGCTCATCAGCTAAGTTGTCAGGTCTGCTACATCCCTTTGATGGCATCACTGACAATTAGCAAGACGATGCCACACAAAACCATCTGGACAGGCACATCTCGCGTTGCTGAGGGAGACAGTTTCTGGTGTGACAAAAATAAATCTCAAGGTCAGTCACTGTCACTTTTTAAAAGTATCAGATTCCTTCAGAGGTAGATTTATGGGATTGGATTTATTTTGAGAAGGTTTACTGGCTGATGACGGGGTGTCTCGGAGACTGTTAAGTGGAGATGAGGAATTAAAGCAGTGAAGTATACAACCCTGTCTCTGCTTAATGTTTCTATTGTTTTATATATTACAGTACTTCATTGTCAGGGTGCAGACGAACAACTGGATTTATTTAAATGGTAGTAAATATGGGAAATATTTTTTATAGATAGATAGATAGATAGATAGATAGATAGATAGATAGATAGATAGATAGATAGATAGATAGATAGATGGACCTGGGACATCATCATTCTAGTACGCGCAGAAAAAAAACGATCAATTATCAAGAGGGGCGGGAAATTGATTTTTGCCCGCCCCATACGCAGCAAATGTTCCACATAAATATATGATGCTTTGACAAACCTCTTTGTATTAAACGTGAAGGGCCTTGGCAATGAAAGTCAGACTAAATATAACTCTGTTAAGGCCCCGACCGCACCAGCGAGCGAGACAGAAAATTCTGTGGTTAAAATCTTCACTGGAACGACCGCAGCGAAGTAAATGTTTTGGTCAATGTGGACACATGAATTTGTAGTAACCTTTGAAGGAACAGAGGCCCAAAACGAAGGAAGCTGTCTTTGTTATGTCGCTCTGTCCACTTTTAATTCAAACTGCTGGAGGACAAACTGCTCCACACAACAGACAGGGTTTACATACAGTTATGAGAAAGGAGTCGACGTTATGAATGCATATTTTGAATAAACTGTGGAAATTCATTGCCTTGTTAGCAACCAAGCAAACAAGATAGCTAACTGTTGCGTTCTAACCCTAACAACTGAAGTAACTTTGTGAAATTTGAAACAGTGAGTTAAAAAACAAACTATATGGCTCCATACAGTGTAATCAAAGAGATCCCAAGCTGATTTGAAAAGACATTATTTAGTCCTTTGACGCATGGTCAGGCTTGCACACCCACTTCAGACAGGGTGGATGCTAACGCCTATAGCTTAGCAGCTACATTGAAGAGTTTGGCTTTAAAGGGGTTGGAACTTATGTGCTTTCAAACCAATCTAAGATCTAAACTACTGGAGGCTTAGATCACTTTGGAAAAGCTGTATGGGGGCCATTTCATAATTTCTTTTTAAGCTGTTGTTTGATTTTAAAAACAAGTCTCCATCTACTTCAGTTGTTGAGGAGAATAATGTAACACCGTTTCGCTGTGAAATGTTTTGTTGACTACAGAACCTCACCTGATTTTCAATAGACAGGAAGGTGAGTAGGTAACTACTGAATGTTCCTTTTTGGGTTGAACTAATCCTTTACCGGTCAGTTAGCTTGCTTGTTAGCTTGTGATGTAACACTCTGCAATTAGTACTAAGCTATTAGCGAGTACTTACATCCCTGTTTTTTGATATCTTTAAAAATAAATCACATTTAATTCTGACATCTCATTAGTTTTTGATCATGTTAAACTCTTTTGTTCCTTTTGTGTGTTTCTAAGTGTCATTTATTGTTTAAGTATTTTGCTAAATCCTTATCTATATATCAGTAAAGCACTGTTTCAGGGGATGTTCGCTGTGTGAGCCTGTGGCGTCACGTCTGTTTTATATCTATTACCTGGTTTTATGCTGTTGTATCTTTGCTCAAATAAACAAAACCAAAGCTAAACAATCCCGAGAACAAAATACCAGGAGGGAGTAAACAGTCCTGAGCAGAGAAAACAGAAGGAGGCTCAGAGAACCGCTGTGGCGCTAGCATGCTCCTGGCCTGCTAGTGTGCTCGCCGTTAACTTGGCAGCTAGCGCCACAACAAGCCCTGCAGCAAATCCCCCCCCCACGTCACCGAGCTTCTAGCACCACCTACATCCAGATGAATTTAATTGTGCATCTCAGAGCAGTCATAACTGTGGTTTATATCTTTTTCCAACACAACAATTGAAGGTATTCTATGGACGCCGGAGGATTAAACGTTAGCTATAATCATTCCGTATTCATTTTGAACTGCTTTGTTTTCGCCGACAGGTTTTGGATCAAGGTTGCTGGGGCAAATGGGTCATTAAACAGAAAACTAGAACATACTGTCATTGTTTTGAAGAGCGTGTTCGATGCGAGCCCTGCTCTCGCCACAGTAACTCATCCGCAGCTCTTCCATTGTGTGGTCCCATGATGCTTCTCTGCTTGTGTGTCCATACATCATGTTTGTGCGTGCCGTACTAAAGCAGATCCCCTACAGAATAGGCTCCGGAGTGTCATCTACACAGAGTTATCCCTCACCACTGGCTGACCGTGGCATTATTCCGATGGGGACTGTTTGACTAATAAGCATTTTCGCTTCACAAGTGCTGGCTCTAGTCAATGCTGCTGCTCTGGATATACATAGTGTATAGAGGACACCTTGAATTGGAAAAAAAGAAAGGTGGCCAACACTATTAAAAGCACCCACTGGTCCGGAAAACACACTGTGATTTCATTACAAAAATCATATAATGGTCGTAAACACAATAACAAAGTTGCACTTTCGCTTGGAGAATTTGCAGCGTATGTAGAACAGAAGCAGCCCTCTCTCCAGATCATTTTCTTCTGTTTTTTTTTTTGTTTTTTTTTTTGACAAGTTACACTCGAATGCGCAGAATATATCCTTTGGTTTGATTTCAATCTTACAAAACTGTTGCAGAGGTGAACAAATACTTTACCGAGCCAAAAAGAGGAGAGCAGTCTCATAAAGATGTGAAATAAACGCAGCGTTGTTCTTGACTTTAAACGCACTGTGTCGGAAAAAGGAAAAAGGCTGAACACGCCGTCCACACATCAGTGGGTCAGCTGAGAGTCGGTGATCCAGCTACACTCTGCGGTGATTCATCTCTCCTTGAGTGGGCTGTTTTACAGTAAAATAAGGCGTTAACGTTGAGAAAAAGAAGCTTTTTTTTTTAAAAAAAAGTGTTACATAAATGTAGCGGAGCAAAAATAGCACATTTTGCTCTGGGATATCCTCAAGTGAAGTACATGTATTTTAAACCTTGAGTGGTTTCTTCTTTTCTGAGGTTAAATTATGTTGCAGCAACCATGAAGTGGCTGCAGCACACATTAAAACTGGTGCTGTATGGTGTCTGAGACATATCAGTGTAAAACTGAGAAATATCCGCAATAAAATTCATGTGCATTCTGCCTGTGGTTGACCCTTTACGGTTTGAGCTGAGGGTGAGAAAGAAAGCAGCAAAAAATAACTCATTGACCCTCTCTGCGCTGGTAGACGCTGCATATTTCGACAACCGCCCGCTAAAACTATTTTGGCTCCATGATGCTACCTGAGTGTTTTCCTCCCACACGCAGTTAAAAAATGCACATAGCAAAATGACCTCCTTCTTTGTGCTCGGTTTGTGGAAGTGAGCATTGGCAGAGTCACTTGCAAATTTGTTTCCTATCTATATTAATATTTATCTCTCTGCTGTAAATAATATTTGCCTCAGCCACCCAAACATATTCACAGCGCTCTGAGAAATTCAGTTCTGATGAGCGAATCTTAGCCGTGGATTCTGAAGTTTTTTGTGCTGCCCGCGTGCCGCACTGTGAGCCCCCGGCCCGGGTCCGAGCCCGCTGTTACTCTGTAAGGTGTTGCGATCCCCTCAGCAGACCACCCTGACAACCTCTTCCTCTGTTGTTCGCCTTCCCTGCAGTAAAAAAAGAAAGAAAAAAAGGAGCCTCGCAGCAGAGGGATTCAGTCCGTGGAGGTTTCCACCATCAGATGGTGTATAACGTCTGGCAGTCTCTCACGGTAGGGCTTTGGTAGAAGTTCAGCACACATGAGACACCATCATTTGAAAAACATCTGTCACTCTGACAAATAATAAGTGCACAGGGCCTCCAGGGAAAAGGGAAGTGCGAGCTCCATATTTTATTTCTTTCTGTACAACACTGCGACTGACTGCTGTTTTTGTGTGTGGTGAACTGTACTTTATGTCTAATGCGATGCATGCTCACACTGACAATTGACATTTTAAGGGCATTACCCTTGACAAGGCGACCTGGACAAATGAAAGGAAAAGGCAGAATGATTTATCAGGGGGACTGGCGAAATATTTTGATTTACATTTTTTCCGCGCCGTTTCAAATGAATCTCCGAGACGTCTCACCACACCCCTGCTCCGGGCTGTGTGAGCTGTCTGCAGAACAGCCTGATGACCTGAGATCAGGTAGGGCTATATCTCCCCAGGGCGCTTGCAAAGCCAAGACAACGCCGCACTGCTCTCCTTTTCTAATTCTGCCAGTTCCTCCTGGCTTAATTGAGAATTTGAACAAACAAATTAATCATTGCAGCCCATAAAAATGACAGGATTCATGCAGTAGCATTCTTCATTCTCTCTAATTTGTTGTGTGTTGTCGTCCCCCCGCCCCTCTTCCCGTGCCTTTTCTCAAACCCCCACAGTATTTTTTGTGCTGAATCTGCTGGTTTACCCCCTTATGAAAATTACAAATACTTGTCAAGGTTAACGAGTTAATATTCTCATTCAATATTTATTTTATGGGCGAAAGAAAGCGTCTCCCTTCAGCGCGTCCTCTTCCAGAGCGAGGATGGGTTTGTTAATCAAAATGACAAGGACAGTGTCCTTTTGATAATCCCCTGAATCATCGAGAATAAAAAATGAACTTTATTAATCAGCGGCCCCTGATTAATTGTTATGAAGTGTTGCTCATCCATTTCCCCTGCATTTCCGTAATTTTCACAGAAGCCTAACAATCTCCCCAATGATTTGAAGCCTTTTGAGCTGGCGTTGCATTCAGCAGCATAGCAATAAATAGCTGGGCAGCACACTCTTCTTCCTGGGTGAGCTTCTACACAGCAGACTTGTACAAATACGCAATGTTTATTCTCCCTCTCTGCTTACCGCATGACTTTTTTTTTTTTTTCTTCTTTATATAACATCTCGGGGTTGGTTTTTTTTCCCGCCTCTGAGTTTGCATTTTCAAAATAGCATTGTTCAAAAAACATCAATACTGACACTAACATCAGTTTAGTAGCAGCCATCAGTCTTGCCTTTATGTTTGTGTCCCGCATCAATACTGCAGTTTCTGCCCACTTAATCCTTGACTGCGAGGCGAGAACGCGTTTCTTCTTAAAGGTGGACACAGCTGCACAGTTCAGCAATGTTACCAGTGAAAACTACATATAAAATCAAACATGAATGAGTTTCACGTTGCACACTATCTACACACTAGCGAGCCAGACACAGACGACCTCCACACAGTGAAACATGATCCCCAAATCTTGTTTTGCACTTAAAGACACATGACAATTAATAGTGCATACATCCATGATGTCTATGATTAATATATGACATTGAATGTCGTTTGCACGTCGGATGGTGCGAGGTCGGGATTCTGATGTAATTTACATGAGTGTGCGAGACGTGTGGCACTCATTTGCTCTGAAGTGATGCCCATGAAACAGAATATACAAACGTTGGGAAAGTTTCATATCAGAAGGGTGTCTCTCTCTCTCCCTTTCTTTCTTATTCCTCAAGGCGTATTATTACAGAGGGGGGCCAGATGAAGAGAGAATATTTCATGCTATGCCCATTCATCAGCAGCCATCCATTTTACTTTATTTACGTTAGAAGTTATTATTTTTACGCCCAGCCCCATATTTAAAAGTCCAGTGTAAGGAAATTATACATTTAACGAGTGCTCGCTGTGAATTTCAGCCCCTCCAACAGATTTAAGGGGGTTGGGTGGCTCACATGCAATTAATTGTGGAGGTGTTTTATCCATCAGAATGAATAATTTAAAGGGAATGTTAATAGGTATCCCAGTCCTGGCCAAAGGAACGGAGACAAAGTGTTGTTGAAAGACGTTTCATTACTTCCCCTCTGATGCTGCTCTTCATTTGTTCTCATGTGTCTTTTTTTTTCTTTTTGGGGTCAGCCTCGTCGAAATAAAAAGTGGCAAAAAAGCAATAATAACGACAATGATAATAAAACAATAACACAATAATAATGAAAGGAATGTATGTATATATGTGTATATAAAAAAAGGAAAATGGAAGATGTTGGTTTAAAATTAACACCACATAGCCATTTTAGCTTGATTCATTTCAAAACTGTATAATGGCTCAGTGTCAGAATTAAAATCATTGCAGAACAAAGCCTGTAGTTTAACTTTCCCCATAAATAAAACCAAGTCTGGTTTCACAGCACATGGGAACCAAAGTAAATCTGAGCGAGAGGTTCCCCTACAGAGTCACCTTTGAAAAAATCAGCTTTGTGCAACATAAATTGTCCTCGGGAGGGGCGTTAAAGCCACAATCCCTCATTTTTTTTTTTGCAAGTATGTTCACATAAATTACCGCGGACTTTGAGTTATGGATTAAATATTTAAATAATCATCTTGTTTTCCTGACGCTTTCCCCCCCAAACACTGATGCAAACAAACCTTTGACAACATCACGAAAACATTAACAGTGTTTGAAAAGACATACATTGTTACTTATAGATTACAATTTTGGGTCTCGCAGCGTGGAAAAAGTACATTATATGCATTCTTGAGCTGAAAAAGTTTTGTGAATACTAACAAATTTATCACAGAACTTGGCCTGAATTACCATTCGCTCTTTTAACACTTAAAAAAACTCACAGCTCCCACTTGAAGGAAGCATTAAATTGATTATGTCTGAGACTTGATCTCAGTACAGCTTTGACTGATTCCTCCTGTGTGTGTGCATGTGCGTGTGTGTGTGTGTGTGTGTGAGAGAGTGTCTGTTCTGGTGGGAAACAATGTGAACTTCACCGGCTCCCCCACGCAACACGGGGATGACATCAGAAAGAAGTCGTCTCTGTCAGATGCAATAAAGGGACGTCCACATGTGCATAGTCCCCCATCCTTCACACTTTGTGTACAGCCAACCCTCAACATAAATTAGCTATGGTGACTACTCTCCTTTCAACGGCCATCCAAGACAAGGACGTTTGGAGAGAGAGAGAGAAAAAAAAGAAAAGGCGCACTGAGGGTGTGTTTTGAGCCAGGTCCCCCCCCCTTCAAAAAAAAATCTAAAAACGTAAATTCAGACGAGATGTTGCAAAATTTATTTTCCTACGCTATCCTTTTCCCCTCGGTAACACCGTTAATTTTTCACAAAAGGATTCACAAATACATGAGTCCTTTTGTACGGTCTCCTCAGATGGAGATCTATGGCATTGTGAACAAAAGACACTCCTTCAATGACAAGTGCCAAGTACATCAGCCAGTCCCTCTTTTCAAGTAATTCCAACCCTGGCTATTCAGGGTTTGCCCTGTGGCGAGACCGAGCACTTCGTTCTCCAGAAATAGCCATAGCTCATCTTTCACAAGGACTCAGGTCGTCTTATCACGGGAGAGAGAGAGAGAGAGGTTCATTTGAATTTCTGTCTCTTTAATATGCCTGGCAATCATGATGCCCGCTTAATATTGAAGTTTGGGGAGCGCTTGGTGTTGCTCTCCCCCCTCCGGGCTCCGTGGCAGGCACAAAGAACTTGTAACTTGCCATCAAATATCTTATCGCACGACTTTATCTGCCAGCGGTGGACAACAGTCGCACCTCAGCAGCTCTGCTGGAGAGAAATCCTCAATCTAAATGTGTTTATTCTTTTCCCACTCCTGATAGCATTCAACGGGGTTTGCCTGTACAAACAAACATGCTGTTGAATGGATACGCTCAAATGCTGAATGCTAAAAGCTTAATAATTGTATAACACTTAAAACAAAGACTCGGTTTGCTCTGCTGGCTTTGTATTTATTTGCTGCCCACTGCACCTCATGAAATCTGAGTTTCCTTTTGTTCCCCGTTCACAGCAGAAAAAAAAAAAAAAAAAGCAAAATTGGCTTACCACATCTAATTAACACCCAAACACACCTTGACAACTTTTGCATGACACTCACTCCGCTAAAATCTTTTGAGAATAACACAAAAAAAAGAAAAGAAATCCACACTTCAGCTGAAAAGAGAGGCGTTTTTCTTGATAAATTTAAGATAAAAGACGTGGCAGTCATTTTCTCCCATGACATATTTGTTCTTTAACAACAAATCAATGGCTGTGAAAGCTTGGCACCTGAATACAGAACAATGGGGAGATGAAGCGAAGATTGTCTTCATTAGGCACATTAATATTCATAGAAAGTAGAAAATCTGACACCACGGAGGACTTGGTAACCTTTTCTCATATTAGATTTTTTTTTTTCAACTTCTTAACACAATTAAAGTCCAGCAATGACTTAATTAATGCGGCTTTCTGTCAGGCGCTTTAAAGAACTGTCAATTTGGCCTGGGTCTGCCTGTCAGCGGGGAAGAAAGACAGTCATCCCACTCTTACAGGAGACAGTCGGAATCACAGTGCCGGATAAAGTCACATTCTCAGACACCTTGCCAAATTGATTCTTTTAAGGGTTTTCTTGCAGATTACCATTTCTTCCCTCCTGTCTCTTATTCTGCACGAGTGTCAAATCTGAGAGAAAATCTAAATTCAGTTTTAGGTACGGGCTATTACCGTCCTCTCCTATTGTGCTGGTTGTTGCTGATACCCTGTTAAATTATGATTTGAATGAAACATTTCTCGCGCAAGACAGCGTCCTCAGAGCTCCGAATCAATTACCGAGATACCGGGAACAACGTGGTGTGGGTAGAACACGCTGCCCTTTGCGGTTGCAAAAGTTATTGAATCAACAACATTAACTCAATTATTCCTTTTTTGCAAGAAGTTAGTGCATGTTTTCTATCCTCGTTAAGCGTTTTCCACGACAAACGATATCAGGGAAACATCGTGATGATTGTGCGGTGAGTTTCGTTGGTAGATCAGCCCCGCGCTGAGGCTGCGAGGAACGAGGCGGACGCGTTTTTTTTTTCCCCCACTCAGAACCAGAACTGTCTTCAAGTGGAAGCCACAGGCTGTCCAAACAAGATGACAGTGCAAATGGGCTGCTGCTAATGACTGATTCTCCTCCTGCCTGGGTTTTGATCAAAAATAGCTCGCTCCCCTCTCTCTGTCTCCAATGGTAGCAACCAAAATTGAGGTAATGGGCCTTACTTTAGAGGCTGACACAGCTGCGGGATTTGTTATCACTTTGACGGAGATCGGTCACACTTTATTATAAGTGAGCTGAGATTTTCAAGAAGCGCTGCGAGCAGAAACAGAAATAGATACGCGCGTTATTGTCGCTTGCTTTGCGAGTCACATTTTTATAAACTCTTTCTCCGTCTTATTGATGTAAATTTGTTTAATATAATATCGGAGGAGTAATGCAGTCAGAATCTGATTTTCCACATTTATTTTCTCATTTATCCACTAGGTGTGACCGGAGGGGGGGTTGGGATTCATACACTGCCATTCTCTGTATTAATGAACCAATACCTGTGATCATTCTGCAGGAGGTGTAACTGGCTTGGCAGGTGTGCTGCCACTGGGAAACAGATTAAAATAGTCAGGGTTCCTTTCAAGGCTTGTACAGAAAACAATGGAGGCTTCACAAGGTAATCATGCCATTATATGAGACGGAGGGACTAATTGGAATTATACTAGAACAGGCAGGGAGCTCATTAAAACCTTGAGCACTACCTCATGATAAACAGTCACTTTAAGGGCTGGCACTAATATGATGAGGCAAAGTCTTTATTTCTCACTTTCCAATGAACACATCTGATGTTTAAGCTCCTTACACTCTCTCAGCAGGTATCGTGTGGAATGTAAGACTCCTTAATTGCCACTGGAAATTAGTACGACGGTTATATCGAGAGCTTTTGTCGTCATGCAGAAACCCTGACTGAGATGATACTGTGGCGCCGCTCGAGCCCCTGCACCATTTTGAATTCCTCGTAATAGAATCACACTGAGCTTTTTCGTGCCTCGTATTAACATTTCATATTTTGTCATGTGCTTTTCAACATGCATTTCATTATAACAAATTGAATCGTGCGTTGAAATATTAATTGTTCGACTTTGCTCATTACAAACCTATAAAACCTCACCGCCGATACAATACCATAATAACACAGCGAGCTTGTTATGGACTCTGACAACCCCTGATTAAAATCAGACTCATTTTGCTTGATGAGAAATTGGCTTTACCCAAAATAACTTTATATCCCCCTGCTTTTCAACCACAGTTCATTAGCTCCATCTTGCTCAGGCAGGATTCTTTGTGCCATTTTGACTGTATTCAAATCTCTCTAATGCCATCTCATGTTTAAAGACTGGCCATAAATCCCATATCAGTTCTTAATGACCACTGCCGGCCAGCCGGTAATATGTCATTGTTCGCAGGCGATCACCCAGCGGGGAATAGACCATGCCAGTCTTTGTAATTGCACACCCAGAAAGATTTATATTGCCATTATGCACACCCATAAGAAATAATTCAAACATATCATTGAAAAAAACAGCCTGCACACTGCTGATCCCCAAATCTCCACTGAGCATCTCGCTAGTATAATATTCTACTGCCTCTGCTAACATGGCTTTAATGTCTCCTAGTAAAGATGTCTCGAACACTCATACTCCATATGTCTATTTAGTAGCGATACTGTTTCTCCTTCTGCAGGGTGCTTTGGACGAGTACGCAAAGACTGCATTGGAAAATGCAAGATGTCGCGGAGCTCTACAGTGGCTGAGTGGCCGGAATATTCCTCGTACATCAATTAGCTGGCGCAGTGTGCATCCACATAAACTCCTCCAAGTACACTCCTGCTTTTTTTTTTTTTTTTTCATCCTAAACGCCCTCAATCCTTGGATAGCTCCGAGATGTGGTGATTGAAGACGCTGTTAGCTGAACTCCCCAAGTGTGCCGCGGGAGCTTTGTTGTGCAGCCTGTCCCCGGTTCCTCCTGAGAGGGGAGGCAGGTGTAGGCTGACGCAGGTTTGATCACCTTGGTGAATGTGGACCTAAGTGGCTTCTCCGCGTCCGCAGGGAGGACAACAGCAGCCAAGTGCGGAGGGACGAGTGTTTGACTTGGGCTAATGAATTGCCTGGTTGAACAGAATTACATCATGCTTGTTTTCTTTAAAAGGATTTGACAGGTACTCAAATATGCTGGTTGACGTTATAATTTAAGCTACGGCACCGCGTGAGGGGAACAGATAGAAGATGTATTTGTAGATTGATAAAATGTTACGCTGCCCAGGGTACGCAGGATGTTTATTCATGAACGGCGCTTGTAACGCGTTAGGCTTCGGTTGACGTACTTAAAATTTTAGGAAAACGGACAGCGAGTGACACCAGAACGATGGTGGCCTCTGCTTGTTCTCTTTGTCCTGGTTAGAGGGGCCGGAGAAGTAGAGGGGAAGTTGAAATGCCCTGCTGAAGTCAGCCATCAAAAGCAGGCCAGTCATGCAGACTCCTGTTTCAGAGTCTACTGAGACCGCTCCCAGGGACTCTTTGTTCCTTTTCAACCAGACTGCTGCTGTCTCCGTGCTCAGGGGGCTCACTCACCAGTGACAGCCACAGTCAGATCATACCCCCACAATCAAATACAGTTTTATTAGATCTGTCTTGCAGAGCGGCACTCCACTGCAAAAACATGTTTTGTTCTCTTTAACCTATTCCACCGGGGACACAAACCAACAGTGACACTGTCATTTGTGAGCAATGCAGTATGACTCCCTTGTGGTACAAATGTCAGATTATACCGTGCAGTACTAGTTATCCTCCCTAAATATAGCCTCTCTGGTATCATAGCCTGTCGCAAGAAATTCATGGCTTCACACACATGGCCTTTAGTGGAACCCCAGACACTGTCACAAACCTTAGGAAGTCGCCAGGATGAGACTAATTGTAAATTCATATCTGTCTGCAGACTCTCCTTGTAATTCTGAGAAGAGAGGCACCTGCCCCCAGCTTGATCCTGGCTCGTAATGTGTGATGTGCACTTTTCAGTCCCAGCAGATATCAAATTGATTTGCACATGGAATTGCCATCTCTTGTTAAGCTGGCATTTAAGTAGCGTATTAGAATTAAAAAGGCACGTGTATGACCAGCCGCGAGACGGTTGGGATACAGGTCACTCGCACTATTTTACTACTCTTAGAGGTTTAATTAACCAGGCTTTAAAGCCCCGTTTCAATCTGCTTCTTACTGTGAGTGATGGGATCCTGCATGACAACACTATTTTCTGCCCATATCAACAGTTTTTGGTTATTTCACATCAGAGATTTTCTGTATTTTTTTTTTCTTTCTCCGTGCTCTTCTCATTGGTTTGAAGAACAGTAGGAAAGCTGTGATGTCACGTATCGTGCACCAGTTAGGATCTGACAGAATTGGAGTCAAGATTCTAAGGAAAGCTGTTGGAATATATGATTAGAGTGAACTATGCCCGCATAATTGCAATGAAGTAGAATTTCTTTTATACCTATAATTAAATACAACCTTAACATGTGTTAATTTTGTCACCTGATTTAGATCTAGTCTTAGTGTTTTGATGAACATGTTTGTTATCCTCGGTTAAAGCTCAATCATTTCATTTACATTAGTTTCATTAAGAGACATTTTAGTTTTGATAAGTGAAATTGTAGCGTGCTTTTGTGTACATTTCCGCAATATAATGTCGAAGAAAGACCGTAACTTTGTTATATGGTTCGTTGTGTGTACCTACATTATTCTAAATGTTTCCAATAATGTTCAAACCCAGACAAATACGCACATTTACACAAGAAAAAGGTGCACTTCATTTGGTTGCCTGTCATCTGTGAACATTTCAACTTAAGTCAAATCAATAATGGTTGCATGATCTCACACAGTGTTTCGATTGCTAGAAGCAGATTTTACATTCTGTGGGTTTAAGTCTTCTTAAAATTCCCCTACAGCTGCCGCCATCTTTGTTGTGTACAGCTAGCATGGTTACACGTTTTGTTCTTGTCTATCACAGGGTGGCAAAGGCACACACAATGTCCCTCTGCTCTGCAGTAATACAAAAGTCTTAATCTGGTTTTCATTTCCTTTTTAACTCCGGCTTCTGCAACAACACCGTGCTCTCCCTGTCGGTTTTCTTACCAAGCATTAGCGTTATCATTACAGCCGCTACCTGTTCTATCCACAGCAAAGTAGCAAATCGCTGAGAGGTTGGATTCAAACACCTGTTCATTAAAATATGGCAAACCAGGGTTTAGTGTCATTAGAGAAGCTGAAACATCGGATATTGTAGAGTTATTTTTTGGCGAACATCAAGAGAAAGATTCAGATGGTTGACCCACGACATTCATCCTGGAACTTACGCATTTCTTTTGACTCAACAGATAGCTGAGTGAGAATAATGTTACGTCCACATCCACATCACTTTATAAAGTTACATTACCTTACCTTTTTACTATACTGTACTATATCTGTTCATTTGTTCAATTGTCTGTCTTCTGTTTTTTATCCCTTGATAAAAAAAAAACGTAGCGTAATACATTTTGTCACAACTTTGTTTTTCAAAGGTTACTTGTTATTTACTTTCAGTCTCATTTTTATTGTTGAAAAAAGGTCAACAAATATTATTCATCGCAGCTTTTGTTGACGAAATTAACATTGACCTGAAGTTGTTTTTCGTTGCTTTAATTGATGCTTACTTAGTCATGAATATTACATTTTATAAAGAGATAGTTCAGATTTGAAGTGAGTTTTCAGGGGCTTTAAATACCAAAAACTACTCGGAGATTAAAACATTACAGTCCATTACTGCACCGTCTTCTATGGAAACTAAAAGGAGCTGTTCCTGATCAGAAGCTGAGGTGAATCAAAAGCACACATCACTGCAACATGATCATCATTTCTCTCTTGAAGAGCTGCTTGTTTTTCTCTTGTCTCTCACACAAGGCTTAGTATAATTCATGGGCTTTTCATGCTGTTATCATGGGAGAAAATTACACACAAACAGCAGGTGAGGTCACAACAACAAGGTGAAAAAAAAAAAAAAAACACCACGAAGCAGCAGCTGTTAAGTTCACACGTCATTCATCTGGCCAAGATCAATCTGAGCATGACGCGAATCCAGCATGTCAAGTCAGAGACAGCATGTCATGCACAGAATGCTTACAGGAGCAATTCTATGTCCCCAGGGTCCAATGTTCCCAGGAACATGTGTTCCCAAGGTCCTATATGTTACCAGGGACCTATATTCTAAGGGACCTATAGTCCCAGGAACCTACATTCCAAGGTTCTTATATGTTACCAGGGACCTACATTCCCAAGGTCCTATATTCCCAGGAACCTACGTTCACAGGTTTGTATATGTTATCAGGGACCTATATTCCCAGGGACCTATATTCCCAGGGTCCTATGTTACCAGGAAGCTATGTTCCAAGGTTCTTATATGTTCCCAGGAACCTACATTCCAAAGTTCTTATATGTTACCAGGGACCTACATTCCCAAGGTCCTATATTCACAGGAACCTATGTTCCAATGTTCTTATATGTTACCAGGGACCTACATTCCCAAGGTCCTATATTCCCATGAACCTATGTTCCAAGGTTTGTATATGTTATCAGGGACCTATATTCCTAGGGACCTATTTTCCCAGGGTCCTATGTTCCCAGGAACCTACATTCCAAATTTCTTATATGTTACCAGGGACCTACATTCCCAAGGTCCTATATTCCCATGAACCTATGTTCCAAGGTTTGTATATGTTATCAGGGACCTATATTCCTAGGGACCTATTTTCCCAGGGTCCTATGTTCCCAGGAACCTACATTCCAAATTTCTTATATGTTACCAGGGACCTACATTCCCAAGGTCCTATATTCACAGGAACCTATGTTCCAAGGTTCTTATATGTTATCAGGGACCTATATTCCTAGGGACCTATTTTCCCAGGGTCCTATGTTTCCAGGAACCTACATTCCAAATTTCTTATATGTTACCAGGGACCTACATTCCCAAGGTCCTATATTCCCATGAACCTATGTTCCAAGGTTTGTATATGTTATCAGGGACCTATATTCCTAGAGACCTATTTTCCCAGGGTCCTATGTTCCCAGGAACCTACATTCCAAATTTCTTATATGTTACCAGGGACCTACATTCCCAAGGTCCTATATTCACAGGAACCTATGTTCCAAGGTTCTTAATGTTATCAGGGACCTATATTCCCAGGGTTGCAGGTTCCCAGGATCCTGTATTCCAAGGGTCCTGTGTTCATGGGTCCTATATTCCCATGGTACTATTCCAAAAGGTCCTAATTTCCCACGCTGCTGTTTCAAGGGTCCTGTCTTCCCACAGTTGTATGTTCCCGGGTTCTTATGTTGCCAAGAGCCTGTGTGCCAAGGGTCTTATATTCCCAGCGGCCTGTCTTTCAAGGGTCCTACGTTCCACAGATCATATATTCCAAGGATCCTGTGTTCAAATCTTGTGTTCCCTGGGTTCAACGTTGAGGTGGAATTATAGGATCCTTTGTAAAGTAAATGTTATGTGCCATATAAAACTGGAGAACATGGGACACCGGAAACACAGGACATGACTTCAGTGCTCACTTAGAGAGAATATTATACATGTTTTATGTACTAAGTTGAGTTTAATTTGCTCTCTTGACATTTCTGAAAAGTTTCATCTCACACTTTGGACTTTTTGTACGAAGAAATCTCAAGTTTTTCAGTAATAAACAGGACTTCCACACGGTTAAAACAAAAACAACAAAATGACTCAAGGGTTTACTGATTTTAGTTTTGGATTTTTTACTGGAGTGAACTGTAGTGAAGATATTTTCAAAAAGAATAATATTGTTGCGTGGTTACTATCAAGAAATCAGTCAAAGTCGCATATAGCAGATTTTTTTTTTCTTTTCAGACATCCAGCCCTATAAATAATCGAGGCTTTCTCCGATCCCTTAGAGTAATTATCTGTGTTCTCTGACAGACACAGGCAGCAGCAAACTGACAGGACTCCATGAGGGAGATGTTGTGTAAATTTTATGAGTGACAAAGGAGATTAGCAGCGTGACTCTCTACATGTAACTTTGACCTCCTTGGGGGAAGGTGAACAGGAGGCAAGAGAGGAGCCACCCAAGGACCCAGTTCTGTTTCATTTTCATGCCACGTCCAAATTCAACGCTTCGCAACAAATAGGGTGAGAAATAGGGGCAGAACAGTTCATCGAAATATAATAAAATCGCAATAACACCGATATCCAAATAGCATGGCCTGCAGTTTCTTGATAAAAGTAAAATGCGTGACAAAGTAGCATTATAATGACTTACTATAGTCCTGCAGAGAGGTCCTGGCCTATAGATCAGTTTCACCAGATGTAAGAAAGCATGTTTGTTTGACTCAGACCCCCAACAAACATCACATCATCATGATTTTAATCAGGTTTTTCAGTGAAATCATATCGCGTTTGAAATATCTGTCAAAATAGTCCTAATACCAAATCATGCAGCCCTGGTGAGAACTTTTTAAATAGAGTTGAGAAAATCCAAGTACATTTGTGAAAAAGATACGGCATAAAGACAGTGATTACGCGATTGTGATCCGATGTCAGCAAACTTGTAAAAAAAAAAAAAAACGTCACGTGTGTGTCTTGTGTGAGTTAGGAGTCTCAGACAATGTCTATCATTTCCCAAAGTGTGTTTACATTAGTCTGTTGTCATATTTTGGCAGACGGATGGGGTATTGTGTTGGTTTTGGTGGAAAGCAATAGTTTTCCACAGATATAGTGATTCTGAAGAGGCACTCATCAGTTAAATAGCAACCTGCCTCGACGATTGCTGTCTCCGAAACTCCCCCTTTATCATACCCCTATTGTGTGCCGCTACCGACGGACCAACCCTAAGCATTCTCGGCTCTGATTTTCCATTGATGGTCTTTCATATAGTGAGTCTGCTCAGAGAGGCTTTGTTCCCCATAATTACAGGGCCTGTGATTTCAGCACGTACGTATGTCTTGCCTCCAGCTCTGTGATTGTCAAGGAGTTTTGATGGAGGCATCAGCCGCATGTGAGTGAAGGGGAGCATGGTCGTGCCTTCACACACTTCTGTTTACCCTAAGTGTCAGAGGGCTGATGTCACCCTGAGAGAGAACAGAAGAGGTGGGCCTCGGTGGATTCCTCTACATCTCTCTCCCTCTGTCTGGTTGTCTGTCTGTCTGTCTCTCTGGACATGTTGTAGGAAGCGATGATAACAGGGCGGGTGTGCGGAGTTCAGCGGACACGCGGCATTGCAAATCTCCCCGGCCATCTTGCACGGCTCACGCTGTTCAAACAGGTTCCACGCCGGCTTGTGTCTTGTCTTGTCAAGTGGCTGACATTCTGATTTAATCAACATCCACGCCTGCCAGATGAATTAGATCACTATCAAAAATGCACAGGGAGCGCCATGTCCCTCACTTGTCAGAACCAAACTCATCTGCTCATTTATTTATTACATTCTCCATGAGAGGAGCGTTGCAGCACTGTGCGGGCTTAAGGTTGTCTGCCCTTGATGCTTTGTTAAACTTGGATGAGCCCCAGGGACTTTTATAATTCTATCTCAAACTCACATCAGTTTGAAAGCACATAATGGTGGTCTGGAGAAGAAAAACAAACAAGTCATTCCTTCCGCCTGTCTTTGGAACATCGTCTGCAGTCTGCTCTCTGTGAGGAATGAAGCCACTACTTTGTTTTAATTTCCAATCCCATCTAGCTGTTAATAAATCTAAGATCCAAGCGCTCCACATAGATATGAGACATTCTTTTGTTTTTATTTGACGAATGACATGGAAATGTTTGGATACGTATGTTGATTACGCTTTCCACGGAACGCCGCACCTATTACTCCTTGTTTTTTTTTAGTCTGCTGTGATGATTAAAATAAATGGGGAGGTCGAGCGCACGCTGGCAAAGCAACTGAGGGAAACATTATAATCTAGAAACAGATGAAATGGACGGATGTTGTGTTCGCTTGATGGTATCAACGCCAAACGGCTCGTTCCCTGAATGGAGATCGTTTCTGGAACTGTGTTCTTTCTGAGAAAATGTCTTCTCTTATGTGAACCCGGGCTTTTATATTAAATTCACTGTTTTGTTCAATATTTGAAAAGAGCCGGCACAGGAAGCCCCGAATGGACTGAATTGAATTGTATTAGACAATTGTACATCGGAGTGATATCCAACTCTAAGAAACGACAAAAGTCCATTTCATTTCAGGTTTAATAGAATTACTGAGCTTCATGTTGTCTGTGTATTACTACAAGAAGGAGAGAGCTGTATGGGGACGGTTCAGTGTGTTCCTAATGTGAGTGTATGTTGCATGAATTATCAGTGGGAGGACGGCTGTGGTTTAGCTGAGCTGAAGAGATTCAGATTGAGATGTCCACTCACGGCTCACTGGTTTGATATTTCCATCATCGACAGCAGAGGAGACTCTGACAGTTGGGCTGCACAAAGCCAGCTGTTTTCATGGTTTGAAGCGTCCTGAACGTGCAGCCAAGTTGAAGGATTGGTAGGAGATTATTAACCAAAGTGACACCCAGAACACAGGCATCCGCAGTCGGAAAATCACTGGGTCTCTCACGTTCTCTCCCGCTGCCGCTCTCTCTTTCTCGCTCTTTAATTCAAGAGCTACGGCAAAGTGCTCTGGCATGTTTGTGTCAAAAGTTCCAAATTGAAAAGTGTGATAAGGTGGGAGGGACATTAAAAATACATGAACACACATCCGTGGACTAATGTGAAAAAGACAGAGGAGGAAAGAAAGCAGAGGTGGGGTGATAATCGTGGTAATGCTTATCAAATGATTTGAAACTAAAATCACAGATTAGACCTGCGATTGGTGTGTATGATATTTTTTTTATTAATTCGGCAACACAGACCCAAACCATCGTTATAAACAGACAGTGATCTGGATCAGGTTCACTGCATGATTCACTCCCAAATCCCTTTTTCAGTCTGGGATTTATTCACTTTCTGTGCCTAGACCCAACACGTTATAAAGGAAACAACAGCACTCAGAAACACACTTCTTAAAGTTGAGAGTTATCACCGAAAACAGCTCATCCGTAATTTTCCAAGTGGCAAATTCCTGAGTCTGTGCAGAAGCTGCAGCACTGTTACTGTTCCACTTGAAATGAAAGCGTCTGCAGCAAAGGAGGTTACCACACAGTAGCTCTTCAGACTATCATAAGGCCTAACATACAGACAGGGAGTCCATGTTAGTTAGGAAAACAGTAGCCCCTTGTTTGTCACTACTTCTGGTCAAAAAGATGATCCTTAAAAAAATGTGAATGTCCTCAAAAATGATCTATCTCTCAAAAATATCACCTCAGTGCTTCTCTTGAGCAAAACTCCTCAAAATCAGAGCAACAGACTGGTTGATTCCGACACTGGAAACAACCACAACACACTGTTTCCTTGATGTCCAATTAAATCGACAGTCTTTTTCCACCGTTGCCCCCGTGTGCAAAATGTTGTAACTTTACGCATGCACACGGTGGTAAAAACGCACCATAAAATCCGTCATAAACCGCAGCAGCGCACGTGTCGTGTAAACGCTAAAACATCCCCGTCGTCAAGATCATGCTGGACAAACTTTGATGGTGAAACACATTCGCTTTTAAAAAAAAAAAGCTAAAGACAAAAGGAATCAATCGAGGCAGTGGTATGACCAGCAATTCCCCTGTCGAGCGAGGTAAAATTACTGTTTTTGTAAGTGGAGTCTGGTGGCCTTGAGAGCAGTATAATGACGGTTTCTGGTTAAACACAAAAAAAAAACATGCAACTCATAATGCGTAAGACACCTAGAATAACAGTCTGAGCCTGTCCGGGGCGAAAACAAACAATTTAAGTGGATGTACTCTGACGGGTGCAGTTAACCACACGCATTATGATTGTAGCTGTAACTTTTTGTACCTATTAGTCATTTTCGCACCAAAAGAGGCTAAATAATAAAAATAGCTCCCAGCTTTTAAACTACCAGAATTACCCTTTACGCTCCCTTGCACCTTGCTCACAGTTTTCCGCACATTTGGCACCGCGCTTATCACTCAAACAAGTTTTATAATTTACGCTTCTTCGCTGAGAGAAGCTGCTTGTATTTCTGCATTTCTTCCAGCCGCCTCCTTTCTGTGGCACTGCACTTGTCTCTGAGGGGAGTGCATTAAAGGAAAAGCAAGGTATTCGTACGGCCTAACTCTATAGATGGATCCCGTCGGCAGTTTGTGAAAAGATGTGCATCCAACGAGATAATCAAAAAACTCCACCGCGTCACGGTTTAGGGCTGAGAATGAGGATAGACAAATACTTGAAACTCGGATTGTGCTGACTGAGCAGTTTTTAGGAAGTTCTTGGAGACATTTTTTGATATTGCTTTGCTTATGTTAAAATTGTTCTCTGGTGAACTTTATTATGGCTACCACTGGCTTCCACTTTGAGGCTCCTCTTGATAATACTGATAAAAAAGCAAATCTGGCTGCATAATAAGACACAATGATGATGCGTTTTTTTTTTTTTAGGGGACTTTTTTTTACACCCACTCAGCTCGACGCGACGGCGTTACAAATAAGATCGTTTTTAACAACATAAAATCGGAACTTTTTATCTGCTCTTTAAACAGGGCTGTAATGTGCCTCGATATGAATTAAGTGGTGGCTTGTAAAACTTTGCTTTTAAACGTGGTTTCCAAAAACCGCTGCTCCCCTGTTTGCTTTACTTGTGTAACACTATACATTGAGTTGTGTGACACCATACTTTAGCACCTACATGATGGTGTGTTTTCCATGAATTTAAATATATCTGTCAGTTACGATGAGGTATGTTATTGTTTAATATTTTCTAGCCTGGACCCCTGTGGACAAGAGCCGTAATCACTGCAGGCATCTGTGTGCGTTAAAAAAAAAAAAAAATGACGCCAGCATCTTTTCTAAGCTCGTCTATCAAGGTAACAGTTCTCATCAGACATTTAGCGATTCCTCTGAAATCTCATGACTGCCACTGAGTATCATTATGTGTCAATTGAATAACAGCCAGTAGTAAATAGGTGCTGCTTCATTGTTCCCTCATCCGGGTCAAGCCTCGGTCATTCCTGAATGTGATCTGAAAAATGTAACAATCTTCAGCGATGCCTCATACATGCATTGAAAAAAAAAAAAAAGGAAAAAAGAAAAGGCATTTGGCTTCACTGGATCAGCATTCCTCTCAGGCCTGTGTACGGGAGTGAAAATACAATATCGTTTTGGGAGACGCTCGCATTCATCTCTGAATGAGCCTCTCTACCTAACCCTCACTTTGAGCCACCTCACAGGAAAGAAAGGGAGAAATCCCGAGGTTTAGGAAGAAATGAAACCCCCAGCGCTGCTCACTCATCTAAGAAACATTAAATGTACGGTTTGTTTACCCGCATGTGCACTTATGAATCCCAGGGGTGCCGCAACCTGTGTATAACTCACCCTTAGGGCCTCGGAGTATTTTTCACTATGAAATGAAATTTTATAGCATGCGAGATTAGCCGACACTAATGCAAGGTCAAAAATAATAGAATCAATAGGCAGGCTTGGCGATGTTAACATTTACAGAAAATAATGGGCTGAAAAGCGCTGTTGAAAACAGAATGAAATGAGTCTCTGCAGAATTCTTATTGATGGCTTTTCATTATTTCTAATAATTTGACTTTCTTTTGTGTGCTGTTGCCGGGGGTATGGCCCTTGCTGTGGTGCTGTGGTTTATCTTTCCATGTGTAGGTGTTGTGTGTGTGTGTGTGTGTGTGTGTGTGTGTGTGCGTGTGCACTTTGATTCACGTGAGTGTAAGCGTGTGGGCGTGTGTTTGTGCTTTTTATGTGTACACGCACATGTTTTATGGTCAATAAACGGCTATTTTCTGCCAAAGTCTTTCGGCTGCTGATCACATCTCTGCTTGTAATGCTGCGATGGCAGTTTGGAAGATGAATCTCAGCAGATCGGCCAACTTTGTGGATTTGGGCCTCGTCTCACACTCAGAAATGTCTCGGAGCGCGGGATGTTTATTGCCTATGACAACACTTACTCCTTCAAAGAATGGGCCGACATCAGATGAAGGGGTCCGAGATAAACCCGAATGAGTGCTCTCTGCGACCCCGTGTTTTATAGCCTATTGGCGTACTTGGTATCTGCAGCTAATTCAAGTGTGATTACAGGGGGGTCTGAGATCCCTCTCCAATATAACCCCACTCACTGCCATTGTCTTTCCCTCAGACTAATGAAAATAATGGTTATGAATGTTTTTGGTGCTCTTTGATTGTCACATCAACTGTTTTTATTACTGTCATTATGGTTTAACATCGCACTGTTAATTCCGTTAATTAAAAAGCTGATTGCGTTCGCCAGTCTGTGATCTCCATTTGGTGAGTCCATATGGTAGAGATTGCTTGTTGTAAATTTCAATGAAGCCTTATCACAGCGTTGCTATGTATAATCAAGCTGTACAAGTGCCTCAATTGCCGAGAAACCCCCATCATCCTCCCCTGCAACTCTCGCGTCCACGACTTCGCCCCAACTACCATTTTCTTTAAACGGCTTTTGTTTCGAAAATGATTGCGCAGATTACGGGGTCGTTGTGTGCGAGCAAAGCAAGCACATTTAAATGCAGGCAGTACAGTATGTGATATTGGATTTAGATCTAAAAAAAAAAAAAAACTAAAAAAAAAAAAACTTACAATTTCCATTCAGAGTTGACAATTCCGGTCTTGGATGATTTCACTGAATGAAATGCTGCAGTAATTACAGAAGACGTACACAAAGGAAGCTACATTTAAAGTAGGTGTTGGCAATCTCGAAGGCGTCCACGCGACAAACACTTGCTTTTTAAAATTCAGTCTATGTGTTTAAAAATTCAGTGACCCCTGACCCTGTCACATCCCCACACTGGACCTTCACTGCCCCCACCTTTTATGTGCTAGTAAGCGACTCCTGCCTCATAGCATCCAGAAGCACGAAGGAAAGCCACCCCCAACCCCGAAGAACGATGTCATCGTCCCTGTTGTGTTTCACTCTGGACACTGGACATATGCTCGGTCGGTAAACATCGACCAACCTTATTCCCACCGCAAATTTGAAGCAAGGTGGTGATTTTCATGCACGAAGAAGCAGTTGGGAAGTAAAGCGAAGCTTTGTGTCGTTCAAAAAGTACAACTCAGACACTACGACTTCAAATACATACATGTACATCTAACATTTGTTCAGAGCTCACAGACGATGACCTACTTCAGCTGGATTTTGTTTGTTGTTAGCTGTTTTTGGAAAGTCCCCCAGTCCACTCCTCCGTCTGAACACAGACTGGGTGAATCCCTAAAGAACAGATCGGGTTTGTTTTCTAGGTATCTAAGATAGCAAATGTTGAGTTCAAGGACCACAATTAATCGACAGCGCCAGGAAACAGCGCGAAGACATTTCTTAAATTAAATCTAAATTGTTCTGACATTAACACAAGCACATGAGTATGTGTGGTTTGTTTTTACCAGACAAGATTTACTGCTGGGACGTGCTGTCAGCTGGATCAAAGCCGTGTTTCCTGTATCTGTCCTGAGAGCAGCTTTGTACATACAGACCTGAGAGCTCGGCTGTACCGGGCACTGCTGGAATTAAAACGCCAGGAACTGTCATCCCGTGTTTCTGGAGGTTTGCCAAAAGCAAAAAAAAATTCTGAACTTAAAAAGTCGTCAAAAACACCATACAACACCCAACCTGAGCTCAGGCCTCACTTAGCAGCTGCTCGTGATGCCAACCCCCTCCCCCCCCCCAAAAAACCGGACTTCATGTATCTCTAATCTAAACAGAGGAGTTCTCATGATCTGTGGAGCAGCGTAAAAAACACATAATTCTGAGCGCGCCACATAACTCTTGTCATTGCAGGTCTTTGAATTCTTGACGGAGCTTTTGCTAAATAACGTTCTCATGCGTGTGGAATGTCAGTGTTTACAGAGGAGACAGGGAGAGGGGGTGCACTCACGGACACGTCTGCCCCCATCAAGCCCGCTCGGGAGTGGACGTCTATCAGTTCAGAAGTCAGCGACTCGCACGAGTCATCCATTCCTCATTTTCATTCCCCCTGACAGGCCCGGGCTCTGTCTCTTCTCTGCAGTATTTACAGCCGTGGAATCTGTTTATGTCACACAGATGTAAATGTTTATACTTGACGAACGCTGGCTGAGGTTTTACAGTCCGAAAAAGATGCGTACGCTTTCGAATGTGCGGAGATAGTTTAGCTTAATTTACTGTCATCATTAGGAATGTGAGATCCGTCTCAGACAACTGGCTATTGGGTTTGAAAGCGTGGTGCCAGGTTTACATGTTTAACAGTGGTCCGTTTGTAGTGCCAAACCCGGCAGCATCCTTGTTAGGCTCGCGTCTGCAAATGCCAGCTGACGTGGAATAAATTAACCGGTTTATAGTTTTTTTTTTATTTTACACATGAATAACTTTCTTAAAGCGTGTTTTTACTGCAACCACAACAAATCAGTCGCGAGGACTTAAAAGTACAACAAAGTGAAGTGGTAGGTAGAGCATGTTAACGGTATAAGTTATCCATCAGGGAGGCGTGTTGACCATAATGGGAGACTAGACACTGTGTTATCCCCGGCTGGTGTTTTGGTGAAAGAGAAGCGGGGCAATAACACCTTTGGGCAGAGGACTGCAGTCTTAATTTGTTAAAGCCATTGTCCTGAGCTCTTTTCAGGAGGCGAGCTATTTATCATTTAGACGGCCGTTATTTTTAATGAGTCTGTTATCATTCATTTTAGGGCATCCCACCTTTCCTTGACACGGATAGTATTTCTTTTTATATAGGACATAGGATTTATGTCTCCCTCTCGTCACAGCCTCTCTTCCCCTCTCCCTCGGCTGGGAGCTGTCAGCTGGATGGCAGTTTGGGAAGGTGCGGTGGTACGCCGCCCTCAACCACCCGGCACACTGGGGGCCGCTGAGCTCTCGGAGCTCAAAAACTATAACCTGCCTTTGTGAAATCACTTACACAACAGAAAAATGCTCCCGTAATGTTCCCCCCCCCCCACTTTTCTTCTGTCTTTGTGCTTTAAAGAACTCGGTGCTTCAACAGACGACCTATGAGACCTTTTTTTTGAGTTTTGTAAATGTTTTTCACAAATTCGCTCCGGGTTCAATTAATCAGTGGTACAGAATGGAAGCATTTACCTGGAAATTAAAATCCCTGACAGCTGGAGACTGTGAGACTGTGAAAAGATCTCAGCAATAGCATTGAAACATCACAGACTTGAAACATGATGCATTTAATGAGCTTTAAACAAGTTTTTAACAGAGGATGTCCTTGAACCATGAACATAATTCAATTAAAAAAACAAATGTAAAAAGTGAATTTCGTCTTAGAAATGTCTAATACTACCACAGCCTGGCTGACAGTGACGTTGGGCTTTCAGGGATGGACGGACGCCGGCAGCTGTAAAAGAAAGGGGCGCGCAAGATTTACAACTGACGACAAACGGGAGCGCCATTCCGCACGATAATCGTTTCATCTTGATTATATTGTTGGAAGCCAAAATATTGATTGTAAATAAAATTCAATTAGTCGCCCCTCCCTACTCTAAATAGGTCGCGGATCTTTAAGGATTCATACACTGTCTGTAATAGCTGCAGCAGTATCATCACTTGCACCACCTGGATGATATTTTCTTGATGAGTGCACGGTTGAGATTATAAAATGTGCTCTTGAAAAAATAAATAAAAATACATAAATAAAGTCATAAAGTAGACAAGTGGGTGTGTTGCTGGAGGTTTTAGTTTCAGCTGCCAAAAGGAAACAAAATACGATCCACAAAAGGAGGAACAGATCCTTTGAGTTGGAAGGTTTATCAGACACCATAACAGCGATTTATAACACTCATTTACCATACAGGATTTTCTCTGGAACGTTACGACGGCAATCTTTTTATTTTTCATCGCCTCGGTTGAGGGGTAAGCAGTAGAAACGCTGCATTAACGTCACAAAGTCTCTACCTGCAGCGCGGGCGTTCATTGCATTGTGTCGCAGCGAAAGTCGAGCTAACGTTTGTGCCAGGCAGGAATTTCTGGTCGGAATACTGCTTCTGTGAACATAACATTAAATGTTAATTGTCTGGAGAAATAGTCACTTTTCTAGAGCTAACTATTCTTCTAATTTACTTTAGTTAACGACTTTATTTACACTCGAGTTTATTGTTCAAACTCAAGCAGAGCCACCTCGTCCAGCTTTGAGAGCACCGGCCGCTTTCCATCAGCGCCACGGTGACAGATTAGGCGTCTCGCATCCTTCACAATTAGCCCGGGAACGTCGACTGTGAATGTTTATTAGTCGTCTCAGAAAGTATCTATTTGAGTGTTTGAATCATTGCTGTTATCGGAACATTATTACAACATAATACTGCAGAAATCATCGTGCGGTGGCTCTGTACCTCCCGAGTGCTTGAGTCAGAAGTGGCACTTGAACAAATGTGTGGCTGCCGTCTGCCCACAGCGAACAGTGCATGTGTCTTTGTCGCGGTTGCATTAGACGTGTGTTTGTACTTTGTAGTTGACTAAATGTGGAGCTATGATGCCCGTTCCCTCAAGTGTTGATCTAGGCCATATGTAGACTTGGCAACAACGGTGTATCTGTATGAACCGTTGGCATCCTGCTCGCGCTCTTGAACACACACACACGAGCGTGCACACACACAGGACATTGGCTCAAACCTTCTTGCTATAACAGAAATGACCCGACAGGTTTCGCGCAGCAAGATGTTTTCTGCTCTAGTACACTTTTGGGTGGTGGTATCAGGATGTCCCCCTCGGTGCCAACGCCGCCTCAGCTCCTCGCAACATCGTGTGCCACCGCTACTATATCTCTCTACGACAACAACAGACGTTCGTGTTTACATTTTTCCCACATATGAAAGCGCTTCTTAATCTAGCGCATGATGCTTACAGTGAAGGCCCGAGATGTGAAGTGGGATAAAGTAACAGACTGTTTCGCTAGATAGGCAAAGCGCCCTTCATCGAAAGTTATTGCCAGGCAGCCGGGGGTAATACATCACAGCTTTTGTGAGGACAATGCTACGAAGCCGAATTCCAAGTACAGATGCATCATAGTTGCACAGTGAGCATTTTGTTACAAATAATGTTGTCATCAATTTTCATCTTTTGTTTAAACATATTAGTCTTTTGGACAAGATAGGTCATATTTCAGCAGGTTGATAAATTCTCTCCCCTCTCCTCTTCACAGAATGTGCACTTAATTAATTACACAACCTTTAATTGGACAGATTATTCCTAATGGTGGTACAGTGCTAAATGTACAAACTCTGAGAGGGCTCACGAGTAATTATTTTAATGCCACTTTCTCGGCCGGCTGTAATCAGTATATTTCAAATAATTAGTGTTTTTTCTTTGGGGTAAGGTACAGATACATTTACATTCGCGTGTTGGGCTTTTTTTTTTGCGGCTGATTCCTCATCTCCTGCATCATTTCCATGTGCTGAGGCTGTACAGTGTTAAGGGGCGTATGATCACCCCTTGATATTTTACGATATCTGGCGGTATTACCTCCTGTTTAATTACCTCAGTAATGTGCATTGATGTACATGATGGATTTTTACGGAAGCCCACTTCTTAACTATCGGATGCGGCGACATGAATGATCATCACTGCCGCAGTGGTCTTAAGAGATAAATTAATAATTGTGATAGAGGAAGCGGAATACAATTAGCAAATGCATTTGCGGTCAACTAAAGAAGACAAACACGAGCGCAGACGCGCTCGCATGCTGTCGCGTCTCTTGAACTGCTCGTATCGACGAATCACTTCGTGTCGGTCGGGGAAACAGCTTTAAAAGAAATAATCTTTGGCCTCTTGACTTGAGCAGTTCGGCCCTTATTTATTTAACCAAAGATCACGTCGCGTTAAAGTACACAAACAATCTTAATTTACCTCCGTGAGCAGTCCCCACTCTGCACCGCTGCAGAGGTGGAACAATTTAGAGAGGAAGAGGGGGGGAATGATGGCGCTGTTAAAACTTCACAGCTTGACTCTGAGATAAGGAGAGAGTGGTTGAACTAATGGCTGAGGCCCGGTTCGAGGGTGCCTACTAGGCCTCAAAGTCATATAATTCAAAGCATGTATGTCAGGCCCTGGCGCTCATTACCATGACTGATCATACTGTCTACCAGTATCCTGCCCGCCTGGCACCCGGGACCTGCAGGTGGTACTTTATCTAACGTCGGTGTCGATTTTTCACAGAAAATCTTCCTCCGCTAAGCAGTCTGAAATCACAGCTTGGCGAGGAACAAAGAGCAAAAAAAAAAACAAAACAATGCACTCAAATGAATAGTCGAACAACTGCATACAGCTTCTGTTCGTCTGAGGTAAAGACAAACAGCTGAAGCAATGCAGTTGTACCCGCGTGTGTCAATTTGTCCTTTTATTGTTAGAAAGAGACTATGCCTTTTTCCAGCAGTAGTGGACAATATAATACCATGAAGTGTATTTCATGCATTTTTTATGTATGTTATTGCAGCGAGTGGCCAAATACCACACCGCCATTCCATTTGACAAACCCTGATTTCATATATCTAAGTGCTCAAACGCCCAAAAATCATGCGTCACCGGCCATCATTCTTCCCTCTCTCCGGCGTCGATGGATCTTTCTTTTTTTTTTTGTTTTGCTTTCCCCTCAGTCTCCCCCCTCTGTCTCTTGTCCTTCTCTTTTATTGCTTTGTACAGCAAAGCACCATTACTGATCCCTTCCAAAGCACAAACTAAAAATCTATCCCGTTGTCATTTGCTGCACCGTGCCATCTATCATCGGGGGTGCTTGGCAGCGTCTCCATACGAGAGAGGAGGTGCTGGAACAGGAGGCAGAGTCAAGGACTTTCACGCGCAACAAAAAACTTGTCACAATTATTTATGGCTCTTGCTGGGACACATAATAGGACACATCAAACTGCTGTTTTTTTGTGTGATGAGCGCCCTCACATCGCTGGCTCCCTTGTCGAAGTGGGTCACAGGCATCTCTTGCCTTACACATACAATTTCCAAGACAATGGCGGAGCACTTGGGGAAGTGACAGTGACAAATACTGGAGCCCCCACGGAAAGCTGGGCAGGCTGTTACATGAGTGATTGCGCCAATAATCATGCGGAGTCGTCACGTGTCTGTGGAGCAGGAGGGAGATGGGCAGCAGGGGTGGCAGGGGGTGGGAAGAGACAGAGAGAGAGAGAGGGGAGAGAGAGAGAGAGAGAGAGAGAGAGAGAGAGAGAGAGGGAGTGTATGAGTGTGTGCGAATAAGACAGGGAGGAGCTGGGGGAGCAGCGGGCCTGTGTAGAGAAGTGGCTAACAGGTCCTGGCAAATCATTTTTTATTTCCTTATCATCCATCTCCCACTTCCTCCCCTCAGATGAGTTGCTGCTAAATGACTGTCACTTTGGACGGTGCTGTGATATGTTCTGCTGTAGCGCCCGTAATTGGGAAGGGGTCACCAGTGCCTGTTTCTCTATGTGACCTTTCTTAAACTCGGCCGCCCAGGGAATTGGGCAGAGCCTCAGATTAAATTACTTCTCCAGCGCCTCGGCCCTTCACCTTAAGTGCTGGCACTTGGCTCCAGTTCATGGGAAAGAAGCCCCTTGTTCTCGCTTCAGCGCTTCAGGCACCGAGCACAGACTTGCCCGGTTTGCCAGCCTGAGCTAACGGGAGGGCGTGCGTCGGCCCGCGCTGCAGATGTATGGATAAAAAAATAAAAATGTAAAACCTTTACATTGTGCCTACGGTTACGCTTCCAGATAAGCAGTCATTCAAATTGGATCGCGTTAAAGTATTTCCTGGTGGGACGACCGCTTAAGATTTTTTTTTTGTTGGGACGATATGCGGCGTAGAATACTCTGCAGGCTAATTTCTTTGTTTCCTCTATTAGTTTCTGCTGTTGGTAAACAACAACAAAGAGTTAAATGTGTAATCATCATCTCGCTGTCAACAATACACCCCCCCCCCCCCCCCTTCCTCCCGTCACCACTTAAAAAATGGCACATTGACCTGACACAGCAATGTGAGGAGAGAGGCAGCTATTCACTGCTCTGTTAGATATGATATAATGAGACGCCAGCGCTCTGAAAGACTGACAGAAGAAAAAACACCAACCAATTGTTCTCCAAACATTGTGGGGACGTCTAAATAAAAATGTCACATTTTGGCTCGCTATCATGCAAATTAATGGCATATCTGGCTGTAAAATAGACATTATGTGAAATCAAATCATCTCCGAAGACATAAAAATGCTCTGATCAAGTGTTCGTCCTCTCCTTTGAGAGCCTTCAACAGCCCGACTACCTCCTCAATTACTTTGGGTGTCAACAGACAGCGATCTGCGATGAGGGCATGTTTTCCCACATAATGACAACTGATAGCCGGTGTCAGACAGGTTATGCTTTTCAATTTGTGTCTGGCAATAATAACAATTACAGCTCATGCAAGTCCTCATTACATTACAGTATGAATTCATTTTGCGGGCGCGTTATTTTCGCAAAAACACTCGACTCCACGCCCGTCATCCGAGACAGGCAGCTGGCAGGACGGCGGAGGGACGGAAAACAACGTGGAAAACTTTGTCGCGGGTGAGCTTCGACTTTGAGAGGAATCGGCCTCTGGTTCGCTTTGGGTACTCGTGAAGCCATTCTGGACCCTGCACTCTTCTGACCATCAAACCAGAAAAAAATAAAGGATATGGAAAATATGGCAAAAGACAAATCGTAAATTCTTATTGCTGTTTAATTGTGTCTGGAGTCTCTATTTCAGCAGCTCTGCGTTATGCACGCGGAGATGAACAGCAGAGGCTCTTGGCAGTTTGGCGATTTAAAAACAGGTGGTGCGGCGTGGAATAATGGATTTAGGATTGGAGCAGTTTGGATCTACACATACAGACAAATATGTGCGACGTTTTTCACAACACATTCTGGATTATGTGCTACACCATGTGTTTAAGAGTAAACGGTCCCCTGTGGGATTTTTTTTTCAGGCGAAAGAGTCCTAGAAGTAAGATGCCGCTCACTTTCCCCACGGAGTCTTCATTTCATTTTAAACATAAAGGCAGCCTCAGTTTAGCCACATCACTGGTCACGAATTAAAGGGGTCAATTCAGCTCGTCAACATCGGCTTTGTAGGATAATAGAGGAAGCCAGATCAGCGGTTTTGTTTTGTCAGAAGGCGCGGATACCTCCCACAGAGCAAAACACATCCAAAAGACGTCAATTTAACGTCTTTGTCTAACGTTCAAAAGACGTCGACTGAGGAGCCGGAACAAAAGTGTGCGCTGCGAGTGACAGGTGACATCCTCACAGCGTTCAGAGGGAGAGCTTTCAGGATGTAATTTTAGACATCTTTACAATGTCAATTACAGAAGTCCAAAGGAAAGTTTCTCGTGGTTCAGAATTAAAGTTTTTATGACGCCTGTCTTGGACTCACGTAAGATGTCAACCCTTCGCAATGCAATCTGAATCCACGCAGCAAAAGTTACAGGGTGGAATCAAACTATCAGCCTCAACCTCAGTACATGGGTCGCACATTCATACATCATCTGTCAAGAACTAAATGCTCAAACATGACTTAATGAAAATTAACTTATTTGTCTGACCACAATTCAAAATGCATTCAAATAAATACAAACAAACAGAGAGAAGCTGCAAACAAACACATTGAAAAAGCTGAATTAATCATAGAAATGATTTGAATCATCTGATGTTCAGGAATTTCTTGAGTTATGAGTTCTGTCTTTTCAGATTTGAATTTCGGTTCAGTTTTAGAGAAATAAAGCGACTTGAGGTGTTTCATTGCTGAAAAAATTGCTCCTGAAAACCAAGTTATTGTTCGGGGTAAATTTCAAGATTTAAAATGTGAGAAGGTACTTACGACATCTCGTTTAGCTACTTATAATAATCAAAATAAAGAGATCTTCTGTACTGTATTCCCACTCTGGGAGTGTTGCCATGTATACACATCACATGACTTCTGGGTAATGAAGTCTGTAAAAACAGGCCCACGACTTCACTGCCAGCTCTGTGAGGCTGCACTTAGACACAGCAGTGCTATGAGGTAACTGCTAATGTCAGCATGCTAGCATGTTGATGTGGCGTGTTAGCATGCTAACACTCTCTAATTAACACGGAGCAAACTTCAGGCTGTGGGGGATGTGGTTTTCCAGGACCCTTTCATCCGGCCAAGTGCAGTAAATGAAAAGTTGAAATATGAAAGAAATTGTATTTAATTGGCGTGCCATTTATTTCCTACATTGTTTGATATGTGATGAAATAAATTGTAACTCTAATCTCGCTCTGGACGTGCTTAAATAATAAAACCCCCTCTGTAAGATTCTGGCTATACAGACTCCTGAAAATGTATGTGAGAATATAATGCTGCGAACTGCAGACCAGCTTTAAAAAGTGGGTCATTATGGGAACAGCACATCCGTAAACAGTAGAGGATGGTTGAGTTGAGGGTCATTGCTTCTGTCACTGAGCTGCAGCCTCTCACTTTCTCTGCCTGGCATCCAGCCCTATAAGTCGCTGCCCTCAGTCTGGAGACTAGCTTGGCATATACAACAAAGAGAGACATGTCTGGGCTCTATTTAGTGCTCCATGGTACAAGGCCCACCCACTCTGGCATGCATGTAGTCATTTAATGAAAATGAGCCACATAACCCAAAAATGTTCTTCCATGACACAAGTTAACCTGATCGTCAAGTCTCTCTGTTTCTACCTATATTCAGGAACTTTCCCCTGCTCGACTGTGTGGGAACCTCCTACTTATATTCACCTTCATGTTGACTGTAGCTGACATATTAAAATAAAAGCTACAGCCTAACTCTGCAAGCTACTTTCCGCCTGTTGTTATCGAGCGACTGTCATAAAATGTATGTTAAATACTGACCGCCGGGCCACATTTGTCATTTTAACCAATGAGAGTCTGCGAAATATTAGCGCTGTCGGCGTCATGGCAGAAAGCATCGCTGCAAAATCAGCAGGCTGAGCTGAACGAAACAGTCGAGTTCAGCAAAGTTAGGATCAGAATTTGATTGATTGATTTATTTCAGTCGATACTGATTCATTAAAACAGGCCCAAATCAGACTGATAATGATCATTAGCATTGAATCAGGACATCTCTACATTATACACTTTTATATTTGTACTTTTATTACCAATACACAAGACCAAGCTAGGCCATGAAAGTTATTAATTCATCCTGTGGAGGACAAAAACATAAAAGTTAGCATGAGAGGCCAACTTATATATCAGCCAGTTATGTCCACATCGGCATATATATTGTAGGATAAGCGCCTGTATGAAAACCTTTTTATAGAGATTATAATGCAGAAAAAGATGCTCGGGAAATGCATTATATTCCCAGAGAAGTTCACTGTTTCTTAATATTGATATCAGGCTTTATTACTCCCTAACATGAACGTCAGCATAAGCCCCAAAATTATAAATCAGTGAGGTTCTGATGTATGTGTACCAAACAGACCACCATCGTCCCTGGCATGACTTAAACACTTACAAAGTCGAGGCCACCCAGCAAACGTCAGCTTTTTATGTACCTGCTCATGGTACTCTACTCATTCCTGAACGAGAGGTCTGACTTTTTGCTGACCCTCCCTGCTTGAACACGAACTGGCCGATGCTGGGGCCATGCACCTGTGGAGCGGCTCCTCACTTGTGCCCCGCTGCTGTCCACAAGGCTGTAATTTGGTTCTGGTCCATCGGTTTTTATGATGAGTGTCAGACCAGAGCAATATTAAGACACAAGAGATAAAAAAGCTCTATGTCAAAGTGCCTCAACACTCTTTTGGTAATGGCACTGGGACGCCTAAAGGACATATATAGTGGTGTTCTGTGCCTCAAAAGCACAGATTCCTGAAAATGCTCAAAAATAAACAGTTCTAACAATATAAATACTTTTGGGATGCCAGTCGTCTGAAGCCGGTAGTAAAAGCTTTAAGTGGTCAGCGTTGAGGGGTGTTCGGATGGGGGGGGGGGGGGGGATTTAACATATTCCTCCAACGTCTTCCCTAATTCTGGTTGACATCTTCTAGCGGAGGGATTGCATTGCGCTGGCATCCGTCTGTGTCTGCTCCTTTTAAACACCATCCATGTGTGGCCAGAGCCGCGCTTGACAATGACGCAGAGTGATGCCCCCTCAAAAGCACAGAGCGAGGGGATCTGTGATGAATCACGTCCCATGGAGGAAAAACGTGTTAAATACTACTTGGACACTGCAGCATGATAATTTTCTATCACAGCAGCCTATAAGTATCTGACAAGCCCTATGCTGACTCGGCAGTCTGTTACAAAATGGCAGGCGTGCCCTTTATCTCGGTACATGTTTCACGGCAATTGGACAATCAGCCACTGCAGTGAAAATCCATAGTATTGATCGGCCTGTATCTTCTCTATAATTCTCCAGCAGGAAATCCCTGATGACAAATTATATCTGCACCAGTTTTTGATTGGTGCTTTGATGTAAGCGATCTCCAAGGGCAGACTGAGGAACTGGTTGAGGCTTTATTAACTGAGTCTAACCCGGCTCTTTCCCCCCGTCTCACACCTGCCCAAAGCCCAGACCTCCTGTCTGACGGCGCGACTGCAGGCGGGCGGGCGGTCCAAAAAAAAAAAATGCCTCGGCGACTCAGATCCTACAGCGCGGGCCGGCCGACATCATCGCAGAGAGGAATGCAAGCGGGTTGTTCAGAGGGATGGCTGGCTGTGAAGGTGACTGTCTGCCTCATGTGTCTAGACTTGAAAAACACACACACACACGCACACACACACACGCCAGTGCAAGCGTGACACAATAAATCTCGAATCAGATATCGCACAACTTTTTTTCCTGTTTATTTCTAGATCGCGGCAAAGTCATCGCTGTATTTCATTACAATTCACAATACCGTTTTTTGGGGGTTTTTTTACGAGTCTATCCCGAGCTCGTCGCTGCCTTTTATTGTGACTTTGTAAATTGTGCCGCAGTGTTAAGTTTCAATTTACAGTCAATGTAAGCGTCCATTTCACTCGAGCAGGTCGCACGCCGTCCCCCCCCCGCTTCTGCCATAATGGTGCCGCTACAGTAAGAGATGGCCATCTCCTCCAATCTGCCGCTTATGAATGTAAAGCAAAGAGGTGGAAAAGGCAGCGCCAGAGAAATTAAATGTGATAGCGTTCTCTATTGATTCTAAACAAACACACATGCTCTTTCTCACTCTCTGCTTTCAGCACTTGATGTGTATAACGAGCCTTATCATTATGCACTATGTACTACCGGCTTTTTTTTTTTTTTTTTTTTTCTCTTTCCCCCAGCTGATAACCCTGACCACAATGCACTGCTCAACACACTGGAGTGCACCCATCAAGAGGCCTCTTCTAATCCTGCCGGGGTACTTAGCAGACATCAAAATTGGCGCAGAACTTTTCCGAAAATCCACTGTCATAAATCCGATGATTTCTGAAAGGAGAAGGGAAGAGAGAAAGCCCTTTATTGGAGAGTCGGGTGTGTGTGTGTGTGTGTGTGTGTGTGTGTGCGCGTGAGGGGGGTGGATAATGTTGGACATAATCCAGCCTCTGACAGAGGAGGAGGGGGAGCCAGCATCGTTTACAGAGAGGCATATGCTCCCTCCCTTCACACAGACACGAACTACAGCAAAGCAACCTTTTACCAGCCAGTCAGAGAAGGATAATCTTTCCCCTCGCAGCACAATGCAGGAGATTACATGGAGAACATGTCAGTCTGCACTGGATTTGCTAGACACTAGATCTCTTGTCCCTATCGATTTGCAGGCTGCTCATTCATGTTTTCACACGGGTCTCACAGGCACACAGGCCAAAAGCATATGGTTGGGGAAGCAGCCATTCTTCTCTTTCTGCTCTCTCGCCCTCTTTGTGCGACGTGATTGGGCGCTTCGGTTTGTGTGTGTGTGTGTGTGTGTGTGTGTGTGAGCGCGCGCTTGATTTCTGCACCAGCATTTGCACATACATGATCGCAACGGTGTCAATGTAACACCTGCTCCCGGGAAATGGGTTTTGTAATCACAGGACAAGTTAACCTCGACACCACAGACTGCAGATGTTGTAATCCCTGGTGCTATTCTGTCGCTGTTGATTTGCTTCGGCGCAAGCACAATCATCGCCCTCATTTTAGGGGTTATAGTTTTCCCTAAAGCTTTGCATTATTAATCAATTATTACATTGCGCGCCCTAACACAAATAACGGGAGCTGCTTTAGTTTACACACTGCTGGACCCAGGTGGTTGGGACTTTATCATGGGCAGGCTTCTTTCCTGTGTGTTGTTTTTTTTTTTTTTTTGCGTAATGCATCACAGCAATTTCACTGGTGGAAACAAAGCTCCTTTGTTGTTAAGTAAAGCGGCTCAAGGAAGCATAGCTCCTTGGTTTATTGAACACATATGTGCCTAAACACCTCCACCACTCTGACAAGTTAGCAAAGCATCCCCTGACATGGTTGCCAGTAAATTGCCTGTTCCATAATGAAGCTATTAAAAGCAAAGCAGAAAAAAAAAGGAGCAAACAGTAAACTCCTAATGTAAGATAACTCTAAACACGTACTTATAATAGTCCAAAATATTACCATGACGACTTCACTTGCGAGACTTCTGCGATTCTGTTTAAATAAAAATGAAAACTCACAATGTTGTTTTGCGAGACACTTCGTTGAAACTTTACTGCAGAGGAGCAACAACAAAGTGAAGTGGCAGAGAAAGTGGCCCTGAATGACAAAAGCCCTCCATATTTTATGCACCTTTGAAGAGGGCAGATTAAGGCCCACAGCAGCAGACTTTGACAGAGGAGTCCAGTGGACTCGCGATGCCCATTTTAAGGAGCAGAAAACAAGAAGTCCTCACTCATGCGTTTCTTGGTGATCAATATGCTAACTCGGGGAATGCTAAAATCGAGGCGGATGCTTGACAAAGATGGATAGATTTGCACCGTCCGTGAAATGTCACTGATTCAGTGGAGGATGTCACCTCAGGATCGCTCGGCTGTGTGATAAGCCTGACACATCAGCTCGGGGTGGAAAGTGGCGTGGCGCCACTCTCTCGCTCTCTTTTCCTGTCAGAGCAGACGGATGACAACGACCACCACCGCTGCGGGTCCGGTGGGACCCAGGTAAAAAAAAAAAAAAATGAACGCAATTAAAAAATGGATGAGTTGCAATCTGTGGAGAAAAGTCAATGTGCGAGGTTTCGGGTGGTTAGCGACTGAGTGGTCACAGAAAAATAAAATCATTAGTTTCAAGTGAGGGTTGTCAATCTAGATTTGAGAGAAACACTCTGAGCAGCACAAAGTTGAGTTTTCCATCTTTTAAACATTATTTTTGTTGTCTAAGAGCGCGTGTTTATCTGCGCAGAAGTTATCAAACCTCAGCTTGTTAAATTGCTGTAACTTACCCACCTTTACACAGCAGGACAGGCCCACATCCCCTGTGATATATTCAGACTGACATACATCACTTTCATTTCCAGCACATCAGACACTCCTTGCTGGAGATTTCACTGATAATGGGAACAAAGCTCTGTCATTTTCCATAGATAATGTAATTGCCATAGGGAATGAAGCCATAAAGACGGCAATAAAGGTTTTAATTTTACTGCCTTCTTCCAGAATTTGACCCTTTGTGATGCCCATATTTCCTTATGCCCAGAGGCGGGCGCTCTGAGACTCCTCTCTCTATTTGTTCAAGATCAAAGGTCCGTCCAACAACAAGAAGCACTGACAGGCTGCTTTGGCATATGTTGGGCCCATCTATCGGACCATGGGGAAGGTGAGAGAGTGAGAGCCTTCTAGCTTACTATTTTCCTCATCACTCTGTCAGAGAGGCTCGTCTCGGGAGACTTTCGGCCTGTTTGTGTGGTCAAAACAAGAGAGTCACACATGGGGGAAAACAGCAATCACCAGACTGATACTTCAGACTGACCCGCAGCTTGACCTACTGTCAAATTCCCCCACCTTGTTCCGTTCTTGTGGCTCCCTTTTGGCTGATTTTGACTGATTGGTTTTGTTTTGTTTCGCCTTTTGTTGCTCCTCAGATCCGACAGTCTTCCTCCCGTTCGCTTCTTAGCAGCGGGGATCATATCTCATATCGTATCCCAAAGACTTTGATTGTAATCCTGTTGCTTTGCGAAAGGCAAAAAAAAAAAAAAAAAACACACACCAGAAGCTGACAGGAGACAAAGCACCATCCACCCACAGGATCCCGGGTAACTAATAGCCCAGGTCAGAATCTGTCCTTTTATTTATAATCCTCAACAGCATGAAATATGAAGGGGTAGATTGAGATGCATAACTTCACCCCCTTTTTTTGAAGCAGGAAGCCCTCAGACACCAAAAATGATGAAATGCTTTGGCTGAGAGGTAAACTATTAATAGACTCCTCCACCTGAAACTGTCACTGTGATCCCTGCTCTACAGCCCCGCATCCACACCAGGAGCACCTTTCAGGGACCCGTGAAGGGCTGCTGAGAAGGACCATCACATATGCTGAGGTGCACACAGCACCTACTGTACAGAGGGCATGTTTATCCAGAGACCAAAACGCTTCATAATTGATAGAAGCGTGCAATGTGTCAGTAGCTCGATGATGCGAAAGCAAAAGTTTGCAGATATTTCATATTGAGCTGATTCCGGGCGTATAACTGCAAATCTGTTACAAAAGCCACAAAAGTGTTGTCGAGTCAAACAGAGGATGATAGTAAAACAGGCACGCCTGCATTTTTCATGGCCAACTAATTAGCCATTTCCCCTAAGAAGCACAATAAGAGCTCTTGTGTGTGTCACTGCCGTCTGCTGCGCATAATGAATAAAACGCTCATTTTAAATATTTTGGGGACAACTATCAGGATGTAAATCAGCCAGCAGTAAAGTTATGTCAGAGGAAAAGTCACTGCCGGTAGCAACCGCATTCCACAAATGATCATTTATTACCCAACACTATTTTTAAGGGGGAAAATGGCAGCCTCCCTTTGTCAAATCTAACAAGGGAATAGCTTTCAGGTGCTTATACCACTATAACTCATCTCGGTGACCTTTTGAGCAGGAATTAGGGCACTTTCATCCTTGCTCAGGTGCTTGTTGGGAGTCCATTAGCATTTTTAAAAAGTGCTACGGAGTATAAAGAAAAACAGGAAATCTTTCATTAATAGACCTAGTGAACTTTAGCACGTTGGGTAAATTATGAAAAATGACCTGATGAAGGGATGATAATGGCGTCGCCGGAGACTTCACTTTAAGGCAACTAATGACCAAAAAAAGTTAAATTGTGTGGCTTTATTCCATAACGCTGTCCCTTTTGTCGCTCACTGTTTCATACTGAGGGTAAAAAAAAAAAAAAATCCATGACGACCTCGAGGCACACGTTGCAATCGCGGGTTCATATTTCTTTTGTTTCGAATGTTCAGTTCGTCCTTTGTCATTATTCTCAGACTCAACATGCTCCTCCTTCAGGGAAATTACATAGCCAACCACCTAATCCCAGTCGTGGTGAGTGCTATTCCACGCTAGCAGACCAAATTAAACATCTGACTGAGATTGCCGAGAGAGAGAGAGAGACAGTGCGCACACGTCTCGTAACCCGTCCTCTATTTTTGAAGCTTCTAAATAATTCATAGATAAAACAAAACACAACAAATACCTTGAGACGTGTGCTACCCGGTAAGTTAATCCCACGAAATGAAATAGAACTTTATCTTGCAGCTCAAATTGAAGCAATACCGTGATATTAAAGTGTGAAAGAGAACACAAACACTGCAACAAATTACAAAATGCCAGGGGGACCAACAACAGTATTACAGAGGACGACCAAATACCATTTCATTTTAGAGTGTGGGACACGCAGTTTAATACTATCGTTATTGTCAGTAAATTGTAACATGCAAGCTAAGTTGGAGTCATCACCGACATATCATATATCAAATCATCAGCAAGCTGTATGATCAACTTGGGCAATTCACGGTCAGAGATATCATGCAAGACCAGCAAAATTATGATTATAGTAAGGACAAAAAAAAAAATCAGCAGCTCCAAGTTTTGTTTCCAGCCAACCGTGCAGAATCCTAATGTGCCAGATTGTGTTGAGATGTCGTACCTTCTGCTGTCTGCTGCTCGTCTCGTGTTACCAGATTCCCTGTGATCAAAAGCATTAATCTAAAAAAAGGGGGCGATATCTGAGTGCAACTATCATCTTTATACGGCCATTACTTATTAATCTTTATGTTCATTCCGGGGCCACTAAGTCACGTCACCTGGATGTCCTCTGAAAGCAAAAATGGCCCCGACGCGGTGTATTGAATTACACGTTCTCCTATTTACTGGAAAAGCAGGTCTTGGAGATAACAAGAAAGGTGATATTTACTGTAGCCTGCAGCAGTGTGATGTGCCCTGCCAAATCGCGGCGCAGGTGGGTCGACGTGCTCCTCCACGTTGGGGAGAGGATGAGACGGTGTCAGGGATGCGCGGCGGAGATGTATTTACAAGCGTGAACACCTACATACATACGGAAAACAGTTATTCCTTGTACCTAAAGATCAGCGTCTAGCAGTGATGGTTTAAGTGCCCTTTACAGAGGTCAAGGTAGGACTTAGCTTCTTCTTTTTTTTTTTTTTTTGCTAGGCTTTTCTGTAAAAGCAGATTTTTCAGTTTTCCAGTTTAGTCATGGTGAAAAACACTGCTTATGCTCTTCTAATTCTGTCAGACAGTATACTGTGGCGGCTGTTGGGGGGGGGGGGTTACTTTTCCCAGGAAGGAAGCTGCTGAAACAGCAAATAAAGTAAACAAAGCAGTCTCGAAGAATTTGATGAAACCAACACAAACTGAAATGCACATAAGGTCCTCTGAATGCAAATAATAATGATGTCTTATGTCTCCCTAATACATGTTAATGGTCACATTTTAATGGGAAGTTACCAAAATCTGTCCATGAAGACAAAACTGAACCCAATTATTTGTTTATATTATTGGACTATTTGAACAAATGGATCAAATTATGATTGTGAAATGAGTCATTTCATGGGGGGTTGTGATGCTTTATCCACCACGTTACAGCCATTTCTTTCACAATTTAATCTTATGAGGAAAAGTACTTTTTTTGGCCACTACGAAAACCGGTTTAAAAGTCTCCCACTCTTCTTGGGGGGGGCACTAATTTTTGTGTTTCCAATGGCAAAAGTTCTGTTAACCCTGATGAGGTACTTAGCACAATGACCCAGGACTTAAAGATGGAGCTAGAAAAACACTGCATCAGTCAATCGGTCAACAAACGCATCACATCTTGCGCAACAAAGGAACCAATGTACAAACCAACGCGCAGCCTGCAGCCTTTTCTCAAACAAAGCTTGTCTCCTTGTTGCAATAAACAGCATATATTAGTTTAGACATTTTTAAGCAAAAATGTCAACGACTCTCTGGTTCCAGCGACTCAACTGTGAGGATTTACTGCTTTTTTTTTTATTTCATATGACAGTAATTTAATGTTTGTGGGGTTTTTGACCGTTTGATGGACACAAAAAGCACTTTGAAGACATCACTTCAGGCAATTTCCCTATTTTCTGACATTCCCTGACCATACATTTAATCCGTTAATCAAAGAAATACAGTGCAGATTAAGGAATAATGAAAATAATCGTTGGTTGCAGGCTTACGGCAGATGTTTGGGAATCTTTGCTGTGGCTCAGAAGGATTTCAGCTTTGGTTTTTGAGTGCTGTCAGATTGTGGTGATGATAAAAAAAAAAAAAAATCCACATATCACTGAAAATAAATGTACTACTCTGATTTAATACAGAAAGCACACCATTTAGGTTCTGAGGACAGCTTGTTCATTAAAAAAATCAGTGCTTTAATGAGCTGTTTTACTGTAGCTTAAATGACTATTCATCAGTATGGAAAGTAGCAAATTAAAGTTTATCTTTCAGTTCCTATATATACGTGACTTATGATGCAACGACCTGTGTTGCATCAATTAATTACTTTGTGGCAACATGTTACTCTGGAAGATTTAGAGGCAGGGATAGTGCAGCATACGAGCGAGAGCACTTTATGGTTAATAAAGTGTTTTGATCATCATATATAGGACTTGGGAAACAGGTGCAGATGAAACAACTGGAACACATGGTGGAAGCCAGAAGCTCAGCACACCTGTTCCCTTCCTGCTAAACAGCCTCGCAGTGGATCGTCTCTGGAGCACAAAATAACTTCCATCTCACACACACACAGCACACATTTCTCCAATTCTAATAGCACGGAGATGGAGAACAGACATTTGTCCCTTTTAGGGGCCAATAGCAATGGTGATAAATGAAAGCAGGACTCTTTCTCTATGCTGCTGGAAGATCTTAATGCATTTTCCTCTGGTCTGTGTAGACAGAGCACTCCACAGGGAGGGAGGGGAGGATAAGTAACTATAGGAGGTGGTAATGGTGTTGGTATCGGCTGGTGTTGTTTGCCCTAGCTGTATTGAAGCGATGGTCCCTGAGGAGCCTGGCACAGGGAGCTGGGTTTGTCAACCTTGTCTGAGGGACTTAATATGAAAACAACACTAATGAGAACCATTTCCATTGCTCTGTTTATTTTCAGAGATGCATTGAGCGGGGCATACACACGGCTCAGTGATCGCACGTTGCATTGCATTCATTATGGGGCCCTGGATGGGCTACTGATACATTACACACAAACACACTTATAATTGCATTTTTTTTTTATTGTTCAGTGCTACTTTTAATGCTGCACTGAAGCAAAATGGGCTCCATCTGACCAAGCGAGATCGTGAGGTTATGCACGCGGCTGCCGTCTTTTATCTTTTTGAGAAATTCTGACAAAAAGCTGAAAATCTGACATATCTAATAAAGAATCAACTGAAGCAAAAACACTATTTCTAAACTCATATTGTGGATTCTATAGTATCTGAAGAGGTTCTCTCTTCATCAATAAATGACAAGCTCCAGCAGACAAGTACCATTTCCTCAAGCAAAATGAATCCTCCCGCGTCCATCTATTCACTCACAGACATGCCATTTTGAAAATCTCTCTAAAGTGACATTACTCCAGAGATTGAAACCACTATTTCATTGAGCAGAAAATTGCTATTGAATTTGGAGCTGAATAATTGGAAGCCATGTTCCAATGCAACCCGCAGAAAAGGTAGAGTTATGTTTTACTGTCACACTCAAACCAATGACATTCTGAAGCTGAGCGGCACAAATGGTATGGGTATTGTTGGACGGGACATTGCTCTCCTTTGTACATGAGCCATATCAAGCAAGGGAGTTGGTGGGCAATTTGAGAAGGATGCAATTCACTTTGATTTGATAGAAGGCCACGAATGGTACAGGAAATAATATCAGCATTTTAAGGATACGAGCGCTCAGCTGTGTGGTTACATTTGCTGTAATTGTCAACGCGTGGAGTACAGATCTATTTCCAAAATAGACGCTACCCTGAAATGTGCTCGACTTATAGACTGCATGGAACGTGCAGGAACATTTTCTTCGTGCAATTTTCATGTATGAAAATAAATTAAATGTTCACATGCATCTAATTATATGTGAGACAGTCTTGTCTATACATATATTGATCATTTCTTGTCTCCTCCGTTTTAAAAAAAGATTCAGTTTTACAAAATATCTGTACACAAGAATGTAAATATGATTCCTGGCATTCAAACAAGCACTTGGGGTTGGGCCAATGGGCGATGCCATTGTCCACCGTCCTGATTGCCCCATACCGTTGTAACAAGGCAAGACCTGTTGGCATTTATGTTTGCTGTAGCTGGACACATTACATCTCCATGTCCATGTTTGTTATTTTCTTATTAAACCTGCCCAGTTTGGTGAACACAAGGCGCTCGATAGATTAGTGGCGTCTGTGCTTCTTTTCCTGGTTCCCCTGTTCGTGTGTTTCTTTCGATCGTGCCGTTGTTTTGTCCGGCTTCCTCTGAGGCTGAACGCAGCAGGTTACATGTGCTGCGGAGACGAAGACCCGTACAAACCCGGCATGGGGATGTATGTCGCACGATCGTCAGGCAGGTCACTGCTGACATCCTTATATGCCAAACTCAATAGACATCGGCCAACCCTTGTGGCATTAAAGTCTATGTCACGGTGTGTCAAACACCAGAGAAGAACAGTCTGAGCATGTTTAATGAGCACATTCTATTTACATAAAATGGTTTCGAAATTGTAGAAAACAGCAAACTTGTAATCTAATATACTATTTTAACCCCAAATTGGGAAATTCTTTTTTCCACTCACATTACACACAGGTGTGTGCACACGCAAACACACACATGCAGTGTAGAGGAGATGAGCGAAGGCCACAATGCCTCACATGCCACAATGAGCAGTGTTAGGGGTCGATACCGTGTTCAAGGGCACCTCGGCAATGCCCAGGCTGTGAACCAGCACTCTCCAACTGCCACATCATTCTTTTTTTGGTCCGGGTGGGACTTGAACCGGCGACCTTCAAGTCCCCAAGCCAAGTCCCCACGGACTGAGCTATTGTCCTGTCAGTGCTAACAAAGAACTTATATTGGCGCTAATCAAATGCTAACAAACTGGTAGTCCACCATTGTTGTTGTTTCAGGCTCATGCTCATTACACAAAACAACAATGGCTGTGCGTAAAAAGAAATGACGACATCATTGTAACACTGATACACAGTAAAATCAGCACTTAAACGGCCTTTTTAATGATATTTGCATGTGAACAAGAGGCCAAAATACAGTGGCAATGTTTTGCAAAATATCTGTAGGTGTGTGGACAAGGCCTATATTCCGCCTGATGTGGCAACAATGTTAAACGCGTCTTTACAAAATCATCATTTACAAAAACAGCCACCATTTAAGAAAAAGAATAACTGCTTCAGTGGCTCTTTATCTGTTTGCTGTATTTCTTGTGTTGAGGCTGGTGGCACTGCCTCTCTCTCTCTCTCTCCCTCTCTCTCTCTCCCCCTGCCCCTCCCTTCGTCCAGTGATCGTTTTGTGAACCCGTTAGCCTGTCATTGGTTTAGAGACTCCAAATGACCCTGTGTTTCTGCAGAAGACTCATTCATCCCCTCCCTCTCCCTCCCCAGGCCACTGGCAATACTGATGACCACCAGAAAGACACACACACACGCACGGACACACATGCTCCTTACATTAGCGCATGCACGCACACACTCGCACGCACACACTGCTGGCTGCTGCGGTTTGCTGGTGTAATGTGCTTTGTTGTGTGAAGGTATCAATCAGAGGGGAGCAGATTATTAGAGTGTCTGAAAGAGATCAAACAATGTTGCCGTCTGCACCCACACATGGCTGATTTACAGGCAGGCTGATAAAGTACTGCAGCTCTCTGTCAGGGGCTACATGACGGCTCGCCGCGCTCTTAGGATAAATTATTGCAGAGGCCCGCGGTAATGTCTCTCCACCTAGCAACCAGCCGCCCCAGCCGCTGCCAGGGGAGCCCTGCCTCGTCTGCCATAATGGCACTGTGTCCGGGGTCAGCAGTTACTGTATCGTAGCAGGGTGGGAGGGATATATACACACACATATATACACACACGCTTGAATGCATCCGCGTGCACGCTTGCGCACCGTTTCTCGTTTGTCTCTACACCTGCCATTGGAAGCAATGCCAAAAGACACTCAGGGATGACTGCAGGAGGACTGAGTGGACACAGGGGAGGTGCTGATGTCTCGCTACAATTTTGCAGGAGAGCAACATTTTGAAAAACTGACGCCAAGGTTCCAAACAAGACAGTGCTCAGAGGAGGAGGGGACGCCATTATAAAAAAAAATAAGGCTTGGCAAAAACATTATAGAAAACCATTTGTAACACGAAGTCTGATCCCACTTATGTGATTGGCCGAGAGGCACTTCTACAGACACGTTCTTTCATACTAAGCTGTCTCCAAGTGTCTCTGTCCTTGTGTCAGTCCAGGCCCGCACGAAAACAACCACAGTCTGATTGATACGAGCCTAATAGGGACATTTCTATATGCTGGTGTTTTTATGACAAAACAGACTATATTTGATCCACTTTCCAAAACATGTCTACACATTCCGAGCTGTGCTCTCGCAGACAGCGACAAAGATAGATACATAGATAGATAGGCAGAAATCAAAATGAATAAGTCACCACCCCGAAGTGGATTTCACTTACAGATGATGCATAACTATTTCATATCCCGCTGAGTTCCGGGGCCCTTTATTTACTCAGGATGGCATTTTTTTCCTGTACACTGAGCAAGGTCAGAGAAAGTAGAAATCACCCTGGAAATTGGCAGGGAAGACACAGGGGCTGCGAAAAGAGTGCAGAAAAACTATACCGAGATGCTAAAAGATAGATGCTGTCGATTGAGTGTAATGAATATTTTACTGAGGCTTTCTCCATTAGAGCTTTTCAGCGTTATCCTTCTATATAAAAAAAAAAAGAAGGAATGCAAGAAATAAAAAACAAAAACAAATGAAAAATACATCTTTTTCTAGAAGTAAGGTGCTCCGCAGTCAGGAGTTCGGAAAACTGGCTTTTGGCAAGCCGTCTGCCATTTCAGTAGCGACTGGGTGATCGCCTTCTCCCTGCCCCCTCCCCTGTGTTATCTCCCTCAAAGCAGTGCCATCCCTCCATTGTAATAATGCCGCTTCCCGGCAGCCCTTGGAATGACCTTTCTTTAATTAACTGCATCTTGATGAGCAGATCTACATAGAATGTGAAGGTTAATTAATGAAGTATCACTGCTTAGTCTTAAAACCATCACCTAGCGGATGACAGCCTGCCCACCACTCTCAATTTTACCCCCCGATCTCATTAGCAATGGTAGGCCAATGGACAGCTCTGCTCTGGCCAGTGGATCTCAAGTAAATTGTATTAAAGACAGGCCGCTTGATATCCTTCATATGGCTACGTAAGAACATATTCTGACTATACACTTTGAATAATATATGAGAAACGCACACAACTGCACACACACATATTCTTGCAACACATCATGTGTTCATGTTTTTTTCTCTGAGGTATGAATGTAGTCGGCAGCCCCATAAATAATTCAAATGAAGGTAAAATAATATTTCAATTAAGATCCATGTAATCTGTTTCCTGCAAACAAATACATGATGCATGGTGATGGATAATTCTTGTATTATTGCACAGTTTCATCTTGATAAGCTTTCGGTTTCCGTGTGATTTCATTTCAGGGCGCACTTCAGCGTCGCTTATCATCGCAATTTGGAAAGAAGATCCACATTAGCGAATGTTGTCCAACTACTAAAAGTGTCTCCGTGTGGCAGCTTAAGCTGGTAAAAGATGGGACGATGATGATCCAGGGTCTACGGTTACAGCGCATTTCCCAAACCTGGCTGTGCTCACGCGGCTTTTTGTCTATCTATAATCTATCACAGTCGAGGATGAGGCGAGCCATCACCTCAGTATGCACAGCACTTAGAGCGCAGACACTAGGTGGACATGTGACACCATCCATCACCATGGATGCTAGTTTTTGTTGCTGTTGATTGCAAGGTTTCTCTCCTGGGTATCGCGGGCCAGGCGAGCCACCTGGGCTCATTTACCTTCCCACCTGGCCCGGACATGGGAAAAATTACACTGAAAGTATCCAAGATTACTATCCTGGACCGGGCTTTTCTGGCTCATCTCCTGTTGAATGACTGCCTCGGTCAAAGAGGGATGATTTTAGGATTTATTCCGATTTTGCATCCAATTCAATATTGTGCCTTTCTGTCGTTATCCTGCTATGCGTCTGCCAGCTTGTACGCATTGTATGCAGCTTCACTGACACCTGAAAACGTCACTGAGTGACTCTGCTGCAGCATGTGCAGATGTGCACGCAGATCTCCATCAGGAATCACTGTTTTCTCTTTATCGGTATTTCTCGGCTCTGAGAGTAATGACACAGGCTCCCCGAGTAACCTTGCTTCAGCCCTAAAGTCAAAACATTAATGCATGGCTTGACTTCGGGTAGCGGTGGAGGCACAAAACAACTTCCACGAGACAGCCGGGTTTGACAAGCGCTTGTTTATCCTTTTTATCCAATATCTGCAGAATAAAAAAAATAAAATATGACGGATATACCGTGGCCATCTGGATACAGCGAAGCCAAAAGCAAAGCTACCAGTCTCTATTTGTGTCTGTTAGCACTACAAAGTTATTGATTCTTATCATTTAGCACTACAACCTTTTGACAGCAGACACAGCCAACTATGTAAAGGCTGACATGGCTGACTCCATGACAGGCTAACAAAGAGTGATACCCCCCTGCTGTCTCTCATTGCTGTCTGCGTATTTATAGAATAGAATGCAATAAAACACAATAGAATAACAGTTTCTCTTCTAGTGCTAGATCTATACCTTATTTATATTAAGAACGACAATGATTTCTAAGCCTCATTTACGGGTCGAGTCACGAAGAAAGACGGAGTGGATTTCCATTCTGTTTCCCATAAATTGTTAAGATTTTGTCGGCGTAAACTCGACCCCTAATTGGTGTAGCTTTTTGCTACCACTGATACGCTGTCACGCCGTCACTGATGACTGTCAGGTAAACTTTTTCATATAGAAGTGTTTCTCCATTGAAGCGTCTATCTGATTTCCCTTTCAGCACCTCGAATGACACCCCACTAAAAGCTGGCACAATACGCTTCCCGCACACAACGCTGTCACCAAAGACAACTCGGGAGAAGCGAGTGTTTTGAGAGTTTGAAACAAAATAGCTGGTGCAGCATTTCCCCATTTCCGTCTGAAATCCTTGACACCAGAGGATTTACAGTGAAGTGAAGTGAGGTGGGTGCTGTATGGAACGAGCTGTGGGGGCTGAGTTAGCCGGGGCGGGCGGGGATGAGTGTGTGTGTGTGTGTGTGTGGGGGGGGGGGGGTCCTCGCTACACTCATGCTGACAGGGATCCTCCCTGTAGCGCATGCTTTTTTTTCCATTAGTTCCTTACTCACTCTCTTGCCCTCCAGACCCGCAGAGTGAGGAAGATTTAAGTGGCCAGTCAAGTGAAATCCCCAAGGTTTGGCAGGTGTGAGGTCTGGCTTCATTATCTACAGACACCTCTGTCCAATTATGAGCCTTTCTCCCTCTGTGACGATGATGATGCCGCCGTGTGTGTGCAGGTGTGTGCAGGTGTGTGTGTACGTGTGAATAAGACAGCCTCATTGTTATCCGTCTAACTATCACGATTCCCTCCTCCATCATGACATCACTGACAATTTCGCACAAAAAAAAAATCCCTGTGCACACACACATTGGCGCGCACACACACTCCTTTTGTTTAGACTCAGCTCTGTAGATCTCAACCCCAGACTCTTCGGTGCATGTGTTCGTTCCCTGCTCTTGTTCTACTTTACACCTGAAACCTACTTCTAATAATGTTAATGGTCAGTCCCCACACAGCGACGATAATTAGGGCTCGCGATGAAGAAAAGCAAAGAGCCGCCATAAATTACACGCACAACCATCCTGCGATCAGAAGTCTCACTGGTTTTGATGCATCTCCGCGGCTTCTCCATTTTGCTGACCCACTGGTTCCAAAATGTCAGCGACTACAAACTGGAGCACTGCCTTGGAAGCTGCTACAAACAAGCATTAGGTTCCTTTCTTCAGCCTGATTTTGGACACCCCCTGCTGACTCTACAGCAAAATACAAGGCACCTACAGAGCCTTCCCCCTCCCAAAGCCACTAATAATACTTCAGTCTTTACAGAAATGCACTTTTAATTAGAAGACTAGAAAGCAAATGTTTCCGACTCTAACATTAAAATTTCATATACTTCATATACACTATGGCCACATTAATATGCATGCAGGCTTCTGTATCAGCAAAAAACTTAATCCTTAACTATAGCAGAAAATTATACACAACATTTAAAAAAAAGGTTGCAATTTTGTCTTTATTTAAATCTGCATGTTTCTGAGGGTTGAATGCTCTCCTCCCAAAGCTACGGCCTGCTATTGTCTATGCAGCCGCCATGTACCCTCTAGTCTCTGGTTAGCCTGCACTCATCTGCAGCCCTATCATCTGCATCAGTTGGCAGATACAAAGAGCATAGCGCTGTTTTGCGTGTGAGCATGTGCGCCTTTTGTGTGCAGCACTGCTGCACTTGCTCGTGCGCGCGGGCCTGTCCGTGTGCACACCGTCTTTTTATATGATAAAGTGGGAGTGTTGGAGGCATCTGATGCTTCCCAGACTTTGGCTCTGCTTTATCTGATGCTGAGATGGCAGCTGTTGACCAAAGGAATTCATACATGTGTGTATAATTTGTCTTATAGCTCAAAACAAACCCGGTACTCCGGACATCTTTTACCCATTCAATATGACATGACACAAACAGAAGGTTGCTATGTGTGTTTGGTTTTCGGAGTTGCTTGATTATAATTGCAGGGCTGTCTATAAATAGGCTCGACCGAGAATCTAAGCGCATTACACAGTATTTTCTCAAAAACTGTACGTGTAACAAACTATCAACGCACTTGAACCGATGTGGGCTGAAGCATGTTGCAGCAAAGCTTTGAACTCACCATTTTATTTGCCTCCTCTTAATGATAATAATCTTAGGACTGGCAGCGGCAAATGAGCCTCCCCTGAACCGCAAAAGAAAAAAAAAATGACATGAATTAGTAATGAGCAAAATTACTCAAACTCTGCACACCACGACCTGCCGCCGCACGGTGAGCAACGGGCCCTAAGGTGACAAAGCTAGATAAATATTTTATTTCTAAATATGATTTTGGGGTCCTGAGCCTGCTGTCTGACAATCCTGCACAGGTTATTGCGGCACATGGCGGAACCATTAAGCTAAAAGGAGACTTGGAATCCGTCTGTGGCTCTTGTCTGGACTCAGAGATCAGGTTTATGTGTAGCAGCCAGCTTCTGAGGCTTGCGTCTTGCCAGTGGAGTGAGTCGACGGTGTTCTTTGGGTGCCCTCAGGTGGAAGCCTGGTATAATTGCTGTTGACAACCTACAAGTCATTGTGCAATTAAAGCATCTGCCGCTCCTGTGTGGCAGCGGGCTGTGATGCCTTGTGACAGCTCGTAGCCATTAAGCAACTGTAAGCAGCTGGCGTGCCTCGGTGGGGGAAAATAATGTGACAGAGGCACTCCCCCCTATTGTTGCCCTTGTCTCATTGGGGAAAAGAGGGACATTACATCACTCACTGAATTCTCGGGCGTCTGAATGGGAAAGGGGCACGACTACAAATTAGAACTGGCAGAGCTGGATGTCCAAATGATACTTTGTTTTCTGAGTACAACAAATGAAAAAGAGCTTATTGTTTCAAAAGATACAGGAACCGTAGCGAGGCGTAGCATGCAGTGTACTTTAGAGCTGCAAGGATCGGTCGCTTAATTGATCAGCTGATGAAAAGAAAAATCAATTGCCAACTATTTTGATACTCGATCAAACGCTCGAGTCATTTTTCAAGGAACAATGTCAAACATTTGATGGGAATAGCTTTGTTAGTGCAAGGTTTTATTGCTTTTCCTTGTCATTTATGATTGTAGATGAGGAGTTTGGGTTTTGGATTGTCAGAGGAGCCAAACGGAAGACGTCACTTTGGGCTCTGAGAAAACTGCAATGAGCATTTTTCACAATTTTTGGACATTTTTCTAGACCCAGGATTAATCAATTAATCATGGAAATAATCCCCAGATTAATCAATAATGAAAGTAATCATTAGCTGCAGCTCTAGTGCACTTTAGCATTGCTGTAAATTAGAGCTTAAGAAATTAGTCAAATAATTTATAAGTCAGGGGACATGTAATTAATTGGCAACAGTTTTGATTGTTGCATCAATTTTAAGCAAACTTGGCAAAACTTGACGGGTTTAAGCTTTTTACATGTCTGGATTTCTTGGCTTTTCTTTTAACTGAAGTTAACTGAATATCATTGGCCTGTGGACATGATCCAAAAAAAGGCATCTGAATACATCAACTTGCATTCTAGAAAAGGACTTCGGGCATTCTACACAATTTTCTGACATTTAAGAGACCAAATGAATTTCAGTTAATTGAGAAAAAAAACTTTTGTTACACAGTACTACTGGGAATATCTGTAATGACGTACCTAATGACACAGATTAAGCCTCGTAATGGAGTGACTAAACTGCTCAATCACAAGACTTGCTCATTGAAGTGGGGGGAGAAATTCTGCGAAAGGCCGATTTACAATTTTTTTGATCGTAAAAATGAAGTCTAGATCAAAGTAGAGCGCACACTGGCCCGTTCTCCACTGCTGGGGGGGGGGGGGCTGACATAAGTCTGTCTTTAATTAACCCATCCCTGAGTCATTTGTCTGTCACATGTGAATGTGGTCCTTGATGTACATTTAACTGCACTGAGTTTGTTGGGGATTTATGTGCACACGATTTGCACGGTCTTCGGTCAGATCTAATTATTTATTTACTTATCTCTCTTTCATGCCTTTTCTCTTCTTCGTGGACCGTGTCATCAATTTTCAAAAATGCCTTAAGAACACAGTTCTCTCTTTTTAATATGACATAAACTGTTACCATACATTTATCGGAGTCTACGGGGACGATCCTGTCAGAATCAAATTCAAAGACAGCAGTAATCAACTAGTCAGATTCATGTGGGCAGGCCCTGCAGTGTGTGTGTGAGTGTGTGTGTGTGTGTGTGTGTGTGTGTGCACCTCCTGTCTGTCTCAAGGATTTGCTGTTTCAGCAGGGAAGGAATCAGTCCTGTGCCTTTGCCATGCAGGAAAGTCAGCGTAAGGAAATTCCTGAGCTTCACAGTGGCAATCAGGCAGTTAAGGACCTGCCAGTGAAAATGGAGCTGTATGTCAGTCACTTTCATGGCTTATTCACACTAGCACAACTGCTCTGGCATAAAAAAAGAGGCATTCTCATTCACTCACCTCCACAACCCAGTAAATTGCCCTTACTTGAAAGATGGTAGAGTGTGTATATTTAATGTAAGTGCCCTACAACAATTGCTACATCTGAAACCTACCTCTCTTACAGAGAAAGGCTCTGTGAAGCCGTTGCAGGTGCCACAGATGGTGCTAAGGCTAAATGTGCTAATGTTACTGTCAAGGCCTAGGCTATTGACTCTCCAGCTGACAGTTGACTGTGAGGCTAATGTCGTTTATAATCACATAATTATTCATCTCATCTTAACGTGCTAAAAGTTTTTGTGTAGCTACCTGGTAGCCTATTGTGGGCCAAATTACTGGACTTCCACGACGACAGGTGGCAGTAAAGATGGCGGTCTTGCCAGTTTTTTCATAGAAACGAAGAAAAAACGTTAACAGTTTAGTTAAAGATTGTCAACGCATATATATATATATAAATATGTCTGTGGTCAAATCACACAAACTTATGTCACTCCCGGACAAAATTGTACGTTTACATATAAAGGCTTCTATTAGTAGGACTTTTGTTATTTTTAAAGAGGTGTAAAAGATGTCGAGAACAAAAAAAAGTGTTCCACTCACAACAATGGTAATGCTGCATTCAGGTTCAAGTGGATATCCTGGATCACTGCAGTTACTCACTAGATAATTGGCACTGAATGAATGATGATATATGATTTTTAAACTTATTTGAATTAAGAAAGTCGCAAGGCAGCTTAATACACTGGAAGAATACAGAGGACGAGGATAAAACTCCCGGCTATTAGTTGATGTTTTGATTAGTTGACCTTTCAAATGACGAACAATATACTTGATAATTAAAATAACAAGCAAAAGCTTAAAAAACATTAAATATAAAAGCAACATTCATTGTGAAAACTGAATTTACAGTAACAAAAAAAACACCACTTTTATCTCATTAACCACATGCTCAGTTGTGTTAATTTACATTTGTCCCATACTCCTAAACGCATCGTGTGACGTCACCTTAACGGAACGCATGCTTGTCCCTCTGCCGCAAACCCCACGTAGCATGTCGCAAAACCGATGTTTGGTGTTGTTGGAGAAGTAAACTGTCATTGCCATTGATATCCAGACCGCGATAGATTCCACTGTTCAAAATATGTTTTAGGGTCTGTTTAGTGTTTACATGTATCTTCAGTCGAGCCGGTTCAGTTTAACAACAACATGGACGACCCTGTGGGCTTTTAGGAGCCAGGAGATGAGCTGATCTGCAGCAAAACAAGCTGGAAAAATGGCAACATACAACGCCGAAGGTAAAGGGAAACCAGTCATGAACAAGATCCCTTCTTAGACGATGTCTCTGACGTTTTATTAATGAGTCCGCGTCGTAATGTTTCACCCTCTTGTTGGTTTCACATTCAAACAACTTCCTGTACGAATAATGGGTGTCTGTTTCTGTGTTTTGTGCCCCCTGAAGTCGCTGCAGGACACTCTGTTGTGGTGGAGGTGAGCCCAGATATTCACATCTGCGGCTTCTGCAAGCAGCAGTATAATAATTTCGAGGTCTTTCTCGCCCATAAGCAAAATGGATGCTCCCTACCCAGCTCTGACACATCAGCCACCTCTGCAACGACAGTTCTTACAGGTAAAAACACCATATATTGTTGTAAGCCTGCATGCAAAAAAAAATGGATTTACAGTCATGCACTGACTACACGTCATCATTCTTGTCCTGCACAGATTCCAGCGCCGAGTTTGTCTTCGAGGAAACCTACCAGACCTGCGTCATGAGAGGTGTCAAAAAGATTCTGACCAAAGCGCAGAAAACACCTTCCAAAAAATTAAAACCTTCGCTGACTTCAAAGAGACACACCTGCTGTTTCTCAGGTCGGTGCCTCTCGCCGTTTTATGACTTTTAACACATTCCTTCCTTCTTGTGCTGCCAAGCGAAGAGAGAGCGGGACTTCCTGTTCCTGGTCAAGGCCCGTGTGATTAACTTTTATTTATTTAGATTGGCGTTCTGCGAGCACGCGAGGCTTGCACACACCTTGTAAAAGCACTTTTTGTTTTTTTGTCGATCTGCAGGTTGCACTTTTAAGACACAGTATGGTCAAAAAGACATGGAGCGGCACCTCAAGACCCACACCGGTAAGTCAAGTTGTGTGTTTTTCTGTCACTTATGCGCTTCAGAGTAAGACACTGACTCCCGGGTTGTTTTCCAGGTGAGAAGCCGTTCGAGTGCGAGCTGTGCCACAAGCGCTTCAGTCGCCGGGACAAGCTCAACGTGCACAGCCGCTCGCACACGGGGGAGAAACCGCACAAGTGCAAACACTGTCCCTACGCGGCGGCGGACAGCAGCAGTCTGAAGAAGCACCTGCGCATCCACTACGACGAGCGGCCGTTCAAATGCCAGATCTGCCCTTACGCCAGCCGCAACTCCAGCCAGCTCATCGTTCACCTCCGCTCGCACACTGGTGGGTGGTCAGAGGTTGTCGCCAGCTGTTGGATGATGCTTTGTTTTTTTTCTGGGCTGCATTGACAGTCATTGTTTTTGTCTTTCCATTTATTTCCAAGGGGATGCACCTTTCCAGTGCCAGCAGTGCGACGCGAAGTTCAAAATCAACTCGGACCTGAAGAGGCACATCCGGATTCACTCCGGCGAGAAGCCGTACAAGTGCGAGCTTTGTGACTACCGCTGCGCCATGAAGGGCAACCTGAAGTCTCACAACAGGATCAAGCACAGCACCGAGAACTCCTTCCACTGCGCGCACTGCGACTTCCAGTGTGCCAACAAAACTGCCCTGCGGCAACACTCGCGAGAACACCAGCCCACCCAGCCCATCCAGTGCTCCAAGTGCACTTACTCGTGCTCCAGCAAGGGGGCGCTCAAAGTCCACGAGAGGATCCACTCCGAGGAGCGCCCCTTCAGATGTGACTTCTGCAACTTTTCCTCCAAGCAGCGCAGCAACCTCATCATCCACAAAAAGAAGTGCCACTCGGACACGCCCGAAAAGGGCAACGGTGGGAAAGGCGGCAGAGGTGGAGGGAAAAGCAGGGGGAGTGACTCCCCGAAGCCCGTGGACTCCAGATACCGGGCCAAGCTGGATGCGGCCCGAGCCTTCTGCTGTGACTCGTGCGACGCTTGCTTTGTGCGGGAAGACTCCCTGCGCAGCCACAAGAAGCAACACAGAGACACTCAGAACGTGCTGCAGCTGCAGCTCTCCACCCCGGCCGATGCAGTCGACTTGGTTCCCATCGCGACATCGCAGAGCGCCACCCAGCTGGAAGTCCCCATCGCGTCTGACTCGATGGCTCCTTACAGCAGTGCACAGCTCAAAATCATCGTGTCTCACCCCCTCGGCCAGGAGAACTCCTTGATTCCAACTGGTGTGGACGGTCAGAACAAGACCAGCATGGTTCTGCTAAGCCCAGAAAGTCAGGACATGGTGGTCAACTCCATGATCCAGCAGGTCAACCTGCTGGCGCCTATGCAACCTCTCGTGTCCTCCCAGACCGCAGAAGCGACCCTCGAACCCCACGCGGTCCTGTTGACGCAGCTCAACCCCGACGACACCAACAACCCGCTCCACCAGGCCCTTCTGCAGACGGCCATAACCACTCAGGACTCCAGCAGCGGCTCGCAGACCTTCATCACAACCTGCTCTGAACTGGAGGGTCTCAACGCCCTGATCCAGGAGGGCGGCACCGAGGTGACGGTCGTGACCGAAGGCAACGCCGCCATGGTGGCCGCAGCCACACCCAACATGTCCAAGCCATCGGGGCCGGTCGCGGTGGAGGAGAGTGCCTTACCCAGCGAGGAGAACGCGTTACTGGTGCCAAACATCAGCCTGGGCGGCCAGAATGTGGTCATCCACGCCGTTCCCCTGATAGTGACCACTCAGCCGCAGCAGAGCGCCATAGAGCAGCTCTCTCCTCACACACTCTACGCAGACTCACACACACTGGAGGGCATCCCACAATGAGCGGAGGGTTCGGTGTTGAATGGAAAGACTGTACCTGCATCATAAGCTATTTCTTTGCCAGTAAGAACTCGTAGGCCATTAACAGACAGCAGCTTCTGTTTCGGGCAACTTAATCATTAACCACTGTAGTGACAATAATGTTGACTCTGGAGACGTATTAGTTTTCAGATTTTAGAGGTAATTTATTGTCGTAGCGCAACAGCTCGATCGCGGAAGTGTTGTCATGTTTAACATTGAATCACTGTTTGAATGTGAAAGTTGAGCAATTGGTCGCAATTTCATAAACTCTATTTTCAAGTGTCACTTTTGGAAGGCATCGAAATCGAGACGAACCTAATTTCAAATAAATTATTGCTTAAAATAATGTTTATTTTTCATGAGGGGAATCTTGGAAAGAGGAATAAAGTCTGAAACAAAGGGACACGGGCGTCTCTGTGCTGTGGAGTTCTCCGATTTGTCCATCAGGTGGCAGCAGAGTGGTAAGATTAGAGGCTGAAGTTCACTGGGGCTCCTAGTCTGACTTCTACATATTCTCTAAGTGAAGCTTTTTTTTTTTTTCAAATTAATATTTTCAAGTCCTGATTCAGGATCTAGGAAGTCGACATCAGTTGTAGAAAACATTAGACTCCATATCAAGGTCTTACTTTCTAAAAGCCAAGTCGCTCTCAATAGATTTTTTTTCTTTTTTCTTCAATAAATGGCCTGTTTTGCTCGTGGCAATCTGTTATTGTGGCCATTTTTTTTTACACTCAGACTTCAGCACTTAGTATTTGCAGAGACTGAAGGCTGCATGAACAGTTGGCCATTGATTTGTTCCTCGTCCCTCAGCACTAATGGCTCGACTGATGCAGGCTCCTGCATTTTCTGGCTCAGCGTGGCCACAAACTCTGATGACTCTCAGGAGTTGGCTTGGGTTTGAAAAGGGGAACTGTCCTCAGCCGGAAAAGGAAATGGCACTCGCAGCAGATAGAAACAATATTAATTCCACAACACTTCTGTTCTTAAACATTCAGAATATTATTAATTAGGTGTGGCGAATACTCATCTTATATGTATTTGTTGATTAGTGGCATTATTTTCAATGTACGTGCATTCTTGATCTCCTAAGTGTTCAAACAAACTGCTGTAAGTGCATTTACTCAAGCACTCTACTTTAATGTAGATATACTTGTTTTGAGTAATACCATTTTATACTACTAACACTTCTACACTTCAAGCAAACAAGACATTTAAATGTTGAGTTTCAGAGAAAGTTGGTATGAGTCAGGCAATCTTTCTGCGAAGTTAAGCTAACTGTCTGCTAGCTACAGCTGTTCAGATATGGCACGCGCAACAGAGTGGTATTAATCTTTACACCTAACTTCAGAAGAAGGAAATAAGCTTATTTTCCAAAATGTCAAACTAAATACACAATTACAGTTGTTGGAATTAGCTTAAAGGTGCTATTTGTGAGAAAGTACATTGTCAACTCTTTGGGAAGTTGTAATGCTAATGCAGCGTGACACAGCATAAAGATTAGGCAGCGAGGAAAACAGCTAGCATGAATCCATCCAAAGGTAAGAAGAGTGAAATTATAACTTTAGGTTTTTAAACTTCAGTTTCAAACACACAAGACACAAGTGTGTTAAAGGAAGTTAGCAGGCTGCGTCAGGCTAGCTTTCTTCTGCTTCCAATCTATCTGCTAAGTTAGCTAAGCTAACTGTCTGCTAGCTATAGCTTTTCACATATGACACACCACACAGAAGTTTAAATCTTTTCATCTAGCTCTTTGCAAGAAAGCTAAAAAGCTAATTTTACAATATGTGTAATTATATGTATGCATTTAAGGTAGTTCAAATTAGCTTCCTTTCAAATTAATGTACCAGAAACATGAACCCATTTATGTCGTATGTCACGTAGGGTCCATTCTGCTCCATGATTTCACTTTTCATGCCCTCAGCTGATCTTTTTTTGTCTACTTAATTGTTTGCAGGACTTGAACTAGTAATGACATTTCTTTTCCCAATCGCGTTTACTCATGTAACAGATCTGAAGGCCTTTGTCTTGCAAATACCATTGCATCTGTCCTGCTGCTCTCAGTTTATAACTTTGAAAGAATCCCCAACTTTCAGGAACGTGAGGCGAGTGAAAAGTGACAAACATGGCCCATTCATAAAGAGCGCCCTGAGATAAGTTATGCTCTGGCATTGTCAGTAGCTGCACTCGAGCTCACATTGATATTATAATCACACCAATGGTCCGCGGTGTCACCGGTGACCCTTCTGGACAATGTGTGTGATTTCCCTACCAAGGTCTGTCGCCTGATCTTCAGGTGGAATTGCAAAAAAAAAAAAAAAAATGCTCCTGAAATTCCATTATGTATGAAGATGAGCGTTATGTGGGAAAAGCAAGAAGTGCTCTCTGGTGTATCTCTTTGATCTATTATCTTACAGACTTCCAGGCCCTAATCCTGAGCACCCTTGAGGAGAAGAGTCCATTTCCCCCCCTCTCCTGTTCCACATGTGACATCATGGATGGGTTAAGTGCTTTTTTTCTTCTATGGGCTACAACTTCTGTAGAGCTTTGTTTCGGGGGGGGGGGGGGTATGAAGTGTCGTCGTGAGTGAAATGTTAAGATCATGGAGATCTCTAATAAATTTGTGTACACTTTTTTTTTTTGGGGGGGGTAAAATAGTGAATGCACCGCAGGATGAAAGGTAGCAGGAGTTTTAAATAGACCTCTTGATACTGTATGGCACTTCTAGGTTCCTTCCTTCCTGTGTTTGAGATGTCAGCCCTTTGAATGGGGTCATAAAAGTCTCCCCCCAAAAAAAAAGCTATTTCCACTCACAGCTGCTTAAAGAAATCGTAAGTTGCGATGCATTCCTTCTTCTGGACATAAATAGAACCGGAGAGGAGGACCAGGTGATCGAAGAAAAAGGAAAACAACCACATGAACACGCGAGAAACAAGGAAGCTGCTCTAGATTTTTTTTTTTGGGAGGGGGGGGATGTCAAAACTTTAATGAATGTATACGCTGCTTACTATTCTTTCATCAGAGGTTATAAATCGCTCAGACAGCTGCTTCACACTTCACTCCTCCAGGTACAATCAATCACTCGGTTTAACAATAACATTTCTGACCTTTGCTTTGTTTGCACACAATTTGCCGCGCCATCACTAAATGGCAACTAAAGTCATAATGAAATTAACTGATTGGTAAAGTATTGATCTGTTTTTTTTTTCTTTTCCAATGCAGGCGCCTTTTTTTTTTTTTTTTTTGTTCACTTTGACACTATTGACATCTTAAGTGAGTTTTTGATTCGGAGGCTTTTGGAGGCTTTTATCTTGTCTCTGTTCGCTTCTTTTTTGTCCGCGTGATAGAAACGCAAGATGATTGAGCTAATTGATCAGCCTTTTTCACAGCCGAGCAACAAAAAGCCACTTTAATTTACCTTTGTGAATGCAAAGTGATTATCAGCAGAGACGTTATTTGGCTATTGTCGCGTCCCAGAGTGGAATCAATGGCACAACTATGCGTTATGTTGCCTCCGTGGGTGGTTGTGTGCTTCATGTTTTATTCTTTATTCTTGTTTCAAACTAAAAAAAAGCACTTTTTTTTCCAGTGGTTTTCTGCTCAAATCCCCACATTAGACACACTTTTTTTTCTCTTCCGGCTAATCAGGATTTCACATTTTCTAAAAAGCTTTGTCACCTTTGGGGGGGGGGGGGTTTCATTTGGCATTTGAAGTGTTTAGGGTGTTGTTTTTGTCTTTTTTGTCTATCTTGGGTTGTCAGGAAGCATTACCCTGACAGGCTCTTTTGTTGTTGTTTCTTTATGATTGAAAGCGGCAGTTTAAAACCGGTCCTGGGGGGGCAGAAAAATAAGTATAATTTTGAGCCAATAGGCATGGCTGGAGTGAGAGCACCAAAGCCCATAAAAGTCCTCTGGTGGACAAAGGAATGCTACAGTATCTGCCGCTCTCCAACACAGAGCCAGTGCCTTTTATAACAATGTCCTTTATAACGATGTGGGTTTCACCATTTAGCGATGAGCGCTGAGTGTGATCTCGTGAATGCAAATAACCAGCTATCAGCTTTTGTGATTCAGTAACAAAGACATCTAGCCATTGTCTCCCCGTCCTGTTTCTGTGCCACTAACCCTAAACAAATGAATGTTTGCGCGGTTTTGACCGTGCGCACGGTGCCATGCATTGAGGCGGGGAACAATCGGCCAATTGTTTTCTTTTATTCCATATTTTTGTGGGATGCAAGTTGCGTCGGGGAAGTGTGAGTCTCGTTGCCATCAGGTTTTTGGCCGTGCGCGGATACAGGATTTGTTTTTTTATGCTCAGTTTTGTGACAGCCCCCGATGATTCTCACATGTCAGCACGTTGCTTTGTGTTTTTCCCTGTCCGCATTCTCATAGTTTGCAGCGCGGGACAGACAGTTTTTTTGTGTGCTGCGCCATTTGTTTTCACTGCCCCGGCCTGCCATCATAGAGAGATCAGATTCTTCTTAAGCTTTGGAAAAAGTAGTTTAAAGCCGATGTATCGCGAGGGGAAAAAAAAAAGTAGGATTCTGTTGAATGAGGCCGCGCTAGTTGCTTTATTTAATTTCCAGGCGACAGAGAAGCGTTAGCACCTGGTGGGATTCACAATTCGATCAGTCAACACTTAAATGAATGCTCACGTGTGTTTGAACATTGTCTCCAATTAATCTCGTCGCATAAGAAAACAAAAGCTATTCACAATTTTAGTCATTCCTGCGGTGTCAACAGATGGCCATGAGCAAGCAAAAATATTTTCTTTGTTCACACATGCCTTATCCTAAGAAAACAAACACGTCGGAAATCTGATCTTTACAGACACAAGCCATTGTATTTGTGTGTGTTTGCGTGTGTGTGTGAGTGTGTGTGTGAGTGTGTGTGTGCTTCAGCCTGTGTTTACCTTTCCTGCTTTCAAAGCACTTAATGCACACAGATACCGCCGCAGCCAAATTCATTCCTATGCGGTCTGAAAAAAGAAGTCCAGGGTGGATATGGATCAATTAGAAGAGCAGTTTGAGACACATGGATGATTGCTGATACTCAAAAGTTTAGTAATTTTGCAGGTTTTTTTTATCAGAGTCTGCTTTCTTTCGGTTCACCGGACTGCCCTGAGATACTTTAAGCGTATCTTGCCTGTATTTCCTTTTCATCAGTGGTAATGATTCAGCACACAGTCGGCGACAGACCCAGGAAATGTACTTGTTTTCATTTTGATATGGTGTTTCTTGGGGAACGGAGCCGCGGAGAGAGGGGGATCGTGAAGAGTGCAGAGGAAGGAGATAAGATTTGAAGCTGCAATACTATCTGCAAAACTAACGCGGTTGCAAAATGAGTCACTTTCGTTATTTCCGCCTCAACAAAATCCCGTCTCGGCCCCCTTTTTTTTGTTTTTGTTTCGTAAAAGAAGTTCTCCCACTGCCACCATAACGTCCACCCATCCCCACGATCCCAGTCGTGGCCTGTCCATATTTGCTGTTTGTTTGACCCCCTAAGGGCACGAACCCTTGCTGATCCTTCATCTGAGGACAAAGCTTATGTTTGCAGTGACATCATAAATGCCCGTGCAGAGAAAACAATGGCTGATGAATTCAGTGGGAGTCGGGCACAGTGGACGGCCAGAGACACAGAGAGACGTGGCCCGAAACTTCCAGTGTCATGGAAAGTTTTCAGACGAGGACCCACACCTTGACCAAACACACACACACACACACACAGTACTCCCAAAATGTAGTCAGAAGGGATCAAATTGCCGGCGTTGTTTTAGGGACAGTGGCGGGGCGGGGCCGAGCTTTGCTGAGATCATCAGGTTATAACACTAAATGTTTATATGAAGCTTTGTGACTGTTGGAGACAGTCGGAGATGGGGCTCTGCTCCTTAGGGGAAGAAAGACGCTTTGTTTTTATAGGCTGCCTGGAATGTGTTAAGGACTGTGGACATCTGCTTTATTAGCATATGTGATTCCACCCCCAGCTATGAATCTGCTGGTGGTCTGATAATGTCTCACTGATATCTGTGAATACAGACTCTGTGGATCCTTTTTTTTTTTTAACACCATTTAATGAATGTGTTGTCGGTCAGAATCAGGATTTGAATTTGAGATTTTTAACCTGTGACTGAAGCGGAGGAAGCTGTGTTGCTTTTTTTGTCATGTAGATGTTTGTGAATGAGAGTTTTTTTTGTTTGGTCAGTTGCACCACACAGAGATTAGCACTATATGAATGTGTGTTGCTTGCAAGAGTTTTTTAGTCTGGCTCTCCTGGAGCTTATTGGTGTGAAAATTCCTCAGAGTCATTCTCAGGTCATTAGAAATGCATCCCGCCCATGCACTCATACTGGCTCATGGATTAGCATTTTCTTTGTTAGGCAAATTGCATTATTGTGGCTTTTTGAAAAAAATCAAGTAGGGGGTATAAGGGCCGGTATGAATGTACAAGCACTTATGGATGAGATTTATTTTCTTCAAATGGAAATGAAATAGCTCATTTATCACTGAAAGTTTCTTGGTTTAATGTGAGTTATTTGGAGATTTGATGATTATTGCATAAAGGATAAGTTCATTTCTGGAGCTTCACAGCAGAGCAGCAGCGTTCTCCCAAACAACGGACGTAGACGGACGCTGGTTTTCAAACGTATGTAAAGGCTCCGCGCAGATCGTGTGGTGTAATCCACGTTTGATTGAAAAGGCGATATTTACATAATCAACACGTGTTCAAGCTTTTTTTCATTCAGGGCGGGTGCATGCTAACCCTTTTAGCTTAGCAGCTGAAGTGAAACACTCAGCTTTACAAAGGGTGTAAATAACATCCATTCAAATCAATTTGGGGTCCTGGGGATTCCTGAGACTCGGATTATGCCGGACAAGCTGTTGGGAGCCATTTTATGCTTTGTTTTTGTTTTGTTTTTTTTCAGTTTTAAAACAAGTCCCCATCTTCTTCAGCTGTTTCGGATAATTTTTCAACGCTGTTTTGCTGTAAAGCTCCAGAAATGTTTTGTGGACTACGAAACTTCACCAGCACAGAGGTCATTTTGGGGCTAACTGCTCCTTTAACTTACCCTTGAAATCGGATAAAAAACAAAATTACGTCACAAATTTTGAAATATATAACCTTAAACTCTTCCCTGACAATAAACTGGTCCTTGGTTGACCCACAGCACACACACACACACACACACACATACACACACACCCCGGGGGGGAATTTCCTGTTCTCACAACTTCGTGTCAGGTAATTAATTAGTTTATGAACGATGCACCATTTCTCAAAAAGCCAAGTGATAAGGATCACATGGCAGACTCCCCTCGCACAGATATCATCTATTAAATAGAACAGGCCTGTGTAACCTAACACCTTTTAGGGAATGCACTCAATCAAGCCTATTGTTTCTGCTCACATACAGTTCCTTCTGTGAGATAAGTGCGGCCTGGCCACCAAGATAACAACAATGCCTTAAAAGCGTGGATGAGACAGTCACTGTCAACACCTCCGCTGTGAGATTCCTGCCCAGATTAATGTGCCGGTTCGGCTCAGACAGTCCAGCTGGGGGGTAAATGAGCACTGAAAATAACAATGAATGTAATGTGGAAAGTTATATTCTTCCGGTAACTCTCCAGGTTCGCTAATATCACATTCTCCCCTAGACTAATCTTCAGACCGTTAGTCAGGATGTAATGAGGTGAGTCCGCAGTGTGATTCACATACCGATTTGATGAGGGCAGCTTCTGAATAGGCTGCATAAATATTGTGGCGCTGAGGATGTGAGTCAGGCCAGGGAGAAGTCAGTTCATTGGGCCATTATTTGAGTTGAAAGGAAGGAGAGGAAGTTGGTTTTGAAGATTTGTCTCCAGCAGATCTCTCCGTTTTAGGGAGGAGGTGGGGGTGGGCTCTGCACAGCTCAGGAATGTGTTACCAAAGAAAATAAAAAATAAGAAAGGTAGTGTTGAACATTTTTTCATAAAATAGGACTAACTTGTCAAACCAGTCACCAGATTTGATGTGCGATAACAAAAAAAAAGATATTTTAATGGCATATTTATTTCACTTTCTGTACAACCTGATAAATCCTGTTGTTCGAGGCCTAAATATGCGTTATGTTTATCTTGAACAACAGGTTTGATCTGCTTTTGGAAAACTCAAGAGCAACAGGTAAATCAGACGCTGACCCTATTTTCTAGCTTTTGTTCTCCGTCATGTCACTCTCTCACTGGCTCATTAGTCTTTTGACTGCATCTACACTCGTGCTAAAAGCTCACAGAGGCAGTCGTCCCACTCAGACCCTCATCACCGGTGTGGTGGGAGGCTGATATATCCATCTGCGCGCTGCGAAGAAGCACTAATCCTTGACAACTGTGCCCCTCTGGCACCATATCCGTTGCACTGCTGGTTGTGTGATACAATGGGCTCCCCTCCTTTGTCCTTGAAATTGTTTTAATTAGCCCCACGGCGGGGGTTGGGCTTGCAAACATAAGAGTGACTCAATGGGACTGACAAAATCACAGGAGCATGATACTGCAGGCCCGGTGCTTACATGGTTAAAAGAGACAGAATCACCGTGAATGAGTCAGATCAACCTCAGCCTGAATAAATGCAGCTAGCATAAAGATTATGAGCAACTTGGAAAATACCTGAATTTTGTAATCTTTTGTGTTCAGAATGTTATGTGTCAATATCAGCTTATGTCATTAGAATCTAATTATTCCAAACTTTGATCAACTGATGAACCCAAAACATCATGTGTATGCTTTATAGATACTTTATAATGACATCCTGCACAGCGTTTCGAGGGTACATTTGAGCGCTTTTAAGCAACTTTGCGAGCATTTTCAAGGAACTTAAACCAAAAATGTCCTTCATTATCTTGTCCGCATTACTACAAATGGAATTGCAAAAAGTAACATTTACAGAATGCATTTATTCCCACAGTAATCAATGTCTGTTGCATATTAATCCTGATTAAATGTTTAATGCTAGCTAATGTTGACCCCAGGCGACAGCAAGTGAATATGATGATCAAATAATCTACATTCATATATGAAAAGAGATCTGGGTTACATCATTGATTGTGTAGATGAAACAGATTTCGTTGAAATATATTTGAATCTGAGCAGATCCTGGCCCAAACCTTCCAGACTTGGTTCAAACCCCGGTTTCATATTTAAGCAGTAAAACTGGAGGTCAACACCCAGCGAGGAATGTGAGCGAGCAGTCACGAATGCATATTTCCTGACTGCTAAACCTGATGCAAAACACACAGAAAGACAATGACCTCAAAAACCAAATTTCCCTTAAATGTCACTTGCAAATCTCTGAAAACCTGTTATGCTGGCTGGTCCGTGATTTACTATACAACAATTGGCTCAATAAGCCTCACAGCCGCATGCAGTCACTTGCCCGGCCACCAGACTTACAGCCATGGACCACTTGGACCTCCCAGCAGCCGGCCAGACCTGCCGACAAGAGGTGACAAGGAGTCGCTCCGAGTGGATCATGTGGCCTCTTAAACGCCACTATAATCCAATATCCATGTCTGTTGAGCGGGTCACTTTCTTTGGGAAAGTTCATTCAACTCGCCCTCGGTGGAACACACACCACAACATTAGCACCAGCTCTTGAGATGAGGGAGGAACAGCTGTAATTGAAGCAAAACAGTGACTTTCTCTGTGTGACAAATGGAGTCAAAAAAAAAAAAAAACCTTTGGCATTTTATGTAAATGCTCATACCCCCTTTCAGACTCAGCTCTCCCAAGTCAAACACACCCATCCCCCTCGTGTTCTCCTCCTCTCCCTGCCCCATGGGAGGAGGGGTGCTGGAGAGACCAAGAGAGAGAGAGAGAGAGAGATCCCAAACCATCTGAATCCCTTTTAACTAAGTGGCCAGAGAGGAGTAAGGGCAATTATTCCACCATGATGCATTCCTCTTCAAAAGAGGACATCATCACTGCTCAGCACATGGAATGCAAGCTGTGTTATGGGCACTGAAGGCATGTTACATCCGCCCACTGCTCGAGAAAACCATAGAAATGAGCATCGGACACAGCAAAGCAGGTGCTCAGAGAGGCATTAAAGGATAACTTCACCCAAAAATGAAAATTCAGTCATTACCTACTCACCCCCATGCTAATGGAAGTCCACAATATTTTTTTTTTAAACTTTACAGCAAAACAGCGTGGTAGCGTTCTCTGAAATGTGCAACAGAATAGCTTCATGCAGTTCAGCATAATCTAAGTCTCTGTAATCTCTGAGTAAAACTTTATTTACAGCCTTGAAGCACGCTTGAGCTTATGCACACACTTTAAATGAGGTTCGGTAAAAGTTCTAGCTTAGTGGCTACAGGGAAGATTTTGACTCTTAAAAGGTCTAAATAATGTCTTCTCATTGCTTCTGGACACTTAAACTATGCTGGACAAACTCTGTGGAGTCATTTCATGTTTTTTATCGTTGTTTTTGTACATTTTAAAAGCTCCATTATTTCCTTAGCTTAGCTACATTAGCTTGTGCACCCACTTCAGACAGGGTGTGTGCTAACACTTTTAGCGTAGTCGCTAGTGCAGGATATGTCTTGAAAAGGGGTGAAAATAACTTATTTTAACAAATCAATTGAAGATCTCCGGGCTTCCAGAAACTTTGACTTTACCAGGCAAGCTGTATGGAGCCATTTTATGTGTTTAATTTGTGTGTTTTTTTAAATGTTTTAATATAAGTCTTTATATACTTCAGTTGTTAAGGACTAAACTAAACTTCAACTTGCTTACCATCCATGTAGGGGTGACTAGATAATGACCATTTTTTGGGTGAACTTGTCCTTTAACTGCTGCACGCACAGTAGGGTACAAAACATGTGGACGTTACTGCTTTCATATAAATGCTTTTACAATAATGTGATTATTTACCATAAACTCACTGAAGGGTAATTTATCAAATCACCAAAACGATGTGTGTTAGAGTAAAATGTTTCAGGATCAAAAATCACACAAACCAAACTTTACCAAACTCTGAGAATCCATGAATTTATTTAACTTTTTTGTAAATGATATTCAAGCATATTTTCAGTGTGCACTCAGAAGGTGTAGATGTGGACAGACAGTAAGAGCTTCATAAAGTTTAAATCAGACACTCTACACCATTTTTATGGCAGCTGAACCACTATGTTCTTGATATTTGATTATCTCCTCCTCGCTCTGTAGCTCAGCTTCCCGCCACTATAAACAGAAGGCTTAATGATGAAAAATACCGCTGTAGGACGTTTGAATGGAGAAGCCTGCAATTAACAAAGATTAATAATGGTGTTCTGTGATGAAGCCCCTCCTCATACCGGCTCCCTCAGGCAAAAAGTTCTGTGAGAGAGAGAGAGAGAGAGAGAAAAAAAAAGTGTTTGTTTATTTTCGTCCTCCATAGTCATGCTGATTATAAGAAACTGGAGACGGTGCATTCTTGTCCGCGTGGAATTTCAAGTGTTTTTTTCCCCCCCTGTCACCTTTCATCATCAGCTCATTGAAAATGCTCAAAAGAAGGTATGTTAGTTGAAGATGTGAGGTCAATACACTCTACAATTATTGAATTCTGATGACCACTTTTTCATTTCTTTTTGTTAACTGCCTCTGAGAGGAAAACATAAACTCTCCCACACCTTATTACATCCGAAGATTTGTGATTTTAGTATTGCGTGTCCAAACTCCCAACACCCCACCTGTGGCTTGTGCAGTATTGATGGCCTTGCGCGGTCCGCTTCTTCACTGGTGTTTAATGGAGCTCATCGTTCCTTACCAATTCTCTCACCATTTCCCCTGAAACCGGACACTCGTGCCCATGTATCATCCAGCAGCACCTTTCTTAGGAAGCGACTGGAGCATGGAGCGAAAGCTTTAACACTTTAAAGTGTAAGACAATGAGCTCGAGACAAAAAATTTCCAAACAGAGCAGCTGTGTGGTGGAAAACACTCCCCTTTGTCCGATCATCCCCTCAGTCACATACGGGCTGTCATATGCTGAGCATTTGTTTGACTGTTGTAGATGGGTTTTTGAAAGCACGTGGGGTGGAACCAAACACATTCTTATGTGTGTGTGAAAATCACAGGGTATAAAGACAGATGTAGCACCACTCAGCTCCTGTTCTCTCACCTCATCTGTGACAGAACTTCAGTCTGAATGTGGCGCTTGAAATCAGTTTTTAGACGCTTCCTCTCATATAAGCAGTGATTGAATGTAACTTTGTAGCTACATTAACTCAAAGAGCTGTACTTTGACTTACTTGATGTGGTAGTTTTACGGAAATGTTGTACTTTTTACTCCACTGTATTTATTGGATAAGTTTAGTTTTTATAGTTACTTTGGGCTCCGATGCAGTCTGCATTCTTCAAACAGTTTAAAATGAATTAATTTCATCATAAGGAAAATGCAGTATATTTCATCCTCAACTGACTGACAATCGACAGGTATGCGGTATAAACATACGCGTAAATATATGTAATCTTTACTTTTACTCATAATTTTTATATTTGAGTACATTATTGGCAAAAAGGATTACTTTGATAATTTAGAACATTTAATATCAGATACTTTTTGTACTTTTACCAAATTCACATTTTATCTTCATATGTTATAACTTGTGTCTCTGGACAGAGCCACACTAGCTGTTTCCTGTGTTTGCTAGCTAAGCTAAGCTAAGCTAAGCTAACTAGCTGTTTGCTTAAGACTTTAGTCTCAAAGTATTTTAGTACTATTCATCTGGGTGTCTTTCCTCTTTAGCAAAAAGCTATTTTGACCTAACGTTTCACAACAATGAGTACGGCAATCTATGTTTTCCTTTTACTATCAAATGATTATGTCAGTAAAGCAATCATTTGACATTTTGGGAAATAACAATAAGCTTTCTTGTGCATGTGGCTACCACCACCAGCTATTTAGCTTAGCTTAGCATAACTACTGGACACGAGTCAAAGCAGCTAGCATGGCTCTGTCCAAAGGTAGTAAAAATCTGCATACCAGCAACTCTAAAGCTCACCAATTAACATTTTATAACCTGTTGTACCTTTGGGCAGAGCAAGGCGTGCTGTTACTGCCTGTTTCCTATAAAATGTACAAACATAACTGGTGTAAATCTTCTTCATCTAACCCATTAAAATATCCAAAAGTGGACCTGTGAAAAGAGAAGACATTAGCTTGAAATCTCTGTAATCTGCAGCTCATACCAAACTTCACAGTGTCTGTGTCATGTTAGTGGGCAGATCCAACGTGCTGACACACAGACAGCGGTCAGCTAAATGTGCCTGTGTGATAAGTCCGACCGAAGCCTTTCATCTGCTGGACGTTTGGACGGAGACACAGACAGGTCAGGGTTAATGACAGGCTGTCAATGCACCTTTAATGTACTATGTGTTGAGTAAAGGCTGTTTACTCGGTCAGATATGGGAGGCGGTTTTGTAATGAGAAGAGAAAAAAAAAGTCAAATCTTACAACATGAAAGGAATCTGATAAGGGGATGAAGCTGTAGATTTTGATGTAATTGTAAAAACACAACTTATGATCAATAATGAATTAATCTCCAATCATTCCATATTCCATATCTGTGCAGCCTCCCCTCTCCCCCCTACTCCCCACAAAGAGACTAAGTATGAACATTTCCTTCAGAGAAGTCCGACTGTAATGGAATACTTGTTAAAAAGAGAAGAATGTGCTTTAATTTGTCAAGGGGATCTGAGCTGACAACTTTAGTAAAGTCCACTATAACAACCTTCCAGGGCCCCTGACCTAGGGAGGGAGTGACCCCTGACCTTATTTGGGCCTCTTTTATGAGGACTTTTTTGGCTCCGGCCAGATGGCTAAACTATCAAAGGGTTTTTTTATGAGAAAAATCTGCAGGCAAGAGCGGAGTAGTATATTTATCTCATTGTGTGGAGGACGAAGCCTCTGTAACTTCCGACTAGGTGGGGTTCGAAAAAAGAATTGGATACACTTGAGGGGTGTGTGTGTGTGTGTGTGTGTGTGCCAGCCTGCTGAGGGGTAATTTAGCCCAAATAAATAATCACTTTTTCAAGAATAATATCAGATTTGGGAGCTTTTCGATCAGACTTTCTGGCCTCCATACTTTTCATCGCGCAGTGTCTGCTTCTTCATAGTCAAACACGCCACGTTCATGATCCGAATGTAGACTTTTACAGTTTGATATCAGGAGAAGGTGTTTTGCACAATACTTTGATTAGCATCTTATCCTCAAACAACATTTTCAGCCCACTATTGACTCAGTCGTCCGTCTCCGCTAACAGCAGCAGCAAACAAGAAAAAAAAAAAAAAAAGAAAAAAAAGATTGATTTTATGTCTTCGCGATTCAAAAGCTTGTCAATAGCAGCAATCAGACGAGGAGAATGAAATGATCGGCCTGCTGTTGAAAGAGGCCGCCGCTCCTCCACTTTCAAGCAGAACCGGCCGTTTTTACAGGTAATGTAAAACCCGTGTATGAAGAGATTTTACAAATGTTGCCCCGAAGCCGATGTGACAGTTGCCTGAGATCACAGATGAGAGCAAATCAGTGGAATTTGTGTGTTTGAGAAAAGGGAAGAGTTGTGCGTCCCAGGGTCACTATAACTCGCTCTGCTCACATCACTCATGTGGCGTCTTTATGAGCGATGGGCTGTTTTGTTGGATTAGGTTTCTGGGGAAGCATTTAGGGCCGGGCCTATAAGCAGAGCGATGCAGGAATATATATTCCCACTAAATGTTTGCTGTGACGTTCGATACGCACGTAATCCGGTCTGTGTGTTTGTTTGCGGATTTTTGCGCGAATGTGACTCTGCGGCTGACACAAAACGCTGCGAAATCTGTTGCAGTCAGGCCGCTAAAAGCTCCTCTCAGCAGGAAGTAAATGCCTTCTTATACACACATGAATAGTCACACAGCTGTTGCAAGCATTACCTGTTTGTTGTTCTCTTCAGAAACCAAATCAGCTGCTCCCTCTGAGCCTACTCATCATACGTCTCCTGACCTCTGTATGAACAGGAGCAGGATCACTTCCAGACATATATCTCACAGGAGCGGAAAAAAGGAGATACTCGGGAGTTTTAAAGTCACTGCAGCACCAGAATCTTTATCAACATATGTGTATTTTTTTTTTACATCACGCAGCAAAATATCAAAATTAAGCACGTTTCAGTTTTCATAACCTCCCGAAACGGATTCCCAGAGACTCTGATCGATCATTTCTGACCATTTGCAGCTTTTCAAACTAGTATCTAACCTCTCATAACGAGGGTAAACTAAGCTGTCGCCGGGCCTGGTTGTTTTAATGTGGCCATTCCTTCCCTTGATTGCACTCAGAGGTCGAGCGAGATCTGAAGTCACTGGAAGCAGTTAAAATAATAGGAGCTGACCATGTGTTTGAGGTTATGAGAAGGGGAGGGGACGGCCCCTCTTACAGAGCGCTGCTGTTTACTCGTTGTAAGAACCCGGAGAAGATGTGATGATGAAACATCAGTTATGGTGCTTTTTGAGTCTGTTCTAGCTGTGCGAGCGGGGGGAGCTCGACTGATTCATTCTTTAAAAGGGTAGATGCAACAATCACACACACATAAGGCCTCAGTTTTGATCATTCATCTCAGATATGAATTATTGTTTCTATTGGTCGAACACAAAAAGTAGACTGTAATGTCTGACAACCTGATTACCTCAATTGTTCAGGTTTTTGAACTCAAGCTGAAAGAAATGAAAAGCTTTAACAATTTAAAACTTTTCATCTTTCTTTTAGTCGACTTTGTACAATTTACAGTGTAGATTTACATTCTGATGTGATATTTACGAATACATATAAAAGAATCTCTCCTGGCAAAACGTTTAAAATCTTTATTCATATGGTTCTTTCATGAAATAGTACATCAGTAATCCATATCTAAGAAAGCTGATGAAAATGAGGCGGTATGTGTTGCATGTTAAAGATGGAAATTAACAGGACAAAACAATCAAAAAACGTTTTTTTTTTTTGCCAGATTGTAGTCTGGGATCTGTATTTTTTTTAACTGTGTTGCCTACTAAAATGGCTCCTTCTGCACATTTTGTTGAAACTTTCAGAAATATTCAACCTAAATCTCCCATACTTCTTATTTTCAAATCATCATCCTCTTAAAAATCTGACAAAAAAAACAGCAGCTGTAACACCGTCAGCAGCAAACTGAACTATAGAAATCCGAGCTAAAATATTGCTTTCTTTAACTGGAAATGTGCTAAAACATAAAAACTACACAACTCGAGAAGTTTCAGAATCCTCACTGGATTGGTAATCCACGTTACGGTTTGTACATCTGCTAAAGTCTGCCTGTTTACTGTCCCCTGCAGGGCAACTACTCGGCACATGTGAGCACAGAGGCACACATGCGCCTGCTCTTCAAAAAACACTCACCCACACACATGTACATGCGCTCCACACGGCCGTCTCCACCCATTTTCATTCACAAAGAAAAAGCATGGTGAGGGGAGGGGGGGCGGAGCTGAAGCTGTACCCACGGTTGTTGCTCTGAGAGCACACCACGCGTCAGAGAAAGTCACTTATCGGTCAGAAAATGCACTAATGGTCCTCTGACATCCAAAATAATTGTTATATATATTAAAACTTCTCACCGGCGTGCTTACTATCGCAAGGTGTTTAGGAACTTTGCTCCACGCCGTTTTGACTTCACAGTTTGATTTGTGTGTGTTGCAAATGAGGCAGAGTTATGACGGGGGGGGGGGGATCCTTCACCTTCAGATTTTCTTTTTTTCTTCTTCTTCTTCTTCTTCTTAAGGTTAGAACACAAAGACCCCTCAGCTCTGGCCAGCCCACCCTGCAGATGGCTGGAGGATCAGAGGCTGTCAGCACGCTTAAACGAGCCAAGAGTCGAGGCTTCAGCCCTGCGGGGGAGGACAGAGCATGAATGGGGTATTTCCACCAACCTCTATAGCCCCCCACTGGGCATTTGTAAAATGATTTGTGGCAAATTTGTTTAATCAATATGGATGTGGGGGTGCGGATACCCTCCTCGGACACAAGTCTCCCCCCACCCCGACCCTCCCTTTTCTTTTTTCTCCCTGCCTGTAAATGCAGCACTGGTCACTGCGCTTTAGGGGAACTCAGGTTAATGTTTGCGTGAGGAGGCAAAACTAAGCGGATGCATACCTGAGAGAAAAATAACTCGGGGATCAGGAGAGCGCTTACCAAACTGCAAACAAGTCACACAAGGTTGGACGCTTCACAACATATTCATATTCCTGAAAGAGAGATCCGTCCTCTGCTGCACCTTTTTATTCATTTTTAATCTCACTTTCGCGACTGAATCCGAATCAGAATCTGCGTCGAGCCTGTGAAAAGAAATTATGACGAGTGCTGTGCAGATGCCCCTTGAGTGAATGTTTCATTTTGTGATTTTGAGCTTTAAGAAACCGTAGATAAAGGGTCATATTTTATAAACGTTACAAAGATTTTGTGTGCAAAGTCTTAATTTTTACTAGTTTCCAGACTTACAGCCAAGAGAGGAGCATTAGCTTGGAACGTCACCTGTGGATGTAGTGAGAAATTGCATTGAGCTACAGCTAAGTTAAAGTGTGCAAAGCTTTTTTCATGTTTTTCAAGTTGTCACCTTCTTTCTGTCCAGCACCTGCCTTCAACCTGCCTAATCTTTAATTCTGAGTTCTCTACAATTGTGGAAGTAATGTCATCTTGTTCTTTTGACTGACTAAGAGCTCGGTTTTTAGCTACAGCAAATTCACCAAATACAAAAAAATACACACCTTAGAAATAACTGTACATACCTATATATTCCACACAAACATATCTGTGTTACCTATTGAAATTAAGACATGCAAATCATATAAGTTGTAAAATATAATCAGTTGTTACCAGAGGTGGGAAGTAATACAAATACTTTCTGACTGTACTTACGTAGATTTTTTCACTTTTTACTTTTCCTCCCTACATCTTAACAAAAAACATCTGCACTTCCTCCTTCTTTCATTTTCAAACCAACCTCGTTACTTCAGTTTTAATGCATTTAAGGGGAATTATTATGTATACTGTATATATATATATATTATCATTGCACGCCGCCCTTCCCAACTTCACAAGACTTATCACTTATCACGCACGGCAGGCGAAGCGAGGCGGAAACGGACAGAGAGGGCGACTCGAACGGTTTCCACTTTAAGTTCAACACTTTAACATGTGAGGTTCAGAAATGGCCTTAAAAGGGATACTTTTGTACTTTTATACATCTCAGAGCCTTTCTTACTTCTACTTTCTCCAAGAATGTGTGTATTTTTGCCACCTCTGTTTATCACAGACTAAACCACCACATATGACTTGACATATATTGACATATGTTTATACATCAACCACTCAGTTGTTGCTAATCCGTCTTTACTTTTACGTTAAGTGAGCTGTGATTGATTAGAACAGTTCTTCCACCGCTGCTTCTCTTTTGAGAGTGATATCATGAACGTTTCAGTGTTTGAGCTTTGCACTGACGCTGTTCGTGAAGTTAAGTTGAGGCGGGGTGTGGGGGGGGTGGGCTGTAAAAATGACACACTCTTAATATGTTGTGCGTGAATCTAATTGGCACGCTTAAATCCTTCCTCCGTCCTGTAGGAAAGCAGCAGCCGCCTTTCTTTTTGTGCGGTGAGCACGGTGGCTTTGCGGACAGGCAGGTGGCTTCAATCCAATTCTACCGTGGCTGCTGTCCACGAGGAATCAAAGGACAAAGGCACTACAGGGTTTTCTCCTTTTTTTTTTTTGTCGAGCCTGTGATTTACAGTTGTGCCTCTCATAAAGTGAACCCACCCTCTCTCTCTCTCTCTCTCTCACATACACTCACTTTTTCCCGTCAGAGAGGACAGTGGAGCTGCTGTGATCTTCACCTCTATTCATCAGTTATTTTAGGTCAGACAGCAACAATCTGTGATCATCTACAACCTTGAATATCTCAGTTATGTATTGATTTGTTGTCTTTTATGTTCGCTGGTACCTGACTCTGTTGATTCACCTGTTGCGCTTACGTCCTCATACGTTTTTGGCAATAAAAGCAGAAAAAATAGGGGGCAGAAGAATGCCCCAGAAGCACACATATTCTACCTCCGCATACCTTTCTGGTTGCTACGCGCTGTTATTATTTACAGCCCGTCCAGCTGGATGTTTCTGGTCTCATCCTCTGGAATTTCTTCCTTTTTTTTTTTTTCATTAGATACCCTGCGCAAGCACATAAGAACTTTTATCACACACTTCTTCTTTAACTCCATTGAGCTGGATTACCTCAACGCGCCCTCGCATGTCTCTTCTTTTTTTTTTTTCTCTCTCTCTCTCTTTTTTTTTTTTATTTCTCACTTCCTACCAAAACAGTGCGACTGCAGCTTACTGCATCACAGTTCCTGCACAGATGTAGGCAGAATTCCTAATTTCATTCTCATTCTCTCAGCCTGTCAGTTTTGAAAGGGGGAAGCAGGACAGAAAATAATCGGCAGAACATCCCCATAAGTCTGAATGTGGGGGCAGCAGATGTGGGTGTGGAGGGGGTTGCCACTGGGCCTCCCCAAGGCCCATCTGACCATTGTTCGGCGTAGAAGCCATTTCTGTGGTTGCTATAACAACCATAATACACTCTTATCCATGTCCTTGTGCTCATGGTAGAATGAGCGCTGATTCTTTGAACTTTATTGACGAGAAGAGGCGCTCACACACTCAAACGTTCCCTTTTTTTTCAAATCGGAATTTTTGCTCAATATCATACGTTGCGGGAACAAGAAACTCATCTGACTGAGAATGTGAACTGATTGTAGGAGCCAGGGAGTGGATATTGTTGAATACAGTAGGCAGAGGCTGTGTGGGGATTAAGAGTTTCTTTCAGCAGGTCACAGAAGGCAGTCCGAGGTCCGTGGCTGTCTTTGTCAATGGCCGCTGTAAACCTACATTGAAGAGCCTGAAAACCCACCAGGTGTCTTATAGTCTCTGAGCCCCACGAGAACGACCACATTCACTGTCAAGTGCTTTAATGCAGCGTGTTTCTTTTGTGCTCAGGAAGTTTTTCACCCTTCAGCAACCCAGGGGCACTTAAAGAGCTTTTTGCTAATGCTAAATTAAGCCTTAAAGAGTTGCTTTAAAAGAAAAGAGCCATTAAGGGTCAAATTGATGACATTTTTATGTAGACAAATCAGGTTTTTTTTTAAAACATAATACATCTAAGGAGCCTTTTGAAAGGTGCAGAAAAGGAAGGAAAGTCATATATGTTTCGCTTTTCCTTAAAAACACATTATAATTGTGATTTTGAATCAATAATTAAATGTTTTTCAGGTTCAAAATTATTATTTTGTTTATCTCCACGTAGTCTAACGCTGTTGGTATCACATTTTATCTGTGTCTCGTCAGCGATCAACGGTCTTGGTAATTGACAGTTTGTGGAAAAAAAACGAGGCTGATCTCTTCAGTTTGCACCCAGCATTATCGTTAACATCAGCTATTGTTAGCAACATTAATGGCTGTTGGCTGAAAGTTAAAATCTAAAATGCTTTGCTGCTAAAAAAAAGAGAAAAAACAACAGTGTGCAGGTCATGAAACACGGCAATGCGTAAGCTTTTACAAACAATGCGACCTCGATAAGATGGATCAATACTCCGGCGACGCTCTCATTGCCTCATTGCGAGCGCAGACGCCGTGTGCACAGGTTTGTGGGTGTGTCAGCGTGAGATCATGTTAACATGGGCGTGTTAAAAGCATCAATGTTTCAGCAGCTCCGTACTTTACTCTGGTCACTTCGCCATCTGGCTGCACTTTCCACAAAACTTAATCCATCAGCGGGAATGAGAGTAACATGTGTCCTCCTGCACCGTAAACCAACATTTGGTTTAACGAAACCGGTTCATTCATTCACAAAGTTGACTTAGTTGACTCTTGCTGAAGTTGTCTTGTGGATGTAATCTGCAAGAAATCCCATCTGCTGCTACAGAGTCAACATTCAGTAGAAATTTACATATTCTTAGTTTCATGTTGATGCTTTTTCAACTTTTTCCACTTGCTTCCGATTGACTTTTTTGCCCCTCAACTGAATTTAACACCCAAACAGGAGCCGGCAGTATGCTATTGTATAACTGGCGCATTCTCATAAGCTAATTAGAAGTGAGAGAGGACTGATATCCTGCAGGCCCTCTGCTCAGCACTTCCCACCCTGTAAATGTTTATGACCCAGGCCCAGATTGCATCTCAGATTTGAAGGATTGGCCCCCTGTTGACTCACAGCTTGATGGTGACTGCCCAGCTCTCCCTATCTCTTTGTTTATTGTGTTCTCAAATTCTTCAAGTTTGACCTCTCCATCTCCAAAGCTACACTTCATCTTCATCAACGTATAGAAATGTATGAATAAATAGCAGTTAAATACGACAAATGGGAAGTTTTCTCCTCTTAAATCGTCGTTTTAAAGAGCTAAATCTGTCTCGGTGCTTTACTTTCTCTCTCACGTGTGACTACAGACATCGTCATACGCTTCTTCTTCTTCTTCTTTTTCTTCTTTTTCTATGTGTGGCCAATTAGGGGAGAGAGTGAAAAGTGGACACAGTTGGGTTCTCTTCATACAGTGAGTCCTTGTTACCCCCCAACACTCTATTGTTTATTGATGGAGGCGGTTGTCATAGTCATGCAATAACAAAAGCCTGACTATTGGTGTGTTTACCTCTGCACAGGAACCACTGGGCAATTCTCCATTAAATTACAGCCATGTGTGGGCCACTGATCTCTCCCCTCACCCACCAGCCCCCTGCACCAGAGACACACACAAAAACACACACGGATCACACTCTCAGGCTTGAGCACAACACGTCACTTTAAACTTAGACCTTAAAAACACTCATGTCACCAACTCTGTGAGAACATTTAGTAAAACATGGCTTATAAACAGCGGTTACAATATTTTTTCTTTACTCTACATCTAAATTTGAAGTATTCAGGCAGAGGTTGTTTGCGGCACATAATTCCCTGCTGCCCCGACTCGCGGCCTCTCAGCTAACGGTGTGAAACAAATAAGCAGTCATGTTGTTATCTCAACAGACACAGATCCAGTTTAAAGCCAGAGTCGTTTATACTTCCTGTTTCACCCAGGTGTTACAACCATTTCCGGTGGAGCTCTTAACATGCAAATGGCCGTGTTGAGTTTGATTTTCCTATTTGTCAGATTGTGCTGCAGACACATTCTGTATTCAAGGACGCTCTCAGGGCAGACTGTAAGTAAGCAGTGTTGTAAAGAGTACGCAAAAGTCAAACTGGAGTGAAACTAAAAGGTATTCTGTTAAGTTTCTAAAGTCATTTCCTGCCAAACAAAATGTACTTAAGTATCAAAGTCAAAGTCAAAGTAAATTATACATGAATTTATACTGTGTACTATGGGTTGACTGATTATCAGCCCGGCAGACAATTGGATAGTTTTCTGATTATCTGAATCCTGTTTTTTCCCGGTGAACTCATTTCATTTCATTTTAAAATGTTCTTCTTCAGCTCTGATGCAGCATGTTATCTGTACCAAATGGGAAACTGTCATATAACCAACCAGCTTCAAAGACACGAAAAGAAGAAGAAGATCTGTAACGTCACTGGTCGTGTAGCGTAGTGGAGGAAATGATATAATGTTTACCTTCAAAATATGGTGGAGTCGAGGTGTGAAACAGAAAATGGAAATACTCAAGTAGAGTACCTCAAATTTGTGCAATAATTGGTTAAACATGCTTAGTTGAATTCCATCACTGGTTTGAAGACATGAAAACATTCTGCTTTGGATAAAAATTTCTGTCTGAAGTGGTTTTTATACAACAAAACGTAATATAATTTAAAATTACATCTACTTCTCCCTCCCTTCTCCCATGGTTATGATTATATTCTTTGTTTAAAGAGGGTTACTTTATTGTCAGTGTTTGTGGTCTGGAGGTTTCCACATCGCACATGTGTAACCTCTACTTCGCTTTTAAATGAGTGAAACAATCCTGCTCTTATAATCACATTTTAAAGGAAAAGTTCGATCAAAAATAAACTCGCCCTCATGCAGGACGAAAGTTGGGTGGAGTTTCACAGTCCACGAAACACTTCTGGAGCTTCACAGCAAAACAGCACTGCAGCATTCTGCTAAACAACTGAAGTAAATGGGGACTTGTATTAAAATTTGAAAAAAACAACAGGAAATAAAACATTAAATGGCGCCACACAGCTTGTCCAGCTTAACCTAAGTCTCGGGAAGCCCCAGAAATCCCATATTCATATGACACATGATCATTCAATGTAAGAACTTCCGACGGGGAGTGTGCTAATGCTTTTAGCTCAGCAGCTACAGTGAAGATTTTTGGCTTCACAAGTTGTTTGGAAGAACGCTGCGACACTGTTTTGCTGTGAAGCTCCAGAAATGTTTTGTGGACAACAAAACTTCACCCAGCTCTTGATCAGATATTGAATGAATTTTAATTGTTGGGGTGAACTTGTCCTTTAAACTTATACTGAACATTCCCCCTGAATAGCCAATTTAAATACATACCTATATAAATACACGCTGTGTCTACATATATACATGTTGTTGACCAGTTGGTGATTGTCGCATGCTGTATTACTCATATGTTTTTCAAAAGAGCAACATTCAATGGGTGAAAAAACAATATTGGTTCGACAATTGGTATCCAATACCTTTCACCCCGATGCCCTCTCGTCTCTATTCTAGGCTGATGTTACCAAACAAAAGAACTAAATACATGTGTTCATGAAAAGGAGGACATATGAAAGGGTGTTTGCCGATCAATAATGAAAACAGTCTGACACTATAGTAATTGCAGTGAGCCTCCTATACTTGTATTTGCTAGATAATGCCATGTTCAGATGATTGTACAATCGCTGAGAACAAAGGGTGGCGGGGAAAAATTTCTCTATAGTCTTAACAGAGCTGTCATAGAAAAGAGACGCATTGATCCCCCACGAGCCGAGCTTATGTTCTGATATGACTAATATGAATGGAAAAAAACGCAGGGCCGAGGTAGCCTAAGCAACAAAAGGTCACCTGGGCTGTTTTCATTTGTGTTTGACTATCCTCAGCATTACTTACCCTTTTCATGGGAATCAAGTCTTGCATGAAAAAGAAAAGAAAAAAACTTTTCCCTTTGTCCTTTGTGTGAGTTTAATGACCTTATTTATGACTACAAGGGAGGAAATGTTTCAAGGGGCACCTGAAGAAAACCAACAGAGGATAAAATAATAAAACAGGATATAGGAAATACACTCAGGGAGAAATCCTGATGTGACTGAGCGAAGAGCTGGTCAACCATTAAAGGACTTTTTTTGTGCTGTCCCACAGTTGAAGAGAGACACAACTGAAGGGGGTGAGAAATGAACCGCCTGGCTGTGTTTTCAGGTCTTTATGGAGGAAAATGCTGCTTTGTATTTGGGTTTTCTTCAGTTGGAAGTTAATTATTTGCAAATTATCACTTCTCAAAAGGGCAAGGAGCTCAGGATTGGGCTTAAACGTCCACAGAAAAGTGTTTCCTGGCACATTTTGACCACAACATTTAATTAGAAACTATTTGAATTCAAGTTTTTATCTCCAGAAATATTTCAGGATATAGAAAGAAACTCATTTTGTCATAATATGCTGTGTTTGGTATTGTTTTTGGGCCCCCACTCCTCCAGAAATGAGTAAATAAATTAGCACAAAAGCACAAAGTATGTCAGTATTTCATTTATTTATTTATTTATTTATTTATTTATTCAGATTCCCAGCTTCCACAAGGGAGTTACAAATCTAACTGGGGTCCTTGTCAACAAAAACATAATCACATGGCGGCCATTTTCCTCTTAGGCTCAGATGTTATATTGCCGTGGTCCATGTTTACCCGTCCTATACATGTAAGGTATCTGACAAATTATTATCCTTTCACCGGAATAAAAAGTAACTGAAAAGACAATGAAAAGGGAAAATCCAGAGGGATATCTGTCCATATTTCAAGGTATAACGACATATTTGATAAGCTAGCTAACATATTTGTTTGATAGTTTTACATTATGCCATAGGAAAGGCATAAATCAAAATAAATCAAGACACATTTTTTTAAGCCTAGCGGTTTAATCATACTGGAGGAAGTCAGGCAATAACATTAACTAGTAAACGGTTGGATGCTAACATTAGAAATTCCTTTATAAGTCCCGCAAACGGGGAAATTTGTGAATTGTGAATTAGATAATGGGTTATTAAATATGTTGCCTTGCCTTGAAATATGTCTAGATGTCCCTCTTGATTTTCTCTATCCATCATCTTTTCCTTTGGCGATCAATCAAGAAGTGGAGGATGAAGATTTTGTCAGATTCTCTACAACACAGAAACAGCTTATTATTATACCAGCATACGAGCTTTAGAGGAAAATGGCCGCAGTGTGAGTATTGTCTATGGTCTGTAAAAATCTGGAGGGATGTCTGGCAATATTTCAAGATAAAACAACATATCTGATAAACCCGATGGATGTAATCAAACGGTAACGTTGGCTAAGAAAGTAGCTGAATGCTAAAGTTAGCTAACAGGATATGAAATATGTTGTTTTACATTGACATATGGCCTAATTTTCAACATCCAGCAGCTGTACATCAGGAAGGTGTGAAATGATAACAATTTGTGAGTTTTTCTAAAGAGCAACATAACATTATCACAGCTTTTTGAGTTTTCCGCCCTGAGGAAAATGGCCGCCTTGTGAATATATTCCAATAACATCACAATTTAAGCAAAACACCAAAGAAGAGAAACACAACCAAGAACCCACAAAGACAAACACTTCCACAGAGGCTACATATGGCTTCCAGAAATAAACAAAAAATTAATGAATCACCACACAACAATCTCCTTCTCTGACAGGTCCATTTCCTGTGTGCTGTGAGGTTTCAGGTTTTCCACATCACAGCTGCATATTGGACCATGATTGGCTTTGCAAGATTGGTGTGACATCATTAAGGCGTGCTCGTGCCGACAGTAGTCTCAAACTAGAAAATACAGAATTCTGCACCGTGAAGGTCAAGTCTCCAATTGAAGTAACAATATGCAAAATCAGTTCTGTGCGGAGGAGTTATTCAAATTTAGATTTGCATAAAGATTAAATATTTCCTCTCATACAAACACACTGTTGATTAAAAAGCCAGCTCTTCTCATTAAAGCTGCGCTCCCCTTGACAGCAGCGCCGACTGTCACACTGATGTGAAACAGCTCATCGTTTCCCAGGTCTGAGCGCTCCTTTCATCTTTTACTGAGTCCTAAAAGACACATGTTCAATTCACAATTCCTCAGCAAAGTGTTGGGCTGTTATTGTTTGTCCGCTGCAAGGTCGTCGTAAAGCTCGGCAAATGACACATCTGAGAAACTGAACCATCTCCAAGCCTCCTCCTGTGTTAACTGAGAGGGGGATCGGGGTGGGGGGGGGTGGGGGGGGGAAAGGTCAGGATATAGAAAAAAAAAATGCTCAGTGAATAGTAATTGTCCCGAGGCTGTTTTTCAAAACCAGTGACCAGTGTAGATTCACCGTTGTCACATACATGACCCAGTCAAGGACACAGCGCGTTATGCTTTTCTGCACGGCTAAGAAACAACTATCAGTTTGACAAAAAAGAATGAGAAAGAAATCCAAGGATCCATCCGTCAATATGCTTTATTGCTTTTTTCACAGAAGGAGTACGAGAGCAGCGAGATAGATTTCTAGTCTTTCACATAATCACAGTTGCCATTGATTGTGTGTGTTTCAAGGTGAAAAAACAGGATGGTTTTCAGGTCGACTCGTCTTATATACCACCGCGGCGTTTTGTGGTCGAGATTTACTGTATAAGACTTATTGTTTAATTTCCAAGAAGGGTTCCCTCATGGAGCTGATGTCCCTCTGGTTCCCACAACTGCAGTTTTTTTTTTTTCTTTTTTTTTTCTTTTTCTTTTTTACGACTGCACACAGTTTGAGTTGTTTAGATTGAACGCAGAAGAAACAGCGTATTCAAGCATAGTTTCTTATTGGGGCAATAAACCGTCTAGACAGCACTCCCCTCTTTTTCACCTTCAGCCAGCCCCTTAAAGAGCATTTGTTTATCTGGATATATTGGCCTGTCTTTGTCTCGCACTTATCAGCTGTGCCGTTATATAACACATGCTGAGGCATTTTAGACTGAAATGGAGAGAAAAAAAAAAGAAAAGGCCAATGTCGATTATAGTTTATTTCAATTTAGGGCGGCTCGTCTGCGGCCCCCGTTTGAGTGAGCTTTACACGTAGAGATGTTGATTCTTGTGAATTACTTTTTCATGTATGCAGTCGTTTAACTGCCTTGAAGACATTTTACAAAGTGTCAAAAAACAAAACAAAACTCATGACTTCATTTTTAATCTTTGGGCCGTCAACAGATCCCCAGATAGTCTCCTAATTTGGGTTCTTTACTTTTATTTGTCTGTTTGCATGTGAATTGCCTCCAGATGTACAACACATAAGACATTCGCACTTTCTTTCATTCAGTCTTTTAGGGGTTAGTTTCAATTCTTTACGAGGTTCAAGTGTCCGTAAAATATTTAGCAACTGCCTCGTGTGTAATCTCCGCTAAACAAATACATTTCCCATAATTGCTGCTGCATTTACGGAAAGCTTTTGTCTGCATCTGTGAGTGGTTTACTCCCCGCGCACCCTTTTACACTCTTTTGACTCTACTTTATGCACAAATGTCACGTCCAGTCAAGTTTATTTACATGGTACATGCAATGCGACAATGTGCTTAAAGATACAAGTGAAAAGTGAAATAAACACCATGCATGACAACACTTAGGACAGGAAAACACATATAAAAATGTAAAATCGTGGATTAAAACACGATAAAAATGTGTGATGTTTCACGGTGTTCGCTCTGAAAGCCGGGAGGAGTTCCGAACTGTTTATGCGGCCGTGATTATTTTCCTTCCTCTCTTCCTCGACGTCTCTCGTACAGTCGATCTGTATTCTAAATAGATTTTCCCACACTTGGCTGATCTCGGCTGACCCCTGCGTGTCTGCTCAGCAGCACTTGTACACAGCTCGGTATGTGCTCGGTATGTCACTTTTCCAAATATAGATTACCGTCCGCATAAAGTAATCTGAGAATGAGTAAGTTACATGTGAGGCGAGTTGTGTGCCCCGTACAGACAAACTTTATATTATTATGGTTGGAAGATTTTTTGAAAATGGTGAACAGGTGATCCACACACCTGCCTACGCTACTTGTTTTGAGTTCTCTGTAACCACACAGGAGGTGATCGATGCTGTAATGGAGCTTCTCCTCTTGTGTAAAGTGTCTTCAGTGACTTGTGGTAAACATCCTGGAATGTTCTTATTGCTATCGCTGCACCAGCTTTGCCCGCAAGGTGAGTGTTACTGTGAAGCAGGACAAACAGGATTATTCCATTATTATCACCTTTACTCAATATATATATATATATGTATATTTTTTTTCACTGGCCTAATTCAAAATACTTTTGTTTCAGTCTGCAGCCAAAACATTTGATCACCGGTTTAAAAATCAACCAGTTGGTCTGACATAACAGTTCGTGTCCGTAAGTAGAAAAAAAAAAAAGGAGAAATAAACAGAACAAATCTGTGACAGTTTCAGCCTCATTAATAAATAATGCATCACTGCAGATGGAGAATGTCTCACAAGACCAAACACTACCAAGAAACTGCAAAAATGACAAATGTAAAAGGTCTGAACGTTCACAGCTGTGAAGTGATCTCCACCTTCAATACTGGAAGAGACGTTTTTGGAGGAGACACACTTGTACCTGGACAGGTTTGTGCATTTAAAAGTGAGTGAACAACAACATCCAGTCACAAAAACAACCACCGTGAACGCAATAAAGCGTGTGCGCCTGTGTTTCTGATTCATTATCATTTCACATCAGGCACCGCTTTCTTTCCTCTTTTTTTTTGCACAATTCATCCTTAACCTTCAAACATGTTTCTTTATGATGACAAGCCAAGGAGATGTCAGAACTTCCTTTAAAATGCCGTTGTCACTTTAGGTGAACTGTTAACCTTTAACCTTTTCTTGTACTTTGTATGTACGACTCAAAATGAGTTAAAGACACTGGGATACTTTACTGTTTCACTTGTTTGTTTGTTCTGTGACATATCTGATTTTTTTTCTTGCAATCACATTTCATTTGACTTTTATTGCACATCCACCCACATGCACATATAAGCACACATCCCTTACTAATTCTGAGTAGTGTAATTTTATCGTATATGTTGCATGCTTGCCGTGTTCATCATCGGTTATGTTGTTTATAGCTCAGCTTTTAAAATGTCTTGTTCTCGCCTGGGAGTTTGACACAACATCGTCTCACCGTACATGCCAGATTAAACATCTTAAATCTACAATATGTCTATGAATATACTCTGAAATATGTGTGTTTTTTTTTGTTTTTTTTTTACCTACATCATAAATCATCATGTCAGCCCTGAAAGAAGATGCAAACATCCATAACTGTACATTCCTGAGAAAAAGTGCTTCTACTTTTGGCTGTTTTTGTACCCTCACTACTAAAAAAAAAACAGTCATCCAAACATTATATGTGTATCCCAGCAATCTATAAATGCCTCAGGGAGAACATTATGGTGATTCCATATATGTGTGTATATTACCCTCACTACAGACGCGCCACATGTCCAGGAGCATATGAGGATCTAAAAATATGATTAGTTTCCTGGAAAGTGTTGGTCAGCATGTCGACGGAAAGGGACTCCACACACACATACATCACTAAAAGTGAGTGAGGGATGCTGGGAGTGATTCACTGAAGTATGTTTATTCTGTGACATATCTGAATTTTTATTTTTTTCGTGAATATTTTAGGTCCCTTACATTTCAATTGATTTGTTTCGCATATATCCACGCGCCTTTACGCATCCATACCCAACATGTGCCTTTGGCACCAGCGTGTGTGTGCGCGGGTGTGTGTGTGCGGATCTGACAGGGATCTGAAAGCAAATATAAGTACGCAAAGTTGCTGTTTACGCACTTCCAGGTTTTTTTTTTTTTTTTAAACGCATCCAAATTCGACATCCTGGTGTTCGGAGCTAAACGCGCCACAGGTGATAAGTTTAAGATAATGTCGCTTGACTCACCGTCTGCTCGGTGACAATGTGTGTATGCGTATATATAAATATATATATTTTCTCCTCATGAACAAGGAAAAAGAGCGATGAGTTGGGTGTTATTAACCCTGCCTCCATCCTGCAGTCCATCCACTCGCAGGGCTCCTCCCGCCCCCTCCTGCCACTCCGCTGCGCTCATCAATAGGGAGCGCATTTGAATAATGTGTGAGCGCTTGGACTGGAGCCAATCAGCTGTCAGAGCACCGTGATAAATCGCAATGCATTATTGATAATAATAATTACGTTGACATGCGCATTTCTACTTGAGGGGGCTAATTTTCCCCGCAGCCCGAAAGAATTCGCTGAAGAAGGAGAGGAAAATTGTTTGCAACTCTTTTCGCTCCTGATGGTTGCACCATGTCGCGGCGTAAGCAAGCCAAACCGCAGCACATCGACTCCGACGAGCCTGCCTCGATAGGAAATGGTAAGTTTTACGCACAAGATATGAGAGTTGGCTTACTTAAAAGAAAAAAAAAAGAAAAAGAAACTAGTAGCCCCCGCCATGCCTAACCAACGACATTTTATGTGAAAAGTTTTGGGGGCTGCTGTTTTTTTTTTTTATTATTACATTGTTCCTCTCGCACTTTGACCTGTTGCTGTCCGGGTTTTCTTTCAAAGTTTGGCGCAGAGACACGTTCAGAAATGATTTTTAACACAATACAGGTGTTCTGCGAGGTCGGCTGTTTTTTAAAGTGCCTCACTGTACGCTGGTTTTAAACTTCACATCTCTCTCGTGATTTTGAAAAAGGTCAAAGGATAAAGTGACCGAGTCGCATCTTTTCGTGTGAAACTTCTTAAATGTTTAACCAGCTGAGGAAATTGCTACTAATTGGAGAACTTTGAGGTTTTATTCAGTCGTTACTTCGTGTGGAAACATCAGAATCCCCTTTTTTGGAGCTTTTGTTGGTGGGGGGGTTCCTTGAAGCGTGTGTGGCAACCTGTGGATTGTTTGATACACCGTAGACTTTGTGGCAAAGAATGACTTTCGTGGATCTTTTCATCTTGTGTTTCATTCAGATGCGAGCTAACAAGGTCTCGTTTATCATGACGCATCACTTTTATGTGATTGCAAACGCGAGTGGCTACTTTCTTGATTGAATTTCGGACGATTATTGTCGCAGTTGCCATTGATTGATTCTTTCTGTATCTAATGTGACCATGTATTTTATTTGGTTGTTGCTGTTTCTGGTGGGATTTTGTTGGCTAGTGTGCGCCAAAGGTGAGCTTTTTCTCTTCTTTTTTTTAAAAACAAAGGTGCCCAGAAAACTGCATGAAATGTGACACTGGAGTAAGCTGACCTGAAGGCAATAAATCCCCCAGTTTAATGCATGACTGTTTCCTTTCGTACATATGTGGAGAGGTGGGGGATGGAGCAGTGGCCTTTTTTGTGGAGACTGGGGTGGGGGTGCGTTTTGGTGTTGCCATATGCAGCTCCGGCGCTGGCGCAGACCTCACCTTGTGATTTTGTGAACTTTGCCATTTTTTTTTTTTTTGGTTTAAAGGGGCGCTTTGTAGAGCCGCGGTGCACTCTGATGTCTATCTGTTATGACTTTTTGTTTGGGGACTGATCAAAGATTGTAGTTGTGCCACACAGGGCCCGTGGAGCGAATGTTTAGTCTGACCTCGTGTCATGTACCCCTCTAAAGGTGATCACACACAGGTCATGCGCCGTCAAGTGGTAAACTGGAGCGTTGCCTGCACATTTTCCCCCTTCACAACCGACAAATGGGACAATATTAGAAGATCAGAAGTGAAATAATCCTTTAGTTACTCGTTGTGTGCATCGATGTAACCGTATTGAGAAACGAGCACCAGTGTTGTGTTGTGCGTAAAGCCGCTTGGCAGGACCTTGCTTGGGCTTCTCTCCTACATTTTGTTGGTAATGTCGCTTGCAACTTTTTTTTTTTTTTTTTTTTTGTGACACCGCTTCAATGCCTCCTGGTGAGCAATTAACAAGTCCAACAGTTTCCTCGGGCAAATGCAAACAGGTGGTCTACCCCCTTTCTGTGAGGCATTAGCATTTAACAATACACCCAGTTGTGAAATGGCCTCTTGGTTAGCAGACAAATTAAAATGCACACAGGAGCACTTATCAGGCTTTCACAGGCTGTGAAAATGCTTGAAGGTAATCAACATTGGATTGCCCCCCTTTTTTTCTGTCCTTTTTTTGTCCTTTCAGCCCATCCTTGCATACTAAATGTAGTTCTATAGAGACTTCATTGCTTATTTTGGAACCTAGAGTCCTCCTTTTTTATACTGGATTTTACGTTTGCTCAACATGTGGTGGAAACGGATCTGCTTTTTTTTGCAAGACCATGGTGGCATATTTCAGAAGCACAGTAATCTAATGCCCATGACTCTTTGTCTCTTTCTGGACATTTGTTCTGGGTAATGTCAAAGGTAGATGATTGCCCTCTGCTGGCCTTGTGGACTACAGCCAAATTCAGAGCCCTCAACAACAAGAGAGGAGCAACATTTTCCAATGAACGTGACAAACAAAAGCCACAAACATTGCCAATAAATTGTAAAGCATAGAAGCAAAAGTGAACATAAGCATCACAGAGTCAAAATACAGAAGAATATACAAAGAGGCACTGTGTAGTTTTGAAGGAGAAATTGAAACTTAACATTTTGATATTGACAATATCAATGAATACTGATGATACAAACTCAAATGTTTGTATTTTAACTGAAGAAACATGGAAAATAAGGTCCCCAGAAGACTGTTTTTGAAGCTAGAAAGTGGCAGGGTCGCCAAATATTAAGTAAAAGTAAAACCGTATGAAGCGGTGTTCTAAGGTCAGTTTGATTGAAGAAAACAGGTTCATAAATTGAGTTTGCATATAAAAATCAGTCAATGAAGATCTTTCTCTTCTGATTTTAAGTTGTTATCCTGCATTTTGAGATGGTGTCTTATTCTTTGTTGCCACAATTTAACACTTCTTGAAATATGACCAGTAAAAAATGTTTTCTTTATTTGCAAGTCTGTTAAAGTATTATCATAGAAATGTATTTATTTGGTTCAAACTAATTCTATCAGACAGATATTGCTATAATTGTACAAAGAGCATTATATTAAACCCTGTATCCTCTCATTTTAGGGATTCTTCGCGATGATCAAGCGGAGGAGGCTGGAAATGAAATGAAGAGGTTCCGAATGGACGAGACCAAGATCTGCAACAAGTGCTGTGCCGAGTTCTTTGATGAAGCAGAGTTTCTTGAGCATGAGAAAAATTGCACTAAAAGTCAGAAAGTGGTCATCATGAAAGAAGGAGATGGAAATGAAGTGCCTGAGGAATATTCACAAGGCTCTCCTGATGGCCTCATGAGTGACCACGATGACAGCCAGTCCAGCAGTCATTCGCTATCAAATGTCAATGCAGAGGAAGACTCCAGCATGAACACAGAAGACATGGGCCAACATGATCAGGACGAGAGCCCTGAGATGACTTTTCATCCCCTATCCAAACTCCAAGATTCAAATGTCACACTTGAAGCCATGGCAGACACTAAAGTGGCTGTCTCCCAACATTCTTCAAATAATAAATCTCTGACCTCATCACAGGAAACCATGCTGGCCATCCCAATGATCTTGGAACAGTTGGTGTGCCTCCAGCAACAGCAACTTCAGCAAATCCAGCTCACAGAACAGATCAGAATCCAAGTAGCCATGATGACTCCACAGGGTCTCCAGTCATCGGTAGGGGCTGTAATGGACCCTCTGAAAGCTCTTGGTGCACATCTCTCTCAACAGCTGTCTGCAGCAGCAGCACTGATCGGAAAAAGGACCGGCAGTGAGAACCTTTCTATAGAGACGATGAAGCAAGGTAAACTACCTCTCCCCAGTGGCGTCCCTGCTTCTTTACCTGGAGGAGTGGGTTCAATCACCTCTAAAACTGACATTTTGAAAGGTATTCCGGATCTGGCCAGCCGTCTACCAGCACTCCTGCCACAGTCCCCAGGCATCCTTGGTTTCCCTGGCACATTCAATGGTATCCAAGCAGGGATTGAGTCCTCTAAAAAAGTAAAGTCGAAGATGCTGTCTCTCCCTCCAGAGACAAAGAATGGTGATTCATTGTACAAGCATAAGTGCAAGTACTGTGGAAAGACCTTTGGCAATGACAGTGCCCTCCAAATTCACTTGCGTTCTCACACCGGCGAGAGGCCTTTCAAGTGTAACATTTGTGGAAATCGCTTCACAACCAAAGGAAACCTAAAAGTGCATTTCCAGAGGCATAGAGACAAGTACCCTAACATCACCATGAACCCACATCCTGTGCCAGAGCACCTTGACAATATTCCCACCAGCAGTGGCATTCCCTTCGGCATGTCTGTGCCCTTTGACGAGTCAAATATGACTGAAATTAAGCCATTGATGAGTCATCCTGCTGCTGGGTTCCACCCGTCATCCATGCCAGGATTGAAGTCATTTGACACCTTTGCAGAAAGCCCGTTTTCCCAGAGACCTTCCCCATCAACAAGTGACAGCTCCCCATCTGTTTCCTTGAATGTATTTGGTCCGGAGACCGGACTGGATCCGACTCCGAAGGATACTAAAGAACAGCTCGGGGCTCTGCATCAAATGAATGGTAGCGGCCACCCAGGAGAACAAAGCTCTGGTACTGCAAAACTTCAGCAAATGGTTGATGGCCTGGATAAGAAAACCAACGACCCTAATGAGTGTGTAATCTGCCATAGGGTGCTCAGTTGCCAGAGCTCACTCAAAATGCATTATCGCACACACACGGGGGAGAGGCCCTACAAGTGCAAAATCTGCGGCCGAGCATTCTCCACCAAGGGCAACCTCAAGGCCCATTATGGGGTGCACAGGGCCAACACTCCTCTTAAAATGCAGCACTCATGTCCCATCTGTCAGAAAAAGTTCACAAACGCTGTGGTCCTGCAGCAACACATACGCATGCACATGGGTGGACAGATCCCCAACACGCCAATGCCAGAAAACCAGTTTGAAGCAGCAGAAGCAATGGAGTCATCTCTACCAGAGGACACACCTATTAATACCAGTGGTTTTGAAGGAAGCATGGAGGAACCCAAGCCAGAGCTGAACTCCCACAAGCCAAACGAGACCCCAGAATCTCTCCCACCTCCTCCTGAGGAACAACCACAGCAGCACATTGCCCCTGCTATGTTTTCCAGCCTTGATGTTTTGAAGAATCTCACCTCTGCTCTTGCACTGAAACGACAGAGTAGCACCGCATCGGAAAGCGAGGGAACATCCAAAGAATCCCCATCAGCTCCCAGAGAGCAGGAATATCAGAATGGCCGCAGTCCTGCCATTTCTGACTCTGCCATGTCCTTTAACTCCGTGTCGCCAGTGAACAACACTGGCAGTTGCAAGTCTCCTGAGTCTGCTGTTGATGAGTATGCCCGCAGTGTGTCAAAACCAGAGTCTGATGGTAGTGCTCAAGGTGGCACAGAGTCCGGTGGAGCCCTTGACCTCACAGCATCCAGCAGCTTCACCCCCAAAGCAATTAAAGAGGAACCCTGCATTCCCTTCACGAACGGAGACTATAGTGAGTTTAGTAGTTAAGAAAAGTTCCTTAGAGGCTGCCTCGTTGAGTGCTTTGATCTAATTTTGTACTTCCTTGTCTCAACAGTTCCTAGTCACATGCCTTTCATGAGGATGCCATCAAGTCTGGCCAGTCTGGAGATGAAGATTCCTCCAGAGAATCCTTTGGGCCATCATGGTTTGTTCAGCTCCCATATGCCTCAGGGAACAGCCATGCCCTCCATCTCAACGGCACCGCGACGATCAACCAAACAGCACGTATGCCATACCTGTTGCAAGAACTTCTCATCTGCCAGCGCCTTGCAGATCCATGAGCGCACTCATACAGGGGAGAAGCCTTTTGCCTGCAACATCTGTGGCAGGGCCTTCACCACAAAGGGAAATCTAAAGGCAAGTCACCTTTGTCTGACAGAGTGCTGAAAAGACCATTTCATATGTCAAGCATTTGATGGGATTGTAATTGACTGTATCTTTTCTTTAGGTGCATATCGGCACTCACATGTGGAACAACTCATCACGGCGCGGCCAGCGTCTGTCTCTGGATAACCCCATGGCGCTGATGGCGATGAGCTCTGAGGCAAAGATGTTGCCAGAAATTATGCAGGTCCCCAAAGAACTGGCTGCCCCACAAATGAACTTTGACCCATCTCTGTGGAACCAGTATGCTGCCGCCTTCAGTGGTGGCCTGACCATGAAGACCAATGAAATATCGGTCATCCAGGGTGGTGGCATCCCTCTCCCTGGGAGCCCTGCTGGTGGGCCTCTGATTGGATCCACTGGAGGCCTCATGAAGATGGATGGTTCGCACTCTGGCTTGCCTGCCTCTGTTGCTGAAATTGAGAAGAACAGCTCAGACAGTGTGCCAAAATCCCAGTTCCCACATTTCATGGAGGAGGGTAAAATTGCAGTTAATTAGGCTTTTTAGCCATCAGTCAGTTTTTTGAATGTCTCCTTTTTGAATGAGGTACAATCAACATTCAGAGAAAACTTTGTAGGATTCTGGGTAGATCATTTGAATTTTTCCAGTAACTTCATTGCAGCTATCTTCCCTCCTGATCCGCACGACTCTCAAGTGTTATTTTTAGTTGAACTTGATATAACTACTGTAGTTGTATTTTATTTTATATAAATATATATATGCGGGTATTTTTTATTTTTTCCTTCCTGTGCGTTCTTTTTTGTTTTGCTGTCTATCCAGAAGTTTGAATGTATAACTTACTTGAAACTGCTTTAATTCAGACCGTCTCTTTGATACTTACTGAAGGATTCTTGACTTTAATAGGAAAAGTTTCAGGGCACGACTTTTTAAGGACACAATGTCTCAGTGTTCAGAAATAACGGTGTAGTTAACCGTACGTATCTATAATGACTACTTTCCTCTCCTATTGTGTGCCATAGGTTTTATGACATTGTACATTTTTTGTAGTGGTAAATGTCATTAGCGTGTGTCATTTTTTTGAAGGGGCCTTTGACCAGATTGACAGGTTATTCCAGTGTATTGTCTATCACATCAAGGTGCGACAGTTCAGTCACCAGTTTTGGATAATGTTGATTATGAAGTAGGCATTTATCTTTGCTGCATAGGTGCTAAGATACAGTTGTTGATGACTCCAACCTTTTGCCAAGTGCCTAACCCAAGTTGTACATGTTGCTGTTGTCTGTCACTGCGCCATAAGGTTATGAAGGCTCTGTTAGACTGATAAACTAGTGTTTTGTACTGTGTAGTGTTACATGCATTTCATATTTTCATCAGATTTCAAAATCCCACTTGTACATCTGCAGAGTCCAATTTAGTTGGCTGAGGTCTGAAGGCTTTTATATGCTTAATGTTCTCATGCCTGCACTTTATTTCAGGTTGTAGTTACATTTACATTTTATAGTTGCATTTCACTGCTTTTTTATTGTGGTGGCTGAACAGGGAAAGGGCAAAACAACAATTTTGTTAACTTTTCCTTTTATGTGATTTTTGTTTCAAACAACCATTTAGATTAATTGTCATACTGTTTGTTTTTCTTCTAGGTTATCCTATCATCTTGTAGCATCATTAATTTATTTATACTTCACAAAATGCTTGAGTTTAGGGGGTAAGTTCTACCTCGTTTAGATTTTAGTTGTCCTCTACCTCCCCTACTCTCAACGCAAACGCTCTGTACATTTTCCGATACATTCTCAAGTATGCGCTATGATTTTTCATTCTCAACCTGCTGAGTTGAACAGTAATGAATGTATCACTGGACACTTTACACAACTCAGAATGGTCCGAGTACTTTGTAGGCCCCTGCTGTACATTCCTTATCGATATGCATTTGCCAAGTTGTGCCTTTCTTTAGCAAACCATGTCAAAACTGCTTTCAAGTTGTCTCTACAATTCAAGTAATGTTGGAGCCAATTTGGCCTGTTTACAATGTAAATGTGTTTTCTTTTGTTTTTCAAATGTTTCCTTCACCTAAATGTTTTCTGATTTTGAAAAATAAAATCAGGGTGACTTTTTCAACATGTTTCCCTGTAATTACTTCACCACAGATGACATTGTTACTCAAACTTACAGGCGCTACCAGCCCATGCAAGTTTTGAACGCACATAAAATCCCTCATTTACATCAATTCACCTTCAGATGTCTCGAGTGAAGATTCTTTCTGCCGTCGTGACCCACCGGTAGCCATTAATCCCTTGCCATTTTGCATCCCCAATGGAAGAACTATTTGCATCCACAAATGAAGAGAGCGCTCTAATCATGTGTGTCCACGATCAATTTTACATCAACTACACAGTGGCTCTTTCTGTCACAATTTTGACACAATACTTTGCACAACAGGCATCACAGGGCACTTAAATTAGTAGTAGGGAATCAGAAATACGGGAGCATGTGTACTGCCTTACAACAGCTGTAAAGTAAATGCAACCCTAATCTTAATGTTCAGATTTAATAAAGTTGTGTGAGTTCTTATGGAGAATACAACAGAAAGTATAAATCCAACAGCATACAAAGTTAAACAATCATGAATTAAATTGATATATTTTTTGTAGGGAAAATAGGAATGCAAATAGTTGTAACTTATTGTTGTGGCTCGCCTCAAATCATGATAACAAATACAGCTGTGGTCATAGTTGTCGCATACATTATACAAATAGTGCGTTTTTGCTACAGTAGTTTTACCACAACCTTCCTCTTCCCATTTCCCGTACTTAATATTTCTTACACCTGTTTAATATATGATGTTGAAATGTACACCTCTGCTTCTCTGGTAAAAAAAAAAATACACCATTATGTATAAAAATTCTGCTTCAGAGTTAAGGCTTTCATTATGTAGACCATTTAAGTAAAAGTACATATGTGAGTTGTACTAGCATAACAATTGGACGGCGTAATTAGATTATTTAATTCAGTTAATAAACTGTAAACAGATACCCAGTGATGGTCAACCCTTTTAGTTTATTTTGACTTATTTTGTCAGATTATACTTTTTCTCTGGATTGTGTGGCCTGCATGTCCAGACTAAGCTTGACTGATAATATTTCGCTTCCTTCTTAGTTTGGCTGTGGGACAAACTGCGCGTGTACCACTTTTATTAACTGGTGACCTGAACTCTCAGCGTATCTTTGCACAAACCAGCCTCAGTGGCTGAAAACACGTGGATTTAATGCATCATATTCTACACTGATCATGTCTGTTTCACGTGAAATCAAGCTGCTGTAGCTGTTAAATAAATGTATAAAGTATGAAGTAACATGAATAGCCATACTCAAGTAAAGTACTAGTACTTCAAAATGTTACATAAGCGCAATACTTAAATGTACTTGTTATGGTATTTTCAACTGCTCCTCAGTAGCTTTCCCCAAACAGCACCATAAATAAAGGGTTGACCAATATGGCATTTTCTGGGCCAAAACCGATAACGATTATTAGAAATGAAGGAGACTGAGTATGAAAACTGAGGTTCTGTGTGTGTGGGAGGGACATTGTGTGAGAGGATGTTGCCTCAGAGCCAAAGCAGCACATTTTTTAATTAGTTTACTCTGTCGGCAATCTGACAGAATTATCACCAATACTGATAATCAGGGGAAAAAATGCTGATTATCTGCCAACTAAATCGCTGATAATTGCTCTACCCCTGCTATAAAGACTTTGGTTGACAGGTATCTTGAAGATCACATCCTCCTCTGTTGCCTCTGATATATGCAGAAATAAATGCTGATTTCATGTAGTTATCTGTAAATGTGTATTTCACATGTAAGCTTACAGATCATCCATCACCATCACATAGGCTGTCATTTAACAAAACTACAACATAGAATGGATGTTGTCTTTTTACATATTCAGATACAGCTCTATTTGAATGTTTACCTACGTTTTGTCAGCTTTGTTGAACCTTTTTTTTTAGCTGAATGGGATTTTTCCCTATGTTTTGTCTATAAGAAGCAAAAAAAATTGAGACAAAAAATACTTGCCTATAGAGCTGATTGATTCTGCTTAAACCCCAATTAATTAACAAATACAGGGATATTTAATCATGTAAAAAAACACTGACAACAGAAATGTTACATAAAATATTAGATTATGAACTGGGTCAGTGCCTGATGCCGTGATAAGAGTTCTGTGTGTCCCAGACTGCTGAGCCGCCCGGCGTGAGTGACAGCTGGGAAGCCTCCGCCCAGAACCGCTACAGACGGGCGGACTGCCTTCTGCCTGTAACCCCGCTACCAGGAGCTGCAGGAATGACCGACAATATCCCCCTGCAGCCCGTGAGACGGCCGAAAAGACACGACAGTAAACACAGGAATGGGTAAGGTCGAGACACGGCTCGGAAATATGAACAAGAAGCCATTTTTTTAACGTGTTTCGCTCGCGAGCTTGTGGATGACAGTGTAGCCGTTGGAGTGTTTACAGGAGCGCGTCGACATTGTCTCAATAACTAGCTTAAACGGTGGCGGTTTTTTAAGAGGAAAAACAGCAGTTAGGGACAAAACAACGACTAACAGATGCATAAATGTTAATGTAAATGATGTGGCCATTCATTGTAGCGTTTAATAAGCTAGCCAAAGCTAGCTAGAAGACATCCTTGTTCCGGGGTGCAGCTTGAAGCAAGTGCATTGACGCCCATGTCAATATTTGCTCGGTTGACAGGAGCTCAGCCTGTCAAAGAGCAGACATGTAGGCCTTGGCTTGAAAGAGCTGCATCCTAAATTCAAACATGCTAGCTGGCTAAATGATGCTTTGAAGGTTTATGTTGACCAACACTTTAAGGGGCAGGCCTCTTACAAGAGGATGGAGACACAAACACAGGGCAGACACAAAGCTGAAATGCAGCCAGTAGTCCCATCAGGCTATCATGGTGATGTCACCTCCTGTAATAAACACATAGCACAAGGCTAGCTGCTTAATGTGCACTATTACATGTAGTTGGAAATATAATTTATAGTCTGGTTCATCATTTATCTGTCCACTCTCTGACATGGTAGGTAGCTTTACACTCAGTTGCCAGTTTATTAGGTACGCCTAGCTAAAACTAATGCAGTCTAATACAAAAGTCCTGCAGCAAATCCTACCTACATGAAGTGTATAACATTCAGTTTTCAGTTCAGTTTTGTATACGTCAATAGAGAAAAAACATTTCTGTATAATGTCATGCAATTCAACCGCACGACTGACAACATCCCTTCATGAATGAATCAGCTCTCTTGGCCTATTCAACAAAAACTAGAGCCAGATCAATACATCATGTGGCCAATATTATTGGTCCGTCATAAATGAGTATTGTTGTGTATGTTGCCTGATATGCAACAATATGAAAGACTTTTTTTAGATATTGTAATTCAGAAACATTTGCTTAGTGTAATTTGTGATCATTGAATTCTCAGTACGTTTAATGTTTCAGTGCACTGACGTCATTCAGACATGTGTTTGATAACCACATTTGAGGGATCATCAATAAATGTGTGACTGTATAGGCTCATACATCAAACTTGGGTTTTTGCTAATATCTTTATTGGCCTCGCCCCAAAAATCGATCAGTTGTACTCTAATCCAAACTGAATATTTAAACCTTTACACAGGTAGGATTTAATTCTATTGTTGCATTAAAGGGATAGTTCACCTTTCTTCTTACCTATAGTGCTATTTATCTATTTTAATCATTTTGGTGGGAGCTGCAAAATTTGGGAGATAACTGCAGTAGAGATGTCTGTGCTCTATCAAGTATTATGGAGCTAGATAGCATTTGTCTTGCGGTCCTCAAAGTGCCATAAAAAAGGAAGTGTGAAAAACTCAACGACATTATCTCTTTACAGAAACCATGACTTGCTTACTCAAGATAATCCACAGACTTTGTTGTGAGCAAGATGAGAGGCTCGTGCTCGTCATAACCGGGAATGTTAACTTTAATGGCGTCCTCCTTAGCTAAGTTGTTATGTTAATTAACTTAGTTAGGTTTGTTAGCTAGCCTCTTACTGCTTAGGTTCGTACGCTTCCTTCTGAGCAGTGACATGGTTGGACCATTAGCGAGTGCCATCCAGTACCAAAACTCCTCAACTCACACCAGAACAATCCCGGTAGATGAATCGCACAGGGGTGAATGACAAGAAAAAACAACTGCCCTTTGAACTGCATTTGTACTAGCTAGGTGTGTCTAATAACCTGGCATCTCAATATACTGTAAAAACAATTAAGTGTCTCATATATCAATAAGTAAACATGTAATGTGCTGTGTAATGTAATGCTGTAATGCTAGGGATCTGCAGATTTTAAACTGCTGCGTCAACATGGGTCTGGAAAATTTTAATTGGCATTTTTACTTTACTTACTACTTTACTGATTTTTACAAATATTTTAAAGACACAGAGCAATGGTTTGCGCATTACCTCTGTGCCACAGAAGGCATTTTGGCTTGTGAATGTATGAAAAGCACACGTATGTCAAGGTTATATTTTATTCATAGTCAGTGTTTTATAACTTAACAAGTCATTCATGTCTTGGTAATGAGGGCACTGGGCTCTTAGTTCATCGATATGGAATGTATTGTTTGGTTAGATCAAAGGGAGTGGCCACCCTTTCCCAGCACAAGTTAATATTTATTTAGGAAGGCACAATCTCCATGTTCATGGATCTTCAGGTCAGCCTCGTCTGTTCTGTGGGTTTGTAGCTGCTGTATGCAGGAAATTTATTAAAAATGATGCTGTTATCTCGACAGCTACACACAACTCAACTACAGAATTTTCATTCAAGGGAAATAGCCTAAATCAATCAACTAAATCATAAATATTTAGCTAATTTTCTCATGTAATTGTCTCAACATGATTTCTATAGAACTAAAAGCTGAGAAAAAATGAGAATTTCCTCATCCTTTCTACTTCCTCTTCCTCTTCCTCTCAGGTGCTGCCCGTGGTCGAGATGCTGTGGCATGGGTGACTTCCGTCCCCGCACCGTGTGGCTCGGCCACCCAGAAAAGAGGGAGCAGAGGTACCCCAGGAATGTCATTAACAACCAGAAGTACAACTTCTTCACCTTCCTGCCTGCGGTTAGTGTCAGTCAAAGGTCACCCCTCAGCCCTCCCTCCTTTTAACCCCCAGAACCACCACCCACCCTGGCCCTGATTCACTGTCGCTTGTTGGACACATTTTCCCATTAAAGCAATCATAACCTCTTGGATCGTGGATATCATCTTGTACTCCTCACTGTTGACTGATAGTTACAATTTTTGACTCATTTGAATCTGTGTTGATTAGAGGATCACATTAGTGCAGCGACTAATTTAAATATCGATTAAACGGGCAGATATGTTCTCGATCAATAATTTACTCTTAATTTAACTCTGAATTGTAGGAAATTAAATTGTAACAGTAACATTATACAGGGAAAAGCCCCAAAAAAGTCACAGTTAACAGGCTGCAGATGTTTGGCATTTTGACTTAAATAGATACTCAAATAATAAAGCAGTTATCAAAATAGCTGTGGATTAATTTAGTGATAATTGACCAAATTGGGTAATTGTCTCAGATGTAGATCAAATATGTGCCTCAAATGTGAATATTATTTGTTTTAAGGCTTGTACTTTGGTTTAACCGAAGAATACTGAAGATTTGTTTTGCTTATATTTAGCCTAACCCCAAAAGACTGCAGATTAGCATACCTTTTGGATTCATTGACACGAAGAGGCTGGTTACACTTTTACCATTATGAATAATGAGGGCAAAGTCTGACAGATGCACAGTCTGCTCTCTCATAGGAATGCACCGGCCTGATATGTTAGTAAAGCTCAGTTTATAAATGAAATATTGATTTCTGTCTTCAGTTGGCGGTTTAAGAAGAGTATCACTCATTTAGAAATAGTGGAATGTTTCATGTTTGAATGAAGATCTTTTAAGTGAGAAGTGAGATGGATAGTTTCAGCTGCATTTTGAGAATGGTCTCATAGCACCAGATCCTGGTGATCACATGCACAGTAGTTATTAAGCCGTGTGTGCCTTTTCCCCGGCCTGCTTTACATATTCATTTGTTTTCCAGACATTCAGTTGTCTTAAGATCTTATACTTTTTTTTTTGTATGTGGCGTCAGACATTGAAAGTAGCTCAGATTTGTTTAGAAAGCAGAAGACGAGCAAAACCTTTTTGCATTGCAAATTGTGATGTGTTTTATTGACTTTCGTTCATGTCAAGAAGTTCTCCTCACTCTAACATAATGGAGTCTTGATGTTTCTGGGCAGGGTTTCATGTTCTCTTCTCATACAGTAGCAATGTGAAGTCTTGGTAGTTATCTTGCACATTGGTGGTAAATGATACTGAGCTAAGCTGTTGCATGAATGTCGTATTAGGAGTGACACTACTGGAGGAAAAGCTACTATATGCACTCCTTTTTTTTTTTTAAATAAAAATTGTAGGGGTTGTTGATATGTGATGGGCCATGAGATTGTGTACATTTTCTAAAGTCAGATTGTGAGGATTTTACTAAGGTACATTACCCACAATGCAACTTAGCCACTGAGTGACATTGCTGTAGGCTGTTTATCAGATTGCCTGCAGCTTCCCTTTAAAGCCACAAAAGCATATACTTCTTTTTTCACATGCTGTCATACCCAAGACCTGTTAACACATTCTAATGTGTAAAATTGATGGTTGTGCTTAAACAAGGCGAGCATGGACCGATACCAACATTCACTCGGTATACCGGTGTACCACTAGTTTTGCATTACTATGTTATGATTGTCTATTTGTTGACTGACTATTTTCTCAGAGGGTAAATTGTTTGGATTATTTACTGTCAGATAATGATAAAAAGCACCTATTTCAATTTCCCAAATCCTGTGGTCTTTAAATTGCTTCTTTTATGCGACCAACAAGCTGAAAATCTTCATTTTACTTTCACACACGACTTAAAAAAGAAAACTACAAATATTCACATTTGTGATGCAACAACCAGTGAATTCGTCTATAGATAAGATGCACGATCCATTGTTTCTCAAAAAAGTTACCACAATATTCTGTCAATCAACTGATTGACAGTGTTAACAGTAACAGTGTTATTATATAATATTGATCTATATCATAGCATATCTAATTACATATACTGCTATAGAGGATTTTATCCACATCGCCCACTCATACATTGTAAAAGCTGTCACACACAATTGATGAAAATGTGAGACAAATGTGTTATGCATATATTAAGTCATTTTATCATTTTCTGAATTTATAATCGTAGATCTGAGATGACTTTTCATCTGCACATCACCAAAATAGTGTTGTAACAAGGCAATGCTGTTGAATTTACTTTAGTACATCAAATCAGTCATAAGAAAACAAACTTCTTGCAGCATACGCAGAATAACTTACCATCTTGTGCTTCTTTGTTTTATGGTCACAGGTGCTGTTCAATCAGTTCAAGTACTTCTTCAACTTGTACTTTTTGCTTTTGGCCTGCTCTCAATTTGTCCCAGAGCTTCGCTTAGGGGCGCTCTACACCTACTGGGTCCCTTTGGTATGTAGACTTTCACAATTCTCTCATATGTCAATCAATCAGTCACATTTTTCATACTTGTGTATCTCAGTATTTATTTGATGGAGATGTGCAGGTATTTCCCACAAACTCAGTTACCACAGCACTCATGTGTGGGAAGTGGGTTTGCTGTTCTCTACTGTGGAGAAAAATACTTGTTTTTGATTTTGACGTTTTACTCTCCAGGGTCTTGTTTTGATTATCACCATCATGAGAGAGGCAGTTGAAGAAATAAGATGCTACCTTCGAGACAAAGAAGTGAACTCCCAGATTTACAGCAAGCTTTCGACAAGAGGTGAGGCTATGTTTTGTCTATGTTGATATCTGAACCATGTTGCTTATTTCTCAGCATCAGCGTCTATTAACTGTAGGAGGTTGGTCCTATTAAAACTTATTGGGGCTAGGGGAAATGGTGGTTAATTCAAAGCAGAGATGTAAAAGTGTACATAAGAGGCCTTGGTATAAAGTGCTACCAGCAATAAAAAGCAGGAGACCTCTTGTGGTTTCCATCACTTTGCCCCTTTGATGTGGCAGCTTGTTTTACCCATAAACACAGTGACTGGTTGCCTCCATGATAGCGGCCCCCCTGCATATCTTGTGGCTTATAGAAACTTTATGATGTCAGAGCTTGGTGTGTTGTGTTCTTGTAGCATGAGATGAAACTGGATGAAGTTGTTGTGTTAAAAATGAAGTGAAAAATGTGAAGATGCTCATGGAAGATGTACTTAATTACTTCTGTTGTTTGACAAACAGCCAAAAAAGGTCATGCATACAGTTTACTGTCATATATGAGAGAGAAAAGCAACAAATCTTCACATTGTGGCGGGACGACTGAATAGTTGGCAGTTTACCAGATTAATCACTTATCTAAATAGAAATTATTTTCAGACAATCAACTAATCAGCTACTCAATGTTTGACACCAACTGTGCATGAGATGTTGACATAAACCACTTCTTTATGTTAATATTAATCAATTGTATTTTGATATTTTGCCACATTTTATGTCTGAAAGGTGTCACATAAAGCTGCTCTGTCCTGAATTTAGTTTGGTCTTTAAATTAATTTGTAATTTTGTTGTGTGTGTTAGTGGAGCAGAGCCCTCATGTGAAGTCCCTTGCACCCTAATGCATAGCAATATTAATGTGCGTTAATGTCTTACATATGCAAAGCCCCGGGGTCACGGCAGAGGTCAGGGGTCGGTGATCTCTTCCAAACAATTTTGCCCGTTCATTCCAAATGAAATGAGAGAAAAGGCTCAACTCCCCCCGCATTCTTTCAAATATGCAAGGAAAATTGCCTTCCCAGATTCAGTGGGTTAACTGATGAGGCATGCGGGACAACAGTTCACCCAAAGAAGGCACTAGTGGTTTAAAGTGATATTTTATTCAACACAGAAGAACCATGTGTCATTTTAAATCATGCTCAAAATGTATGTTGAATTCTACTGTACATATTTATTACATTTTAGAAATCATGATTAGTGAATAGTTTTACCGTGTGAAACACATCAAATGATATGCAGAGTTATTTAACACTGCATTAACTTTAAGATTTGTTCTGTATTTCAGGCACAGTGAAGGTCAAAAGCAGCGGTATTCAAGTTGGAGATCTTATAATTGTGGAAAAGGTTTGTTAAATATTATTTTATCCACACCTGCAAATACTTTGGCTTTTCAAGCCTGTCATGTTAAAATGTGTATGACAGCGAGTAATGATGGGGTTGTTAATCTTGTGTGCTTCACTGGTGACTGAGGTGAAAGGAGTTAGTAAAGATTTTGTAATCTTGTGATCAATGCTGAGCCTCGGGCTGTCAAACTCAATGGATACACAACAGAAGTAAACCCTAAATGCCTTTAATTAAATCTTAAACACAAATTCAATTATGTATTTTTACAATTTTTTTCATTTTGAAATCCAATTTATAGTTTGCAGTTGTTTAAAATACCTAAGTTAGTTTGTGTTTTCTGGGGGAATCAGTTGTGTTGCTCCTCTCGTGGGCAGAGTGGATCCTTTGAGGTCTTTTTACATGAAATATGAGAAGTGGGTCCTGTCTTCAGTTTCCAACTCATTTCAAAGCAGCTGAAGGAAAGGTCACACATGTTGTCCTAGCCATTTCACTAATATGACTGAGTGATTTAGAGTTATGTGGCTTACAATGCAGAAACGTGAACTCATCAGCAGAGGTGAAACCAGTAGCTAGCAAAAAAGAAAGCACTATATTTTTTAATTAACCTGCATTTGAAAAGATATAATGTGTTTTTATGAAGGCATTAACCACCTAGCAATAATCCATGCACAGTCTAACTTCGGGGAAGCTGTCCAGATGAATTGAATGCTGAATTTGTCTGGTGTAGTGGAGGGACCAGGTCAGGCAGAGTGTAAAACCTGGTCAGGGTCCCGCTCAGGCCACGACAGGATGATTTGCTGGAGGGCTTATTATTTTGACTGACTGGCTGTGGGTAATGTGGCACATGAAAAGCTAAAAGTCCTACTTTTCTGCAGTTAAAGAGCGGAGGAGGGAGGAGGAGCAGTGTGGGATCAGGAAGTGATGTTGAAATGATGTTTTTCTTTCTGCCTTTCTTTGTAGAACCAGCGTGTTCCTGCTGACATGATCTTTTTAAGGACCTCTGAAAGAAATGGTAAACATCTGCTGGTCATTCATCCAGATCTCCAAAACAGGCTGGCTGACCGGCTTGCTGGCTGGCTGGCCGGGGAAATGACTTGTTTAAAAAGGCGCTGAGGTGCAGGGATTATCCCTGAGCTGGGACAGGAAGTCCTACAATGTCTAAATTGTAATTGGGTCCAGTACTAAACTATCACTCAAAGTGTGGTATGGTGGAGAGTTCCTGCTCCATGGGGACTGTTACCAAAACATTGTTTTTTCTTCATCTTCACCTATGACTAATTTTGTCATTCAAATGAGAAGATAGTGAAGAGGAAAGGTGAGGCACACAGAAATCAAATGCAGTGACAAAACAGGAGACGTGAGAGGAGGTTGCTTCATCTGAATAATCAAATATGGATTACGACAAGATTTGTCCGTGATAACACACACTTAGAGAAGTGCATTGCATCCTTTATTTGCACATATACAAAATGCGCATTCAAAATAACAACTCCTCAGGCAAGGCACACCAATAATCTCATCACAGGGAGATGTTTTTTTTCTTCCCCTAGAAACCCAAATGTGACGCTGTAAGAGAAGCAAGATGCATGTTGTTGTTGCGTCTTCCTGTGGGGGGAAGAAAAACAACAGCTTTGTTTTACTGGAAATAGTGCTTGGTTATCTCTCTTCCATGTGGAGGCCATTAGGTCAATTATGAAGAGCCTAGGCCAGGATTGGGAGTTTTGGGCAGGATGACGCATGCAGGCCAGTGGGGGGATGGGCTTTGGTGGATTCCTCCACTTCTGTTCCAACAGTAAAATGCAGCTTTGTCCCATTCACAGAAGTCGCTGCTATTCATTTGTGACTCCTTGCTGAATCCAATTCCCTTTTTTCTTCTATTTATTCAAACTGGGCCTTGAAAATGGATGAAACAAACAATCAATAACCAGCAACAGTTGACAGAAGCATTCCATATTTATTGAAATATAAATGTAATGATCTGTAGATTCTTTGCCATCATCAAGAAAAGAGATTTGTGATACCCTTCCTATAACTAAAAGCCTATCTATTGTTGCCCCCTAGGGGTGAATGTGTTTAAATCTGTCATCAGTAGCAGCTCTTGTCTTCTCCTTCTCCAGGCTCTTGTTTCCTGCGGACTGACCAGCTGGATGGAGAGACGGACTGGAAACTACGCCTCCCAGTGGCCTGCACACAGAGACTGCCGACTGCTGCTGTGAGTCATAAAACAAAAAGGAGAGGTTGTTAGTTAGATGTCGGAGGCAATTTACTGTTAAACACTGCGTTTATGCTGTTGCCGTGCCTTGTGTTTTGATGAATAGGTGAGTAATTGCACATGCCGACTATGGTCTCAGAGAGACAGGTCTGTCATTAGGACAGAGTAGTGATTTAATTAGAATGCAGGGTGGCCTGGTCATCAGAGAATGTCCGGACTATAAGGTCAAAGGTTCAACTCACCTGTACTTTTTGAAGAGTGCATCAGTTATTGAGCAGATAATGCTCATATTTTTTAATTTAACATTATAGGTAGGTCATGAAATTTTAGTAACTTTCCAATTAAATAGAATATTACACAAATGGACTATTGGTTATTTTCTGACAATTTATAAACCGAATGATCCATTGATTAATTAAAATGATAATCTGTTTTTTAAGAGTAAACAAACATTTTCCTCAGGATTCGCAGAGTAGTCAATATAAAGTAACCGCTCTATTTATCAAACTACTCTTGGAAGATTTATTAATCATTTACAAACTGGTTCATTAAAAAAATGATGTTTTATCTGAGATGCTTACATAATGTTTGGTGATGTTTTTGTCCTCTTCATCATTAATCGTTAGTCAAATCACTTTCTTATGTGATGTTAAACTCTGTTTATGATTTTACACAGGACCTTCTGCAAATCAGATCATATGTGTACGCAGAAGAACCGAACATTGATATCCACAACTTTATTGGAACTTTCACCAGGGTGAGTGCTTGGATTACTGTTCTTTTCAGACTTTCAGACCCTTATGTTAATTTGATGGCAATTTAACATGTAGATCTCATGTGTGATTAGGCGCCTGAGTCACTTTTACCTAATTCCTGACGGCAATCTTGCTAGATGGCACCTAGTAACACGTACAACATGGAAAAGTCTAAATTGAATGCAGACAGATAAACTTAAAGACCTCAATAGCACAAGGTAAACCATGCAGAGAGAGAGAGAGCGCTGCATCTCGAACCACGTTCTGTAACACCTAATAACTGTCAGCTTCTCGGTTGATGTGTTTTTGTATTGCATGTATTATCTTTTATTTTCAGTATCTTATTTTTTTACCTATCCATACTTTATTGCTGACTTTGTGTGCATTAGTCTCTAAATCCTTTTTTGTTTTATTGATGTCCCATGTTGTCTTTTTCAATCAATTGTACAGCACTTTTAACTGCATTTGGATTTATTTGAAAGGTGCTTTATAAATAATGTTTGATTGATTGTATCGCTTATGCACAACACATTTTTAAGTTATCAGTTTAAGAAACTGTGGAATTCTTCTTAGATCAGCCTACAAACTATTTCCCTCTCTTGGTGTCATCATGGTAAGAGTTGAAAACAAACAACCTCATACCACCACGGACATAATATGACCATCAGTCTCTCCCTATATTTAAATGTTTTATTTCAACTACATCGATGATTCAAATAATATCCTCCAAAAACAATTTATGCATTACATGTGAGCTAATAGGATCAAAAGTCCCAACTCCTAAAGTCCCAACATTCTCTTATTTGATGTGTGCTTGTGTTGTAAAACTGGCAGCAGAATTGGCTCTGTAATGGTGGTAAATGATGAAACTGATTAGAAATGTGTAGGTGTGTTCGCTGTTTGAAGCAGCAGTGAGCTTCCCTCTTGCAAGACATCATGCTATGTGGTGAAAGCATAGTGGCTAACAGCATAAATGTCTTGACTGAAGAACATATGTAACATTAACCGAAAAAGACACGTATGTGTGAGTGACCAAAAAAATTTGACTTTGACGGATGAATGCTGGGTATGCCATGTCTGAAATGACTTTTGTTGTACTACTTTTTGTTTACAAAACCTTCATTTAACAAAGATGGCATTTATTTGACCAGCTCCTGTCTTCACTGATCATTCTGTATGTTTGTCGTCTCAATTGTTGCAGGAAGATGGGGACCCTCCAGTTAACGAAAGTCTCAGCATTGAAAACACTCTGTGGGCCAGCACCGTTGTTGCCTCTGGTAAATATGTGACTGATGGTGCAGCTCTATTCACGAGGCAGCTAATAATCAGGAAGTAGCCAGGACCAGCCTTTGCACTTAATGCACAGAGTTGCACTAAAGTGTTACTTCCTTCACGAATGTAGATCTGATGACCAAACAAACAAACAGTCAAGAAATGTTGCATTTATAAGTAGCTCGGGGGCAACTTACTATAATGGTAAAGAAAGCGTGCATCAAGACCACACTGTCATATGTTATCAATTAAGCAATTTAAAACAGCATTCTTTATTCCGAATGACATTCTTCATTTGAAAAAGTCTATTCATGTCATGATTGTAAGTCTGGGAAACATCTTCTTGACAAGCTGTGTTTTAAGTTGTTGTTTTATTATATTGACCTGAGGCAGTTTTTTAAGGCCCTTTTCTCTCCCTCACTACAGGCACAGTGGTGGGAGTTGTGATTTACACAGGCAGGGAGCTGCGTAGTGTCATGAACACCTCCAACCCAAGGCACAAGGTACAGTAGTGTGAGCCAGAGCCTGAAAACCAACATTTGATCATTAACTTTGCATGAGGATGTATTAGTTTGGAGGATGTAATTTATCCTTAATAGATTCATTCTGTATTTTTTTTTCTCCAATTTTCAACTTTTGTTTTTATTATATTAGTTGAATACTTTATTGACTTACTTAAACCTACATATTTAACATACACAGACCATTTCTGTTAACATTCATCTGACTCATAATGTTTCCCTCTGTTGCTCCTGGTAGGTGGGTTTGTTTGACTTGGAAGTGAACTGTTTGACTAAGATCCTGTTTGGGGCCCTGGTGGTGGTGTCACTGGTTATGGTGGCCCTCCAGCACTTCGCTGGACGTTGGTACCTCCAGATATTCCGCTTCCTGCTGCTTTTCTCTCACATTGTGCCCATAAGGTGCGACTTAAGATTCTTTACTTCATAGTTAACAGCTGTGTTTTATTGTATTTACATGCAAGGCAGTAAAACGTATATATTTACTGTTTTCATTTGATGCAGTTTGCGTGTCAATCTGGATATGGGGAAGATGGTTTTCAGTTGGATGATTAAGAAAGACTCCAAGATCCCTGGGACGATGGTGAGGGCCAGCACCATACCTGAACAGCTCGGACGCATCTCCTACCTGCTGACTGACAAAACTGGTGAGACTGCAGGAAATGGCTGTGTAAAATAGAATACTTCATATTAATATGCTCTTAGGTGTGTGGCCAAAACAGTCCCTGAGGCCACCGTGTGGAGTATTAAAATCAAAGTTTATAGTGCTGGGGATTTGCCAAGGAAGTATCCAGTAGGACGGAGTTAAGTAACTTCCCTGGGGGGGGGGGGTTGTTCTCTGGTGGGATCTCTGCTCTTGGAAACCTGCTACTTATTGGCCCCTTAAATCATAAAACAAAGCCTAAAGTCTCTCATCCATACACACCTCTTGAGCACAACACCTCACCCAATGCATTTCCTCAGGCGTGAGGTGTTACACGTCAGATTTATAGCCTCATGCCCAATAAAATGATCGGCCATTTCCCATCCAGACCGTGATAAGGCCGGCGGGGTCTGCAGGTCAGGCTAATGTACGTGCGAGGCCCCTGAGGTCTTTTTGATATACAAGCGGAAAATGCTTTTAAAGTGAGTGTGAGGATACAGAGGTTGCGTGTAGTGTTGAAGGGAAGCCTTCTGGCTTCCGTACCATTTTTTTTCCCAATCACCATATGTGGCATGCAAACTCTGTTTTAAGTAATGTGTGAAAGGTGTAAAAATACCTCTACAGATATTGATGCTAAAAGAGTTAGATTCCAAAATGATATTAATTTAGCAAAGTCTAAGACGCCATATATATTTTCTGCTCTCAATCATTAAGGTGTTGCACACATGGAAGTTAGCTGTTTCAGTTGTTATTATTGTGAGGGAATTTCACTGTAATGTAATCTCTACCAGGGACTCTTACCCAAAATGAAATGGTGTTCAGAAGGCTCCATCTTGGGACTGTCGCTTATGGGATGGACTCGATGGATGAAGTACAGAGCCATGTGTTCAGCGCCTACACACAGGTAAAAAGAAAATACATGCATGAGTATACACACTGCAAGAGTTTGAGAGAAGAAATTCACTTACACCATTTAGAAAACAAACTGAAAAGAAAAGATTGAAATTCCCAAATCTCGGGAAAGGGTCAAACAAACAGACATGAGCATTGTTTTAAGAAACATATCAGTTTTGTGATTATTGTTTGGTTGAATGCTTCCTGACCTCAGATGTCACTCTTTGTCCCCCTTGACACCAGAGGTTAGTGAGGCAGGAAACAGGATTAGCCCACAAGCGAAGCACTGACCGGACTTCTTTAATGACGCTACCATTAACCCCTGGAACGCACAGCCTTCTAAAAATAGCAAGGCCACAATGCAAAAGCAAATTGTTCATATTTACTTTAAACATCTGTTTATGTTTACAGGCCAGATCAATGATTGAAACTTTTTTTTTGAAGCTAGTTCCCAGACTAATACCTTCACTTCTCCTGCTAGTAAACTCTGATCTTAAATAAGCTTTTTGAATGTGTGTCCTTATCTATTATTGTATAATATTGTATCATAGAGTTATATAAGTGTTCCAACATACTGTTCAAGCATCTTGTTATTTTATTCAATTCAACACCACAGATTTTTGTCACTCCTACAGCTTGTTTTTTTTTTTTTTTTTTAACAGTACAAATTGTTAGCTCTGTTGGCAACAATAGTTGCAATCTCTTAAAGAAACCTTGACCACAATGCTCCAAGAAAGGGTGTTAAAACTCTCTTGTATAACTCAGATTCCTGTGACCCCGTCTTTTGATGACAATACCTTCTGTAATTCTCTTCAGCCCACCCATGACCTTCCAGCCTCAAGGGCTCCGGCGGCCACTAAGGTCCGCAAGACCATCAGCAGTAGAGTTCATGAGGCTGTGAAGGCCATCGCCCTTGTGCACAACGTGACACCAGTGTACGAGGCCAACGGTGTGACAGACCAGGCCGAAGCCGAGCAGCATTATGAAGACACATGCAGAGTCTACCAGGCCTCCAGCCCAGATGAGGTATGATGTCCGGCTACATAAAATAAATGTTCCTCCAGTTATACTGATACTACATTGAGACTGAGACGAAGAAAATTCAGTTTTATTCAAAACACCCAAGGCATGTGCTACTAATTAAGGCTGCACCATGTGGTTAGACAACTACATTGACATCATTTTGCAAGTTATTGTGATGAGTCACGATTTGCGGGAATGATCATCTTTGCATCACAATTTTTATTGTCATTGAAAAAATTTCTTTCAAATCCTTTAGTTGTTTTCAACATCTTTTCTTACATTGTGAGATCAAACTTTGCAGGCCAAGGGCATCTCTGCAGCATAACATTACTTAATTATAATGCTGTTTTGTTTTTACCTTTTTTTTAATTTGAAGCTTTTTTGATTTGGATATTGCACTTGTCTATAATATTTCAATTTATTGTGCAGCCCTACTACCAACAATGTTGGCTTAAACAACATATCTTGTATATTCTTTATATCCTAAGATGTATCATGATTAACTTCAGTGATTTACTTCACTTGAATGTTTGAGCTTCACTCTACAGAATTATGTATGTGCCAATTTTTACCAAAGTAATTGAAATTGTTTGTAAAAAACAAACATATTTCAAAAATGTCTAGAAAGGATCCTTAACATTTTATCATCTGATATCTGATCATCTTATAGCATCATTCAAAAATATTTCTTATATATTAGACTGAGAAAACATTCTCAGCTCTCTCTGGCCTTACAAAAATTTGACTTTGTGAGAAAACTTGTCATTTAATTGCTAGAGGGCAGGTCATATGCCTCTTAAATTGTAATAAGCAATGGTAATGATAAATGTTATGCATATACTGATAGAACGTTTAGACAGTTTGAAAATATCAAAATATGTTTAGTTAAAGGAGAGAGGTAAAACATACATAAATAAACCAATAATATCAACCAACAACACGCACATTAATTAACATTAACATTTTTTTTTTCTTGCATCCGTTTCCCACATTTATTATTAACAGTTGTATCACTTCCGTCAGAGGATGTATGTAAATACAGACACAAATACACACAGGCCTACATGTATATGTTGATAATATTTCAACTTGACTTGTTGGGAAATGTAAACTTCAACGTTATTTTCTCAAGGACAAACATGGAAGGGCCAACAGGAGAACAGACTTCCGAGTCCTCAGTTTTTGTCACTACAGGCCATTATCTTGAGTGTCTTCACTGCTTTCTAATTGAAGGCCAAATGGCATTCCACATTTATGTCCTTGATCAGTATGAATTCTTTGAACATCAGGAAGAAGGCTGCGGAATCTGACTTCGATCCATTTCCTGCGGCGTAAATACGGATTTCCTTAATGTGCTCCCCGGCCCATTGCACTTATCCCCTTTTGAATTTCCTCTTTGATAACACATTTTAATAGAGTCCTGTACATCTGTCCTTTTTAAAGATTTGTGGTTTATATAGTGAGATGGAAATTGAACCATTTCATTCTTTTAGGTCACATTTGATACAAATGTAGGCTGTTTGAGTTGCTGCTGAGCCCTGAAGTTTGCTTTGTATGAGTTTGATACAATCTGGAGCAAGATTCAGTTTGCTTTCCTACAGCTTTCAGGAAGTCTTAATATAGATCTGGTTTTGGCTGTGAGCACTATGGACACACTGTCAGTGACTGTTGAATGCATGGTTTTACCTATGAGGTGAAAAGTGACGTTTTACCACATACTTGTCAGTTGTGTAAAGATATCTACATGCAGATGAAAACAGATATTTTTGCTCTTACATTAAAATCAGACTCATCTTGTGCATTAGAATCAAATGGCTGACTTATATTTTGTGTGATTCACCAGTGAGAGTTTTCGTTCTGAATCACTTTGCTTTTCAGCTCATAAAAAACAGCCATCTGGTGGTTTTGAGTCAAGCCAACTGGATGCAGAGTTATTCAGTCCAGTTAGAAATCTGCAGCCAACCCAGATGCTGCTGTTACAAGGTGGTGCTGTTGTGGCCGACACCAGATCCAAGAATGCCTCCACAGTGATTATTTCTAGACTGTGACTAAGCACAATCTTCATATTTCCCAACCTGGATGACAAACATTACGGTAGTCTGAGCTTTTCTGACGTTAACGCGCTTCGGGTCAGGCATTGTTAGACTACGTGGTCACGTATTTCCAAAATAAGGAAATTTTGAAACCGCACAATCTGTGGTTGTAAAAGTGGAACATGGCAATCTTTGTTTTTTTTCTCTCATCTGTGTCCATTCGGCCGCTCTGCTATTAAACCTGTCAGAAAATGGCTGATGAATTGGGCTTGTGATTTGGCTTCTGGTCTGGAAGTTATTGGGCAATGTCATCTCCCCTCTTTTTCTCCTCACATTGACAAACACACACACACACACACACACACACACACACACACACACACACACACACAAGCTAACATTGTATTAATGGATGTCATTTGTTATGTCCTTCATACGGAATCAAGGCAAAACAGTATTTTCAGTTCAGAAATGGACCCTAGTTTATCAATCAATACACTTGAGTGCTGAAAATGCTTGAGCTATTGATTAAAGCTGAATGGTTACTGTGCTCTCTCACATCCTGCCCAGTCCAAAGTGCCCTTCACTGTTGCTTTATCTTTTCTAATTCAATAAATGGAACATCGTTTTGACAAAATGGTTTTACCATGAGAATAATAAAAAGCAGTGGTCAATTTTCTCTCTTGCTTCCTGTACCTGAGTGATGATTATATTGTATCATTTGATAAAAAGCATAAAATGTAAGCAATCATATTCGCCCTCTATATCCTTATTTTAATGACCACACACTAAGGCCTTTGCTGTGTGGTGTTGATAGGTGTCGCTGGTGCAGTGGACTGAGAGCGTAGGTCTGACCCTGGTGGGTAGAGACCAGTCCTCCATGCAGCTGCGGACCCCTACTGGCCAAATACTGAACTTCACCATCCTGCAGATATTCCCCTTCACCTATGAGAGCAAGAGGATGGGAATCATTGTGCGAGTGAGTGCCAAGATCATTTTGTTGCTGGTCATTTATGTTCTCTTTTGCCGGTTGATTTGCAGCAGCTGTTGTGCATTTTCATTTCTTGTATGATTAAAATAAATTGATTCCCTAGTTTTCCCAATTGCTTAACCTTACTTTGAAATACATTTAAGAACAGCGCTTGTTGCTAGGAGGGCGATTGGGACTTGACTCCAACATCAACAAGGCAAACAAAAGATTCAGATTCAAGAGTATTATCTGAGAAAAACCTCACCTTGTAATAACCTGTGACTAAGTCTGATGACTAACATTACTTTTGTTGGCTGCACGATAACTCAGGAAGCTTGGGATTTTAAAACATGACTTCCTCATGATAATATTTTTAAACGCTTTTTGAAACCCCTGGTGAATACCAAAATAACTTATGCATTTCCTAGGCAACACAGAATCATAAAAGAGCGCACATGCCCCGTGGCTCACATGGGTATGAAGTGGAAATCCCTTCTCAGTTAAACACACCCAGGTATTTAAAGGGGAATTCTAATAGTTTTAAACCCGGGGATCTATGCTCACAGATTTTGGTGAGTACTAAGGACTAATAGGTGCAAAAAGATTTTGAATTAGGTTACTTTTTTGACAGGATCCCTACAGATCGGCCTCGAAGATCGACCTGTTTGTAAAAGAATAAGATCGTTTTTGATTAACCAGAAACAGCTGCTATGGCTCCCACCAAATCCTTCACAAAAACATAATTTTTATCATTATAAATCACAATTCATTAAAACTTGACAGAAACAAAATAAAACTCAGAAGAAAAACCTTATCGGTTTGACTTTCCACTGGTCCAAAAGTCACCATCTCTGGTTTAGTTGAAATAAACTCTAATTTCGAGGAGCAAGTTCTTGAAGTTTTCTTCTGCTTCACTTGCTTCTCTGATGTCAGCACTCCATCCTCTCCCGATATTTGAACATTTACAGGGGTGAAGTAAGGGTTGTTTATGTGGACCAAACTAGAGAAGGATTGCTGGAACAGTGAAAACATGACCAAAGATGATTTTAGTAAGTGCTAATTTCTTTCTGTCAAGTTTCATAAACTGTATTTTTTGATGATAAAATTACTTCTTTAAATGGAGTCTGGTGGATATGGCAAGAACGACATTGCGGCAGTTTTACTGTATAACTCCTTTCCAAAAAGGTCTATGTCTGTAGAGTTCTCTCAATGATGTTGACAGACACAGACTCATAATTTGAGCCCATCAGTGGCGAAACAACCCCTTTCAGCAAAGCTACTTTGACGGTCGAAGGATTAAAGGGCAGCCATTGCAGCCCATTTCGCTGCTCCTGTCTGTGGCAATCTGCTGGATTGATTGCAAAACTTTGTGTATCTATTAGTCACCTATACAAACAAAATATAAAAACATAGAGCTCAGGTATGAAAATACCCACAATCCCCTTCAATGCAAGATGACTCCAGTTTTTATATCACAATTGGAATAATTGTTTTTCTAGGATGAATCTACAGGAGAGATCACTTTCTACATGAAGGGTGCTGATGTGGTGATGGCAGGCATCGTTCAGTATAATGACTGGCTGGAAGAGGAGGTATGTTCCCTTCTTTTGCACAAGACATGATGAATGTAACAACAGTGATTTTATTCCTGTTATACATGACTCACAGGCTAATAGACTTGCTGAATCCAGATGTTGCTGACTCTGTTTTCTAGTGTGGAAACATGGCGAGGGAAGGCCTGAGGGTCCTTGTGGTCTCCAAGAAGTCCCTGACAGAAGAGCAGTATCAGGATTTTGAGGCAAGTGCTGTCTCATGAGATTAAGCCTGGGATTTGCACTCAACATCACAATACTTAAACATTCTGTTTGTCTGGCTCATGTTTGCTAGAGCTGGTAACGCAGGGAAACATCGACAGCATGTTAGATATCTCAATTTACACTCACACTGACAAAACCACAAATGCAGAATGATATTTCATGCAACAGGTTCTGTATTTCTAAATGTCAAAGTCTGTTGCCGGGTAATTAGAGGGTCCAGTCCATACATCCCCCCCTCCTCCCACGCACACACCCAGGCCCCACTCATTGTTTGAGCAGGGCTGGGCTGTCTCCCCTGAAGTCTTCACCCCCAGGCCCGTTACTGAAGTGTATAATTGTGTGAGCAGAGCTGGTGGGCAGCAGTGAGTCACCGACTGAGTCACACACAGAGTTTGTGTTCCTGTATGAGTCACACTCAGATTGTTTTTGCTTTATCTCACTAGCAAATTGCCCTGGAGCTGGAGCACTGACGATGGGCGTTAACCAATTGATCATGTCTGTTCTGTATTTTCAGTTCTCTGAAACATAGTAGCTCTCTGGGCTGCTTGCATGCAAATACCTTGTAATTTGTATTTAAACTGTAACTTTGATAGCCGATATGCAAACTTCTGTACGTGGTGAATGGTGTGTTATCATGCTGCACAAAGTTTAATCTCTGTAGGTGGCAAAAAAAATCTGCTCATGTGTGCACACTGTAGGGAAACCCTGTTTTAGTTGTTTTATTCTTTCTCCCTCTATTCCTAGCTGTTTCCCTTGTTTGGTCTTGCAATGATTCCACCTTATACTATTTTGATCTCCTCCCACTCAAAACATTCCCGTCCCTCTCCTGCTCCACAGGCACGTTATGTCCAGGCCAAGCTGAGTGTCCATGACCGCTCTCTGAAGGTGGCAACAGTGATTGAGAGTCTGGAGATGGAGATGGAGCTGCTGTGTCTGACTGGAGTGGAGGACCAGCTCCAGACGGATGTCAGGCCCACCCTGGAGATCCTCCGCAATGCAGGCATCAAGGTCTGGGGGGTAGCTCTCAGCAGCAACAAACTCATAAAAACTAAACATAGAAACAAGACATATGTTTTTCATATCTACCTACATGAACAAAAATCATCCAAGTGCCTCCTTGAAGTATAAAGGAAACAAGATTAAAGTGAATTAGAATTAATTATAAGGAGAATTTTAAGTGGTTGGTTGGTGCTTCAGATGGTTGATATAAAATATTTGACCACATGAGCATTTGTTTTTTTGCACCGGACCAAGAAAGCTGATTAGTCACTGGGATATAAAGGGTCGGTTCACCCAATATACAGAAAAGAACAAGAAGAAAATCTCACTTGGTTCAAGGTGCCGTACAGAACCGTTTAGCTTTATTTTTTCAGGTTTTGAGATAATAGATTTCTACCTCAGTGAAGTGAAGTTAAACTGGATTTTGAATTTTTATTATTACTTTTTTTAATTCAAAAGCTGGATCCTCCCAGAAAAAATGGTCCTATAACTTTTGATAAACCACAGAACATGCTGCCAACTTTTTCCGAAGGGTCTATTTCCTCCATAGAAAGTAGTTCTGATGAAAACGTATGCATGGACTGTCAGAGTAACTGGAACATTGCTTCTGAAAAGACATCAAGCAATTATTAAAATGTCTTCATGAGAAGTAGAAATTAGATTCCTTTCATGAAGAATTAAATCTGAGTGAAGTCAGGAATAATAAATAAAACGCCATAACACTGCAGTTAGGAAATCCTTTTTATGTTATTTGAGTGAATAAACCATTTATATTATAACAGAAATGTATAAACAAGTTTAATTGGAATTTCTTTTCAGACATCAGTGCATCTTCTGAATGAAAAAAAAAGATCTCTTCTACACGTCACTCTGTTTCTGTGTAGGTTTGGATGCTGACAGGAGACAAGCTTGAAACAGCCACATGCACGGCTAAGAACGCTCATCTGATCACCCGCAACCAGGACATCCACATCTTCAGATCCGTAAGTGCAAGACAAAGACCCCTCTTCCTCTTATATGCACATAAAGTGGGTAATAGTTGATTTTAGTACCACATGGGTCATCCCAGTTCAATGCAACACTGACAGTTTCCTGACTCCATCGACCCACGGGCATCTATCCTCTGTGAGACCAAGACCCATTAGCTAGTGGTCAGACAACCCCACACAACTACGCATGCAGGCCAAGCCAGCATCCACAGCTGAATAAATCACCTCCCACCAGCAAAAGCATCCAAACCACTGTCAAAGAGAACAAACAGGCCTTCGCTCAAACAGAGGAGAAACCAGCTGAACCACTCCCAGAGGGAACATGCAGAGGGCTCACTTCCTAATATGTTTTGCAGGTTTCGGGCTCTCCCGCGGCTTTGATAGTCCGCTCTGCCTTCCCCTCTGGAGCAGTGCCAGAGCAGAAGGAGAGCCTGCCATATAGGAAGGTTACAACTTGCGTACAACTGCGGTTACTGGAAGAGAATAACAATGGTTGGCACGGCTTGAAAACCTCCGTCCCAGTGGACGGGGGAGTGCTGACTGGGCCTGCAACACATACATCTGGATTAGTTTCCTGGTGGCCACCAATGGCCAGATCTGGATTGACGTATGAATAGTCAGCGGTTGAAGGATATTCATTCCAGAGCATAACTCTTGTCGACAGATTAACACCATGCCCTGTCAGTGCTGCATTTTTGGAGAAGTCTATATTTGAACCTGGCACAATTGTTAGGGACCTCAGTTGATTTTATAATACAGTATACTCCCCCACATTCCAACTTTGATTTTTGTACTATTTTGACCCTCCCTATCAAGCATTTGTGTGCTCCATAAACATTTAATAAATGGTGTATAGCATACTGTAATCTAGCTATGCATAAGAAAGGACATTTTAAAATGTTTATTAATGTATTTCAACAATTATGATTTACCCTGATGAAGACACATATCATGTGGGTGCATTGCTCAGGTAGTAGAGTGAGAGTTACGTCTTGATGATACGATTATATCATGATTTAGTTTCATAAAATTCTGCTTATTGAAGTCATCTCTCCAGGCAGATTGTAATTAAAAGCTGACAGAATGTATAGTTAGTAGGGTAAAAAATGAAAAGCAGGGACCAAAGTTCATTTTATTAACAGATTTTTGCTTACATGTCCCATGTATTGTTTTTAAGGCTTCAGTAATCTGATTTTTTTAAGATGATCTGGTAATATAAAGACATTAGCTTCACAACATTATAAATTAACTTAATTTTCGGCTCTGCTTTGTTGACCTAAAAATGTATCTGATGATTGTATGATTGAAATATGTAGATGCTTTACAGGATGGAGGTGTATGAATGTTTAATCGTTAAAGTAACAGCCTGTAACAGAACTGTCCTAATGATTTTTTATGCAGTGAGTAAATAAACATCAGTTGCAACTTAACAATAAACAGTTGCTTAGTGGTTATTATAAAGTGTTACCAAATACTCAGTGTATTACTCATAGATGGCTTGTAGATATTTAACTCATATCACCCGGCCTTATCATTTTGGTATTTTGCTGCTTGGATTTTTGGCAAGTATTTTGTTGCTCTAACATTTGCCGTCATTGCAGCTGGAGGGAAAATAGCCGCCCTGATTCTTAGGTGCTACCAGTCTGATAACAATCAGGATGCTAAGACAGACAGATTGTCATCCTAGATAATTTTTTTTCTTTGTGTGCGTATTCTTAAATGTGGTTTCTATTGCCATAGGTGACAACACGAGGGGAAGCCCACCTGGAGCTCAACGCTTTCAGGAGAAAACACGACTGCGCTCTGGTGATATCAGGGGACTCGCTTGAGGTAAAGTCTGAGTGCATCTGTGTTTCTTACCCTCCTCCCACTGACTTCTATCTCCTTATGAAACTCTGACATCTTCTCTGTGTGATGCATGATAAAACTCGTTGCCATTGAAGCATCTCTGGAAGTGGTATCTGTGGTCAGAGTCACTTTCTAAACCGCAATAGGAGCTTAACTGTAAGCTAAGTTGAGGTATTAAAGATCCACAGTTGAGATCAGTTATATGCGGCGCTCACTCGTCCATTCTTGTGGGTTTCTTGCAGGTCTGTCTGAAATACTATGAGTATGAGTTCATGGAGCTTGCATGTCAGTGTCCCGCTGTGGTTTGCTGCCGATGCACCCCCACTCAGAAGGCCCAGATAGTTCGGCTGCTGCAAGAGCGCACAGGCAAGCTCACCTGCGCTGTAGGTGAGTAGAAAATAGAAACCGTCCAACAGCTTTTTTCACCGGGGAATTCAGTCTGTACAGTTGTATTTTTTACTGTGGGTTTTTTTTTTTACCATTCAACAGCTTCTTTACCTTCTCAACAGCTTCTTCTCCAAATATATTCATCTGTTTCCGCCACAAACCTCACCAGCCCTCCCAGAATAACCACTAATAAAAGTCCACAAATAAACAGAGCTGATTTTTATGTACACAAATACTAATAATTACAACTCCTGATTCCAAAAGATTTGGTGTGTAAAGCATAAATAAAAAAAAACAGAATGCAATCATCTGCAGATGTTAAGCTTGATTGATTTCCATAAATTATTTGTCTTTCATAATTCTTATCACTGCATATCTACGGCCACACAATGGGGTACCTTCAGTTGTTTGTTTCTGCCTTAGTTTGAGGCCACTTAGCCATGTCAGGCTTCATTACACTCATCTGGTTCCACTGTTATAATTTAGGAAACGGTTATTAAGTTATATTAAACTCCATTATTAGATTTTGCAGGAACTAGAATGAATAATTGCCTGAAACATGTTGCTGGCATCATGGTTTTCAACTGCGTATGGGCCACAGGATGAGCAAATTATCACATTCTGTTTTCTTCTTTGGAGCTGGTGTTGTATTGTACTATGTATCAATTGATGATGATGATGGCACATGATAACTGATAATATAATTGATAATATTGATCACTGAATTGAACATCAATCAGTCAGAATATTTTCATATGTGCCTTTTTTGTGTGTTATTGGATATTTTTTTCTAATTGACATTGTTTTTCTCATGAAGTTGAGCCGTACCACCCACCCCTTTATCTCACCCTTTATTTTTTGCAAATTCCAAACAGATATGTCAATTTCCTTTCTTTGGCTGTAGTCCTGATCTCTTTATCAGGCCAAATTTAGGGAGTGCCTCTGAAATACACACACAGACACACACTAACAGTTTGTGTTCGTGAATCACTGATGTGAATCCTGACACCTCCATGGCTTTTGTTTTCTCTTAGGGGATGGAGGAAACGATGTCAGCATGATCCAGGAAGCCGACTGTGGCGTGGGAGTGGAGGGAAAAGTAAGACTCTCTCCATCTCATCGCCCCACATTGACGTGCCGCTCTCACAGATTTTTGCTTTGTGTTTCCTGTCAAGATCTCTCTTACGTTCAGAGACGTGCACACACAGATGATTCCTCTTCATGAGGATCTATTGTCTGAGTAGAGGAAACAAAGATGACAGGATGCTTTTTTTTTTTCTTTTTTTTTAATAAAGCAAAAGTCTCTAATCAGTCACCGCTCTGTAAAATCCCTGTCACGATGGACAGTTTGCACAGACAAGGACCTCAAGCATGTGTCAGCAACGATACTACTTGCAGAAAGTTTTAGACTTTTGGGGAAATTATCTTTTTCCCTTTCTTGATGAAAGTTAGTTGAGAGGATCACTACCACTCTTAGCTTAGCATAAAGACTGGAAGCAAGTGGAACAAAATCTGCCTACTCTAATTAACTATTTATATCCTGTTTATGTAATCCGTTTCAACAACTGAAGTGTAAAAACAACAAGTTGTTTTTTTTTTTTTTACCAGAGGTTGTATATGGAAATGTCTCATGGATGGGAGCAGTATCTTACTGAAATCTCTGCTGGTTGTCTTACAACCTCATGTTGACAATTCAAAGTGCTTTACAAGTAATGTAGTAAAACAAAATGGGTAGTTAAAATGATGAAAGAGTTAAAGTCAAAGATAATAAAAACTATCAAAATAATTAATACAATAAAATAGGAACTATGAAAATATATTCAATATTTAAAACATTTGTTTTTGAAAGTATTGTCAAAAGCATTTCAGTGATTTATGAAAAAATAAGTTTAGGCAGGAATCTCAAAGAGTCATGACTTTTATTAATGTCATGTTAGCAGGGCGTCCACCTTCAGTCTGATCTTTCTGTTTCCAAATAACAAAGTTGTATGTCTGTCACCGTACGATCAGTTCATAATAAGCACCCAAAGGACTGTTTTTTTAGGTCAGCAAAGACGTCTTGTAGCTTGTCCTCACTGCCCTCTGTTCTGTGTGTGTTTGACAGGAAGGAAAGCAGGCCTCGCTGGCCGCCGACTTCTCAGTGACTCAGTTTAAACATTTAGGCCGTCTCCTCATGGTCCACGGTCGGAACAGCTACAAGCGGTCTGCAGCCCTCAGCCAGTTTGTCATCCACAGGAGCCTGTGCATCAGCGCCATGCAGGTACAGTACAACTCAAACATGCTGCCATTTAGGTTTGTGTTCATCGGTCATGTTGAAATTATACCTTTGAATTACAAGTGGTTAACAATTATTTTTATTCAGCAAAACTCTGTGCACAAAATTTTGATGGTTAGGGTTACTTTCCATAGTGTGCAATATGAAATCTCATACAAAATAAATTTGAGCATCAGAACGATTATTACACTTTAAAATGATTTCCCTTTATAATAACATGAAATAATAAATGATATAATCAAATGATGCTGTCAAGCAACACAGAACCTGTAACAGTCATTTCCACAAGTTTATGGAAAAAGCTATGAGAAAAATGTTAAATGACAGAGTGAGAGTGACTTTTTAAATTACTTTATTTAATGTATGAGGCTATTTTACTGTAAGTATAGATAATATTTACAGATGGAGAGTTTGACCTGAGTAAATCCTACATTCATAAAAATCTAAATGATGACTGAGATTTTTCTTCACCGCCTCAGTTCACATTTTGTCTTTCGTACCAAACAGAGCAAGTGCTTTTAAACAAAGTGTCAAACATTCAATATTTCACTCCCTGATAAGTTTCAGTTCATCTGAAATACATTGAACTTATCTTTTACAATTGACTTACAGTCACTCAATGTTGTTGTAACTGGGACATTTTGAAAGTAATCAAAGGAAGGAAATAGCATTTTTCCTTTTTTTTTCTTTCCTTTCCACTACTGCCATACATTTGACATGAAAGTAATTAGAAATGCTGCCTGCAGTGCTGCTCACCTGATTGCAAACATGCATAGATTCAGTGATCCGCACAGTACATTGAGTAATAAACATTCAAATTTGTACTAGCAAGAGGCTGCTGCGTACTGAAGACTGAGCATGTGATTTAGTGTTTTGCTCTTGGCATGTGAGGAAAGCATTTTTTGTTTAAAGGCAGGAATTCAGCGGTCAGCCCGTTTGACTCTTTGCCGCGAGACTTTGCCAAAGCTATCATGAAAGACGGTAAATTATCAGGAAAAGAATTGATCTGTCGATATTAAAGTTGAGGCAGGGAGTTCTGGGTCATGTTTATTCATGACACCTAAAAATCTAAATGTGAGGAGGAAACGATTGGGGCGGGGCAGGGAGAAGGTTCAGGGGTGGTCATGGAAGGGTGGGGTGCTCAGTGACTCAGAGGAGTCAGACCGTGGTGCCCTTCTGAGCCCCCCTGAGTCCTGTTCCCATGCCCCAGTCCAAGCTTAGCCCCCGCTGTGGAGGGACAGCCCATGACTCACTGCATCATGGATTTTGGGGTTTTAGGGAGGCCCTCCTCCACATGTCTCACATTAACACCAACCACAACCGCAGCTGTGACCCGTCTGGTTTGGGGCCGCCTGGCTGGTAGGTGGACTAGTTGACAGCTCAATATTGGCATCATCCATATGTTGAAGACACGTGCTGGAATTAGCAAAGCAGTAGCGCTGCGGTAGAGCAAAGATTGTTGTGGTGTTGCATTTTATGTGTTGGATTTAGCTCAGTGATTACTCAGAGTGTGACTGCCCTTTTGATTTGTGTTCCACTGTTCCAGGTTCATGTTAAAACTTTCATTTTCTTTTATTTCTGTGACAAAAAAAATTGATTGCAACTCTGATTTGGACAATATAGTTAATGTTTTACCTGATCAGCTTCATAGATTTTTTATAAATCTATGCTTATTCTGAATATGATGCCAGCAGCATGTCACAAACAGGTTTGGATAGGGGCAGCAAAGACTGGGAAAGTTGTGAAATCCAAAAACACGTTTGAAACATTTGAAACAGGTAAACATGTTCATTGGTAACAGGGGATGGTATCATAATTGGGTATGAAAGGGGCATCCTCAGTCATTCACATCCAAGGAACACATGATTGTATAAAGGATATTACTACATCGGCTGGGAACACTTGTAAAACTGTTGTCAGGAAACTCTGTTTGTTTGCACTGATTGTATTCTGTTCTCATTTACGTTTTACAAAGCGTCACAACTTTTGGGGAATCAGGGTTGTACTTACGTGGCATTTGAAAATTGTTGCCACTTGATTTCAACCGTCATCATCAAGAATGACTTTAGGAAGAACTCTTTTTCTCTCTGTTTCCTTAGGCGGTCTTCTCCTCCGTTTTCTTCTTTGCCTCGGTCCCACTCTACCAAGGATTCCTGACGATTGGGTGAGATACAAACTCAGACTGGCGATGACTTATCAAGAGAGCATTTGGCTGCCTTGTCTCCCTGGCATTTCCTCTGTGTTAAAGCTCTGTTGAAATGCGAGAAGGGGGAAAATGTGAAAGTATTGACTTACTCGACTGATGAATTTCACTGCTGAATCTAACAAAGAAATGTGTGAAACTTCTTGTGCATTTGCCATTTTATCGAGAACATACTGTATTCTCCACACTGAGGTCACATGGGTTTGTCTCTTGCAGCTACTCCACTGTGTACACCATGTTCCCCGTCTTCTCCCTGGTGCTGGACAAAGATGTTAAGTCAGAGGTCGCCATGTTGTATCCAGAATTGTACAAAGATCTCTTAAAGGTATTAAATTCACGTTAACAAACTTACTGTTACAGTGCAGCCAGATATAATACACAGAAACATGTATGAAAAGTGGTAAATATGAAGTTTTCTTTCCACAGGGTCGACCGCTGTCTTTCAAGACATTTCTAATATGGGTCTTGATAAGTATCTATCAAGGTAAGGAAGACTTTGTACACTTTGTTGATGATAATCAGAGTCACAAACTGCTCCAGGAGAGATGTATACTCTGAGTGACCTCAGTAAAAATCAGCCGTCCACACAAACGCATGTTATATGCTCAACATCCAAAGCAAACATACAGTATGAAAGAATCACCACTCATAAAGTCAGCAGTCATGTTGAAGCATTCAAACAGTATATTAGTTAAACATATTTGTCTAGTTGTTTGCAGATGTTCGAGAGATGAGATCAGACACCAAGGCCCAATCCCAATACACCCTTTGCCTCGATCACTTAACCCTAACCCGACATTTTGCTCATCCACGCCTTAAGAGTGTCCCAGTTCTTGTTGGGATAGAGTGGTAGGGCAACTTTAGGGCTGCATTGCCCTCCTAACTGAGGCTCTTCACACTTCAGATCAGGGGTTATGAGAACTTTCTGTCATTATAATGGGTTATGTACCTTTTTTTTATATAACAAGCATATAACAATCGCTAGGAGTTTGCTCTTGTCGGGAGCTAACTAGCAAGCTAGCTAACTTTAAATTTATATTGCTGATTTATGCATGACAGTCTCACATTCTGACCTATTTCAGTGTTGCATGCACTCCCTGTTAATAACATTAGAAGCCCAACCTTTAAGTCCAGCTGCAAGGTTTCTAAACTTGGTACCACGCGTCTAATATCAGTGCAGATGAAAACAGCATGTCGGAGATGTCTGGTCACGTCTGTTAACATGAACACAATCATCGTCTGCTGATGACGTTGGAGGGGTTTTGAAGGGTTGTCCCATTTCATAGCAGGATATGTCAACCGCTAGCCCTTGTAAGTTTGTTCTGAGCAGCAGTCATAACAAGGGGTGGGGGTAAAAAAAAACACTGATGAGCAAAGATAAATAAAGGCATCTTCTCTCCTTTGTGACACATAAGGCCGTAACAGCCCACACACTTTCTTCTAAACTTGTGGAGGAGTGTATTTGTATTGACTTTGTTTGTCAAAAAGCCTGAGGTTACTCTCCAACATGGATCATTTGCAGTGAAAAGGTGTTTACAGGGGCGTCACAAGCTACGCCCCGAAACTTTTATCTATTTTTGTTTAAACGCGAACATACTTTTGTATGACTGATCTTCAGCTGCTGTATAATTATAAGTACTGTGGGTCTGGTTTCCAAAGCACAGCTCTGTATGTTGGTATCACTTTACTCATAGTTTATTCTGCAGTACCTTATTTTTGTATTTAAGTGGTTTACGGTGATCAAATAATTATAATTTCCACTATCAAGTGGTGTTAAAAGATATCAAGTCAATGACAGAAATCATCTGAGGGGATAAGGACCCTGGGAGGGGATCTTGTTCATTTGAAGAAAATATCATTTTTTTAAAAGTGATTCACATTCAGTATGAGGCCCATAAAACCAACACAAGGCAGTGAAAGGTTCTCAGAGATGTCACAATTAATTAAATGAAGCAGAGGATTACATTGTTAGTTGTTAAAATGGAGGGTGAAAAGACATTTCATGTCCTCCAATCAGTTGTTTAAAAATAGATAAAACCAAACCTTTTCATATTTTTTCACTGCCTCCAGTCATTAGATAAAACACATTCAACATGTATTAGTCTTACTCCACACTGCTTTTATTTTTTCAGATTCTTACCTGGTCTTGTCACACAATTAATGATTTATCTATTCCCTAATTTTTCTTCCATGTCACATTTTCCATTATCCTCATATTCATATGATAATATAAGGGCTACGTCCACGTATGTCCAGGGTCAGCTACCTAGATGCTGCTAAATGCAGGGCCTCCATATTTCTGATCCTTTCACTCGCTCTAACCGCTCTTCATCAAACCCAAGACTGACTGTACACTGGATAAATGTTGTGCGGGTCTCACTCTGAAGTTAATCCCTCTTCTCACTCTACAGGAAGCATCATCATGTACGGCGCGCTGCTGCTCTTCGAGTCGGAGTTCGTCCATATTGTCGCCATTTCCTTCACCTCGCTCATCCTGACGGAGCTGCTCATGGTGGCCCTGACCATCCAGACGTGGCACTGGCTCATGATAGTCGGCGAACTCCTGAGCCTGGCCTGCTACGTCGCCTCACTCGTCTTCCTGCATGAGTTCATAGGTGAGTGAGCACAAAAACATATGTACATAAACTCCTAATCTCGCCAGGGCAGGAGGCGACGCTGAGCCTGCAGCGACGTATTTCATCGAGACAAGAAAACAAAAACGCTGTCTGCATTAATTTCACCGCAGCCTGATTGATGTTATTGTGCTTTTGTTGACCTTGAAATAGTACGTCAGCATTCAGCAGTAGGGGAGACCTGCTTGTTCTTATTATGCCTCTGGTGTACAATAAGCCGTGTTATGCGGGATATTAGGAAGGCTAAAGGTGAGTGCATTGACAAGTTGTCCTGGTGTGGAAGAGGCTCGGGGCACGCCGTAGTATCAAAGAGGAAATGCCAACTGTCCTGTCAGTTTCCTGTGCACTACCAAGGTTCATGTGTTTATTACAGTAGAGGTGTGTTAGTAGAAAAAAAACACTAACAACAAAAAAAAAAAAAAGATTCATAGCAAAAACAAGTCTGAAACCAAACAGCTTTTACAGCAGAGGAAGGGTGTGTTATTGTTGGTCTTTATATGACTCTCTGACAGTCTGCATGTTTCCAAGTAAATAGATGTCCAGCATTTATTTACTTGAGCTTGCTAAAAAATAAGCCAATTTTAGTTGTGCCATATTAAGACCCGTGACATATACAATACACTGACCGAGAGCTTTCCAAGCCTTTATTTTCAGCTTTATGTGGGGCGTGGAGCTCCATTTTCAGCCTACAATCTCGACCACTGAGCATCATGACTGGCGTGTGGTCAGGGGAACCTTTTTTGGACACTTTGGCTCCCTCTTGAAGTCGGACTGGAATAGATTTTAAAGCCTATTCTTCTGTTGCATGTGCAGTTTACACACTTACTTGGACACTCTCCAAGGGAATTTGTTTGAAACGTCATAAGTTCATGTTTTTTCGTGTTTCTACAAGGACCGATATGATTCCAACCTCAGAACTTCCCTGTGAATCATCACAATTTACGTTTTACATTTTTTTCAGCATCAAAATAACCAGTGACGGCTGTTTGTCCACTCCAGTGGTACAAAACAAAAGCAAACAGGAGCTGCTAAAAGCTAATTCAGCATAACACAGTTCAAATTTGGGGGTTATTTTTCAAATTTGAAAACAAATCCCACAGCAGTGTTGGAGAGCAGTGTGCTGTGTGCGTGTCTTAGAAGTCTACCTGCCTCATCACACCTGAATCAAATGATAAGCTCATCATCAAACTCTGCTGAGGCCTGATAACACCCCTCCAGGGACAGGATTAAAAAACACTGAACTAGTAGTTTAAGGGGTGGTATGCATGATTAGCTTACATTGCTTCACTTTCTCATGAATATTAGTGTATTTTGTTTTGTTTTTGTTTGTGTGTGATTTGGGAAAAGTGTCTAACCCTCTAACTTTTTTGTTTGACGGTCTGTTATAATTTCTGTCAATTTGATTTTTTTTTTTTTTACCAAGACATTTGAACTGCTTTTTCCATGTAGCCAACCAAATTAGACTTCTACCTACTTTACTGTAGTTAAACTTCTTACAGTGTGGAGTAATTGCTAGCTTGCATAGCATTACCCACAGCTAACTCCATATAAACATTATACCTAAATTTAAATCTTCCAAAGCCCCAAATTATGGGAACTGTAGTAGAGTCCAACCATTACTTCATTTTTGGGGCAGATGCCGATACCAATATCGAATTGTAAAAAATTCTACTTTTGACATCAGTCGATATGCACACATTTTGTGTGCAGTGATCCCTCAAATGTGTTTATCATATGTTTATAAGCTTTGTGACAAAGATGTGTCATGAAGGCAGGATATTTTACAGTTTTACAATAAGCTTTATTGGGATCTAAATAATTATAAATGACTCCAACCATCTTTTTGGCATCTTTAAATCTCAGAATTTTTTTATTCATACCACCCTAACCCTACCAGAAAACATATACGCCACTATTTTATATATCTGTGTGGCCAATATCAGCCAATGAAATCAGTTTACTAACGTACTGGTCAGGTTCTGAACTGTCTCAGTTTGTTTGAGGGGTTCCTCACAGTGTCAGACTTTTAGGACCCAAATGAGACAAAAAAAACAAGAAAGCCAGGACCAAAATGTATTCATGTTTATTTAACAAAAAATGAGTTGATTTACAGTTACAGCAGATAAAACTGTCCAACATTTTTCGTTTGCTGCACAGAATGATAAAATTATGCTTTGTAATGTATCTGTTTCCTCAAACCTCTTCCTGATATTTGACTCTTCGTCCCTGCCAGACGTTTACTTCATCACCACGGTGTCGTTCCTGTGGAAGGTGACGGCCATCACGCTGGTGAGCTGTCTGCCCCTTTACATCCTCAAGTACCTGCGAAGACGCTTCAGCCCGCCCAACTACTCCAAGCTGACCTCTTAAAGACTGAGACGAGCCTGTGGCCGCATTTAAAAACAGAAGGGTGTCCCTGTCTTCATCCAGCTGAGCCTGCGCTTCGACCAGAGAATCAAACCCGGATTCATCCCCTTTAATTTGTTCTGAAAAGTTCCGCTTGGAAATGTGAAAGGACGGACGGTTATGTCAGGGACAGAGTGTTTACTGAGAGGGAGAGCTGGTGTGATGAAGCAGCGTCACTTGCTACACGTGTTTGATGCAAAGACTATCTGATGATTTCTCTCTGCCGAGCCTGAGTTAGTTTAAAAAAACTTATTTATTTTCAGCTCTCCTCTCAGAATTATGAACTTAGAAATGTCCTGAACAGAAATGTCATAAATTAATTTGAAAATCAGTTCAGTAAATTGTGCATGTCCAGTTTGTTTGAAAGGAAAGTAGCTGGAAAAGTTTGATGTCTCGTTCATGCTGGAAGCTAATTTTCTCTTAATTTTCCAGTTCCATCTTAAAGTAAAACCATTTCTATTGTTAGACGCTTAAATTGACGTAGCACTCTCACTCAGGACTTGATTCACACTCTCCTTAAACAGCGATCTCTAAATGGAGTCAGAGAATAACGTGGTAAAAAAAAAAAAAAAAAAAAAAAAGTTTACTGGCTAGACTTTGCATAAAACACACGTCTGCAAGTTTGTGTATTTGTTTATGCGTCACCGGGATGCTACAGCCCGACACGGCGGAGGTGGTGTGGTGGTTTATTTTAGCATGACCCGTGGTGTCTGATGTTAAATCTGTCTTTGTCTCTTTGTGTGGACCCTGAGTTGTTAGTGTTGGTGGAGCGCGGTCCAAACGGCCACAAAGGAGTGTTGGTTATTTGCAGCCGAAAAACCTCCCGCCGGGCATCCCGACTGTGTCTGCGAGGGAATGTTGCAGCCTTCTAATGTGGCTGCTCGGCAGGCCAGCGCCGGCCACGCTTCAGCATTGCATGATGACTCACTGTAACAGTGACCTAAAGCCATAACTGAAAATACCCCGGCGACCGGCGTCCAGCTGCCCCCTTTTCATGCCGTCTAACCCAGGGCCCCCTCACTGCTCACTCCCACTAACCTCCACAGTTCAGCTGTGAACAAAAAAAAAAGGGATCAAATCACCTCTCCTCAGTCACATACAATGTGAATATTGTCAATAAGTATTACTACTGCACATTGAGAGAAACAGCTGATAGGACACTACACTGCTCGTGTTTCACTTCATTAGTGGTGTGATGGTGGAGTTACTGTAAATAATAAGCAGCTAACAGAGTAACGTGAGCTCACTGTCGGTTATTTCCAAATTCTTCAGTTTATTTGGGGAAATATTTTTTTCACTGGTGACTTGATGAGTCTTGATGTGTCAAAAGAGCGTCCAGGGTGCCATAAAACTAATCATTTCACTAAAATGTCCGACTAACAATGTTAATCCCCACTGAATTTACGAGCTGTTTGCACAGAGTTTTTGTTTTGTACGACTGATTGTTATATTTTTATGTTATAATTACAAAACATGATGCTAAAAGTGGTTTGGTTGCTTGTAAATAACCTGTTTGATCCTTTTTTATTATTATTATTATTATTATTTATTAACATTTCATTTTAATGGTGTTGATTGCACTCAGATGAGCAGAACAAAAAAAAAAGGGAGGATTGTGTTGATGTCAATGTTGTGCTGATGATTAATAATAAATCTCATGTTTTCTTTTATTGTGCAGTTTTCCGTTTCTTCCATGTGATGATTTACAGAGTCTTCAGGTCCGAACAGCTAAAAGGATACGACTGGTTATTGTCAACAGATGTGTTTTTATGTCCCAGAATAATCAATTTTGTCGGGACATTAGATAGAAAATTGAATCTAAAGAAAAGTAACAGGTTCAACATGTTTTTGTTTTGCAGAAAAACGTACATCACCAACATTTATTCTTCTGACTGAACAAGTTCAAGTTACTTTATTAGTTTCCAGAGGTAGATTTAGTTTGCAGTAGTAGAGTCCTCATACACACACGTGGAAAAAAACAAAAAAACATAGATACACATTCACACATCATCCAACTTAGGACAGTGGAAATTAAAAAATGGCAAATTAAGAAGTTCTTACAGGTCCAGATCATTCTAAGATAGTAAAATTGAACTAAACTACTAATAGTAAGAAGAAAATATACAAAATGAATCAATAAAAATGATTTAGGTTGTAAAAACATACATAATGGGTAAAATATAAATAGATAAGTCACATAAAATAAGTACAGCAACAAGAACAACAGAACAGAAGAAGAAAACAGATTTTTGTGATTGAATCCAACTGAATACTGTTCCCAGGGCATCCCTCGTATATGGCAGCTGACTTTGGACAGAAACATCCTCGGCGTGTGTGCAAAAACAATCATGGGTGTCGTGGTGTTTGTGTTCCCCTTCAGTCCGAAAGGTTTCTCCTGATGAGGTGCGAGTTACAGCGGACGCAGTCTGGAGGAGGCCGGGTGTTTGGCTCCGTCTCACCAGAGGAGGGAGTCCCTGATGTCTTGAGACTCTTCTGTGCTTTCACTCTCCCTCACTCACATCTCACATCTCTCAGAGAACCCACAGCCTCAGACGCTGACACTAAACATGATCGGGAGTCAAAAAAAAGAAAACTTGTATAACAGAAAGAAATGCGTGAAGATCACTCCGAGGAAAACATGTCATCATTTTTCTTTTGAAAATGTTCACGCTTTGTTTAAAGATTGTGGAAGGAACTTTCTTAATCGCCCATGGAGGTTACAAGTTATAAAACTGTTGAAGCTTACATGACGTCTCAGCCATGAGACGGTTTGAGTTGGAAGAGAATCACTCGTAAAAAAAAAAAAAAAAAAAAAGCTTTTTCCTTTTTTTTTAATCATGCAGTCAAGCACCTCAGTACTGCATGTTCGAATTAAAACTGCTGCGTATGTCCAACTTTTTCTTCTTGTTCCACTGGCCAAATGCGTAAGTTATACCATTAAAAGAACCCATTTAACCTAATCAGTCCCATGAAAAGTGAAATTCCACTCCAGAGTCAACAGAGCTGCCTGCTAACCTCAACATTCGAGGTCTTTCCTCCCCTCCTGGAGCCAGCGATGGAGGCCAAGCTGGGCCGCTGCCAAATCCACAATCCAATCAAGAGGCAAAAGTAAATTCTGAAAAATTTGCTTTGCGTTTTTTGGGGGGCTTTAAAGAGAGGTAGCTTACAGCTGTTACGCAACGTATCCAGGCTAATTATCACATGGTCGGTGCATTTTATCTTTGGCACTTCAAGACAGGAATTTGTTTCCAGCTTGGAAACATCTGACACGCTGCTCCCGATGGAACAGTGCAGGAGAGAGCGAGGGAGGGAGAGAGAAAGAGAGAAAGAGAGAGAGAGAGACTACCATGAATGTGCTGCAGAATATCCCACAAACTGTCACAGGGTCCCGACTGGAGCGGTTAATACAAATGATAGCATGGAACCATGTGGAATCCATACACAACCTCCAGGCCAAGGCGACCACATCAGTGAGGTCGCCGGGCCTTTCGCCAGTTTCCTGGAGAGAACGCTGCACAGTTTTGGGCTCGAGGTCAGCCGCGCGTCTGCTCTCTCCTCTGACTGGCTCAAAGGTCTCGGCGAAACCATCTCCCCTTTGCATTATGGGCCACGCTGAAGTCGTCCGCCTGTTCTGAAACAACAGAAAACCACCTGATGGACGATGTGGAGTGATGGCAGCTAATGAACGGCCCGAGTGCAGATGAATTGTTTACTACACGCTGTTATTGCTCCGTGTAAACACTGGATCTTGGCATTGACAGAAACATCCCAAGGCATGAACACACACACACACACACACACACACACACCCTCCTCTGGCACTATTTATAGCTGTGCGGAGCCTGGAATGCTTTGATTTGTCTTAGCACCCACGACTGTTAAAGAAGGTCCGCAGATGTGTGTTCCCTGCCTCTCCCCTGTGATCCCTAATGAGGCCTCGCTAAACAGACGAACAAAAAAACCCACACAAATCACCTTAAACCTGGATTAAGTCTTTTAAACCGGTGTAGCGAGCCGTCCACTGTGATTGTCGGGGCTGAAACGTGCCTTCGTGTTGATGTTGAATCGATGTCTCGCTGGGAGGAGGGAGTTTTCTCTTTCGGCTGAAACCCTGAAACACGTTTCTCCCACCTTGTTTTGACAACCAAATATTGACCCTTTGTGCATCCATATTGTGCTGATAAAACACCCAGAGAGATGTTGGAGTTATGAAATACTGTAGGATGGAACTGGAAACCTGGACAAGACAGAGAATAGCGACGGGGGGTTTGAAAAGGGGGGTGATATTATTTAACAGGATTTCATTTTTTTTTTTTTCGAAAGGGGAAAAATCCATGAGCTGCTCCGCCACTTTTCCACTGCACTTAAGACACTCGAATTCTCTCTACAAACATTCGCATATCGATCAGAAGCCTGTTACATAAGGAGGCGGCCTCAGCCAGCTTGGATGTATGTATGTAGTTTCCATGTTGATGGAACGTTTTAGTTCATTTGGACAATGCGGAAAAAGAAGGAGAATGTTTTCCAGGGATCTCAAGTTGTGGCAGGAAGGAAATGAGATTCCTTATTGCACAATGACATGCCAGCGCTGCCCAGACTGAGAAAAAAAAAACCCTGTCAGTCGTGGTCTCAGCAGCTGCAGCGCTGCTCGAACTAACAGCTACCAATAATTGTGAAATACAAGCTAATTTCATTAAGGGCGCTTTATCGTTGGAGGATTATCCGCACACATTCCTGGATTGTACAACGAAATCATGAGTAGCGGCAGAGGGCTTTTACTTTGACGAACAAGACCCCCGAGAGCCTCAGCGGATCACACTCCATCATGTTATGAGTCGTCACCAGGTGCTTGATTTTTTATGGTTTTCCTTTAACATAAATCAAAACATTTCCGCTAAGAACTGATGCAGAATTCAGGGAGGGAAAAAAAAGGATTTAAAACTCAAAAAGATCTTCTGGCAAAGGACCCTCGCTTAATATGTGTCCCTTTCCCCCAGAGTTGACACGCCCTCGAAGGCTTATTTAACCACTCAAACCGATCAGTGGTTTGGTTGCGAAAGGCTGGCAAACTGTACAGTGTGCACCCTGCTGATCACCCAGTGCATGCTGGGATATGCCCCAGCCCCCTACAGCTCTGATTCGAGTCAGTGGTATTGGAGATGGATGAATGCTTTGATCCAACTATTGCGAAGTTCAGCATTAAAAAGTCCTTCATGATGTACGTTGTTGAGTCGTGTTCTTACATTATCACAAATCTTTCAGGCGATGTTCAAACCGGAGAAATCCACCGGAGAAGTTCACTCAAGGTCACCATGAGTCTCATTTGGTCGCATGTTGCTATTTTCCGTTATTGGAACGCTGGCGAACGACACAAAACTTCACATGAGTAAAACTTTAAAACATGTTGTTTAATGGTGACTTTGACCCCGGAATTATTTGTGTTCATTCACGGTGCTCACGCTGTTAGCTAGCGAGGACGTGTGGTGCGTTTAAACCCAGGTCAGCTCTCACTGAATCCAGCACTCACCAGACACCAGTGGCGTGCACAGACTTTTTGAAGGGCAGGGGCGAAAAGAAGGGCACTTTAGCACGTGTTTTGGCTGCTAAGAGGGCACCTTAGTGCGTGTTTTGGCTCCCAAGAGGGCAGTTTATCATGTTTTAACCAGCCAAGGGGGCAGTTTAGTGTGTTTTGCCAACCAAGAGGGCACTTTGGCATGCTTTTTTGGCTCCCAAGAGGGCACTTTAGCGCATGTTTTGGCTCCCAGGAGGGCACTTTGGCGCGCGTTTTTCAACAATTGGGCCACAAAGGGGGGCGACTGGAAAAAGTTTAGAAGCAAGAGAGTGAGATCGGTGAACAGCTCCGGGTGTTTATCCCTCCAGAAGTTCTGGCTCTGTACCGACTCTCTGAGCAGCAGCAGCAGAGGCCACGACCCTCCCTGCTCGGCACATTCAGCACTTTAAAAAGCTTTAATCTAAAGGAGAGAAGGGCAGTGAACCTGGCGTTTAAGAGAGCAGATTTAAAAGACCCAAATGGAGGCAAAAGTCCATGCCTCCCTTTGCCCCCTGAATTTCCTTGGAAAGATTTCCATGAGACACGTTACAGTGCACTATTTCCATATCGAAGTTCCACTGCTTGGGTTTAAAAGCTCAATCACACATGTTACACTTGGAAAAAACTCGAACAGGGCACAGCTCTTACCCAGACAACTCTACCCCGAATGAGCTGTTTTTACAGTGATGGAAAATACTGCATGAACCTGGAAAATGTGGGCTCTCTGAGAAAGAAAGAGAAGAAAAAAAAAAAGAAGGGAGGGAGAGCGAGACGGAAGTGCAAACTCGGCCGTCTGGACACGGGCGGTTTTCCTCTCTTAAGCGTGTGCCGTATTCATTTACTCATTCATAATTTGAGTTGCATAAGAGTTCCGTAACAGTGGAGGAATTTACATCTGGTAGACGAGGCTGCTGGATGGTTAACCCCCCCCCCAAAAAAAATGAAAGGCTGCGGTTTACAGACTCATCGCAGTCACCTTGTTCACCCAGCAGTCTCGCACAAGCTCCGTCCCTCAGACTAATCCACGTCTGAATCCAAAACAGATCCTCTGATTAACCCCCCGCCTCCTCCTCCTCACTCTTCAAGTACACACATTTTCCTATGAATGGCCTCGGGTCTGACACGACGGATGTGAAGCACGGGATCAGTCACCGAGGGTACGTACGTTCGGAGATGTTTCACTCGTGGCCCGTGGTTCAGGATCGACCCCCTGCAGGGGGGAAAAATGGAGTGAAACTACGGCCCCCCCCTTTCACAGCAAACCCCCCATCACTGGAAAACAATGCCGGACGTGTTTATCCCTGCAAACCAGAGATGTTGAAACTTCACATTTCTTTAAGTTGCAGCTTTCATTTTTCTTGGTTCACGGTCTGGTTTGGTGTAGGCGCAGGACACATTTGGGAAAAGATCATGTTTTTGTCTTAAAATACGACAAACATGGCTGGAGATGTCTCGAGGTCTCCAGCGGCTCCACGCCTCCAGATGTTGAGAAACAGGCAGGAACTGCGGTCACAAGCTTTGGCAGCATCCACCACCTCCCCCCCCCCCCCCTCCACTGAACAAAACCTTCACCTATCTCGCAAAACAAAGAGCGCCGGACAAAAGCCTTTCTCTATCATTAATGAGTGAAAAAATTGTGGGTTAAGGAGGCGTAATCTTCTCCGGGCCTCTGAAGGGAGGGCGTACCGAGAACCACCGCCGAGACAAAATAAACACTGGTTATTTGAATGGTGTGTGTTCTGCCAAACACACCGTGTCAAGAGCGCAGGAAGTCAGTCAGAGTCGGGGGCTGTCGAGGGGGACTCAGTCTAAATAATGACGTCATACTGGATGTTGGGCGGCATTCATGCTTTTAGTATTAATCTTAATAACCGGATGATTTGCGGCGTAAAAGTTATTAACAGCCGTTCCGAACAAGAACACACTGTGTGCAACGGCAGCCGGAGGGAGCGCACCAGGAGCACAGAGTGTGCTGTGTGGAAGGATGTTTCACTTAATCTTTCAATCGCACAGCAAGTTTTGGAAACCATATTTATTTTAGAATCAAGAGCTGCAAGCAAATGAGGATTGTCCAAAAGAAAGGCGTCCAAAAGTTACTACTCAGAAAAAGACAGCTAAAGCAAAAGCAAGCGGGTTCAGCGTCGAGTGCTGCAGCATTTGAATTCATCTCAGCCCGGCGTCACGTCGCAGTCGCCGATCACATAAAAAACGGCGCTCAGACTCGCACCGGGCCGCAGTGGGTTGTGATGCAGTGTGTCACGTGTCATCCACTCAGCACGGCTAAAAGTTGTGAAGCCAAAGTCGGAGCAGTTTGTAGCTACGCCCGGCCTGTAAAGACGCACCAGCGAGCAGATTGTGTTTAACGTCCGTGACAACTTCTGTCGTCTCGTGCAGCCACTTGTTAGCAACCGCCGTTTCTCAGAGACGCTTAATCGCTTTATAACTCGATTGTGGGACATTTAATGATGCATTTTTCTACGCCGCAGAACAAAACCCTGTAAATATCTTAAGCCTGCTGTAACCACAGTGGCTTATTTCAGGTATTTAACTGAAAAGCTACTGTAGAAAACTCAGACTTTGAGACGAGGGGACCTGAAGGCCTCACATAGGAACTGATCTCTGGTGTTCAGGACTCATTTCGAAGTGTTTATGGTGCCCCCTGTTGTTTTGGAGCCACCTTTTGAATCCGGGGCCATTTCTTGTAAAGCGTGATCGGGAAATGGGCCTGTTCTGTTTCAATGCCCTATATATTTATACACATAAATATATATATTGGACTCTATACTCTACTCTTTAAACACAGCTGTGCTCTGAAAGCACCGGAGCAGGCAGTTGAACTTGGCTGTTCTGGATGGTTTATTAAACATCTTTCTCTCCTGGGCGACACGTGCAGTCGGTTTCTCCCTCCAGCTACCTGTCTCTTGACTTAAGCACACTCATCCAGGGTGAACTCGAGCCGTGTTGCTCTCCGCTGCCTCGGTTTTTATGACTCGGGATTGTGAAACGGTGGCAGTTTACCGAAGGCAGCGATGTGTAAACTCCGGCCTGCACGGATGAAGCACATAAAGATCAGTTGATCCAGCTCCTTTAAGCCTTCAAACCACACCAGGCGTGTTTATGTTGGGTTAGATGATTTACGGCGTTCGAGCTAAACTCATTATCTGTTTGGAAATTACAAGGAAAACCCTCAACAGATGAGAGCTATTAATACGCCTGACAGCACGTCAAGCGAGACATGAGTCAGACACGTATGGAGGGGTTGTTTGCCAACAGTGGAGTGAGGCTGGTGTGGGACAGAAAGGTAACACGAGACAGGTTACTGCAAAAAGAGTATCATCCCCACTGTTACACAAGAGATAACTGTGTGATTTATTTCAAGGAGTCTGGAGCCGAAGAGCTGCGGTGACCTCACACCAGCACCGGCAGCTCAGTGAAGCTCGGTGTGGAAACGAAAAAGTGAGTCTGAGTTCTTCTGGTGTCCGACAGGAAACACACTGGCACACGAAAGGCTCGAACAGATGGATCCAAAATATTGGAAGTCTTTTTTTCCCCTCCTTGGATGCTGCCTTATGTAACTTTCATTGCAATGGAGAAATTGTCCTCGTGACTGCCGGGGTCAGTCTATGTAGTTGTCTTGTTCAGCTGTCTTCTTCTTCTTCTTTTTTTTTTCTTTAAAAAAGGAGATGCAGCAGATTTCCATTAGGAAATGGAAATGGATAGTAGCGTCTTCCTTCAATGGGAACAATGGGATTCTCTATGTTCCCAAAAAAGTGCCAAACCAGAGGCCACTTTACAATATTTTAGAGCTGTAATCATTCATAAACTGGAACATACAGCAAACCGAGCAGTCAGACAGAACAGTCCAGCAAACTGTGTTAAGTAAATTTCATGTAGTGTATCCTGTAATCAAACTCCAGAGCTATTTCTCTCTCTCCCCCCCTCCTCTCTCTCGCTCTCTCTCCCTCTCTGCCTCTGCCACAGCGTCCTACAGTAATTTCTTCATCCCCACAATGAAGTTCTTGTGCGCTACTGTCTGAGAGAAGCCGCAGAAATGCCTTGGCGCAGCAGCCGGAGACGTCATGGATTCCTGAGTGTGGGGCTTTGCAGGAAAGCCCTGAGTCTCCGACATGGACCCGCTCCAGGTTTCCATGGCAAAGGCGCACAAACAGGAGGAAACACTGAGGGAATCCCGTTATTTTACAGCATTGGACCATTATAAACACCCAGAGCGGGGAAGGAAGCCGCTCTTGATACTCAAGTAATCCTTATAGAGCTCTAGGAAGGGGGACTTCATACCAGACCCGCTGCTGAAGCTGGTGCGGCTGCATGTGTTTTTTGACCAGAAAGAGGAGTTTGCGCGCTGCTGCCGTGTCGCCGCTTCGAGTTTTCTGAACTTGTACAGAAACTTTTTCTTTTATTTCGTCTCTTTTTTCAACCAAAGAGAGTTTTTTTCTGCTATGATTATTGGCGGAAAGTGATTTTTTTTTTTTTTTTTTTTTTTACTTTAGTTTTTCACTTTTTTCTCTCCAGATGTTTAGAGAGACTTGGAGGCTGGCACAGTACCACACCATGAGGTCGATGGATCAAGGTACTGCTGAAGTGTTGTGATTATCTGGTAATCAACCCATTTGTCTTTTCAATTGATTGATAGAGTTGTGTTAGTCCCTGCAGTGTTTAATGTCTGTGATGTCATGTGTCGGCTCGTCCGTGTTAACGTGTCGGGGGGATGTTTGGGAAGCGGCGCGCTGCTGCGCTCTGACTGACGGACTGACGCGTGTCTCGGAGATATTTGAGGAGGGAAACAAGGAGCCAATTAAATACTGCAGCGTGTCAGTGTAGTATTTACGACCGAAATACTTTATATTTTATTTTTAAAGGCGCAATAAAGAGATATGCTTTAGATGTTACTAAAAAAAAGAAGGTTTATATGAGTTTTAATCACATTTTAGAGATGACACTGTGAAATATTTTGGATATTTTGCTATTTTCTGTATGTTGCGTGTGACTGTAATTAAGATTAGGACCCAGGTCGTCTCCAGCCAGGCTCATACAAACATCCAGATTGTTGCAAATGTATTTACTTGTTTCTTGTTTCTCATATTTATGACCTTTCTGATATGGCATATTCGTTGTTCCCGCTGGTGTTTTGATCATTTGGGTCGCATGTCCAAAAATATGCTCTCGTTAAATTTAGATTTCGTACACCACAAAAATGGAAAGTTCTCCATGATGTCGGAGTGTTTGTTTTGCTGACTGAGCATATATACAGCTCTGTCCCACTTGGTGTAAGGCGGTGAGGAACGCCCTGTGTCTGCGCTGCGTCGTGCGTAAATCTGGGGATTCCCTCCGGAGCCTGTGCGTAATTTATGAATTGTAAAAAAAAAAAAAAAAAAAAAAAGAGAGAGAAAGAGAGAGAGTGGATCCACACGCTGGCTCATTGATTCCTTTTATGAAACCCAGTCCACTAACATGATGGATTGTTACGTGTCCACTCCTTACCCAACCTGTGCGTAATGACATGGCAGCGCTACAAACCTGTTCTGTCGGTCTGTCAGGCAGTTGTTGAGCCGGTGATGGGCCCCGGCAGCACCCTGCTGTGTCAGTGCAACATGTCAGACACCCGGGGGCAGCACCAGGCTGCAGACCGCCACCAGCCCTCCCCGGTGATCTGTCTGAGCGCGGCAGCTGGTTCATCACATCCGAGCCGCACTTTAGCGTCTTTTTTTTTTTTTTTTTTCCACCCTCATTTTATCTTCGACACATCAACGAAGAGCGGAGGCGTGATCAGACACAGAGAGGCGAATATTCTGCATTCAGTGCGAAAAAAACAAAAAAAAAACAAAGTCCCGCCTTCATCTTTAAAAATAACTGCGGGGAGCTCAAACAGGAAACTTGTGCGCTTCACCTCTCTGCAGCTCACCGATGCATCAGTTGACACTCGATCAGGTTCTTCCCTCCCCGAGAATCCACGCCAGCCAGCGCCGCAGCACGTCCGTCGCGTCCCCGCGTCGCTGAGGGAGTCGTTTTGGGAAAACTAACCTTTTAAGACAGATGACCTCTTTTTACGACGAGAGAGATTTGGAGGAAGAGCTCACTCAAATCAACTGCCCCGATGACGATTTGGAGTTTGAGTACTTGTTTGAATATGGGACACCCTGCAGCGACTTTGCGGGGGGAGATCCAGGTTGGTCCGGATGGGTTTTCTGGGTTTTGTTTTCGGCAGCCTGAGTTGGACTCCTGTCTCTCTCTTTTGGCTGAAAGTTAATAACTGGTCTCTTGAGTTTTACTTGTGTGAATGAAAACGCTGGGCAAAACAGGAAGTACATTTGACAGGCTTATGATGAGGGTTGCGACATGTGAACAGCCATGTGAGAGGAAAAAAAAGCTCAGCCGGCAGATGTGTGTTTGATTCGAAAAGTTGAGTTAATGTTGAATGAAATTTAAAAACAGCAACATCTCCTCCTGCAGGTGAAGCGATCTGTCACATGTCTGTAGCTGTAGCAACACTTTCCCACTGTGTGTTTTGTGATGGTGTCTCGTCCTACCTCTCCTGCAGATGACCCCAACCTCGCATCCCACAAAGTCCTCAGCCCCGAGTCTGAGCAGGCTTTCCCCCTCGAGGAGGCCTCCCCGTACGGCATCAAGTCCTGCAGCCCGTCCTACGGTGGACACAGCGCCGAGGTTCTCGCGGGATATGAGAACCAGGAGGCCAGAAACTACCTGGACGGTACCCGACCTGCAGGCCTGGCCCTGAGCCCGAGGATCGAGATCACCCCCTCCCGTGAGCACTACACCCATGACTCCCTGCAGAACCACCACCTGAACATTAGCCCCAGACCCACCCTCACCGTGCCTGGCCATGACAACCTCGCCTACCGTGAGCCCCAGTGCCTGAGCCCCGCCAGCAGCAACTCCTCCACCAGCTGGCACTCGGAGAGTTACTCCCCCTGGGCGTCTCCCTGCGTGTCCCCCAGCAACGGCCAGAACCCCGGAGACCTCTGCCCCAGATTACAGAACATCCACACTGGCTCCCCTCGCACCTCCCCGGGCACCTCTCCTGGCACCAGCCTAGCTGAGGACGGCTGCCTGGGGCCCCGCTCGCCCTCCCCCAGACCTGGCTCCCGCTCCACCTCCCCACAGGGCAAACGCACCTACGACATGTACAGGAATCCAGGCCTAGTCCCCGGGCACCGCTCCCGCAGTCCCTCCCCTCACAGCGGCCATGAGGATCACAACATAGGTGCCCACTATACACACAGCAGCCTCGCTGATGCCATGAATGGGTTTGGCTCTGGTCAGCCAGGCCTGGTGCCCACTAAAATAGTCAAGACGACCAACCAGGTTTACACTCTGTACCCAGAAAACCACGTAGAAGGAAACTACTTGGTGTCCTGCGAGCAGGACATAAAAACCAAACCTGCTGCAGAGCCTTTCTTTGTTATCCCCCCGATCTGGTCCAAGCCGCTGGTCTCCAGCATCTGCAGGTAAATCAGCCGTCAGACTTGGTGCTCATGGCTAACACGTACCACACAAAATATAAACACACATCTTCTTCTAACAGTGTGACTTAAACGAGCTCAATCATTTTTATCCTTCCCTGTGTCCTTCCTGTTCTGTAGCATCCCCGTGGCCTCTCTCCCTCCCCTGGAATGGCCGATCCCCACCCGCACAGACCAGTACGAGCTCCACATCGAGGTGCAGCCCAAACCGCATCACAGGGCTCACTATGAGACAGAGGGGAGCCGAGGTGCAGTCAAAGCGCCCACAGGAGGACATCCTGTTGTGCAGGTACGACCAAGAACGAGTTTCAGTGTGCAGAGTTTGACATCACTTAAATTAGGGCTGAGTAACATATTGATATTATTGATATAGATATTAAACACAGGGCTGCAAACTTATCACACTGGTTGCACTTATGCGCCTGGCTTTTTCATTTAGGTGCACCAATAATACATTTATAACACATTATGTTGCTCAGTTCACTTCCAACTCCATTATCTGGTCAGAATTTTCATTTGTTGAATACGTTATCTTGTAAAATTAGACGGCTTCTCCTGCAATTCAAAAGTGCATGTTGTCCCGTCTGAAGGCATGTTGTCAGGTTTGTTCATTCAATCAGCCGTCCAGTTCGGGAGCCTGGGGGCGGTGCCGACAGGAGGGCTTGCGTGTAATGGTATTTCCTACTCATTATGCACTCGGTGGTGGCGTTTCAGCCGCGGGCGAGCTCTATGAAAATGACTCTCGTCCCGGCCGCTCTCATGGCACCTTTCCCTTTTGTCGCCCTTCTGAAGCAAATCATAAATCCTTCCTCCCCTAACCCCAGACATATGACACACCGTAACCACCGGGCAGCCTCATGACGGCCCTCGGAACTGAACTCAGGTCAGTGAGCAACACAGGCTCTCTGATTTTTCTCTGTGCCTCCCAGCTTAATATAGTCTGCTGTTGTGCCCCCATGGTTTTAACCACACAAACAGATCTGTGTTCGAGCCGTCCCCGACTTCCTCTTACGCACTGGTTTGTTGACTGTGTGGGTCTCGTATTAGGAAGCCGACTTTAAGTGTCGAAATACTCTCTAGACATGTGGTAAAAAAAAAAGAAAAAAAAAGAACTTTTTAATAGTGCTTGTGGTTGAGATGATTGCAGAACAGCAAAAAAAAAAAAAAGTTTGCTGTTGTTCCCTCTGACAGTCACAATGTGGAACTGAAACACAGCGAGCTGAAATGAGCCGTGACACAGTTGCAGCTGGTTGTAGCGTGGACAGATCCGGCTTCCCCTCCTTTGTGTTGTTCTGGCTGTTTTTTTGTCGGTGATAGTAAGGACTTGTTGGAAAGAAAGCTTCCCTCCGCATCTTTTCCATTTTCTGCCCGCCTCTCCAAAGGCCTCACCCTGAGGTCGGTTCTGCCTGGTTTGCCGGGCCAATCAGATGGTCAGGCCTGGGTAGCCACGGCTGCACTCCCTCACCTCGCCTTTCCCTCCCTCGTCTCCTCCGTCGCTCTCTGTTTTTCCTTCTTCCTCTCTCCTTCCCACTTTTCCTACACTGCTCTCTGTCATGACTCACTGCTCCTGCCACTGCCATGACAACCGGCCGACTGCTCACATGGTCCGTTGAGTGTTTGCTGTCAGCTTCCTCTGTTTCACTCTGCGTATGTGTGTGTGAGTGTGTGTGTGTGTGTGTGTGTGTTTGTGTGTGTCAGCTACCTGGATATGGAGCCAGCGTGCTCGTTCATGTTGCCATAGTTTCTGCTCACATCCAGCAGTTTGTCAGTTACATCCAGCGTGTTGCACAGAGTTTTTCTGCCCGCCATGAAAAGAAAGAGTCGGACACAGGAGGGAAAAATATCACCGGCAGCTCTTCAGCATCACCGATTTTTAATAAACTCAGTATTTAGTTAGTTAATACAGTTTTGTTTTCTATTATTACTTTTATTTTCATATTTGTTTGCAGTTCATGTTAGTTTCAGCTCATTTTTCAGAGTGTTAATTATGATATTGGGTATTTTTTCAAGACAAGATATAAGAAGTTCAGAATAGGTGTCACAATACAAACCCAACACTCTGTTAAGGTAACTGACTCACAGTGATAAAAACATCCCTGTCTCCACTAGAATGGCACTCAGTAGAGTGCACACCTCCACCAAGGCCCAACAGTCACCTTTTGTACTCATTCATAGATACCAGCCACCTAAATACACATGACTTCTTCATCAGGATCGATGCATCATTCCCTTTCGTAAACATGTTTCTGTGCTTGGCCTCTTTGGTAGTAAAAGCTGTCACGAGGAGCACTGAAATTGGTAACTTTCCCTCTTCCGCCGTTGCAGGTGTTCGTACCAGAACAGGAGGATCTGCCTGTTCCCTGAGCAGTAGAGTTTGTAGAATACATCGTCCCGATTGGACAAAATGGGCAGGCATACCCAAAAGAGGAGAGACATGGGTGACTGACCAAATACTCAGAGATTACTGTTGTAATATAGTGCTGTTCAACTCGTAATAAGACGATAACACTTATAGCAGATTTAAAGAGGTCATTTTAAACTTATTTCCAGGTTCATACTTTTATTGGGGGTTCTAGTAGAACAGGTTTCCATACTATAATTTTCAAAATCATTTATTTTTTTCTCATATGCTCACTGTGTCTTGAACGCTTTGTTTTAGCTACAGAGTGAGACATCTCACCTCTATTCAATCTTTGGTGAGAGTTACACATGCGCATTACCTAATGGGCAGGATGTAGCCAATCAGAGGCAGAGTAGGGCGGGTCATGCAGAGCAAGGTAGTGTGATCTAAAAAATCACCTCTACAGCATTTTTCTCAGCTCGGCCTCTTTGGTAGTAAAAGCCGTCACCAGGAGTGCTGAAATTGGTAGCTTTTTCCGTCTTCTGCCATTGCAGATGTTGGTACCAGAACAGGAGGATCTGTCTGTTCCCTGAGCAGTAGAGTTTGTAGAATACATCGTCCTGATTGAATAAAATGGGCAGGCATACCCAAAAATGTCTCCTGGAGAGGAAAGACATCTGTGACTGACCAAACACTCAGTGAATACTGCTGGAATATAGTGCTTTTTAACTCTTAATAAGACGATAACATAGCAGATTTAAAGAGGTCATTTTAAACTTATTTCCAGGTTCATACTTTTATTTTGGGGTCCTAGTACAATAGGTTTACATAATTTAATGATCATTTTCTCATATGCTGCAGCATCCCTTTTTAAACTGTGTCTTCAACACTTTGTTTTAGCAACAGAGTAAGACATCTCACCCCTATTTAATCTTTGCTGAGGGTCGCATATGTGCGTTACCTAACCGGCAAGATGTAGCCAATCAGAGTAGGGCGGGTCATGCCGAGCAAAGTAGTGTGATCTAAAAAATCACCTCTACCGCAGTAGTAACTGAATGTCTGCTGACTGCCTGGAGTGAATATATTTTGTAATGAATACATATATATATTTATATAACGCCTGTTACATAGCAACGGACAAAAGTTACAGAAGTAAAGGCTCGACACCAAACCAGGCGTGTCAGACAGAGCAGTATCTTGTTGGACCTTTGGCTTTTTCACTTTGCAGAACTTTTCATAACACAATAGAGGAAAGGCTGAAACCCCAAACACATTGTATGTCTTAAACTTAAATGCTTGTTTCATAAAAAAAAATTGTTGCTTAGTTTTATTTTGACAGCCTTGTTTTGGTGGCAGTCAGACCGACTGCTGTGGCGTTTTCAGTAGTGAGAAAAGAAAGTGAGTCAAAAAAAAAAGGTGCCATGGTCCCTGCGGTGTTCGCGCCGTCATTCTGCAACCAGCCCATGGTTAAATTGTGTGACAAAGGTTATGCACTACACTGTTTGCACTAAAACAGCATTTAGATGCAAGTTGATGCTTTGTGGTTTTTGCAGGTTTCCTCAGGAGGCACTCTCAGGTTAAGGGTAACATCGCCCTCACTGCCTTTCTGTCTCCAGTTCATGGCGTCACCCATCTGAAGCAGGATATTAAAATAGCCTGTCTGGGTGTTTATGGCAGTTTCAGTTCCTTCAGTTAAAGACAAGGACCCCCGCTGAATCTTTTCATCTAGTTATGACAGAAGTGGCTCGTGGGCTCTGAGCTCTCTGCCAGTTTGTGTTCAAGGCTGCAGAAGGAGGACTCGTGCTTTTCACACGTGGGCCTGACACTGATTAGCCCGCTTCAAGGGAAACAGCAACTGGAAAGGCAGAGTTAGAACAAGCAGCTGTAAGAGGAACACACCGGCCATTGTTTTCACTCTCGATTAAACCACCACTTATTCTAACGATTAACTGATCAGTCTTTTAAAGGTCTTTTCGATCAATCTTTGGTTATGAACAAAACAAGACATCTTCAGGACATCATCTTGGGCTTTGGGAGACACTGATGGACATTTCCCACCATTTTCTGGCATTTTATTGACCAAACAACTAATTAATTCAAGATAAATTCGACAATGAAAATGATCATTAGTTGCACCCCCTCATCCAAAACCCAAAGATTTTTCATTCACTGTCATATGCGACAAAGAAAATCAGCACATCCTCACAAACTCATTAAGAAACTGGAACCGGCAAATGACCGAAACGATTATTAGATAATTAAAACAGTTTGCATTTGATTTTCTTTCTATTCAGCTCATTGGACTCACAACTGACTAATCCTCCCGGCTGTAACAACTCATTTAAAGTCACACAGACATTTCCTTCGAGCTGTTTCGTTCTGTTTCATCTCCTGAAATACTGACTTTTTCTTCTGCTTTTTTCCGTCTGCAGCTACACGGCTACAGAGGCAAGGAGCCGCTCGGCCTGCAGATCTTCATTGGTACGGCCGACGAGCGCATCCTCAAGCCCCACGCCTTTTACCAAGTCCACCGCATCACCGGCAAGACGGTCACGACCACCAGCTACGAGAAGGTCATCCACGGCACCAAAGTGCTCGAGATCCCCCTGGAGCCCAAGAACAACATGAAAGCAATGTGAGGATACGATGACGTGCATTTGATTTCTGAACGACTTAACGTCTTTGCCTCTTCAGCTAGACTGTTAATGGCACATAATGTAAGAATTGTATTAAAAAATTACCTAAAATGATTAACGGAATATGAAGAAACAACACACTGTAAAATCTGACGAGGTGATCTGACTTAAAGAAAGTCGAGGAAATCGATCTACCAAATTTAAGTTGTAAGAGCTGAAAAACTTTAACAACTTAAAAATATTATTCTATTACTTGGTAATTTTAAGACAGTTGACTCGATTTTTTTAATGTAAAGTAAACCTTTACAGTTTACAGTGAAGCTCTGTCGTCTAAGTGGTGTGTTGCACAGATTGCTTCTGAGGTTAGCATGCTAACTAGCTAGCCCCTAGACACGTTGTTCTGACAGTAACCGACACCAGCTGTGCTCCGAGCTCCCAGTCCAGGAAGAGTCAGCTTATAGGAGTGCTAGCTGCACCGCTAACTGAGCTAACAAGCTAATGGCAGCTACAGATAGAAGCAGTCAGTGGTCCCTCTGGTGATGTGCTGCCCCCTATTTGTTAGGAGTGTGGCCAATTCTTACATATAGGAACATTTTCTTTTGTTAACCTTTCTCACATGTTCTTGCAGAATCGACTGCGCCGGGATCCTGAAGCTCAGGAACGCCGACATTGAGCTGAGGAAGGGCGAGACGGACGTCGGTCGGAAAAACACCCGCGTTCGTCTTGTGTTTCGTGTGCACATACCTCAGCCCGGAGGACAGTACGTCTCTCTCCAAGTGGCCTCGCATCCCATCGAGTGCTGTAAGCAGCTGCACATCACACACACACACACACACACACACACACACACACACACAGTATGTTATGCTTTTAAGGCTATTTAAATATATATATATATTTTGATGGTTTTGGTTTATGCTGCTTCCTGTTTGAGGTCTAACTGCTGATGTTTTCATCAGGTAACAAAACTTTACACAAAACAAACATCATAAAAAAGAGGAACCTGCATTCAAATGAGTTTGGATCCGGGCTGATAGTCCCGAGTCCTGCGCACAAAGATGTCTTTATGCATCCCGGGCTTCCATCCAGTGGGCGTCCGCAGCCTGTCACAGTGTCTGTGTACCTGTTTGTGTGTGCGCAGTAGTAAAGTCTGTGTTTGGGTACATCAGTGCATGTGTACACAGTGTTATTAAAGCACCTGGCGTAATCAAAACTCAAACAAGCAGGCCCTTTATATAGCTTCGACCAACGCCCTGATCAAAACGTAACATTCGCCATATCAGCGTGACGCCGTCTGCTTGCAATCTGCTCCTGTCATTATAAAAGATTCATGACGCAGAACATAATTTTATAACTGCCGTTCCACATCTGCTTTCCGATCAGAGAGAGGGGCAGGACAATAGCTAGTACCTGTCCGTCTCTGTCGGAGGCGAACCTCTGAAAAGTTGCCGTCGGTGAAAAAAAAACAATCAGGCGTGAAAGTTGCTCGTGGTGACGCCTGCGTTACATCTGTCAGGCGTGTCGGTGAGCAGACAGCGTCAGCCGTGGTGTGTTTGAGGAGGCAGGGCTCGCGCTGGTGTCATCCACTTTGTTTTCTCCTCTCGCGGTGAACTAGGGCGAACAAACCTGCTCACGGGTCGGGAGGTTGTTTGTTCACACCTCAGGGCGCCTCAGTGACTGTAGAGTAACACTTTACACATAAACTGATCATTAGTGTGTCTACAAAACTGAAAGACATTTATCAATTGAAATACAGTTTTCCTCTTTTTCGGTGTTCTTTATATTCTGCATGAGCTTTTTCTAAATCTCCCTCGAATGAAATGTTGAGTCAAACATCCAAACCTTTATTTACTATTTCATCAAGTGGAAATGTTTTCAGGGTTAAATCCTAAAAAAAGCCTTAAAATGTCGTAAAAGTTATTTAACTTTGGAAATTTGAATCTGCGAGGTCTCAGTTGCAACAAATATTGAATACAATTTCATTTCTCAATTCGATTTCTTCTGTCAAAATAAGTCAAGCTGTTCATTTTCTGGTGTCACAGATCTTTAAATCGACTGAACCTCTCACTGTCTTTTCACTTTTCACTTGCACATAAACGTCAGCAAAATGTGAATTAACCTGACTCACTCTAATAACCGTAATCCTACATAAAAAGCTACTTAAAATTGGTGAACCTGAAAAGGTCTTAAAAGACTTTAAAGTTAAGTGTCTGCGGACACTTTGGGATCTTGGCTTGAATTTAAACTCGAGTCTCCGCGACAAACATTTTAAGCCTCACGTACACTGGGGGAGATTCATTGCAGTCTGACATAACAGATTGCATCAGACTGTTAGCTATTCTTCCTATTTTCTTCCTTCCCGTACAGTTCCTCACTGTATGTGCAGCTTCTCTTTGTACCTCCTATTACGTTGTGATTTCACAGATTCATGCCGCTGCTCTTCGGAACTGAAAGCGTCGGATGACTCAGCATCAAATCTTTATTGTAAAGCACTTGTCACTTCTTGGTAACTGGCAGTCGTTCACTTGTGGGAAATCAATTACAAAAGCGTTACTGTGCTTGTTTTTCACCGCAGCTTGCAGGTATTCTCGTCATGGATTATTCTGCAGATAACCTTTTTGGTTTGTTTGTTAATTTGTTCAGTCTAGGAAATGTCAAGAAACTGCCTTGTTTTGGCCGATCAACGATGAACTGCCTGATCGTTTCAACATTATGTGGGTTTATGTGCTAAAATGGCCAGACGAAGCAACTTTATTTCAATAGTTTATTTCATAATAGCGTTCGTCAGGGCCGTTTTTAAAAAGACAACAAAGGTAAAAGATTAACAATTTGAAACGTGCAAGATTACAGGCAAGTGATGCAAGAGATACAATTTTCAAAAGTCAGAGTCAAGGCTTGTCTAAAAATCAATTAGGAGGGTGTTCAACAGCCGGCTGGTCCAAGACATCCTTAGATGCATGTGGGTCCGGAGCGACGCAGTGATTTGTGGACGAGCAGCAACATTTTGCGTGCGTGCGACTGTGAATGTAACGATTCGCCCGTCTCTCTCTTTGTGTCCCGGCAGCCCAGCGATCGGCACACGAGCTTCCCATGGTGGAGAAGCAGGACATGGACAGCTGCTCTGTTCTGGGAGGCCAGCAGATGATCCTGACCGGGCAGAACTTCAGCTCCGATTCCAAGGTCATTTTCCTGGAGAAAAACCAGGGTGAGTGAGTGGCATCCAGTCACATCTTGTAGAGTCATTTTCACACCAGGGTTTGTTTTTTTTTTACCGGCCACATTCAGGTGAACCGTAGTGACGTACACTACCCAGAAAACAAAGCTGTAACTGAATCTATGAAATCTTTATTGTCTCTGCATGTTAGTTCTGCTATTACACAATGGGGTGACACGTCATGACTCATAAGCGAGATCGTGTCTGTATAACAAGTTGGCAGCGTTCACACTTCACCGCCATCGCCGTATGGATGGAGCCTCATGAGTTATTTGCATGATCCAGATGATAACGCCGCGGCTTCACTTCCTTCTGCCCTTTTTCTTCCTCACTGACTTCCATGATGTCTTATCGTGACTCAGATTGGCCTTTTGTTGTGTGATTAGTAGTTCTGTGTTTCACACGAAAGCTTGTTTCATGACACTTAAAGGGTAACGCCACCAATTCTACACGTTGAAGTGTGTTTACACTGCACGAGTGGAAAAAGTAGCATGACGGTTTTGTGGCTTCCAGAGGAAGCTGCATGTGATCTGATAAACTGCCTCCAGTGATGTCACTCGGTGGCAAAGTTGCATTGTGGGTAATGTATGCTCCAGATTTTTAATAGGAGGACAAATGCGTTGAATAAAAAGGCATTATTTTGATCGTTTGTTCATAAACTTTCCATCACGAGTCCAGCAGTGTAACAGGGGTGCGATGCTGGACCATTGGACTGCTTTTTATAACCTGATGCCTACATTACCCACAATTCAAATTTGCCACTGAGTGACATCCCTGGAGGCAAGTTATCAGATTACATGCAGCTTCATCTGGAGCCAAAAAAGGCTACATATATGCAGTAGTACTCCCCCCAAGACCTGTAAGCACACACTCACGTGTAAAAATTGGTGGAGTCACCCTTTGAATGCATCTGGATTGAATGACAGGGGTTATTTTTATATCTCTCCATTGTTGTGTAATCCAGTTTTCCCCTTTTTATTATGTAACATTAGTAGAAGTGATTGATGTCATTTCAGTTCTTTCCAGTCTTCTCTTGAAGTGTGGAGGAAGAAACAGATATTTTATCCCGATTGGGACAATTTGATGTCTTTATGTCTCATCTCAGAGTGCAGTCACCCTACTGTTACTTAAATCCTGGGTTTCCCTCTCTCTGACTGAACAATTTATCAAAAATATTATAAAAAAATTTGATAAATAAGAAAAATTGCAATATGGAGAACAAACAACAACAAACCCAAGATGTTTGGTAGAGACTCCAGCAAATATTATGATGTATTCATGTAAAGTAATCATCATTTTTCTACTTTTTCAAGTGAAAATTCGAAAAATTCCCACTAAAATTGAATTGAAATATCTGTCAGAATAGTGGCACATGAGTCTTTTTCTGGGATGTGTTGTTGTGGATTTATGTGGAGGAACTGTTGAAGGGTCGGTTTGTGTTTATCACCGGCTGATAGTCCCGACATGGTTTTCCTCATGCTGCTTCTTTTAGGGTCTATGTGGAGGACAGTTATGTTAAAATACTTTATGTTCACCTGATATCATGACTCACCGACTCCACTGCTGAGTGCGGGGCTTTTTAAACGCAGGCACTCCACAGGCTACCTCAGCTAAATCTTGGACCGGCGTGCCCCAGCTGCTTTCCTTTTTTTTTTTTTTTTTTCTTGCTTCTCCGGGGTTCCCTGCCTCTGTGTTACGACACAGCGCAGTAATGGATAGTAAGACACAGACGGAAAAAGAAATCTTACCGAGAGGGATTGCCATTGTTTTGGAGAGTTTCTGTATGACACAAAGTTCTGGACCGGTGCAGCTGTGAAATCCCTCCGAATGCGAGACAGCTGCCTCTGGCTGGAGCTCCCCTGGCTCTTGTGCTCGGACAGGGAGGGTTGTTGCAGAGGCTAGGAAAGCTTCCCCCGGCCAAGTCAAGCCTGCTTAGGTTCTCTCTCTCTCCCCCTCCCCTCTCCTCCTCCTCCTCCTCCTCCTTTCCACCCCCGCACACAATTATCTCCAGAGGGGAGAACAAGAATCGGGGTATCCCTGAGAGTTGCAACAGAACGCAAACAAACACAAACGCCAAGAAAGCAGCGGTCATCACGTTTTTTCGTAGGAGACGTGGAGAGAGCTGATCATAAAAATAAAGTTTAGAAGAAGAGAAAAAAAAAAAAAAGAAGTTGGCGAGATGCGTGGAATCCCCCTTCCTCCTGCTGACTCATTCCAGCCATGTGTTTGCAATTTGACAGAGGGTTTCCCACCTACAGTAACATTCAAACAACTGGACTGCAGCACATGTCGGATCATGTGTTGGGGCATGTGGAGTTTACATTAACAACCCCTTTTGGTTTTCCTTGCTTTTCCATCTCGCTGGCAGCTCGGATGTAATCGGATGAAGTGTGATGTAACGTGACATAAATCATAGCGTTGTGGACGTGGAGCGGTGCAAACGCTCGCGTCTCGTCGCGTCCCTGCTGATGTTGTGTTTCTGACAGCGTGTCGAGCGGACAGGTGTCTCTCATTAACGGAGTAGTTCGGAGTTAAAGCCCACACACATTCATCTCAGCCCGAAAGGTATCCCTGGGGGGGGGGGTGGAGGAGGAAGTGGTTTTTAAAAGCGATACTATCTACATGCTTTTAAATTTGAAATCAAACAGAAGACATGCTGCCAGAGAGGCACCGCGGTGGCTGCTGATCCGCAGTATATAACCTGTATCGGAGGCGGTGGAGTGAAATGCTTTGAAAACACACAGACCTCGGACGTAAAGCCATTTCCAGGATTCAGTTTTTCCTAATTTAAAGCCTAAAGGCGTTGCAGAATGATCCCACAGCCTGCGACATCTTGAAACCATCAGCTGTACTTTCTTTACCGCACAGTTAATTACCAAATTGTTTAGGATTAAGTTTTCACTTTCGCTCTTTTGCCTCCCTCTCTAGATGGGCAGCAAATCTGGGAAATGGAGGCAACGGTGGACAAAGATAAGAGCCAACCGGTACGTATTAGACACATGTGTTCCTAAACACTTTTGCAGTTGGATCCTCGTAAATCACGCCAAACGCGTCAGCCCGCCGCGATGCAGAAGCACAGTTCAAAGAAAAACCCTCTCTCCGTCTTGTAGAGCATGCTGTTCGTGGAGGTGCCGTCCTACAGAGACACGTCCGTCTGCCATCCCGTCAAAGTCAACTTCTACGTCATCAACGGCAAGAGGAAGCGCAGCCAGCCCCAGCACTTCACCTTCACACCGCTGGCAGGTAAGAATGCTGCTCAGCCTCTTTGAGTTGCGTCATACTATGGTGTCTGTCTGCAAAAGTGATTAGATGACAGTCATAAATGATATCCAGGGTTTTGTCTTCATTTAGATCACATACAACAAGAAAATAAGAGCTAATCTCAGGCGTTTACAGAATAAACCTCCAAATCTCAGGCGCGCTGGTTCCGACCAATGGACATGTCAAGTCCCAGTTTTTGGATGCATTTGCAAGCGACATGGTCACACTGAGGAGCCGTGTCGCTGTGGCGGAAAATCTTAGTCGCAAATTACTCCTGAAGGGACAGCTCACCCGAAAATCAAATAAAAAAATAAAAAAAAAAACTCAACAAGCAATGGCTCTTTCCAGAAATCACGGTCCGGCTACCCAATAATAATCCGCAGAGCTCGTTGCGACCAGCTCGATGCTCGGGACGGGATTTAAGCGTCAGCGTCCTCAACATCTGAGTCATGATTTCTGGAAAAAGACACGCTGTTGATTTTTTCAGATGTATTTTTTTCGAGCACCAGGAGCTGATTGCCGTCTAGTCCCATTATATTGGAGAGACGGCAGACTCCAAAACTCCAAAACTTGGCAACTCGCATCATAAGTCACTAGATGGATAAATAGCACTACAAATAAGAGGAAAGACATGACATGTTTTTGCGGTTTTTGTTCCTTCAAAGCACGTACTGCTCCCCTGTCAGTACCTCTCGGATGTTCACAGCCTTCCTCTTTGACTTCCTCTTCTCACAGCTCCATCCATTAAGACCGAGCCTATAGACGAGTACGAAGCAGACCACATGGGTTTCGCCATGCCCCAGATCTTGGGCTTGTCCCCTCATTCCTACTACCATAACCAACGCGGCGTCCTCCATCCAGACAACGGCCTGGTCTCCGGCATGGCCTCCTGCCAGCGCCTCAGCTCCAGCCTTCCAAACCAAGACGCGCGTTTCCAGCAGCAGAGCCCGGCCATCATGTACTCCCGCGGGGGCAAGAGTCTGAGCGGCAGCCCCGGCCTTTATCAGCAGGCTGGAGGGATAATAGCCGACCCGCACCGGTCTGTCCTGGTCCACACCGGCTCCCCGGCCCAGTCTCTAGGTCCCATCGTCGCGGGCCAGCACCCTTCCATCATCCAGTTCTCCCCCACCAACCACCTGCTTCGAGCGGGAGACCCCCAAGCCCTCACCGCTCCCCAGCAGCCTGATAGCCAGCAGATCATCTACTGCGACGGCTACTCTCCCCAGGCAGCCGCCGCCGCCCACTCGCCCACGCCCCCGCAGGCTCAGGCAGCGGTGACCCACCCTCAGCACTATCCCACCGTGATCCAGCAGCAGCCGTACACGCAGAAGGGGCAGCAGAAAGGCCGAGCTCCGCCTGGCACGGGGCAGATGGAGGCTCCGGGAGACGGACAGAGGAGGGTGACGGTCAAGGAGGAGAACTTGGACCAGGCCTACCTAGATGATGGTGAGTGTAAGTTAATGCTTTTATACTCTGAGTGAGTGGGATCGCTTGGTGTGTCATTCGTAGTGTGTGTTTTTGTCAGTAAGTGTTCCTGACAATCGACTTATCGTCTCAGACGTAATGTCAAGAAAAAAAAGTCAAATTTGCTGGCCGAGCTTCTTAAACGTGAGGATTTGGCTGCTTTATTTGTCATCTCTGCCGCTAGATAAAGAGTTCTTTGAGTTCAGGTTGGAAACAGGAAGCAGTTTGAAGCATTGTGTTATAGATTAAACAGATGAATTGTGAAAATAATCAGCCGTGAAAGTATTGGCTCGGTGCGACCGCTGTTTTTTATCTCATCTGCCGGGGTGAAAGAAGGCAGGAAGACGAGTGACGAATGTGTGAAAATCCCTTTCGCAAACGAGATGGATGATAAGAAACGCCGACCCAGATGCGAATCTTCCTCAGAACAATTCATGGATATTTACCGTATCTGCTCCATCTCCCTTTTGCGCACACCCCGGTTTGATGTATGTGCCATAGTGTCCCTCTTTGAACAAAGCCAACAGAGCGGGGCGCACGCTGTTAAAACAATTCCTCGCCAGGAGGTGTAGTTATGTTCCACTCGAGGTGGAAATAACAGGGATTATGAGTCATATGTTTATACTTATGCTTGTCAACCCCATTACCCTCTGACAGAATTAATGTCAGGCCACATCCAGCAGCAGGCACGAGGGTGAACCGCGTCCTCAACTCGGAGCTAAAGGTTATTCAAACTATATTATGTCTTGCAGCGTGTGTCCAGTGTTTTTCTGTGCTTGCGTCGGCGTCGGTCAGGTGAGGTTTTAAAGGCGCTCCGAGGCCGTCTTCAACACGGTTCGTGCCGCCGGTGGCGTGGGTACGTCTGGCACCGCCGCACGTCAGGAAATGAGCTCTTTTTCTCTCTCGCATTGAAGGCGGCGAGGGAGGGCGAAAAAAGTGTCACTCTCCCGGCCGCCGGGACATGTTGACACTGTTATGAAGTGAAAAACAACCTCCATGGCAACCATTGTCAAACAGTGGAACGGGCTGCCTGGGAGAGCTGGGGAAAGCCTCTTTGTTTGTTATAGTTGGCCGGGGCTTCTCCTTGGCCTTACGCCCCCCGATTCTGCGGGGGGAACCCACCAGAGGATTAGTCCTTTTTCCGACCACGGGATTCTGCCAATCTGGCACAAGGAATTCTTATTCGCAGCTGCTCCTCTCCAGAAATCCAGCCTGATCCCTGTAAGATAGCGGGAGGGCGGAGGGGTAGTTTGCAGGAAAAGGGAAGGGGCTGTGTTCTGTGTGTGTTTTTCAATGGAAAAAATGAAACGAAGAGAAAAAAAAAAAAAAAAGGGCCAGCAGTGGAATTTGTGTTTTTTGGACGGGGCTTGCAGGGTTTCCCTCCGCAGTAAACAGCAACAGGGCTGTGAGCCGGTGAATTAACAAGGAGTCGGAGGAGCAGTCAAACTGAGCCTCCTGTTTGATCCTCCCATCCACATAAAGGGATGATGATGGCCAGTCAGCTTCCAAAGGTGCCTCTGCATCTTTGTTCAATTTGAGTTGTTTTTATGCAAATAGCTTCAATTAACTTTCTCCTGGAAATCTCATAAAAAACAAATTGCAGAATTAGCGACTGCCTCTTTCCAATTGCCGTCTTTTCTGTCCCGAGAACTGCGGGGGATTCAAATGTTTCTATTTGATATCATGTAACCTTATTTATCACGCATCTGGTTGGTGTGCCCCTTGCTTATCACTCCTACAGGTGATAATCCGCCCACTCGCATCAACCAAAGAGGAAAAAACGTGGGGGGACTTCCCGATATTCAAAATATTTTTCTGCACAAAGGGTGAGAAAGATAAGCGTGGTCAAAAAAAAAAAAAAGTCCCCCTGTGTTTGTCTGCAAAGGTGTTGGAGGTTCAGACCTGACCACAAAACAATCATTTAAGTTGGGACGATCGACACCGAAGTGAGATTGTCAACATTACTCATCGAGACGTGTTTCAGCCTGTAGTCATTTTTGGAGAGAGGGTGCAGCCACATCCTGGTATCGTCACAGTCTTGTGGTCGAACAACTGCCACATCTCTGAGGCTCCTGAACTGTGTCAACTTTATGAAGAGTGTTGAAATGAATGTCAGGTATTTTCATGTTGTACCAAAACCTGGCTCATGAGCCCTCCTACGCAGGGGGGGGGGGGGCATTGTTTCTCCAAGTTCCCACAACTCCGGTCGGTTCTCAGACAAAGTGTCTGCTGATTTGTTGTTTATTTACTTCACTGAAAAAAACCTGCTGGGTCAAGAATATCTGGCATAGATCGCTGCGTTGCCACATGATTTGGGAAAATGGTGAAAGAGCTGATGGCACGGCCTACAAAGGCCGAGAGCGACAGATTTAGTGGGTGTGGAATAAAGCCCAGAGGCAGTGGAGCAGGTGAAATTGTTCCAGCAGGTAGAGATCGAGGCCGGAGAGATAAAGCACACAGCAACAGCCTGCTGGACGCGCATTAGTCTCAGCTCACTTCCATCCATTTGAAGGGCTTGATCAAATACACAACTCAGCCGTATCCAGACGGCTGCTGCGAGTGCGGTGATGAGCACATGGCGGCTGCTTGACGACACTTTCCTCGTTTTTTAATTTACAGAGTTTCGGCAAGTTTGTTCACCAGCGATTTCATCTAGTTTTTCCACACACTCTTGATGGCAAAAAACACCTAAAGTACCCCTTGGTTTGACATTATTGTCTTCACACATACTCCAAAACGCTGCTCACATGAAACGATCAGTCACTGTTATTGCTCTTTCACACCGCAACGTGAAGACATCTCCCCCAGAAGCAACAACAGTGCTCGTGCTATACAACCAGAGTCTGCAGCCGCGCCGGCGGCCGTTTGAGGCTGCAGCGGTGCTTTGAAGTGAATGCTACCACGCTTATACTAAGACGCCACAGTGTTCCCGCTGTTTACCACCTTCATTTAGTGTGTTAACATTAGCTAATTGGCACCAGACAGACGTTACAGCCAAGGCTCGAGAATGTCGTTAGTTAAAGCTGCTGTAAGTGTTTTTTGTAGTAAGTGTTAAATTGCTCTATATTCCGACAGTAATCATTGTTTACAGAGGTTTGGTCAGCAACCCGTGTCTCTCCTCCCGCTGCTCCTGCAGTAAAAGAGAAATCACATTGTTCTGGTATCCCTGCACACTTTGCCCAATCAGGACAGAGAACTCCATCAAGGTTCGTTCTGCTGGTGAACCGTAGAGAGCAGGAGCCTCCCGTTTACCGAGCATAACCCTGCAGTGACAGATCGGGGTGAGCTTCTGATAGAGCTCGCTGTGATGGCGTCAACTACCAAAAAGGACGACGACAACACTTACAGCAGCTGACTAACCAACTAAACTGAAGTTATCACGATTCAACCATTTGGTGCACGTCCCAAATGTTGTGACAGTTCATACAATACGTACAACACTAGAGTTGTCAAGACAGTCCCCTCAAAACCACAGACTCGAGGAAAAGTCGCAGGATCACCAAAGTCCTTAGATTTCACCCAGTATGAATATCTGAAGGAAAGAACAAAATGATTGGCTCTCAGTTTTTATAATCGTTGTTGGTATTTCAGTCTGATCCTAAGCGGTGGACCGAACAAACAACCAACCAACAGACAGACCGACCAGAACACTGCTGCTCATTGGCTACAAATGTAATTGTATGAGACTTCAGCAGAAAATTCCCAGTGTGAAATTCCCTCTTTGTGTTTCCAGTGACTGTTTCTGGTCTGTGGTGGAGGGACAGCAGCACAAGAAGTGACTTTGTACAAAAAAAAGTCCAACTTGAAGCTTCAGTGTTGCTTCAGTTGAACAGTTTAAGCAACAGAGACACAGTGATTGGATTGATCCTTTATTTCTTCCACCGGAATCATTCTAGAAAGAAATCTCCTGAATTTCAAGTACAAAGAGAGGGAACAATAACAGTAACAATTGACTGTACACGTCGTGTTGTGTGATCGTTGGTTGAACTCTGCGCTGGATCTGTGGTTAAGCCGGTGGTTAGCTGTCAGTCCACTTGCGCTACTTTCTCTTTTCACCCTGGTTTTTTTAGCGTCGTGTTGTCAATACAATCGCTCAACCCGCTCCTCTAAAAAAAAATCTCTCCGGTCACGTGCAAGCCGGTGACCACACTGTACACCCGTCCGCAACGCAAACACATACTCTGTATTAACATGCAAATGCTTGCAGACACACAAACACACACATTCCAGCTCTCAGCAGGCAGCGTGCAGCGACTGAGTCAGCTACTGTACAGGGTGTCTCACCCATCGTCGGCAAACAGTGCCGCTCATTGGTGCAGAACTCGGGAGCCAGACACTCACCTATTGAACAGACTGGCCCGAGTGTTCCCCGGGCCAGACTCAAATAGCGGGTCCATGCCAACCCTTCATCAGACTCAGTAAAGCCCCACTGTATGTTGCCCCACTGCGGCGCTCCTGCTGCTCCTCTGAGCTTGTTTTATGCTCAGGGAAAAAATCCCGCGGCGCTGCTGGGGAGATGAAAGTTTCTTTAAGGCATTAGGTGTCAGAGGGAATTCCACTACAGACTAAAATAAACAGGGATGCTGACGTTGTGACGACAGCAGAGCACCCAGTTTGGCCGCTCCTGCAGTTTTTCTGCAGCTCTCAGATGCTGCACCCGGCCATAAAATGTGCTCAGTGTTGAGCGCTTGTTTCTTTTTCACATCTGCAAGCGATCAAAAAAAAAAAAAAAAGAGAGGCAGCGGGAGAGACCAGACGAGAGACAAAGATCGGCTTGTTGGACGGTAGATCCTCGTTTTGTGCTGCCTCATCATTTCAGATGATTGCATTGCTATTATTCGCACCTCCTGACTGCTAATCTTCATTGAGAATAGCGCCTGCCATCACCTCGTGTCAGCTACTTCTTTTTTTATAGTCCTGTGGCGAGCTGTTCAGAGGTGCTGTTGTGTGGGTGAGATGGTTTCCAATTTCATTCTATGTGCCATAATAGATGCACCCTTTGTCACGCCAATATGTAAATCAAGGCTCTAAATAGAGCCAACACAAGCCAACTCAATAAAGTTCCTCCATCTCTATAATAAGGCGGCGCAAAGTAGCAGCAGGCATTTTGTGCAGCTGGTGTTTTTTTCAGTTGTGAACCTTCTTATTATCTTGTTTTTTTTTTTTATCCTTCATTTGTTCTGTTGAATTAAAGGGAATAATTTGTGCTACTTATTTACCTCACAGTCACTTGTAAAAGAAGATGATAAGGCCATAACTCTCTCAAAGTTAGGCTGAAAGTTAGCTAGGTTTCGCTTAAAGGCGGGAAACCGGGGGAAACGGCTACATGTAGCCTGGTTCTGTCCAGATGTTCACCAACTCTGGATAGCTGTTTCCCCTGTTAAGTTTAAGGTAATAATTTCACTTATTAACCTTCTTGGCAAGAGTTAAAGTAGACGAGAAGATCTATACCACTCTCACGTTCGGCTGTTGAATATGAGACTACAGCCAGCAGCCAGTTAGCTTACTCCTGTTTGGCATAAAGATTGTAAATGGGGGGGAAACAGCTGATCTTGCTTTGTTCAGAGGTTAGTTAATTAGCCTACCAGCAATTTTAAAGCTCCCTAATTGACATATCATCATTCTTGGTTGTTTCTTTATGAAAAAATTGTAGGCTACAACAAAAAGAAGCAGATGTTTTTAACTTTACACAGAGCCAAGCTAGCTGTTTTGCCTGTTAGGTTTAAGGGGATAGTTCTCAGCCTTCTAATAAGAGTTAAAAAGATTTAAAGTAGATGAGAAGATCGATGCCACGCTTATATTTGTCTTTTGCATATGAGGCTGCAGCCAGCAGCTGATTAGCTTAGCATAAAGACTGGAAGCAGGGGAAAAGGCTAGCCTGGCTGTCCATAGGTTACAAATTAAAGCCTTCAAACACTTCAAAAGCCTCTAAATTATCACATCATTACTTGTTTGTTGAAAATGAAAAGGCATTTTAATGTCATTTTTAATGTTTTTAATCTTTGTTAATCAAGCTAGCTGATTTCCCCTTATTCTAAACCAATCTACTCTGCCGCTACTCTGCTAATCTAACTCAACAAAAAAACAATAGGTATGATTCTGAAAATGTTGAACTATTGAAGCCCACAGCAGTATGGCACAACAAATATATTTCAACTATATATTTTTGCAAGATGAATGAACCATCTCTGCTGATTCTCAGCTTTTAACATGTATTTTTTTTTAACATTAGTTGAAAACCCAATCTCAATGTGCAGCCCATCTCCATGGTTACAAATTCACAGACATGATATGCCCAGTAATGGCCTGGTTACAGGCAAAGAGCTTTTTTGGCCCACTTTGAAATACTTACATTACTCATCGGCCCTAATGAGTTCCCCGAGGCTCGATGGAAGCAGTGGCACCAGCCTATAAAGTCTCCAAGTGCCAGTGTACACAGACAGACACACAGTCGGCTTCCAGGCCCGAGCTCCCACATAAACATCAGAGCTCAACACAGACGGTGTGGCATATCTGGAGGGATGACATGTTACACATTCTCGCCATTCCTTCCTGCTTTCTGCAGAACTACCTGTTGACAGTGTGACTTTTGACGGCGTTTAAACAAAAGGTTAACAGCCTGACACAGTCGCAGATACTTTCACTTCCTCGTGCTGCTTGGATGTCAGTGGTTATCTTATCAGGACGTACGCAACAAAGCTTCAAATACTCACATGTGGGCGGACACAAAGAGCGTTAATGCAATCATTTTTAGATATTCAATATTTAATTTTGTTTTCAATGCGTGACACAGGTGTTATTCCCCCCCTCGCGCATAGTGATTCTATTTTTAGAAACATGACACTGAAAGTTTCCATTTCAACCCCCCTTCCTCTCCTGTTGATGTGTATACACACACTTGTAATCATCCCAGCAACAGGAAGTGCTCGCTCAGAGGCTCTCGTGTAGCTCTACCTCTAGTGGTTACCTGACATTAATGCAGCTTTCAATCTGAAATGTCAATCGGACCGCAACCCCTCTCTGTTCGCGGATATTCAGGGAATATAATCATGTAGTAATTTAATCAACAATCAGAAAATGTTCTGTTTCTTTGCACTCTTTTTGAATTTTATTGTGAAACACGTATTGATCGCTGTGTAAAATCTCTCTCTTTGTTTCCTCTACAGTGAATGAGATCATAAGAAAGGATCTGACGGGTGTCCAGGCCAGAGGGCAGACATAGACGAGGGACCCCAGCAGGAAATGACAACAGCTAACACCCCCCCTCCCATCCAACCCTGAGACACACAGACAGACACACACACACACACACACAAACACGCAGACTTCAACCTTCCGAAGAGGTGACGCACATCCGCCAACAATCAGACCTTCTCTTCCTCATTTTCTTTCCCTGCCGTACAGATACAGAAATATCAGCTCCCAGCTGCTGTGTTTGCTTTGGATGCTTTCCTGCAATAAACACAACTTGTTCGAGCCTTAACGTCAGCACCCAGCAGGTTTCCAACAAAACGATGAGAAACACCAGGGGAATGTGCCTTATTGTTTCGACTTTCCTTTCTAGTTGAAGTTCGGATTCAAGTTTGTCTTGTTAAAAAGATTATAAGAACAGGGATACATGTGTTCCCTAGTATTGAATTTGCCGTGCTGCCTAGGCAATAAACTCACACGAGTTGAATGATGGTTCTGTAGCATACGACCGTTTTCAAGTGTGTGAAATTTCGAATTGAAGAAAAAAAATAGCTAAATCAACAGCCCAAATACAATTTATTAAATATTCGTCTTGGCCAAAAAGCTTGCCATATCCTTGTATAATTCTTCTTGCACATGTCATGTCTGTGTGTTTGTTCATATGCAGTTTTACAATGAAAAGATCGTCCTAAGCTTTACATGCTGATCATCTCATCTTTAAGCACAGTCCTCTAATCTAAAGCGACTGCCTTAATCACATACAAATGAACTATTGTGACGCCTCCTAATATGCACTGTTTTCAATAACAGGGGGTCAATGTTATTACTTTTTTTTTTACATATATATATAATATTTGAGTCATGTGAATAATGTACCATTTTATATTCATAAAATAAAATATATATTGCCTTATATTCAGGTGATGATGCCAGAGTGGCGTCACGGGGGCCTGTGATGCTGCAGCGATAGCGTGGGTCTGCATTTTTAAATGATTTCTGATGATGCTCTATTTGATTTTTTTTTTTCTCGTCAGTCTTGCATTTAAAGATTATTTAAAAATGTATCGGAAGTTTGGCTCATGCAAGCAGAAGTAAGAGATTTTGTACACTCAAATTGAAAGGATGTCGTTTTGCTTTGTTTAATCTCTGTTTTATATGTTTCGCTCTTAAAGCTGATTATTAAATCTGTGGCTGCGTCCACAGTCAAAAACAAAAATATGCCAAAGCTTATGTTGTGTGTATTGATGTGTGTATAGTTTTTTTTTTTTTTTTTTTTGTAGTCCGTCCATAACGACAATCAGTATACTCAGAGCTAAATGCCTGCCTATGCAGAAGCTTCATGCTTGCTGATGTAAAGAGCACACGTTTAATTTTCTATACCTGTCATTATGCTTTAAACATACCGTAAGCACAATAGGGAAAAAGTACAGTGTGCATAACTTAAGTGCTAACACAGCTCACTTCACTGAAAAGAAAGTAGTTTAAAGAGGTATTTTTGTAATGTTGTGATATTTCACTGCCTGAATTGGATTATATCAAAAGTGCCATTTTGTTTGATCGTTAAGAGAAAAATGTTGCAAATGAAGCAAACACACGATAGACCTTTAAAACATACGACTGAATCTCAAGAGTTGATTTTATTTTGTGTTATCAGTCAAGCCAATACTAATCTCTTAATGATATTTCTCATCGAGCCAGTACAGCACAAGTGCATTTGACATTTCTTGAATGTAATCTATATGAAATAGTTTTTTTCCCCCTTTTCTGTAAATAATAGACACAAAGTGTGATTGTCCATGTTTTACCGTTAAGTTTGAGTAGACTAATATAGAAACAGTTTGTTGTTTATCTATGTTTTTACATGTCTCTAGTGCTTTTAATATACACAATGTTATAGCTATCATCACATATTTCATGTTTTATTACAATGGAGAACTGAAGGGAATTACAATACATTACCTAATAGGTTATATTTTTTGTCTATGCATTTGTTATTATTATTTTACAATCCTTAAAGAAATCTTTGGTCATGAAGAGGTTATTAATACTGTCTTATTTTATTTTTCAGTGTTGATAGTTTTCATGTATTTTGTCTCATCTTGCGTCTACTACAATTTGCGCCTCCTTTAAAAAAAAAAAAAGTTTGTTTCCTGCTATTTTTGTATCCTTAAAAAGTAGCAATAAATAATAACCATATACGTCACGATTGTCCTTGTTTCATTGAATACGTCCTCCGCAGTAACTCTCATGAACGATTATGAAGCATTACCTTAAAGGTTAAGTTCACACAAAAATGAAAAGTAGGTCATTACCTGCTCAATGATGGAAAATAAGGTGAAGTTTTTTAAGGCCCCAGAACATTTCTGGAGCTTCACAGCAAAACAGCCTCGCATCATTCTACTGCACAACTGAAGTAGAAAAAAAACTGTAATCAAGGTGTCCGGATTGAATCCCAAATTGATATGTAGATATGTTATTTACACAGTTTATAAAGCTGAAATCTCCACTGGAACTGCTAGGCTGAAAGTTGAGGGTGTTACTTCAAAACAATTTGGGATTTTGGGGCTTCCAAAAACTTCAATATGTAAGAATTTTTGTTTAAAACATTAAAAATGAACCATAAACATCAACAGAATGTGAAGAAATAGTTTAGGACCTGAAAGCCTCTCACTACCAGTGATCAGAAGGTCCTGTGCTAGTGGTGTAATAGCCTACTCTCTGGCTAGCTTCAAGGCTAACTAAGCTAACAAGCAATCAGTAGCTAAACAGAAGACAGTTAGCAGCAGTTAGCCACTCTGGTGATATGCTGCCCCCTTTAATAAAAGTCCCTATCCACTTTAATTTGTTTAGTGCAACGCTGCAGTGCTGTCCCGCTCTGAAACTTTAGAAATGTGTTGTGGACTACAAAACTTCTCCCAACTTTCCATCAGCATGGGGACGAATCTGAAATGTCACTTTTAGGGTGAACTTATCCTTTAAATGAGCCCCGGGTCTTGCCAGATGGATGAGACAGCTCATAGGTGTCCCTTCTCTGCCTACGCTTCCATTTACGAGAGGAAACTTGAAAATAAGTGAATCCAGTAGACGGTGAGTCATCGAGTGACCCCCCTCCTGTCCTGAGGCAGCAGCAGACGGGCTCACGGGAGACCCAAAATATTTGTTTATAATTTACACAGCATTAAAATACCCGGAGCTTAAAGTAAAAATGATGTGCTGTTTACACAGGCGCACGTGTCCGAGTACAGTACACACACAGTTCCAAACACTGTTCCTCCCCTCAAATAGCAAACAACAACAAGAAGGGGACTCACATGCCCGGAGGCTGTGGTTGCCATGGAGACGGCTTGTTTGGTGCTCGGTCCCCGTGTCAGGAGGAGGGCTCTGTGAATGAACCTTGTGTTCAGGAAGTCTCTGGTTATGACATCACCATGGGAGAAAAAGCAGCACGTGGGCCTCTCTTCATGAGCCGTCTCATACAGCCCACTCATGCAGATATGCCACGATGACTCATGCGCCCTTTAGCAACTCGATGGTGTAATGAGTTCGGACTGCACACAGATTTACTGTGTGAAATCGGACAAGAATGAGCTGCATGATGAGCTTGGCATTTCATTCAGATCACTTTTGTGTTGTTTCAGAGACGACTGAGCTCATCCTGACATGGAGGGCACCGAGCTGTAACCGGGCCACAACATCGGCATCGACCTCAACTCAAATCAGATCCCACACATGAAGTGATGAACTGGATGTTTCATTTGTTGTGTTGGACCAGTCTTTTATTCCACCTCGCAGGTGTCAGGATGATGATGTGCGAAAAAGCCAGTAAAAAGGAGAATATTAAAGAAGTGAAGGGGTCAGCTGCAGAGCAACAGTAGAATGGGCTGTTTGTGTGGAATAAAGATGACTCTGTCTGTTTGCAGACACTTCTGCAAACGCCACATCATTTTTTCTGAGACATGAGTCAGTTTCCTGGGCTTCAGGTGTGTCAATGCCCTGCTGAATTCTTAAGTAGTCTACCCAGCTTGTTAGGTGGAGGACAGACGGGGGACATTTGCACGAAAACATACAAATACATGCAGCAGCTGGAATAAACCTTTAGGGACGGAATGGTGCCATTGTTCACATCTGCATGCAGTTTCCTCCCCATTCACTGGGGCTGAAAACTTCAAAAGTTTAAACATAATCTCAGTTTGACCCGTGAGAATCAGAGCTGTCTGAATCAATTCAGAGGGAAAAGTGCAGGACACAGCTTTATGAGAACCTGTACTTGAGAAAAGCCAGACACTGAAACACTGCAAGTGCACGCAAGCTCACGTTCATGTCTTGTATTATAGTGACAACTAGTGTAGCAAGAGGAAACTGAAAAGTCAGTGTTGAGCTCAGCTGACCGCCTGCAGGGGGAGACAACAACCGGTGAATGTAAGTCAGCGAGAGGAGCTGTTGGACCAAACTCCACCGGAATCAAGAGCGCTCCCTCTGTTGTGGACTGATGGGAACACTTCAACACTGTGTATTTTTACCACTGAACTGGCAAATTCAATCATTTCTGAATTGCAAATTGAATCCACCGAGGCACATATCAGCAGCTAACAAAAGCTCCTTTGTTAAAACAGCTGTACGCTTTATTTAGCTCCTCTAAAGACATTTCAGCACCTGCAGTGTGTTTCACACTGGAGTGAAACTCTGGGTTTCCTGCAAGTCTGAGCACAATCGTTCTGTTAAAGGCAGAGCCACTGAATGCAACACGTGAGCAAATATAAAACAAAGAAAGCCCGAATTGTGCTGCTTTTTAGCCGAGGCGCAGTTTCTTTTGGATTAGGACGGAGCATGGAAATGATATAAAGGAGCAGACAAAAGAGCAAAAACAGCTTTGTGAAACATTGTGGAGCCTCTTTATCTTCCGCTGCTGGTGTGCAGTCATTTGGGCTTTGAAAGTAAATTTATGCGTTTGTGGGGGCTAATGTTAAGCGAGAGTTGCTGCATTAAAATAACAATGAATTACATAATTAGAATCATGACTTTAGCCTCAAAGCACCAGCCAGTGTGTCTTATGGACCGGAGGAGAGGTGTTGACAGAGGGTCTCGTATGCTGTACTGATTGTAAAGCCCTTTGAGGCAAATCTGTTTGCGCTAAGGGGGGCAGACCACTTCAACTGAACACATTTTACAGCCAGCACAACAAAGTAAGGCATTTCTGAGGTCCAAATCAGACATGGAGTTACAGTCATGAAAGCACACGATAGAGAAAAAAAGCCTGATGAGGTTGTTCTGACCAATTATGATACATTGGTAATGTCATGCTGGAGCAGAGGAGATGGACCCAAAAGCAGGAGATGGCAGGATTCAGGACAAAGGCGACACAAGGAACATCAGGATGTGGGGAACGTAACAGATGACTCGACACAGACTGAACTGAAGTACAAACTGAACTAACGAGGGGATGAGGTGCAGGTGGAGCGAGGCAGAGACACACAGGTGAGGGTAATGAGTGGAAAAAAACACCTGGAACACGGCTGGAAGGTGGCGAAAAAGAAGAGGTGTGGTGGGAACGCCGACTGGGGAGGAACACGGGGAGCAGGGACCGGCTAATGACGGAGATGCAGTGCAGGTGTGACGGGAACGCAGACTTTTACAGAGATTCAAATTCCTTCACAGGCTGTCTGATAATAATTGATTCGACTTGACAGTCAGCTTTGCAAATCGGCTCACAACATGTCACAATGGCAGGCAAGTATTCAATTGCCAAACGATGAAAACGTCCTCATGCCGAGCACACTTCACTAAACATTTTACAAAACAAAAGCAGCGAGCCATCCAAAAACGGTCCAAACGGTTCGAATGGCCCCTCGTTGTCTATTATAATCAGTCGGTGAAAAGCCACTCCTGCTGCAAGGTGAACAGTGACATCAGCCCTGAAGTGGCCCTGATGCTCATTAAGTCAGAGGAAACAACAGGCTCGGGGTGGTGAATACAGCTGCCGCCCACCAGCAGCAACACGAGCAACACACCGCTCCATACTTCATTTCTTCACTTCCCTCCAACGGCGCTGGTGTCAAGAGTTTACATAATGCTTCCATCTCGCTGCAGTCTGCGCCTGACAAGGGGAGTAATTGGGAGAAAATCTTCATTTTAAAAGGAAATAAATGATCTCATTGATTTGTACAGTAAAAGGTGAATATTGGAAACTGTAAAGCTGCTGCATCAGCAGTTTTTTTTTGGCGCCGTGGTGCTGCAGAGTGATGTTTTATTACAGTAATAATAACACGCTCGCATTAAACCTCACAGATGTCATGAATCTGCTTCCCTTGAATTATTCCACGGGAGTTATTTAGTTTTTTCTTTAGTTTTTTTTTTTCTTTTGTGCAGAGTTCCCCTAAACATGTCTCACATATCTGCTTCGCTCTCTACTGTAATTTCCTGTGTTTCCCAGAATTACATACAGCAACTGCCAGTGGGCGTGAACTTGTTGCCTTTAATCAAAGGTGGGTGTTTGTGCGTGGGTGCAGGCAAGGTAGTCGACCAGTTTCTGAGCAGTGTGCCGTGTGTATTATGATGGCCTCACCCTTCACACGAAACATACAGCGCGCTATTGTTGGATTGCATTGTTGATGGGAAAATGGTTATCTGCGGTTGTTCAATAATGGATTCCTCTTGTTTTGAGCAAAAGAGTGAATCCAGCCAGAAGCTCTTTGTTTTGCCTCTACAGATGAACAGGTTTTCATAACTGAGGTATCAAAAAAAAAACAAGAAACATTTGTTTTATACAAATTTGCACATTCATGGACTCCAGAGGTTGAAGCCGGCAGACTTTGGCAACACTCCGACTTTTCATTAAGCATCACTAGCAGGTTTAAATTGACATTAATCTCGTGAAATATCTCAACACCTACTCGATGGATTGGCACAAAATCATGTTCATATGATGAGGGTTAGCGGTTAGGGTGATCCCCCGGCTTTTCCAGCACCACGATAAGATTGACATTTGTGCTATTTTGAGAAATGTTTTGACAGCTACATTCTCATCAGCTTTGTGTAGTTATATCTGTCTCTCTTGATAAAGAAACCTAGATTGATTTAAAACGCGGTGTGTTGGATTTAGTGGCATCCAGTGGTTTTGGTTGCGGATCGCAACCAACTGAAGACGCCGGCTGCTACAAACACGAGAAATTTGAAAGTTTGGTTTGTCCTTTTTGGGCTACTGCAGAAACATGGTGGTGCAACATGGCGGACCCTGTGGAAAAGGACCTGCTCCCTCCGTAAATAAACAGAGCTCGTTCTAAGGTAACAAGACACAATTGTTAGCTTCAGGTGATTACCAGGAAATCTGCCAATAGATTGTCTTAAAATCTACACACTGTGGCCTTTAAATTTGAGATTTAAAACTCAACTGCTTGCATGCTAACATGCTAAAAACCACGATGGTGACTGCAGAAAATATGACCTGCCATACATCAGCATGGTAACACTGTATTATGTGTTGTTTGTTGACAACTCAACAGTTTGTTTCTAGACATCACAGAAGCAGTTTCATATTGATGGTGTGTGGAGTTTGTTTTTTCTCCCACTCCTCCTGTTACCGTCTAATTTGCTGCCGTACCGAGAGTGTTTTTTATGTATCCAGCATGAAGCGCTGCCTGTGAGTCAAATTACACCCAACTCTGTCATCATGGCTTCTCATATTTCATAAGCACTCAGCTGCAGGGACGTCTCAGTGGAGAATAAAAGTGGCATCGTTGGTTTCATCTCAGAAATTAAACCGTTTACCAGCTACTTTCCTGCTACATGCAGTCCAGCAATCTCTCTCTGTCTCTCTCTCTGATAATCTGTTGGCGTCACAATTGTTGTCCCCAATTTCACAAGACGTCCCCGATGAGTTGGTCTTTATTTTAAAAGTAACACACAACACAAGAAATAATTCCTGTGCTGAGGTTAGATTCCCAGCCTGAATTATTGTTATTCCAGTCTGCTCCTGCATACTTTTGGCCTGGTTATTTCCTGTTTTATGTGTCACATTTCACGTTCTACTTCCTGCCTTTGTCTGTTTTCTCAACCTTTATGCTCCCCAGCTCTTTTGTTTAATAAATTGTGTTTTCTGCTCACATTCCTCATGTTTGTGTAGTTTTGCACTCACTGATTTCTGTTTTGTTGCCTGAGTTTTGACTTTTCTTTTCCTATTTTTGATTTTGTATTTTTGTATTTGTTTGTTTCGGCTGTACTGAAACTCACTTCTGTTTTCGGTTTGCCTGCCTTCGTCTCTCCATCTGGGTCCTTACAAGTTTGCTACAGCGACAGTCTTGGATGATTACAATCACCCATCATCAGGTAAAAAAACAGCCCTTCTTTGTGTTTAGTTATAATTATTAATAAGTCATAAAATGTCGGCATGCTAACAGGATGACGATGATGGTGAGCAGGATAAACACTACCCCCCCCTAAATGCCATCACGTTAGCATGCCGACATTAGCATTTAGCTCGAATGAAAGAGTCTCATTGACCATAAAAATATCCATCTGCCGAGTTGAGAACAGACACCGAGGGCCTCCTGTTCCTCCGTCTCACTTATACATTGAGTCCAAGACCTCATTAACATCCAGCAGAGACTGTGTCTGACGGCACGGATCTGAGTCCAAATGGTGTGAATAACCTTGTACATGAATACATAGCACATTTTTAATGACAGTCTGAGTCGCAGTTTGGAGAGAAATCAAATGGCTTGTGCTAACTTCCCATGAGAGACCCCGGTTGGCCCCGAAAACAAACACTTGAGCAAAATGAATGCACATCTTGTAGTTCAGGGTTCACCCTGAGAATAATTTAATGACTAAGTAACGACATCTGGTCGCTGCTGAGTCAAGATCTTTTATCTCAGGGAGTTTCCTGCAGGACAGCCTTGTTTTTTTAACTAGGAAATAGTGGAGATTTGTGTTATGATGCTGAGATATTCTGAAAGTTTGGGTGTAATTACCATCCAGCCAACATGAAGAAGGAGCGATGTTATACCAGTAGTATATAGCTGATGATAACTATCATCATAGAAACCCATCAAAGAAACAAAGGGACCCTGTTAAATGGCACACAGCAGAGCAGACAGAAGAAGGCCTGCACAGACTGCACAGTGAGCGGAGCTGTTATTTTTGCACAGCTATAATCAAAGCCACAGTGATCAACAAGACCTGCTGAGTTATAAGCTGACATCTCCTCAACGCTGACAGCAGACGTTGACTTCTCGCACTCCCAAGCAGACTCACGGACGGCAGAGAGCTGGAACAGAAGGACAAAAAGAGAAGGGAGCGAGGAAAAAAGGGACACCAGCGTATTTATGTGTTTTACTCCCAGTGCGATTCAGATTTCTTTTTTTTTTTTTTTTTTTTAATCACTTCCGTGCCTGATCACCAAAACAAAGGGGCTCCAAATAATGCTGAAAACAAGAAGAGAGCAGGGACCAGCCATACTGCAGTAATGAACCCTGACTAATTGGATATTCAGTTAATCAAAGCCCTTTGACAGCAACAAGTCGCATTCAGTGTTCAACCTAAAGGGAGCGATTAATCCTCAGCACTGCCCTCACTTTAATTAGAAATCAGATTGGATGCGGGCATTGTGTATTTGATGAAAACCGGCAGAGAGATTTTGGATTTTATATATAACTAAAATCACTTCACGTCTTAAAGGACAAGCTACAAAATCCCGTAGTTGGAAATAGCTTCTTTTTTTTTCCCTTTTGTGATTAAAGCAGTTCATATACGTGCATCACATGCCTTTACATATCACATACGCTCTCCAACTCATCCTTCAACTCTGTCACATAGCAACAACATGGTAGCCATAGAAACTGAATTAAACTTTACGTGTTATCTTTAGCGGCGAGAATTCTTTATATAGAAATGGATAATTTTGCGAGGCTAATTCCTCGTGTTTGCCTTTGCTGCCTCATGTACTCAGTCATGTTCTGTTTTTAGTTGTATTCAAAGTCTGAAGGGGATTTTCAGCCGAGGTCTATTCCTGACGCACTTGTGCTTTTGTGACAGGGAGAGTAAAGTTGTTTGTTGACCCTGGAAACAGCAGTTGACTAAAGTATTGTCACCACGAGGGTCCAGCAGGTTCAAGTGACGTCCTGGAGCTTCCTGAGCAGATGTTTATTATCACCGTACGGCTGAGATCTTCAATCTGAGTGCTTTTTTGGCCACTTGGGAGCAGCGGAAACAGGTTGTGAAAACAAAACTGATATTGTTATTACCTCTTAAGTTGATCTGGTGGGCCTGTGTGCAAATACTTGCTTAATTTGGGCATGTCACAACTTTGAGTTGCAACTGATGATTAATCAAAATGAGCTTTCAATTCCAATCTCTGAATACAAAGGCAGTATTGGCAGTAATGGCAGCTTCGGTGATACAGATGTTTCAGAGATCCTTTACTGATTTCTTTGAGAAGAGAGTTTACTCTTGGGGACAATCTAAACTGAACTAATGGGATGACAATACTAGAGACCCTTAATTTGGGGTGTCACAACTTTGAGTTATAGTCCTAATAAGACATGCGACACCTGCAGCGACTAGAGACACAATTGTATTATCACTTCATGAATATTATACTTTTAATACTAATCCTTTTTAACTTCTGGTCTTTGTTGGCTCTAACCTGAAGATTTTAAGTTAATTTCCAAAGGAGAAATTGACAAGAATTAAGTAGATTGACGTGAGGTTGCACTCTGTACCTGACACTTGCTGCTTGCAGTCACTGCTTCACGCTGGCACATAAAATCTCCAGAGCCCGAATTAATGAAGTTCCCTTAACCCCGTGGTCTTCAGCGCTCATCCTCCGGAATTGGTAGACAGCTTTTTTTTTTTTTTTCTTCTATCCAACAGCTCCATAATTATAACTAACCTCCATCCACGGGTGTAAAATGCTCCGTGATTACATGACGACAATGAAGGTCAGCAGGGCTCTGAATCCTTGAAACCGCTGCTCTCATCCAGTCACAAATTGGGATGGCGCGCCGTAGATCATGCAAATTAAGGGAGTTATATTTGCATAATTACATCAAAATAAAGTCTCGTGATTCAATGCGAATCAATCTCATTCTGAAAACACCTCCGTTCAGACACCGTGGGGCTCGGTGTGCTGCTGGCGACTGACGCAGGCCGAGAATGTCAAGTGCACTTTGTGCTGTTTTTCTTTTTTTATCCTTGTGTCTTTGAACATCTGGGTCTTCAAAGAAACTTCTAAGGTAGCTCTTTTATAAATAGGCCCTCATTGCCTCCCTGGTCGCTGACCTGTGCACCAGAGTCACCTTTCACACCATTTTCAAGAGGATGTACAGTACGCATTTCTCATTTTCACAACTCCCCCAGACATCAGATGAGTCCTGCTGCTCCCCGTGAAGCCAAAGGCCATCAGCTGCTCATCGTTAGGAGGATGAGAGCCTTAAAAGCTTGCTGCACAGTTGGAATCCACACTTTCTTGCGCAGAGCAGTTTCTTCTGAAGAAATCAATTTTTCTTTTTGTCCTGGGGAACAGTGGATGAAAGCAAGCTAAAGGCAGCTCGGGCAAAGAATGACGGATGAAGATCTGAGATTTCACAAGTTAACATTCTTATTTGAGAGAGCAGAAAAGCATGAAAAAGTATTTTCATACTATAGTTACGAGAGGAATTTAATTCAAGAGGAAAGCACTGGATTTACTGTAAGAATTAGATCAGCGTAGTTTAGCTTGTAGAGAACATATAGGCATAATCTTACATAACTGTAAAACACGATTAATGTCAGACAGTCGTTCAGGCTCAGAGCAGGAGACTGTGAAGAGAAAAGAAAAAATTATAGAGAGAAAAGCACTCAATTTTAGAGCTAACCTGAAAACCAGCCACAATCACAGGTAATTGGTAAGCTTACGCAAAAACTAAAAGTTGAGTCAATGTATGCCTGGTGTCAGAAACCAAAATTACACTCCGACTGCTCCGAGCGGTTGCTAAACGTTACAGTATAATGGCGTCTGGAAACACTGTCATCCCCTCGATTTCACCACTCAGATTTCTTTTCCACTTTTCTTTTTTTTTTGTCCCGTCATTGACTGTGTTTCTGTGCGTGATCCACGTAAAATATTTAAAAGACAATTTTGACACCAGATGAAAGAGTAAAACAGTGAATGCAGCTTAAACTACAGAAGGCATCGCTTGTGCTGAAAAATGGAGTTATGAATGAATGAATGAATCGTTTATTTATTCAGGGAAGGTCAATTGAGAGTAAGCTCTCTTATCCAATGACGCCCTGAGTACAAAATACATGAAAACACACAATATGATCATAACTTACAATTACAAACAGACTGCAGAGCATTGAACAACAGGCACTTGAAACTATCTAAATGAATAAGATGATTTAGCTCAAAAGCACGTTGTAAGTCATTCCACTTCTGAGGGGCATAGACCTGAAAAGCAGTCTTCCCCAATTTGGTCCTTACATTGAGAATGTTTAAAATCAAGGAGTCTTGTGAACGAGTGTGCAAATTACAACTTCTAAATGAAATAAAATTGGTGGGATAGTCGGGTAAAACATGCAGTGGGGCCTTGTAGATAAAAATCATGCAGTGCTGTTTCCTCCTTACAGATAAATGGCCATTCAACTTTGCCGTAAACAACACAGTGATGAGTTCTAAACCCCGTCACCTGTAATCAAACGAGTGCAGAACGATACACAGCATCCAGGGGCTTCAGAGTTGAGAGAGCAGCATGCATGTAGATGACATCGGCATAATCTAGAAGAGGTAAAAAAGTGGCCTGAACAAGTTGTTTTCTACATTTTAAAGTAAAACAGGCTTTGTTACGATAAAAGAAAGATAATTTACTCTTTAGTTTTTCAGTTAGCTCATAAATATGAATTTTAAAAGACAGCTTATCATCGATCCAGATGCCCAGATATTCGTAATCGGAAACCCTTTTAATAGGAGTCCCATTCAATGTAGAGATACTACTGTTTATAAGAGAAGAAGGTGACAGTCTTGTGAATAACATGCATTTTGTCTTCTTGGGATTAAGAAGTAATTTGAGGTCAGTCAGAGCTTGTAATGTGAAAATCGGACTGTAGGTTTCTTAATAGCTAGATCAGCAGAGGGGGCGACTGAATAGATGATATCGGCATACAGATTAATTGTACTATTTGCAATTCCAATACTAAAATCATGCATATACAGGGTAAATAAAATAGGGCCTACAATGGATCCTTGAGGAACCCCTTTTAATACACTTAAAAAGTTTGATTGATAGCATCAGGTGACAACTTGAGGAGAACGAATGCAAAGGCCTGCAATTCTTTGACAGTGAAGTTAGAATTTGGACCATTTTCTATGTAGGAAGCTGTCTTGACAATAATGACCCATTGAGGGAACAGAGAGCATTCACTCCTTCACCTCTTTTTGTGGGAGCAAAAACTTTTCCATTAAAAAAAGCAATATCTGCAGACAGCTGTGAGACTGTAAAAGAGGCTTGTGGTGATATTTGTAACTGTAATGTATAAGATGAAGAATGAAAATGGAAAAGCTTTGTTCTCGTTGTCTTATAAACTCTTTTCGTAACATTGTTTCGCTTCCCCCTTCAAACACACTGGATCATATGAATAAAAAAGTGAAGTGAATAGAGACTCATGCTAAAGTGTAACGTGGTGAAGCAGGCACACTAACAGACGTCTGACATGTTATTTCAACATGTCAAAGCAGGAAAAAAACGCAGGTGTAATTATTAACCTCATTCAAAATGAATAATCCCATTAGGTGTGTGTGCTTCCGTAATGTTATTAGTTCCACCTGGGCTGTTACAAGTCAGAATGTCCACATAAAAATCTATTATTAAAGATTTCCTCATCATAAACTGTTCAGATAGAAAAGAACCTTTTAAGGAACTAAATCCAGTTCGGCTTTCTTGTTGAAGTTATGATTTTGTAGTTGCAGTGTTCTTGCTGAGGAAATGAAATTTATAACATTAATAATGGCTGGTCCCCGAATTTGTTATGGCGCATGCTGACTCACTGGAGAGGCTTCCTGGGCAATTTAAAAATGGAACATTTGTATTGTTCCTCCTGCTCTTTTCCTACTCTGATAAGTCAAAATGAAGTCTACCGCTGCACGTTTTTTTGGTGTTTTGCATTTAGAGTGTCCTGAAACGAGGGACATGATTGTGTCGAGAAAAAAAAAAAAAAAAGAAGCTTTTTCCAGCTGTTCAACTGAGCTAAAAAGAAAAATGGAGATTATTATCATTACCTCTGACCGAGCCCTGTAATTCTGGAAGGCAACATTTCCTCGTGATACATGTCAGATGAATTAGCGTTGGGATAAACAGCAGACGCAGATCTGAAAATCTCAGCGCGTGTATAAGCCCGCTAATGGTATCCTGTGCTTTAACAGCAATTTAAGTGCTAAGATTAGCCTGCTAAGGGAATCAAGAGCGGAGCCGTGCAGGTCAAACTGAACATACAGTCTCTGGAGAGGAAGCAGGGAGGAAAGGAGCCGTTTGTCCATAGCAACGGCAACAAGGAATAACACGGAGATGAACGTAGGAATCATTATTCTGCAGACAGAAACCGTGCGCTAGGCTAAGACCTCCTGCTATTTTTGGTGTCGTGTGAACTCCTGACATGTGATACTGAAGCGGCAGATATGTGGATATGATATAACCGTGCCAACTGTGTTTTCCCGCATTGTTTTATTTGCGAGGCGGTGATATAATTGCGGTCTGTCATCGGCAGATGCGGCTCTTCGGGATGCCGCATTCAAAGACGTTCTCACGGTGTCATGCCGGCCAAAAGGGTTTTTACAAGAATTATGAATGCTGAACAATGTATTTAGATTGTGTTATTATCCTCCTGGCTGTGAGGAGCAGAAACACACTGAAGGGGATTATACTTTAATTACAGTCTCAGCTCATTAAACTCTGAAGCACTAATTATTTCCTAACTTGCGTTTTTGTTCCGTCGTCCCCGCTGAATGTTAAGCACTTTTAAGCAGTTTCTGCAGCGGAAATGTTGGGGTTTTTCCTCGAGTCTGTCAACACACAGCTTTCTGCTGCAAAATGTGCGAATTTTTTGTAGAGGGTAAAGCAAGAAAATGTTTTGAAAAAGCTGTGTTTGACACCCTGACTTTAGGTAGAGGGTGTTAATTTAAGTAATAAAAACTATGGCGAGAAATGGTCGTCAGCGACCCTCCTTGGATGACTAAGACGAGAAGATGACAAGCGGAAAACAGATCCTTAAAAATATGATCAAAAATAAATCTGTGGGCGTACAAGCCTAATTGAATTAGTTTACAGAGAGACAACATTTTGATGAAAAGTTCCGACGCTGATAAAGGATTATCTTCTGTACAACTTGTGATTTCTTATCCGTACAGCAGCATTTTGAGAGCTTTCATATGGCACACGGATACAGATATCATCTCAGACTCAAACAAATGTGCATGTAGCCTGGGCCTAGGTTTATTAAAGTTGCTGTTTATATGAGGTATATATAGAAACACGTCTGCCTCAGGTGGCAGGTAATGTGCAGGAACAAAATAAAAGCTGTCGTGTGCAGCAGGAGCAGGTTGGACCCTGCTGTCCTCTCAGAGTGGCAGCATGAACTCTCATCTTTTCTTGAGAGAAACACCTCACAAGAAGACCGAGACCTGCACTGTAATGAACTCGTTTCAGCTTGTCAAGTACAATGTGACAGCTAAACTACAGAGTGAGAGGTTCTTAATCTGTGAACAGTGTCACGTGGTACTGTAAGATGGTAGGTGTCGTAGCTTTTGTAGCTCCTGTGATGTGAAGACAATATTAATTTTGATAATTTGTATTGTTATGAAATGGTGCAGAGACGTGGACTGGAAGTTGTTGTGACTTTAACTCAAGTCGACTCGAGACAGTAGCCATTTTTAGATAGAAAAGGCGGCACATTTGCTCCAAGGTAAGGACGGCAATGTGCCGGCCTGTCTTTCTAAAACGGAGGCGTAATATTCCTCCTTTTCCAAAAGCCGCCTCAAAGGTAGGCGTAAACATGTGACCTGACGTGAAGCTCGAAGTTGGGCTGTGAACAATGACAACAAATATGACTTCAAAATACGAGCTTTACATTGCACCCCATTGGAGTTTAGAACTGGGTTCTTAGCGGGGGGCTTTTAATTTGAAAGTAGCGACCGTTCCTAGCTTGCCGACACAACAACAAGCTAACACAACCAAACAGCTACAGAGACCGAGGAGACGCTAGCATCTCCTGGATCTCAGCGGCTGTCCGGTTGCTCATCTTAATGTCCGCGGATGAAGTGAAAGACTGACTGCTGTGATCAGCTGTTTCCTGGTTTTAAAACTCCCCGGCTGTGGGTCGCACAACAGTGCAGGTCATTGACACCTCCGCCCACCTCACGCAGAGGCCGGCACATTGCCGCCTCGTTTTTAGATAGCAAGCGAGGCAGAAATAAATGTACCCTCTGAGGCTGAAAATTGGTGGACCAAAACAGACCCCCAATTTGCCGGCCTCTGTCTAAAACCGCGGACCGAGCCGTCAAAAGGACGGGCAAATTGGCGGCTCGGTGCCCTGTCTAAAAACGGCTACTGTTTTGATGACCTACAACCAGACTAGTCAATAAAAATATATGACATGAGGCTCAACTTGAAATTGGAAGATAAAGACCTGTGACTTTGACTTGAGACATAATGACTCAATAACTGATCTATATTCAGTTTATGTTGTCATTTCAGTTCCAGGCAAAGTGATAGCAATTCAAGACATTGTTTCCAAACCTGTGAGCCTGAAACCACTGGATATTTATTCAAGGAGATCTTGGGACAATTTCCAGCTGTGGCGACAAAAAAATTATATTTTTGATGAGAAGCTGGGACCAGCTGTGTTTTGGTGGTAAAACTCAATATTCTGACCAATCTTTGAGGCATCTCAAGCAGTGTACTGTATGTGGTGACCAAAACGAGAGCTTTGTCACAAGATAGAATATAAACTTGAACGGTAGAATTGAAACATTCCAACATAAAGAAACGTAATGTTAACCTATCCTGTCCGTGGTTTGCAGAAACGTACATTGCCAACATTTATTCTGCTGATTGTGTTCAGTCACAAGTGTATAGCTTGAAGTCTGTCATGATAGATTTGTGAGATCAGATGGTTATGTGAGCTCGCAGATCATCATAATACCTCGTCCGTTCTCTTTTTACTATAGATACTGTAAGACTGACTTGACTTGACAAGCTCGAAAAATGGCAACGGCCTTGTGTGAGACTCAGACCAGGTGATGATCAGATAATGTTTTTCCCTCTTCACCAGATATAAACCTTCTACTTGTGATTTTCCTGCCGCTCTCTGCAGCTCGCCTCCTTTTACTTCTTGAATTTTCTGTCTTGTGACTGAGATGCCCCGATGCCTCCATTGATTTGCTTGCGGAGACTAAGAAAAAGGAAGAAACAAGCAAAACTCGCTCTTTCCACCTTCAGAGGCCAGCTCACCTGGCCAACAAAACGTTCCAGCGTCGGTGAGAGGAGACGAAGGTGTGCTTAGTCATCCTGCCAAACTCAAAGGCAGGGGCACGGCTTCAAAACTGTGGGAGTTGAGGGTATTCTTCGGATTTGTTTGGAAAAAATCCATCTCCAGATATCCTCTTTCATGGTCGGCGTGCGAGGGGATGACGCCTCTTGAGATTTCAAACTCCACGGCTCGGTGCGTCATTGCACACTGAACGAATAATGACACAGTATTCAAAGCACAGGTCCCACATCGGCCTCATTCACAGCACGAGAACCACACGTGTTCTGGTCTGGCGATAGTTGGAGAGGTCTCAGTGGTGTGTTCATGTGTTCAGCGATGCCTGTAGCTGACATGTTTGCTGAGTGTGAAGAAACTTGAGACTTGGTTGATGATCCACCATTCAACCACAATCCATCAGATATACGTCATGACTTTTTGGGCAGAATGTGGTGACTGAGAAATGTAAAACATGATCATTCTACAATAAGACTCCATGCATGAAACTGAAGTTAATTCATGCTTAAGCGGTTCAGAGGAGAGGTAAGAACTCGCCTGCATTATACGTATGACTGCGTATTGGTCAGATCAGTCATTTTCTGGAAGTGCTGCGATGGTTTGGTTTAACAATCCCTGTGACTCCTGACCTTTGCTCACTGAGTGACAGCTCTTAAATACCACATATATCAAGCGATGACGTTCCACTGAGTCATTTCAGGAGCAGCTGCATCTCAAGAGGTGAAGCAGGTCGCCGGATGTAGTACGAGGCTCTGGACGGTTAGTAGACCAGGAGAGTGCAATATAATTACAGACAATTTACTCGTAGTGATTGACCTGGAGACTCACTTCACTCCGCCCCCCCCTCAGCTCCACGAACAGGGTCGTTCCTATAAAACTCAAGCAGTTCACGTCATGGAATGAAAATCCCACAACTGTACTCAAAATATGTTTTTAGCTATGAATGTTTGAGGCTTATTGAGCATCACAGGTTGGGTTGGAATTTTTCCCGAACATCTAAGAAGCTCCAGGGATGTTTGTATCAGTAAGATCAAATTTGAATGACTCGATGTGAAACCGAATGCGTGGAGTGATTGTGGCAGATTTGTGCCTTCACCCCGCAATTTGATTAGTCTCACTTTCCATCCAGATGGAGATATTCTCTACTTTCTACTCTCGTTTAAAAATAAGTGTAATAAAAATACACGGAGGCACTGGCATGTCTGTCAGAGTTGATAAATTTCCGGTATAAGCTGTAAAACAACTGGATTTTCTATGTTGACAACCGGATTTTAAGAGAGGCTGTTTAAATCATGTGTAAATAACAGCTGTGGTCTTTATTGATGTGTATCTGGAGATGTGTGTGTGTGTGTGTCTGGAGGGGTGTGTGTGTGTGTGTGTGTGTGTGTGTGTGTGTGTGTGTGTGTGTGTGTGTGTGTGAGTCAGTGGGGGAAGGGTTGTCATTTTTTTTTTTAAACGTGACCGATCTTGATACTACGCGCAGCTTAACTACTGATCAACCTGATTTAAAGAGGCCGCACTTGAATCCAATGAATGGTGGAATTTCTACCATCAACCTCTTCATCAGCCTCTTCGTCCAGCGGGATCTGGCTGCTTTTAAGCCTTTTTTCGTGCCCGCTGTGTGCTCACCAGAGTCTTTTTAATGGTGCTTAATAAGCCATTACTTCAAGAGGGAGATCGAGCTCGTATTTATAGATACTATCCAAACTGGTTCGCACCACAGATGGACCACTACACCTGCCAAAAAATGGGTTCGAAATAGATCCCAGGGCCTCTTCTGAACGATTGGCATTTTTAGAGCATCCTGATGGACAAATTAACTTTTCATCATATCAAGGGTAGAAATTTGTCATCACACAGATAATGTGTTATAATATCCGGGAAATGGTGAAGAAAGAAATGTTTAATTTCTGTTCACCAGGCGGCCAGAAAGACGACTCCAAATGAACGCTAACGTGTTAATGGACAGCTGTAAGCTCAACGGCTGATTCGTGAGGATGGACGACTTAAAGGAGACATATTATGTTCATGATTTTATTTTGGGCTGCTACTAGAAATGTTTGCACGCTGTAATGCTCAGAAATGATCTCATGCAGTCCAGTGCAGCAGCCACGTACTCCCCCCTCCATCTGAAACGCTCTGTTTTGAGTTCCTGTCTCTTTAAACAGTGTTGCATATAGTACCCACGAGTTCTTGTGTAAAAGTCTGTTCTGTAAATTAAGTTGTAAACCTTTAAAGACAGAGAAACAAAAGTTACCATTTTAATTAAACATTTTAATTAAACATTTTAAATGAATTTTAAATGAATTTAAACATTTAATCAAACATTTTAAATGAATTAACCACTTAAGCCTTTTAAATGGAATACAAAAAAATTCAAAATTTTTAGTAAAGTTTTAACATTTAACTTTGTACCATCCTTTTGTATCTTATACCTTTAATCTTACAAACTCAAAATGAAATATTATTTTAGCACAATCCATTTAACACAAAATCAATTAAGTCAATGCTGCAATGTGTTCCTTAATCAATCTACACAGCAGTTAAACATAAACTTGAACATATTAAGCAGCATTTCAAACACCATGAAAGTGAATAAAACATTTCATCGACCACTGGCGTCTTGATGAAAATGAAATGAAGTTGTCAAAAGAAAGGTAGTGCAGTTAAAAAGTACACATTAGCCTCCACATTAAGTGGAGTGGAAGTATAAACTAGCAGAGAGCTGAAATACTCAAGTACAGTAAAGTAGTACCTCAAAGTTGTATTTATGTACAGTGCTTGAGTAAATGTACTTAGTTACTTTCCATCGCCGTCTTTAAGCCTCTTGTCTGCTCTGATTGGTCAGCTCATGCACGCCTGAGCCAACATCTGTGTCTCCACACAGGCATAAATTATGCAAATGTGTGACATGATGACATAACTGTGATGTCAAAAAGTCTCAGAATTGAAAGGCGGGACTACTAACGAGGCGTTTCAGGAGCAGTGTTTTCTGTGGGAGAGAGCAGCTCCCGTTTAAACAGACTTTGGGCATTTCAATGTTGAAGCGCTACACGACACACTGGAGGAAAGGCAAAACCTATCAAAGCGCGATAGGTCTCCTTTAAAATGTCCTGATACGTGTCATCACACAAATCATCCAGATATTCAAATGTTGTTGTTTTTTTCAAAATTGTACACTGAACCAAAGAATTGAATGCACTGTGTGCTCAGTAACCTTCTGTTAGCGGTAGACGGATTCGGTGTTCCTCACATGTGATTAGCATGAACTGTGTGTTGTTTGAACCGACACTGTTGCCTGACAGCTGTCAGAAATAGGCTGAGGTCACACACACCTCCCACACGTTTCCTCACTGTCATACATTGTGTTCTAACTCTTCGCCCTGTGGTAGCACGTCTCCCTGCAACATATACTCATTCCCCTCTTGTTTGATTCCTGCACATACTGAGGCTGTCTTTACCATCAACCGACTCTCAAAAGAAGATACAATATTGACGCCCGCGATGCCAAATCAGCTCCGTTGTGTTTTGAGTTGGGATTATGACTGATCTCAGTCAAACAGTCACAGCTGTGCCTCTTTCGGCACCTGAACCTCCTGTGGGGTTGGATTTTTACAGACAGCGACAATCATCCATCGGTTTCTGAGCCATTTTCTGGACATTTGCATCCGTCTGTCAGCAGAAATGCTATCGTTAGAAATACAGTACATTTGAATTATCTGTGAAAAGGCACTTTTCCTCAAGTTCTGACAATGGGAAATTTTAAATTTAGATTTTTTTTTACTTGTTACTTCTACTTCAGATAGAAATATCTACTCTTCTTCATTTATCTGACATGTTAAGTTAATTTTACTGATAAAGATTAGGTACATGTTTTAAGATTATAAAATAAAATGCATTGTGTTGTAGATTAAACCCGTGGTTTCCAATCTTTTTGGTTTACACTAAAGGATAAATTCACCCAAAAATTCACCTCTCATCCCACCAGCTTCTTTCCCTTCCTGTCAACCCTCACCCGTCCTTCCTAAACCCCCTCATCCCTTGACCCTCGACCCCTTCCCCCATCCCTCGACCCCTACCCCATCATCCCTTCATCCTTCCATCCCTCGACCCTTTCCTTCCCAGCATCTAACATGTGTCATTACGTGTAATAAATTCCTGTTTTCATTCCATACAGCTTTTGGCGTGGTCTTTGTTAGTGAAAGCTCGTCCATGTAATCCAAGTCTCCAGAAGCCAAGAGCTCCCAAATTGACTTAACATTAGTTACACCTTTTTTAAAGCTGAAATCACTTCAGCCACTAAGCTAAAAGCGTTAGCATTCATCCCATCCAAAGTGGGTGCAGGAGTTTGACCGCATGTCAAGTGTGTAAATATTGTCTTTTCAAATCAGTTGGGATCTTTGGGCATCTGGAGACCGAGGAGCTGTAAGCTTTTGAGCATTTTTAAATTTATTTGAGGTGTTTTCCTGCGGTTTAAAACAAGTCCCCATTTCCTGCGGCTGCGAAGGAGACTGCTGCAACCCTGTTCTGCTGTAAAGCTCTTGAAATGTTTTGTGAACAACGAAACTAAACCCAACTTTCCAGCATCCTAAAGATGTCAATGAGTTGTTAGCAGAGTCTCCTCCCAGCTTCTCCCCATGAAAGCAGGTCATAGAAAGGTTTCAGAATCAATACAAAGATGTCCAACAGAGCTTTGATTTTTTTTTTTCTTGACCCGATCCGTCATCACGACTCCACAGATTATTCTTGTGACCCTCTGGAGAAGGCCTGAGGTGAGTTACCACTGCACTGAACTACCAAAATAAAAACAAGGTGAAACTGGCTGTGATATGATATTACATACAGTAAATCTATAATATAGGTAGTATATTTATCCTTGCTTACTTGTAATGGAGTATTTTAACAATACTGTATTGCTACTTTTACTTAAGTAAGCATCCAAACACTTGCAGATTTACAACAGCTGTTATTCTGCTGTGTGTGATGACTGCTGCAGGTTGCACGTTCACTCTTGCTGTGGTATCGACCTTCGTGCTACTGCTGGCGGAGTAACATACTTTTCCAGCCGCAGCAGGTCAGCTAATGAGAAAATTAGATGATCAATCTCATTTTCCCTCCCACACTCATTTACTTTCTTAATTCATCAGAGCCTGGATAGGGGCATGCTGAACGTCATTATGAGACCCACAAGCAGCGATTCCTAGAATTCGTCGCCATTTATTCAAAGCTTTAGTAAAAAAAAACACCGGGACAGTGAGTTATTATTGTCAAGACAACTGTAAATGACTTTTTCTTAATTAAAGTCATCAGAACTGCTGCACGACCAGCGTCAACGGCGCGTGACCAGGAGCCGATGATTGCAAAGAAAAGGCATTTCAGCTACTCTGATGATAACGGGGGGAAATAGCAGCTGTTGAATGCAATCCGTGTGTGTGAATGGAGGAGGTTGAACGTCTGTTTGCAAGGAAATAAAGAACTTTATTCACAGAATGCCTCCCACAACATATTCTCCTCGCTCTCTCTCAAACAGTGGCTGCCTCGATGGCTTTTATTCCCCTCGAATGTCTTATGAGAAGTCGAACTGTCTCATCATTTGAATGTTAAAAACCTCAGCGGGCGAGACGCAGATAGCTGAACACATTTAACGGATTTGTGAATTAAGAGCGGCTACGGTAAAGAGAACGGCAAACTTAATAAAATGTATTTTCTAATGAAGATATTTCAATTACAATAAAATGACATCACTTCTAGCTTTGAGTGAATTATCCTGCCTCTGAAGACTCACCAGTTCACAAACTGTAAAAAAAAACACAAGCTCCCACGCTGATGATCAAAATTAAAAAACTCCATAGAAAACTCATCATCTTTACGGTTTGGGATTGTTTCAACACAGGTCAGTGGGTTCATTTCACTGCACTACATTCTTCCGCAGCAGCTGTTTTTCCCCCCAAGATTCATCCCCATTGGATGTGTAATGGACATATGACATTCGTGGGAAACAAACAAAAGATGGCCAAGAATGTCCAGCACTGGTAATTCACTGCTGTCGGGAAGTGTGTTAGATATTAAGTGGAAATACATCTGATGAAGGCAGTTGGCTGCCACGCATCATAACTGATCAAAGGGAAATGCAACCAGAGTCATAGAATGTTTTACATATTGGGGAAATACACTTGCTCTCTTTCTTGATGAGAGTTTGATGAGAAGATCGATACCCCTCTCATGCGCGTTGTGAACATGAAGCTAAGCTTGTTAGCTTAGCATCAAAACTGAACACATGGGGAAACCGCGAGCCCGACTCTATCTGTGGTTTAGAGAATGCTCAGAAAGTTATATAAGGATTTATGTGCAGGACTAAATCACTTCTTGTCACCTTTAGGGAGAGAGCGTTTCTGTTTCTGCCAATTTTTAATTACGCTAAACCAACAATTTGCTGGCAGAAGCTGCATATTTACAGCATGGACGTGAGACTGGGCTCGATGTTTTTATTTGCTGTAATTATCCATGTGAAAGACAGAAGGCACATCTGAGTTGACCAAGAATATATGACTCATATTACATAAGGAAAACATCAGATTCCTTACTTCCATACTCAGCAGAAATAAATCTACATTGTTCGGAGTGGACATGTTTGTGTATTATCGTGAGAATATTTCATGGAAATCAACAGTTTGTAGAGAAGAAGTAGAGAAGCATCATCATATATCATTTATATTTGTATATATATATATATATATAAATATATTTTTTTAGCAGATAAAAGCTGCCTTTGAAAATGTTATTTGGTTGTCTGGCTCTGGAGGATCAAAGAGCCTTTCAGGGGAAGTCTGAACGTTTGCCCTCTTTAAACAGTAAGAAGCCGTGGAAAGGCAGCAATTTACAGCCGAGAAAGCTGGCAGAGAAAAGGAGGCGGTGCTCCATCAATCCTCAGAACACAATGGGTTAAAATTGTATCAGTAATTAGCAATCAGCCGTCGGCAGGTGAACACCTGTAGGTGCCATCATTGCTGGTCTGACTCGGTGAAAGACGTCACCAAACATCCAGCCGCTGCTTCTTAAAATTCTATTTTGTTTTGTCTGTTTTTAATGACTTTCCATCCCCTCCTACCTGAGCTGTAGGAGGGAACACAGCATTCCTGAATCACAATACTGTCTGATTAATAATTATTCATTACAAATATAGCAAAAGAGGCGCTGATGTGGTTTCTGAATATATTTAGTCCCCTTTGTTTGTGCCACGAAGTCTAACTGAGGCTCAGTAAACTGCATAAATTGACCCACTCAAGTGTCGAACCAAAATCAGCACACTAAAGAGTCATGGAAGACGGCAAGCTATTTTTAACCTCAAAAATAACAAATAAAAGCACAATCCTGCCACCAAAAGCTGCAACATGAAAAGCTCCAACATGTTCTTCGCCTCGGTAGTGGCATGACTCTATGAATCACAATGTTGCCCCGTCAGTCTGTCGGGTCACCACTTTGGATTTTTTTGGATTGCTCCAAAATATCTCAACAGTTGCTGGATGGACTGACATGAAAAGGAGGAGGCAGTACTTGCAACTTTGGCCCAAAACCACCAGCACAGCCCGGACCCAGTTCACTCAAGGGAATGACTGTAGTGGCCTTATTTTTTCAGTCTTTTGTTACAGTTTCCTTAAATCATTTTGAGATATTAGGAAAGGGTTTTGTATGTTTTCTACGTCAGGGGAGGATCCAAAGAAAAATATTAATAAGATCCTTGAAGGCTTTGCAATTTTAATTACATAAAATATGATTTATGATACATCCATTAACATATATACAGTGCATTTTTAAAATTTGCTTCCAGTTGAATGTTAACAACAGCAATAAGATGGTGATAACACGATGGTCCACTTCAACACTGTCCATCAACTTTGACTGTGTTTGAGCACTAAGCATCGATGACGTAAACACCGAGTCCACCTCTCCTCTCCCTCGTCCTGCCCTCGTCCTGCACTCTGCCCGTCAAGCGCGACAGCTTCATCCTCGACGCTGTGGCGGAGACAGCGCTCCATAAAGATGTGGACGCAACAGTCTCAGACAACTGGTAGAGTTGCTTTGCCAGACTGACTCCTATTTCGTCCATTTCATTTTCCTGGACGTTAGCCAGGAGCAGACTTAATTCAAAACTGGATTAGCATGGTTCTCATCCCGGCTCTCTTCCTCTCCTCCCTCGGGCTGTCCGGCTCAAGTTGAATGGTCGAAGAGATGACGTGGGCAGCGTTCATTTCAACAGATGATGGATAAAAAGCTTGAAGAAGCTTCCAGCTGCTGCGCGTGCACTTTTTCTTGTGGGGATACCTGGCAAATGTTAGCATGCTAACACGCTTAAACTTTTTTTTTCTTTCTGCCAAAATGCTAAACTAAGATGGTGAACTCGATAAACATCACACCTGCCAAACATTAGCATGTTAGCATAATCAGTTGGGGCATGCTAGCATGCTGTCATTAGCATTTATTAGCATTTAGCACAGGAAAATCCCATCTTTCTCATTCCTTTTCATGAATCTTTACAGTGCTTTTGTCTTCCTCATGAAGGATGTCTGGAATGTACACTTGATATCACTGCGCATGATCACATCACACAGTATTGGCCTGCTATGCTTGGGCTGGCTGTGTAAGCTCAGTCAAAAACCAAAGTGACAAGCAGCCTGCTGGATACAAAAACGCATTCAGATAATAATCACAAGACGTCGTGTCCCTCGACATAAAATCATTAATTCATCAATCATCTAGCAGCTTAAATCTCATGCAGCGGGATCATTATGATGTCTTACACCGCATTGATTGTTTTTCATTGTTTGGTCTGTGGTCTTTATCTCCGGTCACCCGCCTAGAAAGCAGCGCCGCTCTGCACAAAACCCTAATGGCTCGCAGGAATTACACGCTTGCTCTTCTGACCAACGGATGTCTTTATGGAACCACATCCGTAGACAGTCGTAAAATAATAATCATGTTTTTAAAACGCTTTGGTCGTGCACATTTCGTTTTTTTTTTCACTTCACCATTATGGGTCATAACAGCAGCGAAGTGAAAATAATGCAGTGAGAGTGACTTGTCGTGTGTGTTTACTTCTGTGTGTTTCCATTCAGGCCAGGACAGGTAGATCAATAAAGGAATAATAGACCAGAACACAGGCGACACGGTGGACGTGCCACACATACTGAGACGCATTTGTCCGGTTACTGATCCTTATCAAACTTGTTTCATATTATTTTCTCTTTTAAATTGCGTCTCTTCAATCACATCCTCCTTCTGAATGAAATCACTGTTTGAGGTCCACTTTCTGTTCTTGGATAAATAAAATCATCTAAGGACATCATTTCAACAGCCACAGGGCACAAATGATTATTACAGGCATAAAAAAAAAAAAATAAAAAAAAGAACAAATCTGCAGCATTTGCTCCGGTGGTGATAAACAGTCATGCCTTCCCCCCTTATCATCATACCACATGATAGCAATTTCCCACCACTCGGCTAAATTTGGACACCCTGGTGAGCCTCAGCCTACCTCCCTCCCCCTCAGCCGGGGTAACCCACAGGGCAAATATAGACCTTTGTGTGAATCTACAATCAAAAGATAGTGATTATTCTCATTTAAAGGTGGTGGTGGTGGTGGTGGGAGTGGGTGTGTGTGGGGGGGGGGGGGGGGGGGGGGGGCATGGCTCTCTAGATGGTGGTTGCCATGGATTTCTCTCAAAAGCTTTTGGTATAATGGCACACCCACTTCTGATGTCAGCGCTCGAGGATGTGGGGGGGGGGGGGGGGGGGGGGGGGAGAAGTGGAAGGAAAGGGAGAAGAGAAGAGATGAGGGCAAAGGGAAGGGAAGGAGGGAATAAGGGAGGGAGGGGAAGGAGGGGAGGGGAGGGAGGGTAGGCAGCCTGTTGCTCATGATCATCGAATAACCTCCTCATACTCCACGAGCTCAGCGCCTGTGCATGGACGGAGCAGAGTCAAACGAGGCAGCAGCAGCAGCAGAAGCAGAAGCTTAAAACATATTTCACATTTATCCTTCATGTGCATTCTTATGAACGCCTCGAGCAAACTGACAGCTGCTGGGGAGCTGATCCAGGAGCACAGTGAGTATTTTCATTTTTTTTATATCACAGGATTTATTCAGTCGTAAAGGTCCGTCGAACAGTGGGACACACTTTCTTAGTTGTAAGTCACACTTCTGAGAGTTCCTCGCACGCCGCAGAGCATTTTGTTTTCACGGAGGGGAAGTTGGGCCGGCTGACGTTTTATTCCTGCCGCTGATTTCTCGGGGGTTACTGTTTCGGAAGCATCGTTTGGATCGTGCGACTGCTCATCGAGTGTTGCCGGAGAGAGCTCAGCCTTTTGTTTTGTTTGCACATAACTGTCTGATCTATGCAAATACGCAGTGCGCTCCTCTTGTAAAGACCAATTAAAAAGAAGCTGCCAGTCTTTGTTGTTCACAGTAAGATTGATTTAAACCGATATGAGTTCAGTTTGGGCGTTTCTTTCACAAAAGGTCGACAGTGATTTGCATAAAGCCTACAATAAATGCGTACAGCGTGATTATAAGGCTGCAGCTATATTAAAGCATCGGTCAACATTTACTTGTATCTCATCAGGTACCAGGTTCAGGACATTTGCTCTGCAGGTAGGGGTGTGTATTCAGCATACAGCCGCTTTTTAAAAATCTCATTTCAGGACGAGAACCGATGTGAGAGAAACTTTTTTTGAACCTGAGAGCCACTTCAAGTCCTCAAACCGTCGTTACGTTTCAGTGAATCCACGAGAGATGCTTCCGCCTCGGCGCTTGGTCTCACTCTGAAGATGATGTTAGATTATGCCCCCTAATGTGATTATGACTCCTCAACGCAAATGCCTCTCTCTCCGACTTTGGATCACTAATACAGCGTATGAAATAGATCATCCTCTCTCCCTCCTCCAGGTAATTTGGACTATAATGAGACGAACTAATGGCTTTTTTTCTCCCCCCGCCTCTTCCAACAGCTAATAGTGGCTGTCTTGATGATTCTCCCCCCGCAACGAAAAAGGTCGGCAAACTAATTAAAATCTGCTATTCCCAGGTGACTTTACGTGTGAGGTATCTGAGATATATATATACGAAAGTGTCATTAGGAGTGGGTCGAAGGGTCACAGTCACACCAGCAACACTATTTCCCAGAGCACCTGTGGGTACACAGAGAGCTCTTCAGGCAGGGTCGACACTCCAGACCGAACGATGTGCTTGGAAATTGTAAGCAGGGTGAAGTTCATCTCACTCTTTCAGCAATCGCAGCAGACGTCTGAGGCTGTGACTTCTGCTCCACGTTTTTAATGAGACTGTAGCTCTTGCCTCCTTTATACACTGTCTGAACTGAGCCGAGGATTTTTTCCAATCCCCGCTGCACAAAAAAAAAAGATCTTCAAATACACCTCACAAGTTCTAATTGTCATCTCGCACCTTGTTTCGTAAGACGTGGCTCTGACAAGGAAAGCCGTCCTGGGAGATTTTTAAGTGCTGTCAATCAAGAGATTCCATCTTATTCCCTTCACATCCGTCAGGTCAGCTGAAGAAAAGCCCCGCCTCGGCTGTTTGTCTCGGCCATTTATTCCATCTCATCAGCTAAAGTACTTTTACACTCACGCTGTAATCGTGTTAAGAGTGGAGTCTCTGTTTTCTCCATCTTTGATCAATCAGTGCTCTTACTTCTTGTCACCTCAGAGCCCCTCTGGGACCCGCTCCGAGTCCTGGTGCGAAGATCCGTCGAAACCCCCCCGTCCGCAGTGACAGACAGTCAGGTCTTCAGCGGTACGGGGTCAGGCCTGCCATGCCTGCCTGCACACATGCCCCGGCACAGGCGCGAATTTTATTAGCTACCTGTGAAAAAGAAAATCGTTGTCAAAGCCGAGAGCGCTTAGGTTTGTGTGGACGACTGCAGGAAAAAAGGAGAGGAAAAGTGAGTTCCTGTTAATGCACACGGACGATGCAGAGAAGTTAATGTTATGCAATGTTTATATAATCAAACGGTGAGTGTACAATCATCTGCTCAGACTAGAAAAATGAACAAGAGAGAGGGAGGGGAAGAGACATACGCTTTACAGTGAATGTGACAGGTGTAAAGTTGAGGTGACGGTGAGATGTTTCGAGTGCTGCTGACTAAATATTGCATGTCACAGTTTGCTAAGAGGACGAGGAGCGCTGAGGCATAATGGGGAGCGGTGATGCAGAAATGTGGGGATTTGGTGGGTCCGCTCAGACCCCCGCCTGGGGGATAGAGAGCTTTAAGAGCACAGACAGACAGACAGACAGACAGGGGCAATCAACTGTAAACAGGTGACGACATGAGGTGTGATGTTTCTCATGAAATAATATGTCTAATAAGTCTTTTTGGCATTTTTATTATGATCATCAAGTGTAAATTGGCTGCATCACTTCCACTTCTGCTTTTCTCTGCGCTTTTGAATGCACGGATGGGTCGCAGTTGTAATCAGACGGCAAACACAAATTATCCCGGGGATGGAAAGATTAAGGAGCGCAGACAGACAGGCAGACAGACAGACAGACAGACAGACAGACAGACAGACAGACAGACAGGGGACGGGATGGGAGAATCAACTGCAGACACAAAATGACGGGGGTGTCATGCTTCTCATTTGCTCTTTGTTCGGAAAAAGGAAAAAATAATACTTGAATGTATATTAAGAAGGTTACAGATGATCAATAACATGATCATGAAGGTTAGATGGATGCATTAATTCTGCTGCACCTTTCAAATGCATGTGTCGGTTGCAGTTGCAATCAAATGGTAAACGGGACACAGAATATCTGGAGGATGAAGCGCTTCAAGAGGACAGATAGGCAGGCAGGCAGACAGGCAGGCAGGCAGGCAGGCAGACAGGCAGGCAGGCAGGCAGGCAGGCAGGCAGACAGGCAGGCAGGCAGGCAGGCAGGCAGGCAGGCAGGCAGGCAGGCAGGCAGGCAGGCAGACAGGCAGGCAGGGGACGGGCCTGGAAATCAACTGTATACTGAAAATGACGGAGGTGTGATGCTTCTCATTTGCTCTTTGTTGGGGAGACATGAAAAAAAAGTACTTGAATGGCATTTCAAAGGGTTACTGTCTTTTCAGCGTTTAAAATATGACCCTGAAGTGTAAGATTGATGCAATGATTCTACCTTTCGCTGCACTTTTAATTGCACGTATGGGACACAGAATATCTCGGGGATGAAGCGCTTAAAGAGGACGGATGGACAGGCAGGCAGGAGACGGGCTGGGAGATCAGCTGTAGACAGACAGTGACGGAGGTGTGATGCTTCTGGTTTGGGAGACATAATAATGAAGAGTCAGGTGGGTGAATTAGTCCTGCGTCACTTTTTAAAATGCAGGTGCGGGGCGCTGCGGCTGCAAACGAATGGTTAACCTATGGAGAGAGAGAAAGAAGGAAGAAACAAAACAAAGACAGAAATAAACATCCGTTGGAGCGACGCGGTTCATCATTTGAGCGTATTATGTCCAAAGTGTACTCCTGTGTACCGCAGAAACAGAGAGCAACACATTGTGGTGGACCGCAGACACACTGTTGTTGTCCTGGAGCTATGGCTTCTTCCAGGGTTTTCACTGAGCATTAATGCCGCCCACTTACAACAGAAAAGAAACTTTTTTTTATGTTCCTGTTTACAACTATCCCTGCTGGAATCACTGTAAGGGAAGGTCCTATGGGGGTTGAAGTGCTGCTGGCAGTCCTGGCCGTTTCAGTGTTTAACCAGATTTGAGAGGGAGGGGGAGAGTGGGAAAGTCGGGTCTTGGCAGCCCTTTGTGGTTTTTCTAGTCCATTTCTGGAAATGCCACGCTCTTAGAGTCCATTAGAGAGCAGCGAGCTGTTAAGAGAATTGGTTATAGGGGAGATCAAGTGGACATCGTGTGGTCTGAAAAGTCCGTTAGCCTGAGAGAAAGCACATGGGGTGAATTCCATTTTCATCTGGCATGGCTTAAAAACATCTTGACAGAGAGCATTATTCCAACAAGCATACAGTAAAGAATATGGCTGTGACGTTATGTGCAACACAATAAGAAGACCCTCTGCAGGCCGTCACCAGAGCAGCAACAGCTGCAAGTGTCTGAGGTTCAGACACTCAGCAGAAGCACTGATCACTCGTTTAATCACCATGTGTTTGTGTTTCACAGACTGGGACGAGTTGAATTGCAAATCCACGATTGCAGAGACAGATTGGAATGAAATCTGTCCTTTGTAAATTCGCAGCACTTCCACCAACATGCAGAAATGCAGCCATTAATAGCATTCATTAATAGAGATGAGCTATTAGTGTCTCTCGGGGGCAAACTCTGCATGTGCTCATGTTGAACAGATTTGATCAATCAGAACTCATCCATACTGAACGTGAAGGTTCGCCCACAACATTTCTCTGCAGGCTGATCAAATAAATAGCACGCCAGCTCTTCGTTTACCTCTAAAAAAGGCTCCGGACGTCTCTAATAATCTGCTCCCCGTCCACCTTGCAGCGCACGTTAGCGTTATCACGCTCATTAGAGTCATCTGAATCAATATCGGTGGTGGTGAGGCTCTCCAAAGACGTCCAGAGGAAGGAACTGTGGGGAATGCATGCACAATGCAGTCATGCAACAGAGACTCACAACCCCGTGACTCACCAGGCAATCTGGAGAACATGCCCTGTGGCTGAGCTGTGATAACGCTGGCACAGAGAGAGGCCAGACCTCAGCCGATCTGGTGAGGAGAACAGCCTTTCGCTCTCTTTTGCAGTGTTTCATCTCTCCTTCCCAGATAGACTTCATCTCCCAGAGGAGGCACAACAGAGACCAGAAAAAAAAAAATAAAAATGCTCCTGTGATAGCGGAGAGGCAAAAGCACAGTCGTTTTGAAAGGCAAAGTGAGGAATCAAACAGCCTCAAGGGGTTAAGTGTGATTTAATCTAGTAGGAGAGCGGCGTAGGCCTGTGCACATCCACACTGGTGGTGCACCGTAGGCGTATCGATAACCTCCCGCCACATGGAGCGAGAATGTGAGAATTTACGGATGCGTAGCAGCAAAAAAAGGAGGGATTTTACACTGTTTTGAGAATTGATTTTCATTTCATTTTTTTTTTTCTGTTGTTTTGGTTCTGTTAGACGGCACAAGTGTTGACATGATGGACTGGGGAAAAAAAGGGGGCGCAGATGTAGGGATCCATCAGCGACGTGATTTAATGTATCGGCCTGCATGATTGAATTATTTTCTCTGAAGTGAAACATGAACTATTCCTCCTGTTTCGCATGTGAACTGCTTAAACGAAACACTATGAAGTAGCAGTGTGGGCAGAGTGCCGGAGGAGAAGAGCTCGGGGCGGGTGTGCACCAATTTCATGGGTGGAAGATGGTGCTGGCTGTAATCAGCGGCTCACGGAGGCTGACAGTGCAGGTGCCTAATAACCGCTCAGTGACACATCCACGTCCCCGTTTTAGAAGCCAAGGCCTCCTTCATGACCCAGAAATTGGTGGTGTAGCGAATCCAGGCAGTGACATTTTAATGCCTGGCTGGTTAACCTGCCTCCCCCTTAAATTACTGTAATTGATTAAATTAGTTTGGACACAGGCCACGAGGTCCTCGCTGCACTGGTGATATCCAGTAAACACTTTCTTTCTTTCCTCCCATCTCCTGTTTTGAGATGTCGTTCTCTTTCTCTCTCGGTTCCATCGGTCTTGAAAAAGAGCTCAACCCTGAGGACCAGCTGAACTGGAAATACTTGTGTCACTGGGTGTTTATTCTCAGGAGAACCTGTATAAAAGTGTGACTGTGAGTCAGAGCGCACACCTCAACCAACACCTGGACCAAATGATTGTGTTTGAGAGCCACCCGATGTGTTGACGACGTTGAGGGAGATTCATAAAACACACACAGACAGATTTTTTTTTTTTTTAAATATAGCTTCTTCTTGTTCTTCTTCTTCTTCTTCTTCTTCTTCAGTAGCTGCACACAGCAGTTACATCAGTGAATTATCTAACAACAGCCAGTGCAACATCAGGCCATTATTTATAATTCCCAGGCTGCGGTGGGTAACAGATGTTCATGCACACTGTGGGGAGTCAAATCGTTATCCCTCGATGCCTGATGTATCTACATCAGTGATCGTGGTTAATGATGCATACATGACATATTCATACCGCTCAGATATGACACAGATTATGTTGTTGCAATGCAGCTGATGGATGAGGTGCTGTCGGTGAAGGAGCTTGATTTAATTTCCAGCCGGTGCGCTCTTGGAGGTGATGCAGCGAATATCATCTCTGTTCAGCCTGTGGCTCTCTCTCTATCAGATTTGTCCAAGGCTAAAGGAACAGTTTGACATTTTGCTAAGTATGCCTAATTGTCTTCCTGCCAAAGGTAAAAGATGAGTAGATCAATACTACCTTTTTAATGTCCATAAGCTAATTACGGAGCCGGTGTCTGGAGTTGATTAGCTTGTCTTAGCATAAAGGCCGAAAGCAGGGAGGGACAGTTCACCGGGTCTAGTTTGAAAATCAATGCAGCAGCAGCAGCTCTAAAGCGCAACAGCTTGTTTGTACAGTCAAACAGAAATGTGAGTTGTGGTTTGAGAGTTACGTGTGTCACTACCTGCCAGGTCTGAGTAGCCCATGTACAGGCGTGTCTTCAATCTTGGACAGCCAGGTACAGCACAGCGTAAGTACTACCGCTACAGTGAAAGTGGACATTTGTGAATGATTCTTTTTCAAACAGCGGTGCACAGTGCAACAGCAAAGCACATTCATACTGCTGTCATTTACGTGTCAGGACAATCTGTAGCCTTTTTTATGCTTTGGCAATATTGTATTATAAAATGTTCATGTCAATAAAAGCCCAATTTAATTTAATAGAAAAGAAATATAATGAGGCACCGCTGTCAGAAATAATCATCATCAAATTACTGCAGTAGTGTGTGTTGGTTGTACAAGTGGTGTTGTCGCACCCAGGTGAGGCGTCTTGTCATCGTAGTTTGGTCTCCACAGAGGCCAACTTTGACCCTCTGCTTGGGGTATTTATGCTAAGCTAAAGCTAATGAACACCTGGCTGAAGCTGAACTTGATGGTGGTGCCATTCTTCTTATCAAACCTTCGGTGAAAAAGCCAATTTTTTCACTGTCTCTTCCTTTCACTGGTGTCCAAATAAAGCAGCTAACTTGAGCTAACTTGACTTTTACACCAGAAGCTTTAACCGGAGGACGCAAGATTCTCTCATTTTCACTTCAGTCCATATTAGTAAGTGACTCGTTGGAGTTTCCCCGCTGTATCTTAACAATAACAGACATTATCTTTGTGTTGGAACATTTCAAGCGCATTTCCTCGGTGAGTGGGTTGGTCTGCAGGCGGAAATTGTTTGCATAGGGCTGTTCCTCCTCATAATGATGAGTGGCGATTAGAATTATAATGCAAATGATCTAAGTGCCTTCTGCTGCAATAATGCAGCATTGTGGTTACTCTTGGGTAAAAGAGTATCACCGTATGACTGTGCTGTATAACTGAGTGGTGAAGTGGTGCGATGTCGAAGAAACGGCGTCAGCATTTCTCCAGTGGAAGGTCTTCATATATCAGAGCTGCAAACTTCCTCTTAATCGCGTTATGAAATACAATATAAGAAAACTGAATTAGTTCCCTTGAATTGTATTAAACTGTAAGACTAATGTTCCTTCTCTGTTTCCTACCTGAAGGTGACGGTGTGATGGTGGCAGATTAGGCACAGGGATGTGAGCAGACCAGTAAAGATGACCCTGTTGGCGGGTGATGGCTCCGACTATGACTACAGTGCCCTGAGCTGCGCCTCCGACACCTCCTTCAACGGGCCTCCCCTGCAAGAGGAGGAGGCTCAAAAGGGAGCCTTCTACAAGAGGGCGCAGCGGGCCCCTGACTTCAGCAACGTCCATGACGACACGCTGCTGTCCAGCTCCCGGAAGCTCCACGCCATCATCAATGTGGGTGGCCTGCGGTACAAGTTGCCCTGGACCACCTTGGAGGACTTCCCCCTGTCTCGGCTGGGCCAGCTGCACCTCTGCAGCAGCTTCGACGAGATCATGAGTATCTGCGACGACTATGACGTCACACACAATGAGTACTTCTTCGACCGCAGCCCCTGTGCCTTCCGTACCATCCTGACCTTCCTGCGGGCGGGCAAGCTGCGGTCCCTCCGGGAGATGTGCGCCCTGTCCTTCAGGGAGGAGCTGCTCTACTGGGGGGTCCCTGAGGAGAGCCTGGAGTGGTGCTGTCGCCGGCGTCTCCTGCAACGCGTGGAGGAGTTTGAAGCGATGGAGAGGGCGGAGGAGGAGGAGGAGCTCCTGGAGGATCTGTTGGATTCAGACAGCGGCCACAAGGATCATGCAGCCGAGTCCAGAATCAACCGGTGCATGGGCAAGTTAAGAGACATGGTGGAGAGGCCTCACTCAGGCCTCCCCGGGAAGATCTTCGCTTGTTTATCAGTGCTGTTCGTCACCATCACGGCCGTCAACCTGTCAATCAGCACCATGCCCGCCATGAGGGAAGAGGAGGAGGCGGTGAGTGGACTCAAAACTAATGATGGGAAACTCCAGTATTTTTAAAGCTGGTCTCTATGATAACATGTTTTGGTGTGTGAATGATTCATACTTACCAAAAGTTTTGGAATCTGTCCAGCAGATCGCCTCAGCTGGCAGCCACAACAAAGCCGTCATGGCTGCTGGGTAATCACTTTGGGGCAACAAAGACGGTCAAAAGTTACGTCCGGTCTCGGTCCAAGAAAAGTCTCTGAAATCTCACGAGAGGTGATTTGTGGCAGGGAGGCGAGAGTGGAAAGAGTTGGAGAGAGGAGTCAGGAGTTTACCTAGATGAACTGCTGGCAGGGATATATTTCCAAATTCATGGCTGACTTTTTAAATTACTTGCAGTCAAGCTGAGGCCTCAACTGTGACAACTCACCTCGTGACATTTCAGAGCCAGACTTCTCCTTGACCTAGACTTCTGTTTCTGGTGATGAAAATAATCTTACTTTTTTAACAACATGGTGTTTCTCGGTAGGATTCGTTTCCGTGATGTTGTCTCAGAAGGACAACCTCAGTCTGTCAGTGGTAAAGACGAGCTCTCTCAGTGGATGTAACTTTGTTGTCGTAGTTGCCCCAAAGGATTACATATCGGCCATTGCAGCCGTCTTAGGCGATCTAATGGACCGTTAACGAATCATCTACCACCAGAACATGTGAATATAAGGCCCAAGTTAAAAAAAAACAGAATTCCTCTTTATCACATGACATATAGTGTACAGCTGCAAACAAAAACACACTGCAAATAAGTGTTTTATGTCAGTGGGGAACAGTGAAGTTGTCTTGGGTCATGTCTTTATTGTTACTGTCTGTTGGGAATTTGTCTTCCATGTTTTCTTCAGTCAAATCAAATCAAGAGACACCAAAATATTGATTCTGAATAACTGAACACAGCACTGTGATTCTTCAGCAGACTTGATCTGAGTTGTATTCAAAAGGCTAAACTGAGGTAAACTGACGCGTTATCTTGGAAAGCAATCGTTAATAAGTCCTAATGACGGCATGTGTCATCTGTCAAACCTCGCTGCAGGGAGGAAATGGTGACTGCTGCTGGGAGGCGCAGCCAGTTGTGTTGCCAGATTAGAAAAAAATAACATTTGAAGACGTCGCTGTCTGCTTTCATGAAATGCTTTCATTATTATTATTATTATTTCACTCACAGCCATAATTAGCACACTGCCCTCTTCGCTCAGATGAAAGGGAAGCGGTGTGCCTGAGCCACACACACACACACACACACACGCGCGTTTCTTGCAGAGTAAAAGTGCAAACAGGCTTTAATTGAATTATTCTCGATGCTTCTGATGATGGATGGAGGTGGAGAGAATGTAACCGCTTTACTTTCCATTTAGAAAAAAAAAAATGTTTCAGTGGCTTTCAAATGTTCCACTTTCACTCGTTCTTGTAAATACTCAGGAAATGAAGAACAGATACTGACTGTGTGGTCCTGTGGGCGGGTGGAGGGCGAAACCAAAATCTCAACGGTTTGTATTTGAGAGTTTCACGTTGCTGACTCAAGTTTCGCAGTCGAGAGGCCCACTTGGTTTTTTTGAACTAGGCCTCTGTATGGTTCATTTAGTCATCGTGTGGCTACTTGGAGGTAAAAGTCATCAGTGACACAGTTACGCTGCTAATCGGATCACGACTGGTGTTCGGGGATAGAAATTAGAGAAAATGAAATAAGAGAAATACGATCACTGCATAATGACTTGATGAAGTCACAGTAAGATACCTAACCTCACTTCCTTCGTATTCACACTCCGTTATTCCTAGAACGCCTGAACTGAGCTGTTTAATTAAAAGTGCCAGTAATCACATACTAACAACTCCGCCACTTCTGATTCCTTGCAGCCGCAAAACAAAGTGTTGCATTAAAAGTGTTCCCGTCCCTGAGTGAGAACAGGTTCGCCGAAGTTTTCAGGTGGCTCTATGAGTCTACTCAACCTCATCTCCTCCTCAGTGGGAGTGTGTTTCATAATATCTTTTAACTGATATGAACTGCATCGAAAGGCTCAGAGTATCTCAAAGCACAGAGCAGATAGCGCTTTCTACTTTGTGCTTTGAGGGACTTTGATCCGTCTCTGCCACGCATTGAATCAGCGTCATTACTGCAGCTCAGAAAAACCCCCAGCCTTTCCAAAGATTATGATTATGATTAGGGGTGAGATTACAAGAGTAACTCACGATATGCTGATATGATGCGATACAACATGATGCGATACGATACGAAACGGTAAAGTAGGATACAATATGCTATGATATGATACCCCAAGGATACGTTACGATATAAAGCGTATGATACGAAACAGCACGATACAAAACGGTCAAAATGCAAAATGGTACGAAACGGTACGATAAAAAACGGTACGATAAGAAACGGTACGATACGAAACGGTACGATACAAAACGGTACGATACGAAACGGTACGATAAGAAACGGTATGATACGTAATGGCACGATACAGAATGGTCAATATGAAATGGTATGATACGAAACAGTACGATAAGAAATGGTACAATACGAAACGGTACCATATGAAACGGTATGATACGAAACGGCACGATACAAAATGGTCAATACAAATCGGTACAATACGAAATGGTATGTTATACGAAACAGCACGATACGAAACAGTATGATACAAAACAGTACAATACAAAACAGAACAATATGAAATGGCAGGACATGAAGCAAAGCGGTACGATACGATACGCTATGATGTGATACGATACTTCACGATATGATACCATAAATCATCAACGATAATGATGGTATCACAATACAGTACTTCTGCAATCATGGATAAATTGCAAGACAATCACTGAATGATACATTATGATATTTGTCTAATTGAAGAATATAAAACAACCCCTAAAAAGGCAAGTCTTGGCTTCATTTTGCAGTCAAGACAACCTAAACCAAGACCAGAGAGTATCGAGACTAAGTTTAGAAGTTTAGTTTACTCTGCACGACACGCTTACAACGAAATGTGAAACCTGCAAACCATAGGCTCTCCTGAAACTGATCAGAAAAGATCCACATTCATATAAAAAACACCCACAGAAGACAAATGAAAAATCCAATTTATTCACCTCTTTTTTAACTATATATGTGTGTTTTTATGTACACATTGAGAATAGATAAAATGAACGTAAGTTTAATAAGTGGGAATTTTACTTTGTTATATATGAGCAAACAAAAACAAAGGAAGCTGAAGCTGAAGCTTAAAATAGCGTCCATGTTTTACCATCAACGTAACACAAAAACTACAAGTTTTTGTGCGAGCATCAGGTTTTCTAGGTGATTAATTTCTTCCCATCATTCAGCGCAGTATGCATTAAACAAAACAGCGGTATCACTGCGTCCTCTTGAATTCTGTAAATCAAGTTGTCAGGGGAAACCATTTAGAGTGCCTGCATGTTTTAATGAAAATATCGATTTGGTGCCTGGATTTTAATAATTATATCGCATGGGAACCTATATGATATATTGCTGTATTGATATTCTGTCCCACTCCTACTGATGATCATATCATGAATTAAAATAAATCAAAATTGGCATTCAGAAAACTTCTCTTGCTGTCACGCTTTTACAAATAATCAAGTAAATAAAGGAAGGCTTGATCTGTGATGTGAAGACGTTGCTTTCCTGGATGGTTGTAGAGATATCTCTCATGTCGAGGTGTTCAGCGCTGCAGCGTCCCTTGATTTCACATTGAAATGCTTCCCTCTAGTGACTGCAGCTAACACTCACACACACTGTTCCTGATCACGCTGTGTTTTTTTTTTCACCAGGGCACATGTTCCCAGATGTGCTACAACATCTTCATCGTGGAGACGGTGTGCGTGGCCTGGTTCTCCCTGGAGTTCACCCTGCGCTTCATTCAAGACCGCAGCAAGCTGACCTTTCTCAGGCAGCCCCTCAACCTGATAGACGTGGTGGCCATCCTGCCGTACTACATCACCCTGGTGGTGGACAGCACCTCCAAAGGGGAGAAGCGGCCGGGCTCTGGCAGCAGCTACTTGGACAAAGTGGGCTTGGTGCTGCGCGTCCTCAGAGCCCTGCGTATCCTCTACGTGATGCGTCTGGCTCGCCATTCGCTGGGCCTGCAGACTCTGGGCCTGACAGCACGCCGCTGCACACGGGAGTTCGGACTGCTCCTCCTCTTCCTGTGCGTGGCCATCGCACTGTACTCCCCCCTGCTGTACTTGATTGAGAACGAAATGGCCGCCACGCAGGAGTTCACCAGCATCCCTGCGACCTACTGGTGGGCTGTCATCACCATGACGACAGTGGGATACGGGGACATGGTGCCAAGGAGCATCCCGGGCCAGGTGGTGGCTCTGAGCAGCATCCTGAGCGGGATCCTCCTCATGGCCTTCCCCGTCACCTCCATCTTCCACACCTTCTCGCGGTCCTACTTGGAGCTGAAGCAGGAGCAGCAGAGGGTGCTGCAGAGGAGGACGCACTTCCTGCTGCGGAGCCGCATGGCCGCCCTGGGCAGCAACCTCTCCTTAGAGAGCGATATGCTCTTCAACATGGGGTCTGACCCCAGAGACTTGGACGACTGAGACTGTTGGACATACAACTGGAAATGGGACTGAAAGAAAAGAAAAAAAGATGATGGTGATACAGGAGTGATAGAATAGAAAAAAAAAAAGTCTCAGAGGAGAAAATGTACTTTTTTTTTCTTCCCAGCAATGCAGCCTTCCTGTGTAGCAGTGTACATTTTTGCATAAACATGAAAAATACACAGAGAGAAGAAGAAGAAGAAGAAGAAGAAGAAGAAGAAGAAGAAGAAGAAGAAGAAGAAGAAGAAGAAGAGAGGACTCATATTAAATCAATATCTTCATCAAAAAGTGAATTATCTCTTACATACAAATACATCATCCCATGGTTAAAGAATATAAGATATAAGTCCAGTTTTCCAGATATAAACACAAATACCTCATAAAGTTGAACGATCTGGAGTATTACAACCGTTACATATTATTAAAAAATATTGTGATTCATGTGAAATGTGATATTAGACAGAAGAGATGAGTGCAGAGCCCGAGCACGGCCTGCGTATGATCCAACGGCGCGGTGATGTTTTTCAGCTGTTTTAATGGATTCGTCTGGGAGTTTACGAGTGTCACCTAATGGAAGGATGGCTTTCTGCTTTTGTTGAGTCCTAAAGGTTAAATGGAATTTCTATCTAAGCTAAAAATGTGACCCCTAATCCACAGATTTTTATTTATTTTTTCTGACTGACTGTGCAAAATCTGATAATTACGTTTAATCCTTCCCCTCCTCCGGCACTGTCAGCATCCACATATTAATCATGATGTATTAATCGTCCTTCTCCTTGAGGCTCTATATGCAATTTAAAAAAAAAAAAATACTTTTGGACGTTGAAGATTTGAAGCATTGTTGTGCTTGTAATTACTGCAGTTGCTGTCCATAGCTGTTTATAATTATTATCTCTCTCCTTAAAGTGGATTTCAACTCTGATTTGTCTGTTTCGTTGTCGCTTCTCATTTTAGCTTTGACTTAACGTGAAGCTTTAGAGCCCCAGAGGGAGAGGGAGGTTTGCAGTTTCAGCACAAAAAAAAAACTGAACACGATGAAAAAAAAGTCAAACACAAAGTCCACACGGGGCGAACAGCTACAGTTTCTACAGTCCAGAGATATATTCAGTACATTTTACTCTGTCTCTGGTTAAATTAACATATTCTGCGGATAAATCGTGCTAAAACTAAAGAATCATTAAAGAGCCAACTCGACAAAACACCTTCAGGCTGCCAAAAGTCTCTGTAAAAGCTGAAAAGAACTTGGCACGGGGATTTAACCTCCTTTCCTTTGGTCTCCTTCAGAAGTGGAGTCTTTCCTGTGCTTCTTTCAGCTTCTCTGTGATGTCGACACTCTGGGACCTGAAGCTGTTCCCCTGCTCCACCTCAGCCCCACTGATGTAGACAGGGCTGTGTGTCTTTGCCTCCTTTTATCACCTCCCACTGCTGGCAGAGGTGTGTTGGTGCTGCACCTCCTGCATGTGTGTTACGCACGGTACCTGTTTTGACCAGCAGGTGGCGGCATTGTGTCACTAAAAGGGAAATGGAAGTCTAAACTGCCTTATTTTTCAATTTTACCACAATATGATAGAATATATGTTTGTTATAAGCAGCCCTTCAGTCTACGTCAGGACTAGTGAAGCTTCTCTTCAAGTAACACACCTGTTTTATTTCATTAAAGGTGTTCAATGTATTTTAATTAATCTACATTATGTACAGTAGATGTTTTCTGATACAAGAATCAATTAAAAAGCCTTGACTTTCAATTTAAAACTGACGTATATGATGTCACTAAATATTAAGCGTTACATTGGACAAATCACAGCCCAGAACAGGCTGAACTTAAAGGGTAACTCCGTCAACTTGACACATAAAAGTGCTTCCAGAAGAAGTTGCATGTAATCTGACAAATTGACTCCGGTAATGTCATTCAAAGACTAAGTTGCATTGTGGGTAATGTCGTTAAGTATTTTTGGATAATTTGTTTTTTCAAACTGTCCATAATGAGCTCAATGTGTTTTAGGACTGCTTTTCAAAACCTGGCGCCTGCATTACCCACAATGCAACTCCGCGCCAATGAGTGGCATCACTGGAGGAAATTGCTATAGTACTCCACAAGACCTGTAAACACACTTGAGCGTGTAAAATTGGTGGAGTTAGCCTTTAAGCACAGTTTTGAGGTATTTGTACTTTACTTGAACACTTCCTTTTTTTACTTCTACTCCACTGTGTTTTGGGAGCCAACTTTAGAGGCTTCTTTTTCACTCGACTTCACACATTTTGTCAACATCATTCACTTTGCACAATTCATATTACTGATAGAAAATGTAATAAATAAACTGTGGAAGTGGAAAAAGCTACTGGACATATACACATAATGGAAATTAGCTTCACAGTTCACCCAACTTAGAATTGTGTATTTGGAAAATGGAACACACGATGTTAATTTTTTGAGAACATAACCATATTTGGATGAGGCAAGTGGCACTACTTTATGTTAATGACAAAGCTGTCAGTGTACATTATCGACAGGCTGAGCGTGCCTTGGTGGAGTGATACCTGTGTGATGGATCTCCTGATTCTGCTCTTTCAACAATGTTGTCTTCTGATTTACATCTATATACAATGACAATAACTGAATTGGACAATACAATAATATATAGCCATGACTTCACAATTAAAGGAAAACACACCTAACATCCATGTACTTGACATATTTGATAACCCCCCCCAAAAAAACCCCCCAGATAATTAAAAAGAAACTGCAGACACACTCAGCAACACAGCAATTTCAAAATGAACGCCAAATAATTCCACCAAAGGTTTCCGCACTGTTTCAAGTTCCCCTATCTGTCCCCTTGTTATGTCATGGGGCACCCAAAGTCGGAATTCTAATATTAAAAATGTTAATGAGGTGACATAACTGGATAAACAAGCTGTTCTCAGATGAAAATACACTCGACAGAACACTGTCTGAAGCTAAAAAGGTGGCAGGGTCCGCCACACATGTAAAGGTGAACACTTGTGAAATTGTGTTTTCCTCTCAGGTCAGTTTGTTTATTCAGTTTGTTGAGGATATACACACAAAAAAAAGCAGATTTAAAATGTCCTCCCAAAATCTACGGAGTGCACCTTTAAGTGAATACCTCTCAGCTCCTCTGTAAATACCTGTACATCGAGGCCAGGTTGGGACCTGCACACTCAGGTGAGGAGGAGACTTCAATGAAACGCCATTCATCTAAACCAGGGCCTGGAATCGTGCACAAAAACAATCCGACCAATCAGAGCTCTGTCAGTCGGCTGCAGGCTCCTCCCCCCTCGCTGCCTGTAATATCTCATCCCAGTGTGTTTTGGTCATGATTCGGTGTTCCGGCGCAGGAGCTGACTGTCGGGCTGCCGCCGCGCGTAAAGACGGATCCGCATGCGTAAAAGCCGCACGGGGCTCGTCCTGCTTTACGCCGAACCTCTAATCAAAGATGTTTTCTTAGCTCCGGAGTCTTTCCCCGTCATGACCTCACCGGGCCGCCCCTCCAGCTGAATGGGATCTCTCGCCGCCTGTCTGTCGCTCGTTTTGGCACCGACCGTCTCTGCTGCTGCTGCTGCTGCTGCTGCTTCTGCTGCTGCTGCTCATCCAAAGCCCCGATTTTAGGATCTGCGAGCATTTGGTTTCCTCTAATCAGTTCATTAATGGTTTGATGCGAAATCCGCCTGTCTGATCGGCAGAAGAGCGACGACGCCAACATCTCCAGTAGCCTGCGCGTCCGAGGAGGGGGGTAAGTCGGCTGAACTTGTTATTTCAGTGCGAGTGACTTCACTAAATGACAGGCGGGCAGACAGACAGACAGACAGACAGGGGTTAATTAAAAATGAATGAGGGGGTGGGGGGGGGGGGGGGGGTTGATGTCAACTGTGCCGCAGATTACTATGTTATTTACAGGGAGGGGACACACGGCTTCCTTCACCCACATCTTCACATCTGCATGACCTAAATTTCACCTGCTCTCCGTGAGGTATCTGCCAGATTTGTACTTCTGGTGAACAATGATCAGCAGACGGAGGTCACACTGTAATGTTCCTGCCCTGCTTTGTAATCTCACCAGAATCACTGGTTGCAGCCAGTCTTGAGAGTTGCTGTACTGTGTGACTCACTGGAGCTTCTGTAAGATTCCCAGCCGCAGCCTGCAAACTCCACAGTCTGCAGCTGATCACTCTCGTTGTACATCCTTGGTTTTTTTCTTAAGAGAAATGGCTCCTCGGCTGGAAGCTGGCAGCCACCCCGCCTGGTAGCTCTGCAGTGAGAGTTTTTTATGGGCTACCTGCTGTAGTCGGGCTGTTTTTATGCGCGAGAGGGGAAAATCAGAGCTGTGTACCTCTCTATCTTTCTGCTTGTTCACTCCAAAAAAAAAAAAAAAACCCAAAAAGCCACAGATCCTCCTTTCCCAGGGATCCCACACACTTTTAAAGACACGGCTGTCATATGTTTAGGATTAGTCTCTCCCACTCAGCATGACTCAAAGGCCCAGATATCGACTCTAATGTGGTGGTAACTAATAATAGAAGGAAAGAGACTAGGTGTGCGTGGACGTCAGAGTGTTGTATAGTCTGGAGTCCGTATGGATTCAGTCTGCGTTGTTTGTGTGCGGACACCGAAGGCCGTTCATTAGCCTGTATACACTGTACACACCGGGTCAGACGAGCTGATCCAGGCTTGAACCGCACGGCTCTCGTTCGTCATCCATCTAGAAAATTAAACCTGCTTCAGACCAGATTTACTCTCAGACAACTTGAAGTCACCACAGTCGACCTGCAACTTCTGCGCCCTTTTTGACTCACACATGCTCGGGAACCTGCTGAGCTACTGTTGCAGGGTGTCGACGCTGACCTGCCTGGAAAAAAAAACCTTCAATATTTTGCGTTGTGGATTCCAGTTTGTTTTTTGTTGTTTTTTTTTGCCCTCTCTCTCCTGTAATCCTCTCTGAAATCTGAATCTCAGCGCGCCATCAATAATTTTTTTTTTAATAAAATAAATTTGCCGTTGCATTAAGCTAATCCCGCACAGATTTTGCTTGTATTTTTCCTGAAGGAATTAGGGATGTTTGGCAGCACGCAGGCAAAAAAGAAAACACACACACACACACACACATAATATCCAGTGGATTCAGTATCCTCAGATCTTGTATCGGGCCAATGACGCGCAAACTGGGGATGAGGCCCTGTGACGTGCGCGACGCCCACTTCTGCTCGCCGTGTTTTTGTTTGTTTTTTGTTATCAGACATTCCTCTCAATCCAACATGGTCACAAATAGATACGCGACGAGCGCTCTCTCTCCAGCTGTAAAGCCGAAAAAACCAAGTGTTGCCAGTTTTTCCAACCGGGCGCTTTCTGCGAGCCGACCGGCGAGCGAGGGGTGTTTCTCAAAGTGGTACGAGATGCCCCATTGTACTTGTTCCCCTAACTGCCAGATTTCAGGCTCCACAGAGGGGACCTAATGCTCCTTGGAATCCCATGAATGCCCTTCCAGTGAAAAGCCGTAGATGTTTATGTCAGCTCCGACGAGATTGGTGGAAAGTGGCTCTCGAGGCCCCTGAAAAATTCCTGCTAATTGGCAACGTGGCTGTGGACGGGGGCCCCTTTGTTCCCCCCCCTCCCTCCTCCTCCTCCCCTCATACTGGAGTGGTCTGTCTGTCAGGGTGATACACTGAGCCTGGCATCAATGAGCCGCTTGTTCCGGCAGCTATCCGGCCCCTGGAGGATCGGCCCCTGCTTTAAGACAAGTCGCTTCCACTTTCAGAATTGCCTTTGTGCACCTATTCAGACAGAGGGGGAAGCGTTTAGAAGCGGTCCACGGAGAGACTCGTTCCCAAACGGGTTTTTTTTTGATAGCGATGTGTACATTTCCCTCCGCGTTTCAGCTGCACTGAGGCGAACTGAGCAGTTGAAGCTGGAGGTTTGCTGAGTTCATCATTTGATCTAGTGAGTGGCCCACTTTCCTTTAGGTCAGACGAGGATTAATTGGCACTGAGCAGCGAGGACATATTGTAAATGTTTGTGATACCATAAAGAGGGACTCGCTTACTGGCCAGGGTAACAGATAAAAAAAAGAAAAAAGGAGGGCTCACAAATTGGACTGAGGACGACTGTAAACGAGCCGGGGCTCTTGTCCTAGTAGTAGTGATTGTGTGCCTCCTCTTTGTTGAATCAACACACTATTCCCTTTTGGCTTTCGGAGCGCTTAACAGACAAAACACTCGTCTAATGCCAGCAGTAACCCCTCTTCAGTCTGCCAGGGGGATGTGCCACTGAGAGAGAGAGAGAGAGAGAGAGGGAGATTGTATGGACGAAAAAGGGGGCATGAGATTTTTCGTGACGGCGTCCCGCTGACAAAGGCCTTTGAATTTTTCATGTGGCAGAAACTAAACTTCTGTCGCTCTGGCCCAGATTTAGTGCTAATTAGTGCCCAGCTACTTTCAAGGGCACACGGCTGAGCATGGGAATGCCGGTGCCACCTGTTCTGTTCCCACTCTCTCTCTCTCTCTCTCTCGGCCTGTCTCACGTCTCTTTGCCATCCTGTCGGGCTTTATGTGTCTGTCTCTCTCTCTCTCTCTCTCTGTATGGGCTTTATGTGTCACTGGCCTAGTTTTGTTGTTTTCCTTTACACTCTGCCAGCCACCAACTTAAAGGGAGGGTGGGCGATCTGAATTCAGAATTTTAGGGACAGTGTGGCTTTAAAATGATAGCAGTATATGGTATAGTGTATATATCTCAACTACTTTTGTTGCTACTGATTGATTTCTTTATTTGTCCGTTAAGCTTCAGGTTGGTTTGGATAACGTCAGTGTTTCTCAAAGCCCGAGATGACGTCATCAGATGTCATCAACCTGCAAATATTCAGTTTACTTGTCATAGAGCAGGAGAGAACCCAGAAAATATTCACATTTAGGAAGCTGAAATTGGATTTACGAATCCTATTGTTTCTTTAAAGAATGACTCTAACTGATAAATCAACTATCAACTCATAGTTGCAGGTCTAGAATTGATATTTCGAGATTGGGGATTAGCCGACATGGTTTTTTATTCAAGGCCGACACCCGATTATTAGTAATCAGAGAGACGGAACGCCGAAATTTGAAACTGACAAACATCAGCAGTAAAAATTCTGTATTTTGTGTCAAAATTTAGAATAACCGGTGATTGAAATTTACTCAAGTACTCTACATAAGTACAAATTTGAGGTACTTTACTTGAGTATTTCCCTTTTCAGCTGTGGGCGGGGCTTTGAGTGACACCTCAGGGTGCTTACAGACAGAGAGAGAGAGAGAGACTGCAGCATCAGAGCCAGAGTAGCCATTTTTAAAAAAAATTGTGCACTGATTTAGTTTTATTGTTAAAACTGTAAAATATCTGTCTTCCGTTACGTACGTATCTTTGTGCGTGTTCAATGACGACGATCAAGGAATCATTTCAAAAAATGTGTATTTATGTATCCATTCTGTGTGTCGGTAAGAATATTAATTGATAAAACGTTGATGGTGCATCCTTACTGCATTTCAGCAGATCGTAATCCTATATTTTAGCCAGATCGTCCGCCCCGCCATCCAATAGAGTGTGCGTTTCACTTCCATGCCATGTTCAGCTGTAGCTCAAGCTGTGTTGTTTTACTCACTGAACGAGGAGAGAAGTACGCCGTTCAAACACAAAGCCGCAAAGCCACAAAGCCACAGCGCCGTTACTCCCTGCGAAGGCAGCTGAATGATAAGGATGCAGAAGTGCGGCGCTCTGACATATCCCTCCAAGCTCTCAGTCGGCGGGGCTTGTGCTCGCCGGCCATTTGAATGAAGTATCTGATAGTGGTTTGATACAGCGAAACAGAGGAGGGCTTGTAATCCTCCCCAGGATCCCCGGCCACTTCCTGTCCCTCTGCTCTGGGAACGGGCCAGGGTGACACAGGCCACGCATCTCCACTCAATCCGCCTACTGTTGCCTGTGTGGAAAAGCGGTCGCCCCTTCACACCCTCATTCCCATCGCCCCGCATGCATTTCTTGCGACAGGAAAAGCGTCTTTGGCATTTAGAAAGATGCCTCTGTGTGTGGCTTTGTGTAGGCGCAGCTGTGCGAGCCTGGTCAGGATGATGAGATGCTGGGAAGAGCACATGCTGCTCTCCCCCCCCACCACCACCACCACCACCCTCTTAAAACGTGAGGCTGTCCATCCTCTGAGAATCACTGCGGTTGAGTTGACACGAGAGTTTGTATGCAGATCTCGTACTTTGCAGAGATGTTTTTCGGCTCTGACGGACTCGACGCCTGCCCCGGGCTGCATCTCACAATCAGACCAAAACCAGATAACAGGAACATATTTGTGTGGAATTTCCTTCTCACAATATGTGGTCAGGGGCGTGAGTTCTACCGAATGATTTCAGATCCTCTCACTGAGTCACGTGACGCGTTGGGAAGCATAAAGAGAATAAACAGAAATTCGGTCAAATTGAGAGAATCCTGATCAGAGCCGGAATGTTTGTTTCTCACTCGATCAGCCAAAAATGAATCTGCGACTATTTGGTGAGCGTCAAACGTAATCTAGTCACAGCTTCTATATCCTGATTAGTTTCTTATTTTCTCTGTCTTATGTGACAGTAGACTGAGTATTTCCTGATCTTGGACTTGTTGGACAAGAATGGCAATTTGAAAAGACAAAAGTTTAATTTAAAACATGTTTTGTAAGCAGAGCAAATGAGAAAACAATGGCATCATCATTAGTTGGAGCCTTACATGCTTGGATGTACGCGAGTAGTTGAGATTCATGGTCGTGCATCAATATTAAAGGTGCAGTAGGTGATGTTTTCATATCAGAATGACCGTTACATATGTGTGGGAGGTCTGCTGAATAATGCCAGTGACTCAGTGGTTGCTTTGCCAAGTGCTGCGATTTCTTACTTTCAAATTTGACTTTACAGCCGAGAGCCTGTGGTGGAGCAAAAATTCAGCAGGAGCTGTTGTTTGAAAATCTGTATTGAATTGTTGCTTTCAGGGCCTTCTTTAATTTCAACTCAATTGCCAGAACAAATGTCAGAAAAGCTGCAAACCCCAGATATCTTAATAGTTAATGTTTTTTTATTATGATCAGAATAGATTAAGGAACAAATCCACGGCTGGAGATCGTCCCTAGGTGTCCTTAAACACATCACATAGTGTCGTATTTACAAATGCTGGAACGTGACGGTCCCTCTGTGACACTCACTCACACTTACAAATGTTGATTAGTGAAACCCAGACATGAACTGTGGTCACTGGCTTGTAACTCCATCACCATCGCCTTCATCTCCTGATGTGAGATGATAAACACGTGATGTGAACGTGACGCGACACGTTTTGTGGAAATGTCGGTATTGTACGCAGCCTGTGACGCATACCGATGTGACGATACCTGCCAACATTTTATCCTGGTGACGGGGCTGTTTCATTCTTTTGGCTGTTAAATCCTTGACGTTGGTTGAAAAAGCAAACAAGATATATTTTTGCTCTCGACAGGAATATTTCAAATTTATTCCAGTGTCTTTCTTCATGATATATCACCTATTTGATGTGCCTGTCGTCTCGGGAGCTCAGTTCTTTTACATGTGGCTTTATTGCTGACTGTGATATCATCAGGCCGCCCTGTACCAGTGACCTGTCACTGATGTAATCGCTGGCGGAGGCTGTAGGAAGCGCAGGGTGTGTTTTCCCCGGGCTCTGACCTCTGGTGTCACCCCCGTCTGACCTGCCGTGAGTCTGGATCAGATACAGAACAGAGAGGTGAACCCACCCTTCTGTCTCTTACATAAAGCTCCAACCGCACCGCCGGCTCTCTCCTCTGATTGCCTGGCAGTCTGCGTGTAGTTCGCTGCCCCACTGAGTTGCATTTGAATATTGAAATCAAGGCCTTCTGAACAAAGGGGTGGTTTAAAAGAGATGGAGGAAATCACTCCTGCGTCGGGGGTCTCGCCCTCCAATCTGTTATGGAAATGTCGTGGCTGGGAGCAGTTATGTTTTGATGATGAAGCGTGACACGGGTACATTTTGAAATTTTAATGGCGAACCCTGGTGGGTGTCTCTGATTTATTCTGCTGCTCTTATTTGTCTATCTCCAAGGAAGCACGGCGCCCATACTGGGATCTTTGTGTCTTGTTTTTTTTTTTTTTTTTTTGGTTTGAATTCAGCCAAAGCAGCAATAGAAATGTTGATGCGGCATGCTTTATTTATACTCCAGCACACGCACATAAACACAGAGCTGGTGCTGTTCCCCTGCTCTTAAAGAGTTGCGAAGGTCCAAAACTCTCCACGCTTGGGATATTCTGTTTTGTCGGCGAAGACGACCTCTGCTTTTGTTCAAGAGTATATATTTAAGAGGTGATAATAGAGTTGTTCTCTGGGAAAAAAAAACAGAGATACTCAGCTGATGATCAGCCGCGGCGTGCACAATCTGGGTCACAGCCTTTTCATGGTGGGATGAACAAAAAAAACAAAAAACAGCGTGTCGCGACCTTGACTCGCATTCCTGTTCTTACGACGTGGCTGCTCGATGTTGCTTCTTCCTTTCCCTGACAGACGTTGGAGGGGAATGTGCCGGGGTGGCGTGCGTGGCTCGGGGGCAGCCCTGGCATCTGAACATCCCCCGGCGGACGGTGTCTCTACCTGCTCCCTCGTGCATTCCTTCTTTGGGCTGTGCGAGCCGGAGAGGAGTTGAAACTCGCCTGTTCCTTGGCTCTGCATTCCTCAACCATGACTGGGCCCCGTCGCACCGCTGCAACAAAACCCGGGAATGCCACCGCCGTGCGCAGGCGCGAGCGAGCAACACCTGGCGCGCTTTCTCGCATTCGAAACGTGTTTACGGGGGTTGTGTTTGGTGCTGTGTTATTCGATCAGAAGAACCGCTCCTCTCCGTGTTATATATTCAGCGTATATTCCTCCGTGGGGTTAGGCCTTAGATGTCTGGGCTGCAGGGATTTCTCCCGCTGCCTCGCTGTGCAGATGAGAAGTTAAACGGTGAGAGCCCTTAGTTACTGAAGCGTGAGGCACATGGGAGTCTCTGTGGACTGGAGCAGATCAAATGCTGCCTCTTTGAAATGTGATGAGAGGGTTGCGAAATGTGAGGGTTTGCCACCACAGCGCTCGAGTTCACTGTCAGCGACATATAGCATTAAAACGTAAGCCCCGTATGGTAATGCAGGAGACCCGGAGCGCGTTCCGATGCTGCGTCACTGCCGTCTTTTGTCGCGTTTTTATTACGAGAGGCTGCGTTTCTCCATCGCTTTTTTTCGAGAGGATGTTTTTTTTTTTGCCCCTTTCCTCGCGTGACATATGGCTGACACATCCGAGGAACTGGAATCCTTTATTTCCACCATTTCCCTCTGGAAATCTCCTGAAAGGATTGGAGAAATGATTGGGGGGGGGGGGGGAGAGGAAAGAGCGCGCGGGAGGGGGATAGACCAAGTGTGAGGGAGTAAGACTTGGGGTTGAAATAAAGAAAGCCAAAGCCCTTGAGGATTATCTTTTCCTTCTCCCTTCCTCCCGCCCTCCATCTCGCTCCCACTCTCTCGCTCTCCTCTCCGCTTCTTGTGTGAACACATGACCGCAGCTCATCAGTCTCAGTTCACATAATGACCATATTTAGATGGGAGCAATGGCGCGGGAAGGAAAAGGATGTCGGTTGAAGCCCAAAAGCAACACGACCTGGACGACGGCCCAGCCGTTATCGCCGATGCAGTCGTAAAGTATTCTGCCTATTCTTGGTATTTCATACGCCACGGAGGAACAATACATGACTTCTCACACTGTCAACACAGTGCTGTGAGCACCCGCGGGTCCCGTCACGGCAGCCACTGCACTGTGCATGCCCCGGATGCCTCAGATCTCACAGATTTCAGCAGGAGGGATGCCTGCTGCTGCTGTCTTCAGTGACGACGGAACAGCTGAGAGACCCGGGGGCCATAAAACGAAGCATGTGTTCAAACATGACATTCGTTTGCTCCCAATTGGTTTAACGTTCCATCCTACACGATGCCAGGTCGACCGTGCAGACGTGAAACTGTAGCGTCTTTTAGTTGTGAAACGGTGACTGTTGGTTAATGTGCTGGAATTTATTTGCTGTTTTGCAACGAAACCTGATGAGCTCAGCGGAGGAAATTACAGTAATGTCTTCTGCCTGTCTCGTCTAACCGAGGCCCGTCACACCCAGTCTAGGACAGTTAGACTCAGGTCTCTGTTAAATACAGGTGAAGTAGTCATGTACTGTACGAGGGGAAACATCCGAAGGGTTTCATGAGTCTCATAGGTGAGTGTTTCAAAGCGGAACACTACAAACTGGAGCGCTTAGATTATGTTGATTCATCAGGGGTGATTGTGGGATGTGTGCTCAGACAACCACGGTGTGTGTGTGTGTGTAGACACACTCACAGGTACGCCCAGGCTTTGTACTGTATGACAGATAGGTGTCATGTGACTCGACTGGTCTGTGCGCTGGATTTTCCGGGAGAAATTTGTGTATGACGTGTCCACTTCAGTTTCAGTTTGAATGTATTGTTAAGATGCAAAATGTTACCAGGATCTCAAGTTCCTTTACTGACTGATGACTTATTCTTCTGTGATCAGTTTTTATTTATTCATTTCTTAGCTGGAAACATCTGGTGGGCCCAATCGGACCCTATAGCAGGCCACGACTTGCTGCACTCCTGTGTTATAGCAATAGTTCAAAGCTCTTCTCTGTCGTTGGGATTTACAGTATATAAGATTATCAATACCTTTCATAACTATCGTAGCTATTCAATATAAGGCTACAGACAGCAGCCTGTTATCTTAGCTTAGCATAAAGAGATGAAACGGAGGGAAACGCCTTGCTCAGTCTAAAGATTAGAATAGCCACCTAAAAGCTCCTATAAAGCTTATTAATTAACATTTTTCTTTTCTTTTTCTTTAATTAATACGGAAAGCAAAGCGTTGAAACAACAATTTGCCAAAGTCACTGCCAAGAAATAGTCCAGCACATCCAGTAAACCCCCATTATGTTTAGTTTTATCCATTACAACATGATTCAACAAACAAGATATAAAATGTTTTTTAGGTGTTGGAGGGCTTATGTTGGTGCTACAGTTAGCTGCCTGTTAGCTTAGCTTAGCATAAAGAGTGTAAACAGGTGGAAAAAGCTAGCCTAGCTTTGTCTGAAGGTAACACAGTGCATCTTTCAATACCTCTTAAACTCACTAATTTAAAACCAACATTTATTTATTCCATATCCTGGTTATTTCTTTTTGTTAATCAGTAAAACATGCAAATGCCAAAAGTCACTGCTCTAGGCCAAGTAATAGTCCAGCACATAACCCCCCTTTAAACCACAAGTTCTTGTCATGTTTTGTTTTATTCATCGCAGATAAAAACAAAAAAAGATATCAAATGTTTTAAAGGTGCTGGGTGGCATAATTTTGGCGCTACAGTACGCAGACTGTTGGCTTAGCTTAGCATACAAACTAGAAACTGGGTAAAAAGCTAGCCAACATCTCTGAAGCTCGCTAATTTAACATTTATTTATTCCATGTTTTGCTTCTCTTTTTATTTCATTGACATGAAAAGCAGAGCGTTAAAACAACAACATGCCCAAGTCACTGCCTCGGGCCAAAAAATAGTCCAGCACTGAACCCCCAATAGAACCATGAATTATTTTCTTTGAACAGATTAAACAAACAAGATATAACATTTTGTTACAGACGCTGGAGGGCATACTTTGGTGCACAGTCAGGCTAGATGTTCCTCTGTTTCCAGTCTTTATGCTAAGCTAAGCTAAACCTGTTGGCCTTGGTTTCACGTTTAGCATACAGGCATGAAAGTGGATTCGATCTTCTCATCTGAACTTGCAGAAAGAAAGTGAAGAACGTATTTCCCCCAAAATGCTGAACTGTCCCTTTAAACAGTCATGTTTCAGTGGGTTCCACCCTTCACTGCTTCCTTGTGCGAAGGCCAAGACATCACCTCATCGAAAATGGCCCAGATATTTTCTTACTGAGCCTCAATCCCCGAATAATTTGATGTGTGTCATACTCAGATTAGGAACACGGGATAACAGAAAATCCATGAACCTGCACTTGGTGCCAGCAGTGTTTGTTGTTTGGAAGTGGACAAAAAAAAAAAAAAAAACACTCTGTAAGCACGGGGTTTAAGACAGAGCGGCCAGCTGCTGCGAGCCCGGAAATGTCATATGATTTTGAAGGTCACGATTGCTGTGGCATTTGGCAAACAGAAGGTGATCTGAACACACTGTAGGTCGCTTTTTTAGCAAAAGAAGAAGAAAAAAAAAGAAAGTATACCAGTTGTGAGAAATGCACACACACACACACACATACAGAGGCACATAGTGAAAGGGATAAGGGCTCACAGCCTCTGATCCTATTATAGAAGCTGAGGCACTGCAGGCTCCTGAGAGGCCAGGAAAATGGGTAAACATGATGTTTTTATGGGAATCTTCCTGTGGTATAATGGAAAACATCGCAATGGAAAGAATTCCTTGAGCAGATCTCACCTTCTCTCTTGTTTCTGTGTCACTTTTTATCTAGCTAACCCCCCCCCCTCCGGGTCTCTCCCAAATGTTTTCAGGAAGTGACAGACATCCCACATAATTTAGAAAGACGGAGCCTCGGCCAATCCTGCCTTTTTTCCTTCATCAGATAGGCATGCGGCCTTCTCTGAGTGTTTTGGCCCAGAAGAGTCTGTGTGCAACTATCCTACATCTGTGCAGTTTGTTGGTTTGTGGAATGCTTGGAATCGCCTCCATGGCAACGGCCGGGCTGTGTGTGTGTGCGTGGAGCGGTAAATATTGACTCCACCGCCTCCCCATCCCTGTGTCTGTCCGTGACGGGAGCACAAGGGGGGATCGGTACACACGCTTTATCCAGGACTCAGCGAAGTCCTGCCGTCGGGGGCGTGTGTTTACCTTCGGCCCTCCAAACACGGGGGAGCTTTTCTGGGCTCCGAGCGGTTCACAGTTTGATTCGCTGTGTGCTTACGATACAAAAGAGGGCGAATTGCCTGCAGCTTTATGACACACTCTCTCTGCCGTGTTACTTCATCTCAGCTCTGTGTAATGATCAACCTGATGGTTGAGTAAATGGGAAGCGTGGATGGACGCTGAAACCTGTGCGGGGGTTAGCGCCGGTGTGCAAACACATCCCAGCGGCCATTTCCTCTATTCATGTTTGCTGAAAGAGAAGAGAAACGAGATGACATGCGACAACAACCCGTGTTTGTTCAGAACCAGGAAACGTCCCGCCTGTTGTGGTACACAGTGACCATAAAGGTACTTGATCAACCTGTGAGAAACTGTTCTGGGGTTTGCTCTCTGTTGTGCTGTTTTTCCCCCCACAGCAGATGGATTTGTTGGGGCAGGATAGGAGAAGCGCTCGGGGCAGCAGCAGCAGCAGCAGCAGTACCAGTCGTGGTCGGACCGGTCTACCCTGTCCTGTCTTTGCTACACCCGTGCTGATCGCAGGCCCCAGATGGAATGTCATCACTGCGTTTGGCGACTAAGATTAGGGAATAGATGTTGATAATCTGGACAGAACAAGCAGGGCTGGATTATGCTACGATTGGTGGCCGGTGACGCAGGAGCCAAAGCCTCCCCACTTCCCCACTTCTCCCCCCCCCCCCCCCATAGTAATTACATAAAGAGCAGTGACATGAAGGAATACATCCTCCGGGCTGACATATCGCACACACTCACACACGTACTTCCTGTCCGCTGAACTCTATCAGTTGTTCCATTCAGTATTTTTTGACGAGACAAATGCTTAATAAAAACAAAAAGGATGAGGGTTTTTTTTTTCTTTCTTCTTTGGAGCCGTGATTTGCGCTGCACCCCTGTCAGATGGAAAAACCCCTTTTGTAATGAGGTCGTCGTCGGTCAAGAGTGTAGTTTGTTTGCGCTGCTCTGATTTTGACTGAGAACAGCCTGTCCATCCAGCCGCTTGGGTTCATGCTGTCCGGCGCACACACACACACACACACACACACACATGCGCACGCACACACACACCACTTTAAACGTTTGATGTCTGCTTATGCAAATGCACTAAAAACATGATGATATCTCCCCGCAGTCTGGCACCTGTTGTTCACTCAGCTCGCTTAAGAGGACTTGCAGAGGAGGCCGACGGAGATTTAAATTTAATATGCCTCTGTTCTACTCCAGGGGACACGTCCTGCACAATGGACACATTCAGAATCCTATCATCCAGCTGTGGGTCTCTCTCTCTTTTTTTTTTCTTTTTTCCAATCCCCCAAGTTTACTTCCACATTTACAGCCTGGAATGTCGTCACTGCTCGTCTGCTGATGTACACGACTTATAAACAGATCGTTACGGGGATGAGAGAGTTAGCATCAGCAGCTAGAACTCATCTCGGATCCCTGCATATTAAAACTTTGCTCTTTATTCCTTTCATCTCTAAAATAATCACGGTAGCTTTGAGTCCCAGACACAACCCCAGTTGGTAGACTTAGCGGCAGATCACCGAAATCTTCACCAGCCAGCCAGCTAGAAACTCATTTATGTGTTTATTTAACTGAGTTTGTCTCAGATTTTCTGCACATTATAACTTTTGGTCGTCATTGTTCTTATCTTTAAACGGGTCAAAGCGCTGCCAGGTTCGGACTGCACAATATATTTGTCTGTAAACGTGGTCACTGTGTCAGATTTGGCGATTGTAGAATCGAAAAGCTCTTGCCATGATGTGGCTAAGAGACTTGTCAGACTACACGTTGGTCCCCAGGCAATCTTTGGTTGACGTCATTCAGAAAGAGGTTTTCTGACACACCTGATTTAAACTGTTGGTTTAAGCCTGCCATTGGGCCCCTGGTGCAGGGCGGAATTCACCTCTTTCTTCTGCTATCTGCAAGTTACTGTTTTCAAAATCCCAACAACAGCGTCCAAGCTAGCAACCTACACACTGTAAATAGCAAGTTCTCCAAACAATATTGCTATTTGCTAACGGCACAAACCAAAACAAGCTAGCAGCTCTTACCTTTTCTTTTGTGGGGATTTGGCCATTTTGATGCCAGGACTCACCAGCCCACGTGCAAAACTATGCAGCATCGTTCCTCCGTCGCTTTGAGACAAATTCTGAACCTCTTCTTTTTCTTTTTTTGTGTGCCGAAGTGAGGCATACAGTACAGGGGATAACATGATCTGTCGGGTCGGGCTGATATCTTGTAGGCTCAACCAGGCATAACTGTTAGTAGCTAATAAAAGTTAACAAAAGTTAGCATTAGCTGGTTATTGACTTTAGCAAGCTAGCCATCTAGCATAGCAGCAACAAGATACATTAGTACCCTTGACATAGTTGACTCATGTATTACTGTCATTGACAACAAGTTTCATTAAAATTTCTGAGGTTTCAAATTTTATTTCTCCTGGAATCTGATTGGCTGTTCATTTTACATCCCGAGCACTGATTGGCTGCATAAGGTAACCATTAAAAAGCCGAGTTAGACGCGAACTTCGAAGACAGATCCTTTACTTTTTTCAAATCATACATCCATCAATGTGTAAAAGAAAAAAGACAAGTCAAACAGAACCTTGTAACTCTAAGGTTGGGGTTCATTAAACAAGACAAGAATATATTCTCTTCTTTTCTTCTGAAGGTATTCATCTTACTTTGAGAAAGTGCAGACTAATTCCTCTTTGCTCGACCGCAGTGATCCGTCATTGTAGACGAACGAGGAGAAATGAAAGACCTGTCATTACGCGGGAACAATTGTTATTTACAGCGTGACAAAGTGTTAACAACAGTTTCAATCTTGTGATTATAGTGTGACAGCGAAAGCTTGAATACGACCTTTAACCTGTCGCCTGAGGCCGTGAAGACTTTTTTTGTCGGAGGTAGACTGTCAGAACTTGCCCCGTCCATGCGTTAAACCACAGGCCGACAGCAACGAGCGCTGTGAAGCAGAAGCGAGGGGTCTACTGTAACCGTCGTCGCAGCGTGCAGGTCCTGACTTGCCAGCTCCACATAGCAGAGTTTCACATTCTCCCTCAGTGTTACTTTGAGCTTGCTTCAGCTTCGTAGTGGGAAATCTCTCATTAGGCCTGCATACAGAACATCTGAAGCAAGCTTGTTCAATTTTGATGTTCATGACTATTTGATCCTTCTGAAAAAAGATGAAAAGGTTTTTTTTTCTTTTAAATTAAATGAGCCAGATCGCTGTAGACTTCAGTACAAAGCCTGAACTGTTTGGGGTGAATGGGCCGGAGTCGTGACAAAGACTCCATCGATAAAGTCTATTAATGGAAGCATGACATCACATCCTTTCTATTATTTCAGCGAGAGGGTATCATCCAGAGGTCGTAATTGTTTTCTTTTCAAATGAGAAGAAAAAGCAGACAAAACTGGGGAATGCAGCCTCGTGTAAGGGGGGAAAACAACCCCAGCAGCAATATTAAAAGACTATTCCCATTTACCAAAAGCCCAGGAGACTTGAAGGATTTGGAATTCATTGTCAGATCTTATGCATAATTAAGCAAATCCCCCACCCAACCAGCCAGCCACACCCCCCCTGCCTCGCCAGAGGGATTTTCATCCTGCACTGCCTCTCAGACTGTAGGTGCTTGTTACAGTACCTCAGCCCCGCTCGGCCACAATCAGACTCCCGTTATCATCATCGACCGATGACACACACAGAGACACGAATACCGCAAAAACATGACGTTGTTCGACTTCCTGGCTTCCTTCATTTCCATATTTCCTGCTTGCTGTCAAGAGCTAAAACACACGAGGATCTGGCAGCCCGCAAGCCACAGGCCACTTCTGTGTCTTGTTTATGCCGCCTGCTGTGTGCCGACAAAAGATGGCTTTGTTGGGAGCTGAGTGTGAAGAGAGGCCGGAGACTCTGTTAATGCTCTGTTTCGTGTTCCGGGAGTTTTTCAGTGTGTTTGCAGTCTGGGTCAGACTCGGAGTATTACGGCGCTGTTGGCCGAAGGAACCAAATTCTATTCAACCATGAAATTTGTACGTGGCTTAAGTGGGTACTTCTAATTTGGTTAGATGCCGTGTGACATAGACAGCACAGAATATCCACCGTTATTTAGCAATTGGGCTGGAAAATCTTGACGAATTTTAGGTTGTGATCCATGTTGTAGATCCATGTTGTAGATCCATGTTGTAGATCCACGATCCATGTTGTGATCCACAACCTATATTTCAGGGGAATCATAGAGATTTACCTCCACTCACTTCTGTTTCTAGTCTTCACACAACCCCACTGGATGAAGTTATTAACATGGTTCAGAGGCGATTCCTACCACACAGAGAGGAAGTTTTTTTTTCACTCGTCTGTGGGTTTTTTGAACGAGGCGGTCCTGTCTGCTCACGAACAGGCAGAGAACACGTCCTCCTGTTTGCAGCTACGTCTGCCGATTTACTGCTGTGCGTTCATGCGGCGACATAGAGAAGACAGGAACCGAGAAACTGTTCTGAATCTAACTTTACAACTTGTTTAATGATCAATTTATAGTGTCTATAGAATACAGTTAGTGTTGGTACATTGAAGTCATGCGACTGCAGTGTAGTTTCGTTTAGCCTAACGTTAACTTCCGCAAATCATAAAAGTGGTGTTGATATCTTGCTAACAAAATGCGTAAGTATCACAAACTTGTGTTTGCCACTGAGCTTTTATTTTTGTTGTTGCAATAAATTTCCAAATTGGAAAAAAACCAAGAGGCTTTTTGTGGAGGGAGCCGGAGCGACGCTAAGCTCCGGGTTAGCCCGCAAATCACATCGTCCCTGCAGAACTCTATACAGTGTAAGAGAGCTAGTGGAATGGCTAATGAGGATCTTATTACAATGAAGAACCATCGTTAATACAATATTTTGTTTTAATGGGGAAACTGGAGACATTGATTGGCTATTTCCAGTCTACAGGAAATTTTGAACTTAAGAAATAAAGATTGCAACTGAGATTGTGGCTCGCGCTTCCAATTAAACTGACTGTGATATTTTTTGGCCAGATCGCCCACCTTCATTAAGCAATGTCTCATTTAATCAAGCAGCATCTGAGCTCATTAGGGCGACATCCTTTAATTGAAAGCGTCATCTGTGTGAGATGGCATTTACAGATCCGCCGACTGCAGATGAGAGACGCGGCGTCTCTGCTGCGCTCTGCCTCTTAATGGCTTATTAACCATGACACCAGTCTGCTCGGGGAGAGCGCGGATCACACAAAGAGCAGCTCGCTGAGCCACCCGTCATCTTTGTGTCTGCTCTCCTCTGTCTGTGTGTGTTAACCTGCGCCCACTGGCACGCTCGCTCGGATGCAGCCCCCTATTTATGCAGACGTGCCCCGGGGGGAGATATCGACTGCCCGGCCCCGTTGACCCCGCTGCACTTCCTCCCCCATCTCGCCCGTCCGTGGTGCCAACCAAAAAAAATGAACCCTCATTTATGCACCCCTCCCCTCCCACACTCCTCCCTGCCTTTCATGCCTCTCGCTGTCTGTCTCTTTTTTTTCCACTATGTATTCCCGAGTTGCATCGCTGCTCCTCTGAATTAACTAGCATACTGTAAATCCAAAGGAATCACCTAATCCGACTGAAAACACACCAGTAAACCCTTGTTTCTGCATCGCCTTTGCTTTTTACTGTTGTGAGATCAGGGTTGGAGCAGTTGGGAAGCATCCAGAGTGACCCGACAAGAACCGGTGACAGCTTCACTAATTTCCCTTGCGTGGTTAGCAAACTGTGCTCCTCTTTGTGCCACACATTTTTCTACCATATGTCGCTGCGTCGCCCTGACTGCGAGCATGCCTGCAAGCCCGTGAACTGTAGCTCGTCTCATGTTCGGGATTAGACTCTGCGCTCGTGAATGAGAGCGGGCTCAGGCAAAGGCTGACTCCGATGTTAAATCCAACAGATGCGTGGCCTCCTAAACAGAAACAGGCAGGCAGGGGGATGTCAGCAGAGGGATGAGTGGCCTGACGCCACCCATACGCACTCTGACCCTCCTCTGCTTATCAGAAGGGCTCCCAGGCCACCCCACCTTAGTGTTTTAGTGTTTAAATTAGCATTTCTTAGCGGACCCCCTGTGGCTTTATCTGTCCATGATAGCACCAGCTTGAGTCCCAAAGTTATCCTTGGCTTAGTGTAATGATTCCCCTGCGCTAATCTGATGTTAGAGCTGGAGTAGGTGGGGAAGCTTAAAAAAAGAAGATATACAGAGAGAAGCTACAACAATCCAGAACTGACCTCCTGACCTTTGGTCTGTTTTTTGAGTATCTCAAATTCTGTCCATTAGTGAAAACTCACTGATGTTCGCTCTGGTTCCACCGCTGATTTAGTTCATCTGAAACCACTTGACTAATTAGCAGCATTCAGGTGGTGTTCAAGTATTCTGATCCATGTGCAGCACATGAAATGATCACTGGCTAGAGAGTAAAACTGATCAAATGTTCAGATGACAGCAGTACTTTTTTTTTATATAGTCGCCCCCAAAAAAACATACCTCCCACCTCCTGATTCCACTCTCACAACAGCAGGGGAACCACGTGTGGAGGAAGCTTGTCATTAACTGTCTAGGTCACCGAAACCAATGTGGCAGCTTTGCAACAAACAGGTGCACTTAAAAGCAACAACCGCAAAAGAAGACCTAGATAAAAACGGAGAGGAAGCATCGCAATCAGTGTGTTTACAGGAGGGATGTAATACCAGAGAACATCTCTGTCTCTCTGTGTGTTTCTGTGCAAAGCATGTGCAAATATGAGTGGAGAGGAGATGTACAGCGAGGGTGGTTTGTCTGTTAGTTGATCAATCGTGGATCTCAAAATGAACATAGTAACATAACAGGTAAAACATGAGCATGTTAATGCCATGTGAGCACGTCAGCATGCTAGTGTTATTAACTTGCCGACATGATTAATAGATTAATGCTGATGAATTAATTGTCAACTGGACACAAAGATGGTGACTTTCAAATTTTCCGGTAATGACTAAATTAATAGCAAAACACACGAAAATATAAAATGAATGCTATCTTTTTTCTTTGGAAGTGACCATGTTGTAAGCGGGACGATGCCCTTTGAGGTGTTGATTATCAGAAATGAATAGACGTCGTCCAGGCGTCCCTTACATGATGTAACATGTCTCTGTTTGTGCATCTGTGTTGGACACATGTGCAGGCAGGCATGTGCGACATGTCCGCTGTGTGTATGCGCTCTGCTGGTGGCAGTGGGATGAGATGGATCTCATGTCTGTTTTGAAACTGAGGAGTAGCAGCTGCTCCGCTGTCCGTAGGGAAGTTTTGCTTCCTGTGGTCTACATGACACTGTGTGTCTCGCTGGGTTTACAGCAGCAGTCTCTGTCCTGTCTCTGGTTTCTGCATCTGCTCTTGTAGCAGTCAGAGACATTTTTCCAGAGAATGCATTCTGGGCAAATTACTTAATAACGCAAGTCTATTTGATGCAATATTTTCTCTTTCATCGTTGGCGGCGCATTGAAATCAAATTTAGATTAAATCTCCTTTATTTATCTGATGTCTCACAGACTTTTTTTCTCTGTCCTTGAATGCACCACAGGCCTTGGCCATGGGGGGATCCAAGAGTAAGCCCAAGGATGTAGGCCAGCGAACCCGCAGCCTGGATGGTAACCTCAGCTCTGGGGGAGGGGCTGGAGGCCACCACCTCAACTCCAATCAGCAGTCCATGACGCCCAATCGCAGCCCAACTGTGGATGGAGGTCTCAGTGGCAACCCGTCTCTGGCCAACAACGCTGAGCTGGCCCTGTTTGGAGGAGTGGACAATAACAGTGTCACCTCTCCCAACAGAATCACACTAGCAGGTGAGAACCTCCGCTTGAAGCTTTGGGTTTTAGATTTGGTGGTTTGTTGTGTGCATCTTTTTGAAAACTTTATGCCCTATATGTCTTTGTCAGTGATTGAGGAAGTATTCAAATCTCTTAATTAAATGTTAACTCTATCAATTACACATATTAAGTGTATTTACAGGTCTTGGAAAGTGCTACTATTACAGAGGAAGCTGCATGTGATCTCAGCAATTGCCTCCAGTGATATCACCCAATTGCATTGTGGGTAATGTAGTCACCAGGTTTTGAAAAGCTGTCCACTGGTCTAGCATTCCAAAATAATCGTTATGAATGGTTTCCAAACAAATAATCAAAATCCATAGAACAGAACCAGAGAAATCACCTTTTTTTCCCACGTTTTCTTCTTCCTTGTCAAAAGATGCTGCCTACATTACCCACAATGCAACCAGCCACTGAGTGACATCATTGGAGGCAATTTATCAGATTACATGGAGCTTCTTCTGGAGCCACAAAAGGCTTAATACAACGTTTTTAACATTTGCAGTAGTACTCCCCGAGACATGCTAAAACACCTTAATGTGTAAAATTGGTGGAGTTACCCTTTAAGTAAAAGCAATATTACCATGCTGTTAAAATATTCTGTTACTAGCAAAAGTACTGGATTGACGATGTTACATGAGTAAAAATGTGTAAGTTTAATCAGGAACGTTTTAATTAAGTATTAAGTATTTAAGTAAACGTACTAAACATAAGAGAAAAGATTAAAATAAAGAACTATATCTGCAAATTTGTACTTGAATAAATGTACTTAGTTATATTCTACCCCTGGTTTTCAGTAATAGCCAAACTTTCTCTCCTGACAGGAGGCGTGACAACCTTCGTGGCGCTGTACGACTACGAGTCTAGAACGGCCTCAGATCTGTCTTTCAGGAAGGGCGAACGCCTCCAGATAGTCAACAACACGTAAGGAAAAACAGAAAACAAACACACACACCCTCTTTTTCTTTTTATATCAATCTGTGTATCCAGCTGTCACCGCTCAGACACATGTACACACAAGAAAACTCCTGAGAAAAGTCTAAGAAAACTTTTCCATACACTGTGTGAAAAGTGGAGAATAACTGCATGTTGGCAAGTGCACAGATTGTCTGTGTGAGTTATTGCTCACTTGTCTCGACTGGCTGCTTTGCAACCCCGAAAATGCATGTCACTTGTTGTCTCTCTGAAACCTCCTGTAACCATAGGAACGGGCTTCCCTCAGCAGAGCCGGAGTCTTGTGTCACGTTTCTGCACAGTTTTTTTTGCTTCATTCACAAAAGACTTGATTGCATCTCGCTGCTCAGGCTCTTTTTTTTTTCATCGCCAATTCCCGACACGTAGTCGGAGACCTAGTTACTCAGTCCAGATCCAACCTGTTAAAGGGGGGGGGTCATGCATGTTTTTTTTAAAATAGCGTCTTGCTCTATGAATCAATAGAGGTGCAGTGAACCAGATACTGTATGTTGCACCCCCATTGCTTGTGCCTGTGCTCGTCCACTAACAAACTGCTGACCTAGAAGGCAGCAGCTGAGGACAATAGTGGATTATGCTGCATCTGGCCCCTTAAGCCAAAGACCTGGTTCATTAATGGGTCAAGTGCACCCACGATCCATTAACCATCTCCCGGTCAAATCAGGTGTCAGTCGGGCTCGTCTTGGCAAGTTAAATCTCACAGCCACAGTGACCTGATATCGTGCCCCCTGCATGCTCTTTTGCTTAATAATCGTTCCTCCCTCATCTCAAAATGTACGTCGTGTTTTAAAGATTTATACTTCTAGCGTATGCACTGTATTTGTTCATTTTATGTGTCTGTTCTGTGTCCTCTGCTGGTCTTCCACTGCTCATAACGTGATTTCTCTTATTTCTTTAACCCCCCTTTCCTTTTTCCACCATTTCCCCTCTCTGTCTCTCTTTTCCATATCTCCAACACAAACCATCACATTTTATTTATTTTTTTATAGGAGGAAGGTGAACTGCAGGTTTGTGAAGCTTCTCTGGAATTGTGTTTTTTGAGTGTGCCGTTTGTCTGTCCGCCCTGTCTCTGTGTGTTGTGTTACCAGGAGCATATGCTGCCCTTTTGCACTGTAATACCACTTCATTAGATATGCACAAACATAACATAACTGCCCGTGCCCCCATGAACCCCCTTAGTACAGTAGTGAAGGGGAAGGTTGGTGCGAAGCCTTGCAGCACTGTGATCGAAAAGCAAACAAGTTACGAATTTACTTTCTCTCGGTGAGTCTAGTGTTGCAAGGCTACAGCAGCTTTACTCCCGAATAAGATGTAGCATACAAGCCCTCCCCCCACCCCCCTTCCCTATTGTCATACCCACATGAATGCATGTTTGTTTATATTTACACAACTTCCCCTTTTTTTAACAGTAGAGATAACTGGGCTTGCATTTATCAAGCTTTATCTGTGGGAGCTAAAAACTGTACGAGTGGCTACAGAGCACAAGAAACGATCGGCATCCCTTTATCTCTGCTCTGAGATACTTGATGAACACCAGCCCTTGAAGTCAGAGAGACTGTTTGTTTTATCTGTGCCCTGGATGTTTGACGAGGCCCTGGTGACGCTGTGTGTTATCGTTTCATCTGTGCAGAGAAGGGGACTGGTGGCTTGCGCGCTCCCTGACCACTGGAGAGAGCGGTTACATCCCCAGCAATTATGTGGCTCCATCCGACTCCATCCAGGCAGAAGAGTAAACCCCCTTTTTTTTTTTTCTTTCTTCCTCTGTCCCATGTTTTCTGCCTTCTCACCAAGCGCATGAAAGAATTTACTTCAAATGTTGGATTCCTTAACAATTTTCCTATTTATTTATCTCAGTGTGAATTTGAATATAGCACTCAGACGCTCATTTGCTTTCTTGTCATTTTCAAACGAGAATATCGATACAACTCTCCAAAATATGAAGCCACAGAGAGCAGTGAGTTAGCCTAGCTTAGCACTGAGACTGGAACCAATGGGAAACAGCTAGCCTAGCCTCTATCCGGAGGTAACAAATCTGCCATTCAAACCCTCTAAAGCATAAGAATTACTGCTATATCTCATTTGTTAAATACATTCAAGACCTGATATGTAAAACAACAGTTTGTTGAGGGTTATGTGCGCGACAGTTTCTTCTCAGCTGGTTCTGCAAACCACTGCATAGACCAGCACCAAAACACAATGTATGTTGTGTTTTGGTGCTGGTCTATGCTCGTTTTTCCAGCAGGCAGGGATATCCTACACATGACTCTTCATAATTTCTTATTTTGTGTTTGTTTGTTGTTTTTCGGACAGGGCCAGGCTAGCTGTTGTCCAGTGTTAATGCTAAGCTAAGCGACTGATGGTTGACTCACATATTTACCCTAAAATCTTGACAGTGGCATCAATTTTTGGCAAGAAATCAAATGAGCACATTTTACACAAGTGTTCCTTTAAATGTCTGTTGTGTATATATAACTGTCCTCTACTCCTGGAGGACATGCACTGCTAATCTTTACATGCTAACCTGCTCAGCAAACACAACTAACCCCTCTGTAACAACTCCATTTCTCACTTTTGCCTCCTGCCCCTGCAGTCACCTCAGACTGACTATAGAGTCCAGGTAAGCAGCTGTTGCATGAGTAAGCAATTGCATCTGGAATGCAGAGTCAGAATTTCCCTGAACTTGTCTTAAACCACGAGCCACGACTCACTTCCGCTTCGTCATTCCTTCTCCTCCGCCCACATACATCTTCCTCCCCTCACCAACCTGCTCCCGTGTGTGTTCCATGTTTTTCTCTCTCGACCTCACCAGGTGGTACTTTGGCAAAATCACTCGCCGCGACTCTGAGAGGCTGCTGCTAAGTTTAGAGAACAGGAGAGGGACTTTCTTGGTGCGAGAGAGTGAGACAACCAAAGGCAAGTGTGCACCTTAAATCCCAGTCTGATTTCCAATTTCTTATCACACACCCCTCGTTTTCAGGACGCCCCTTCACCCTTACAATAGAGCTACAAGTGGTGATGGTTTAAATCTCCCCCCTGTGAAATGGCACAATCTTCAAGGCCCTGGGAAGACGTTGGCGAGGCCTCAATCAGATGCCGACGTTCCTCATACTACATCTTTCCAAACCAACTCATGCCAACGCCTAAAGGGTGTATGTGTGCTATTGGGGTAGCAGTTGTTTTCTGCTTATTATAAAGAAAATGTTCATACTACATTGAAATGACAGAGAGTTCTTTTTGTTATGGCTCAGTTTGAAGTATGCTTGTAAAAAAAAAAAAACCTCAGTTTGGAGGAGCATGTAACCGTAAAATCCCAACAAGTACATGGGAAACCCAACCCCCCCCCTAGCCATGAACACGCAAAACCGGAGAGGTTGGGCTGAGTTTTGGGGGGGCAAGACTCTTTGTTGTGGACCACAGCGTGTCGACCAAATGTTTTCCTCACACCAGGTATCAAATACAGGTAGTCTTGAAAGTTTGCTCCACATAATTCCCATTGCCTTGAGATGTAAAATCCGTTTTTCTGATTGTAATTCTGATTTTCAGAAGTATAATTGAGTTATTGTACTAAAACCGGTACATATCATACGTAACATGTGGCAGTTAATTACAGTCAATACCCACCCAGCCTTATTAAACAGTAGAACTACACTACTAGGGGCTAATAGTGTTGTGATATTTTGCATTCTCTAAAGACAGCCACGGTTGTGCCAGTTTAACACAGAATACCGGGGAAGTTGATCTACTTATGCAGTCTATGGTATTGATCTACAATCCTATCCACCATTTTGCCCTGGGAATGTGTGAAAGCATTCTTGCTGCAACTTTATTTTTACACCATTGATTTCCAGTCATTTTTTTCACACGCGGCTGTGTTTTTGAAGGCTCCTCCGTCTGCTCTTTTTTTTTTATGCACTTGTAAAATGTTCAGATCTCAACACGAAGCTCAGTTTAAATTCTTTGACATGTCCCACTAAAATGTACCGAGAAGAAGAGAACAAATTCTCTTGCAGTCAGACATGATACCCTGCTGTTCGCCGTGCGTCCTGCTGTGCTGTGTCAGTCATGAGGCAGTGTGGGCACAGAAGAGAGACGAATCAGGCAGATGGGAAAAGGTTGGATGTGACGCCTGTGGGACTTGGTCTGGAGATAGTTCTAATAGGCAGCTGCTGCTGTTGCGACTGCTGCAGCAACACAGTCCCTACGGGTTCAGCTGGCACTGTTGTACGTGTGTGTGACTTGTGTGCTAATGTATATTACAGGAATCCTGTTGTTTCCTGTTATTGGACATGTATATATGAGCTCTGCACAGAATGAGAAAGGGGGCAAGGTGAGGCGGTTTGGAGGCAAAGTGAATAGATGAGTGAGCAGGAGCAGCGGAGAGGTGCTGGGTGGGTGAGCTCGACAGAATTAGGTCAGCATGGAGCTGAGGGTAAGGACTGTACAACCCACAGGCCATATCACCCAGTTCAAACATTCAGAGAAGGGAGGCATCGCCTTGGGCCGCTCTGTGATTCACACTGGTTTTTCACCGGAATGACGCTGCCCCCGAGTGGCGGCATGAGCACACTGTAGCCCAAAAATGAGAGTTTGATTTCTCTTTTTTTATATCCATGTTTTATCCCCCCATTTCATTTGATACCTGATCACCAAACAAACGATTCTTCAATCAATGGGTGGGGCAAAATGCCTCACTGGCGCCCCCTAAAGGGCAGCCCCTGCAGCTAGTTTTATCTAGAGGTATGAAATTTAGTGTGCATGTATATCAGACCTAGACCTACAAAAAAGTCTCCTGTCATCCTGACCTAAATCCAACAGGAAGTCAGCCATTTTGAATTTAGTGCTTATTTTTGGCCATATGCACGTGTTGTTCTTTAATGAACTTACTTTGCTCTTACGTTTTTATGATATTGTTATAAACTGTATGCAAAATACTTTGATGCAGATAATTAGAATCAGTCATATTCTAGCACATTGTCTCACAGGTTATCATATTTCCAGGTGCCTACTGTCTGTCTGTTCTGGACTATGACAACACCAAAGGGCTGAACGTGAAGCACTACAAGATCAGGAAGCTGGACAGCGGAGGCTTCTACATCACATCGCGCACGCAGTTCAGCAACCTGCAGCAGCTTGTCAACCACTATCGCAGTAAGTGCTCCTATGTGCTTTACATCTTCTATTTGAAAAGAAGTAAGAGTGTGAGAACATGCAGCCTGATATGTTAGTCACTTTTTTATTCTGTGATCAGGAAGTAGGCCTGACCTCATTCTCTGTCTTCTCTCGTGTCCTCCAGAGCATGCTGACGGGCTGTGTCACAGTCTATCAGACATTTGTCCTGTGCTGAAGCCTCAGACTCAGGGCTTAGCAAAGGATGCCTGGGAGATCCCGAGAGAGTCCCTCCGTCTCGACCTCAAGCTCGGACAGGGCTGCTTCGGAGAGGTCTGGATGGGTAAGCCGCGCTTTGATCTCTACTTTTGAAGAAACCCGGCGTGTCCAATCCCCAAAACAATGAGAACGGAAAGTGCTCACTGAAAACAGCTGTCTCCAGGCACAGTTCAAGTAAAATGTGAACAAACTGTATGAAGGCTAAAGTGCATAGATAAGTCATATTCTTCCATGTTCTTGAATATCTTTACCCAAGTAGACCTTCTTGTGTCTTTAATGTGTTTATTATTGCTGTAGCGCATGAATTCATGAGGGAAATAATGCAACAGATACTGAAAAGGCCTGTAACGGGATGTCTTCACATATATGATGCAGGCAGTGGTAACAATCTTTGTTAGATCTAGTCTCCCCCCACAGCATCATTTTACCTCAGGTGTCCCTTCATCGACATCACCCATCATGTTGCAAATTTGACTATAATAAACTAATATTAGTCACCTGTGTAGGATATAGCTACAATATTTTCCATCCAATTAAACTGTTAAGGTTGTTTCTATTGGTACATCCTCGATTAGGAATGTCGGGATGTCTCAAGCGTTTTCTCACATGACTGACTCATTTTGCAATCTTTCATCAGGAACATGGAACGGTACGACGCGTGTGGCGATAAAGACTCTGAAGCCCGGCACCATGTCGCCGGAGGCCTTCCTCCAGGAGGCTCAGGTCATGAAGAAACTGAGACACGAAAAGCTGGTTCAGCTCTACGCCGTGGTGTCAGAGGAACCGATCTACATCGTCACGGAGTACATGGGACAAGGTCAGCACGGTCGACTTCACACTTTTACATAGGAACATTTGTGCAGTTAAAACTCGGGGAAACAAATTATATTCTTGTGTTTTCTTTCTAAGAATTGTAAGATCATCAAAATGGTATTGAGTAAATGTACCTTGTGAATGGAGGCTAACATGTGAAATGCTGAAAACCTGCATGACTGTAAAGATTTATATTTGGGGGGACAGGAACCAATCAGAATCAATGATGCATTTACTGCCTGCAAAAAGAAATATTCTGCCGTACAAATACATAAAAAACGCATATATTTCATCAGGATATTAACACAAAACAGTGTCGTACTAACCTGCAGTATGTGTCCCTGCTGACAGGTAGCTTACTGGATTTCCTGAAAGGCGACATGGGTAAAATGCTCCGCCTCCCCCAGCTGGTGGACATGGCATCACAGGTCAGCACAAATAATCTGCTGCAGCATCAGTCTAATCCACTCAGAACTGAATCACAGGTGTTTTCCTCCAGTGCAGACAATCACAAAGCTTTTGTCTCCGCTCAGATTGCTTCGGGGATGGCTTATGTGGAGAGGATGAACTATGTGCACAGAGACCTCAGAGCTGCTAACATCCTGGTGGGAGATAACCTGGTTTGCAAAGTGGCTGATTTCGGTCTGGCTCGCCTCATTGAGGATAATGAATATACTGCCAGGCAGGGTAAGACCACAGGAGGGCGTTGTTGGCTCTTAGCTTAACTGTGTGGCAGCTTCTCAATGTACCAGAGTTGTTTCTTGGCATGTTTAGCTTGTGAAAACGAAGTTGTATCTATTTGTGACTTCAAAAATTATTACGTGTTTTCTTTTGCACATTTAGTATGAAGAACTACTTATGTCCCACTTGTGTTGGACTCCAGGAAACGGTGTGATTCATGCAGCCGATGTGCTTCTGCTCCAGTCTGTGATCTAATTTTAACTTGCTGATGAACCTCGTCCTCTTGTAGGAGCCAAATTTCCCATCAAGTGGACGGCACCCGAGGCTGCTCTGTACGGCCGCTTCACCATTAAATCTGACGTCTGGTCGTTCGGAGTCCTGCTGACTGAACTGGCTACCAAAGGCCGAGTGCCCTATCCAGGCAAGGATCATTTTAGATTGAGCATGTGATGTTTATATTACCTAACTCAGGCACTGACATCATGTTCCAACCAGTCCAACAGCATAAAGTTTTACGACTGGGAGTATTTTATTAGCTCGTGTTTCAAACTCTGATTGTGTGGTTTGTGTCGTCGTGCTTCCAGGTATGGTGAACCGGGAGGTGTTGGACCAGGTGGAGCGTGGCTACAGGATGCCGTGCCCGGCAGAGTGCCCCGAATCGCTGCACGACCTGATGCTGACCTGCTGGAGGAAAGAGCCCGAGGAGAGGCCCACCTTCGAGTACCTGCAGGGCTTCCTGGAGGATTATTTCACCTCCACGGAGCCTCAGTACCAGCCGGGAGAGAACCTGTAACTGGGCTGAACGTGGAAATGTGCATGCGTCATGCATGTGCAAAACTGAGCATGTGCATCTGCTTCCGAGTGCATCGACGAATGAGTGTGTGTGTGTGTGTGTGTGTGTGTAAGAGTGTGTATGTACAGTATGACGGGGCAGGAAGCCGACTGCATTCTGGGTACAATCAATAGCTCTCTGACATCAAGGAGTGTCGGTGGGACATCAAACCAATCGGCGACGTTCAGTTTCTTCTTCTGTCCAAAGTCATGCTCTCCAACACGTCAGCTCTGAGGAAAAGACTTAACTGTGGTATTATTTCGAGTTAACATGCTGTTCTCTTTGTGTGTCAGTCAAATCAACAATACAATACAGCCGAGCAGGTTTTTCTACCTTCCTTGTGTTGCTAAGCCACCCTGCTTATATACATTCCCCCATGCATTCTTCCCACATAATTCACCAGACTCGTCGCGTAGCGCATACGAAACTAGATTTTGACATTTAATGACTGCACGTAGGGGTCGAACAACTCCCCAGAATGAATGTTGTATGCAATTATTGTCCTGCTGAAAGCGCCATGTCTATTTTTACAACATTTTCCTGGGATGTACACGTGCTCAGAGTCCGTCTTCCATTTTTGCCAATTGAGAAGCATTTATTCGTGAACTTACAGTAATTTTCCAGGATGTTTTTTGGTCTCGAAAGTTTTGTCATTAGACCTGGATCAACTGGAATATATTCAGGTGAACCATTGTATTTGACGCTTTCCCCTGTGCAACATCGAGGCTAGTTTTCCAGCTGCTGTGACGTTTTGTAGGAGACTTGCACCCCCTTTGATCCCCGTCAGAGCGGTGCAGTCTCGCTCGCCAGTCGGACGAATCGGTTTATCGCTGTGATCAACAAAACAGCTCGACACAAAGAAGAGAAGACGCAGAGTCCGTCTCTCTATTTTCTAAATGTGACTTTTCGCAAAAAAAACTAAATGGCTACTGATCCGTAACGGTCGTCTCAGGATGGAGAGGACTGAAAATTCTGCTGCGAGGATTTTTGTGCCAATGAAAATTTCTTTTGTACTCTCTTCTACTGTGTAAAAGTGTATTTTACTACTCTGAACTTTTCTTACAATGAAGTCTGAGTTGTGTAAGCGGAGATTCTGCTGTTCTTCTTCCGAGCGCATGATCCACTGTTTTTCGAGATCCCGCACCTGTGTACAGTACCGACCGGCTCACCAGCGTGATGTCAAGGTGTTGTTTTCAAGCATTTAAATTAAAAAAAAAAGAAGGAAAATCAGGTGAATCTTCTTTCACGTCTCCCTTTTCAGTTCTGACCTTCATTTAATATGCGAAGATTTCCACCTTTAATTAGCCTCAGCGTTTCCCTTATAAGTGCATCTTGAAGCACGACCTTTTACACTGGAGATGTTTTGCTTGATAAATGAGCAACAGAGTGATACTGTGCCGGTCACGCCTTCCTCCAGCCTGTAGGGGGCAGACCAGAAAAAAGCCTTCCCACAAAACAGCATGTATAGCAACTTAATTGGAGTCTTCAACCTTAATTGTAAATATCCTTAATGCTAATATTTTTTTGTGTGTGTGTGTGTGTGTGTATATATATATATCATCTTTATAATTTATTCCTTTTAAAATAACCCAATTGTTTATTTTTTGCTTTCAGCATCACTGTTCAAACGTTAATGTTTATGGTACTTTTTATGGGTTGAATAACACCTGACAATAATGATATAAATATATATTCAAGAAAACACTCTCACATTACAAGTATGTTTTTTTTATGTGCACGTATTTCTGTGAAAACTTATCTCGGTTGTACATTTTCGATATGACTGACAGATCCGGGGAGGAGAACCGCCTGACTGACCGGTGAGAAGCGGTTCTGTCTCTCCAGATACTGATCATCTACCAGCAACACTTTTTTCCCATAATACAATCAAAAACCACAAATGTTTACATCGTGATAATCTTCTAATCATTTTGGTGCTGCTTCAGAGGCTGGTAAATGAGCAGGAAATCATTCTCGTTTTAATATTTCTGTTTTTTCTCACTACACCTGATTCCAACACGGTGTGTGTGAGTGTATGTGTGTGTGTGTGTGTGTGTGTGTGTGTGTGTGCGTGCTGCCATCACCTGTACTTCCACAGTCGCTCTATGGTTTTCATACAGCAACTCCGGATTATGATTAGATGACTCCAAACAGAAGACGATGTCCCACGAATGGAAGGACTCCCATATCTGTGTAGTGTCTACTGTGTCCCGTGGACATGGGTTACTCCACACTGAATGACCTGCATGGGTGCGGTTGGGGTCGTCTGGCCTCACCCACCTCGCTTCCTGACCTGTCTCACTGAATGCTTATGAGCAAAACAATTTGGAAAAAACACGCGCGAGAAAGGTCGTGTTGTTTGTGCGCAGCCTTGCCTACAAGCCAAGGACGTTTCCCGGGGGGTTCTGTGGGTCTTTCTTTCCGGCTATGCAGATATTTTTTTTAAATCTGTGATATTCCTACATATACTCTTTTCTACTGTATTCAATGGGAACTTCCAGATAAATCGCTCTTTGTTAAATCCTACTGAATATTTGTTCAAATTTGAAAGTATGTTTGAATAAAAATTTGTATATTGCCAGCTGTATCTTGTTTATCATCTGTATGAGTTCTGTTTCTAATCATCACTGAGTCAATAAGGCTGTGATCAAAGGTCGTCGCCAGTCACGGTAACCTGACTTGACGGATGGGCTGTAACATGTGGTCATGTGATTCTGCTAATCAGGCTGCCTGCGAGGTAATAATGACTTTGATTATCAGTCTGTTGGCTCGGCGCCCGGGGATGTTTAGCACGTACAGATACAGTATCATGAATATTAGGAACTCTGCAGGAAGTCCACAATCACCTCATGAGTGGTGATCACAGCATGACTGCATTAAAATAGTAATACAATAATACTATAGTCGTAGGGACACAACACCACAATTGTGTGATTACATACTTATGTTTATTACATAAGTTTGCATTTCACAAGGCAGTTTATTAATCTTAGCAATCCAACAAAGTACAGAAGCAAAATGTACCAAAAATATGAGTAAAAGTACTTATTATTGAGGGCTCTGTCAGTAATATAGTGTCATATTGCATTATTTGACTACTATTACTGCTGCATTAACATGTAAGCAGTTTCTTAATGTAATCTAGTCAACCTGGAGCTAATTTGAGCTACTTTCGGGGAGTTTAATCTGTATTAATCTTTATTTGTCTGAGATGTCGAGCTGTAAAATAGCATGAAATATAAATACCAAGTAAAGTAAAGGTGTCTCCCAACTGTATTTAATCCTATATTGTAGCAGTAACAGCTCAACAAAAACCTACTTGAATCTCTTTTATCATGTGTTACCTAACGATTTTTCCTCATTTTATTATTTTCTTATAAGCATACAATGGATACATGTTGATGAATCTTCATACGCTCTTTATATGTAATTGTTTTTTACTCATTAACTCTACTATTAACTTTTGGAGCTGCATTCGAACAAAGTTGATTTTTTGCGACTAACAATTAACTTCGATTCATCAATTAATCATGAATGTCATAAAATAGGGCAAAGCGCCTGTCACAGTTTTGAAAAGTACAGCTAATCCTCACACCCATGTTGCTGGAAGGAAGTAAACACAGAATATGAGTTTCACTTAATAATTCAGCAGAGGGGAGTGTTTTTTGAGGTTCATGTCATCATCAGGAAGTCATTCATGTGTGTGTGAGCGACAGGAAATGTCTGTCACAACCTGCCGTTACAGCTAGAAAAAAGTGTTAAAAAGTAACTGTATGAACAGTTCCCCTTTGTTTGTGGGCAACATTTGCATAAAAGATTATTCACTAGATTTTTTGAAACAACCCACCTTAAGCTAATGTCAAACAGATTGTTATAACAGAAACTCCTTTTTTTGATTAACACTATGTAGTTTGGGGGAAGAAATTTTAATCAGAAGAGAAATATGACTGAACAAACTGAATAAACAAAGCGACCTTAAAGGTCAACACAGTTTCATGCTGTTCTACTTTGGTTATATGCGGCGGACCCTGCCACCTTTCTAGTTTGAAACAGTGACCTTATTTTCCTCTGAGAACAGCTTGTTTATTCACTTAATGGAGTTTGTATCGTTACCTCATTGTTATTATAATATTACAATTCTGAGTTTGAATTTCTTCTCTTATCACAATTACTACATCAAATCCTCACGTCTGAGAAGCTTGAAGCAAACAGTTGTTGTCAGTTTTGTTTGATAATCAAGCAGATACATGTTTTCCTAAATCGATTAACTGACTGATTTACTGCTCGTTTAAGAGAAATACCATTTAAGATTGAAAGAAAAATCTTTATTAAAGAAATGTCAGCTGCTAACATCTTGAACTGTGTTAAGTTGTACTCCATGTGAACTGTAGGAACAGTCCTCTCAGTCTTTGAGTGTGTTATTTACATAAAAGATTAACTCTGCCTCTAGTTTTTTAAAAATAACCCACCTTGAGTAAATGTCACAAATAGAGTGTGTTTTCAGCTTATAGTATAACAAACAGGGCTGCAACTATCAGTTATTTTCATCAATGATTAATCTGTTGATTAGTTTAGTATGTAGTAAGTTACCTCTTCCTTTTGCTTATTTTGTCCAAAAACCCAAATATTCTTCAAATACTTGAAATTCTTAAGTAAATGTCACTAATAGGTTATGACTTTTGAGCTTATAGTATACCGAATTGGGCTGCAACTAACAATTCTTTATCATTATTGATGAATCTGACAATTATTTTGTCTATAAAATGTAAAAAAAAATCTTGAAAGTGCTCCTTTAGCCAAAAGTTACATCTACACATTGCTATTTTTACAATTAATTGCTTAACTGATTAATCGTGTTGTCTATAGAATGTCAAAAAATCTAAAAAATAATAATTAAATAAAAATAACATCTTCAAAATTGCTTCTTTTGTCCAACCAACAATCCAAAACCCAAAATATTGTTCATAAACTTGAAATTCCTAAGTAAATGTCACTAATAGATTATGACTTGTGCGTATTCTTTATCATTATTTACGATTATTATTATTTATTATCATTATTATTATTATTATTATTATTATTATTAATATTGCCTATAAAATGTAAATTTAAAAAAATACCTTGAAAGTGCTCCTTTTAGCCCAAAGTAACATCTACTCATGGCTTATTTTGTATAACCAACAGTCTAAAACCCAAATATTCCCTCATTTCCAAAAAAAATCCTTCCTTTAATTGGAATTGTCAAGTAAATGTTTTTTTTTTTTTATGATTAACTGATTAACTGATTAATCATGTTGTCTATAAACTGTCAAAAAATATCAAGAAATAAAAATAACATCTTCAGAATTGCTTCTTTTGTCCAACCAACAGTCCAAAACCCAAAATATTCTTAATTTACGCCCGTAAATCACAAATAAAATAAGCAAATCTTCACATTTAAGGAGCTCAGAAAACTCTCCTTATAAATGTTGTTATTGTTTGTTATATTATGACTAAGAGATATTATTGTTGCTCCTCTGTGAGTGAGTCACCGCTCCCTCAGGTCACCTTAATAAACACTACCGTACCCTCCCTGCCGTCACGTGCGCTGGAGCTCGCGCTCAGTCTGTTGCTGCACCACCAGAATGTCCCGGAAGAGACTCGGCGCGTGCAGTGTGTGCAGGTGAGCCTTGTACCTGTTCACAAAGCAACAAACAGAGACAACATGGGGACGACAGCCGGGACGACCGCTCCTAACACGACTACAGAGCTGGTAATTAAACTTTACGTCACAACTCTGCTCAGACTCGAGTTGTAGGACAGATTTTTAGATATCATGAGTTCAGCTGACTTTGTTTATATCGCGCCTAGAGACTTCTTTGAGAGTGAGTTTTAAAAGTTGGTCGGTGGGTTTTTTCCCCTCGCTCGAGTGATGCGCAGTGCTCATGTTATTCAGACCGGTGTTGAAAACATGAATGAATGAACATGTTGGAGTCCTGTAGCTCTGTAACAAAAAACACCAAATTCTCTGTACTGAGGATTTGAATGCTCTTTTTTAAATCTGGCTGCGAGCTCTCAACATGTTGTGACTGCATCCTGCTCTGGCACAGATCAGTGGCACACCTTCCTCTTTATGCATCAGCTTCCTATCATTGTGAAGCTCTTAACATTCGAAAAGGGTAATGTTTGAGTGCGACACAAACAGTGGATGTCTGTTGGGAGTCAGATAAGTTCAGATAAAAAAAATGTCTTCTCTGTTTCCTTTCTTTTTTCTCTACCGCTCATCCCTCTATCCCTCTCTCATTTGCACTCTGTTTGTCTCTCTCTCTCTGTGTCTATCTGAAAACATGCCAGGCTGGAGATCTGTGTTTGATCCAACATCCTGATACACGCTGCGTTCGCCAGACACGCTGCCAGAGCTTACACATGCAATAAGGTGGGTCAATCCAATCAATTCAAATCCACGGGCTCAGAGGAAAAGCAGGTCAATTCACCTTTAAATCCTTATTGCCTCTGTCTGATCTTGTCCACGATATTCCTGCTAAAACTCGCCTCTTCCTTAGAAATTGCTTAACACGAGTCATATGATGTTGTGTGTGTGTGTGCCTCTCTGTGTGTGTTTCTTCCCTCTGCCTTTTGCCACAGATGACACTTCACCGAGCATGACCACCTTCAAACTATATATAGAGGTCTGTCACAAATGGTGATCTTCAACAATGAGAAACTAGTTTGTGCTTCTGTGTTTTGCTCGAATGCTGCTGTGCATCTTTTCCTTCAGTCACAGCCCGAAGATGTAGCGCAGGAGTATAAATACAGCGGCCTCCATGGGAATAAGATGAAAGTGTTCAATGATCCTTTGAGTTATTTTTAGTTTTTTTGACAGGTTGTCTTGTGTTCACAGGCCATTTTATTCTTGGTAAACGTCTTTTTTTTCTCCCCTTCTCCAGGAAACAGTTGCTCCATTTACAGCCTTGTTAGGAGACCATAACTGTGATGTAATCTTAATTTATAATTTTTGTGGTAACACCACACTTTGCATGTCAGGAGGTTTATTTGCAAGTGGCGGCACAGCATTTAATGATTAAGGAAACAGAAGATGGAGGTTAAGGATTTGAATCTAATTGTCAAGTTTCTGGATAAGTATCAGTTCCATTTAAACTGGATTATGTTCACGTGAAGCCTTTGTGTTTTGTTAAGTCTCATTTGTGTCTCCAGGGAGGCTTATCAAACACCTCTTAGTGTGTTGTTGTTGTACTAGAGTACACACGCATCAGAGCAAAGCGTTGTCATGCAATAAACAGGAAGACAGAGACTCTTTTTAGCCTCTTGTCATGTTCGTTCAGAAGTCGCTGTGATGTTCATTTCAGTGAATGTCTGCAGACAGTCCTTGGTAAAAATATGTGTTAGGGAGGAATGTTTGTCTTCAGTTTGAAGTGCAGATTCCAGCAGGTTCACACAGGAGCACGGTCATGCACACACTCGTTGCAGTTGTCTGTGACTGTAATTGCAGCCTCTGCATTGAAGGTGTTGTGGGGTTGTCACATCAGCAGGAAGTGATGCATGCTGTTCGTTACAGGAAATGTCAGCCGCAGCCGTTGGATGCTCGAACAGTGTTAAGAAGTGGTCGATGTGTTTACTGTAAGAACAGTGCTTCTTATTCCCTGGAGTGTGCTATTTGCATAAAAGATCAGCTTGTAGAAAATGTCACAAATGCATTGTAACAGATTTTTGATCTTGTAGTATATCAAATAAGGCTGCAGCTAACGATTATTTTCATTGTTGAGTAATCTGCCGAGTAGTTTCCTGGCTAATCGTTTCATCATTTACTCTGTTGGATGTCAAAAATTGTGAAAAATGCTCATCAGAATTGTTCCAAAGTCCAAAGTAGCATCGTCACATTGGTTCTTTTCTCCAACCAAACAGTCAAAAACACAAATATTTTTTGTTTCACGAATGACTGACAAAGAGAAGCAGCAGTTTAAGAAGCTGGAACTAATATGTTTATTTATTTATGAATGTATTTCAGCTTTGGGCTGTTAGATCAAGCCAGACATCTGACGACATCACCTACAGCTCTAGTATTTTCTCTGTTTGGGAATAGTTGGTAAAAAAAAAAGATATTTATTACTTAGTCAAAGGTTGAGACATGTAAGAATTGGACACTTAGTGGACAGCATATCACCACAACTGCTGCAGTCTTATTAATATTTTTTTATTGATTTTAATTACAGTTTCACCAATAGCTTTCCTTGTTTTATTGATATTTTACACAACAGATACTACAGTCCGAACACATTCTGTGTGGTTTAGCCATGTGATTCCATTGAAGTGTCTTATGTACTGAAACTAATGACGAGCACACATCCTGAGGCGCTGTGTGAGAATGACACATCAGCTGTGGGCGGTTGTTCAGTTCAGAGCGGTCGTAAAAAAAGAAAAGATACAAAAACCACATTGAGGAAGTTGGTAATGACTCAGCGGACCAGGTGACAAATAGGTCCTCAACATTCGAACCCCTGGGCTATAATTAGGTGAACATGTAGAGAGGAGACGACCATTAGCACAGAAGGTAGGAGTCTTAAACCTCTGGACCACCTCTATGAATGCGAACAACAAGGACTTTGGAACCCTTTGATCATTTACCGTAAACCTCTCCCTGCAGCACAGTTACTTCCAGGTAGGAAGCTCTAACGCTATGACATAATCTCTTTTTCACAGTTAACCAACAGACCCAGTGAACAAAAGGAGCAGGACGACCATCATCATCATCCTCCACCATGGCGAGCCAGGACTCTGAAAACCCTTCGCACGCCGCATTTGAAGACTTTGTCCAAGCGCAGACCTGTAAAGATGTGAAGCATCATTTCGCTGAGCTCTGCAAGCAGCTGGAACTCAATCCCAAGGATTTCAGGAGCTTTTACGCCAAGTTAAAGGAAAGACTGAACTACTGGAAGGCCAAAGCCCTGTGGACCAAACTGGACAAAAGGGCAGCTCATCCTGATTACCAGCAAGGAAAAGTCTGCGCCAAGAACAAGGTAATTCTCTCTTCTAAAAGCATGTTAAATGTCTTTACTGGATTTATTTTTGGTAGTTTATATTGATTAATCTTTTTATTTCCTTTTATAATTTATAATTTCCTTCCTTTCCCATTTTTATTGTGTAAATGAATTATTGATTTCCTCATAATTACAATGTGCTACATCATTTCCTCACCACAGTTTATGTGCTGTTTTTCAGCCCTTTGTGAATTCTGGGGAAACACTGACACCCATAATTATTTATAATTTATAATTATCAATATTTAATCTAAATATTGTTATGAAATGTCAGCCGGTCTCTACTGAAATATAATATCAGTTGTAGTTTTTAGCTGAAACCATATTATACATACAATATGTAAGAATGGACTATGGATCAATCTTTGTCTATCGATCTGTTCTCATCAATCATGCAGAGTTTTCCTGCTCATCAGATTTACTCCATCTTTCATGGCTGGTTAAATAACGGAGGGTGTTTCATCATTTGTTTTACCGCTACACAACACACGACGCAAATAAAACCTGATCCGTCACATTGCTCCGATTTTAATCTTGAGCTGAGGGTGCAGGGTGCGAAAACATTTAGTTTAACCTGATTCATTCTTTGATTATCATATCATCCACGCTGGCTGTTTATCTGACTTCCTCCTTTTCTCTCCTCAGTGCCTCGTGTTGGGTGCTGGGCCGTGTGGGCTGAGAACTGCCATCGAGCTGGCCCTGCTGGGGGCTCAGGTGGTGGTGCTGGAGAAGAGAGAGTCTTTCTCCAGGAACAATGTTCTCCACCTGTGGCCCTTCACCATTTGTGACCTCCGTGTGCTCGGAGCCAAGAAGTTCTACGGCAAATTCTGCTGCGGGTCTCTGGATCACATCAGTGAGTCTAACGCCTGGTTTCAAATTGACCTGTGCTGTGAACCAGATCTGGTGTTGTGGTGAAATGTTCACATTAGTGCTGAAATGATGAGCTGAGTAATAAGCTCAGTAATGAACAGATAATAAATCTACAACGTTATTTTGTAATGATATAATTTATGCTCTTGGTGTCTGATAAGTGTCTGTGAAATAAAGCTTTTAGGGCCTTTATTTCATCTGAGACTCCCCAGACTTTTAGTTTTATGATGGAGGCTCATGTTTTAAGCAACAAACACATCCTTCAAAAAGTTACTTCACTTTGGAAGCTACCAGAGCATTTTATAACTGATCAATACCTCAATTATGAACCAAAATATGAGAGCTGCTGCTTTTCTCTGTTCGCTGACTGCTGAAGAAATCCCATCACGCTCTGTTATGTTGAGATTAATCAATAATGATTACTAATCATCATTAGATGCAGTCCTAGCTCCCTTTCACTTGTGTGTTTAACATTCACTGACTATATTTAGTATCTTTGTTATCTCACTCACATGTTCACAGTAGAATATTTACGTGTGTTTTCAGGCATCCGTCAGCTGCAGTTGATTCTGTTAAAAGTGTCGCTCCTCCTCGGGGTGGAGGTGCACACCGGAGTGGAGTTTCAGGGCTTGATCGAGCCCTCAGGAGAAAACGGTATTTACATCTCACGACCAGCGATCGCTTTCGACTAGTTTTGCTCAGTGTATTATCATCAGTTGTTGTTTTTTTTTTATCAACCAGCAATATTCATAAAAGAGTATATGTAAAGCAGAAACGTTATATGAAAGTGTGATGTGTTTCTGACAGGTTGGATGGCCAAACTGAACCCTGGGTCTCATCCTGCTGCGTCCTTTCAGTTTGACGTGTTCATCTCTGCTGGAGGAGGCAGGTTCGTCCCTGATGGTGAGACAAACACACGTGTACTCTTGAATCATTTCTGTTTCCAGTGTTGCAAGGGGCCACAGTCACAGAAATGTTGCGAAGCCCGTCTGTTAACACATCAAACACAAGCTTCCTCCAGCTGCTGGATTCAATAAGTGAGCTTTCATCAGCCCAGTTTCCTTTCTTTTTATTTCCTTCCCAAACCATCAGGGTTTAAGCACAAGGAGCTGAGAGGAAAGCTGGCCATCGGCATCACAACCAACTTCGTCAACAGAAACACGGCTGCTGAGGCCCAAGTAGCGGAGATCAGCGGCGTGGCACGCATCTACAACCAGAAGTTCTTCCAAGACTTGCTCACTGAGACGGGTAGGGAGCCATGTGACTTCTATGATCAAGTTCAGGTGGACGGAGGACGTCTTTATTTACACTGAAACAGCTGTCTGTTCTATTTCAGTCAGCTGTTTGCAAGCTGAAGCAAAAAAAGAGGAAATCAGTCGCCTCAGCTTAATTTATTTTGCACCACAGCTTGCACTCGGTGAGAACATGAAGAATGAAGTAGAGCCACTGAACCGGAACATTTCTAATAGAACACGAGCGCGTTTATTTTCATTTTATTGTTCTCCTGTTGTGCCGAGCCGAACATAGCCCTGAAGGCATGAAATGAGTGTTCACACCGACTGTCAGGTCGGGTTCAGCGTGAAGTGTGAAAAGAGCAGGAGGGCTGTTAATCTTTGTTCCAATCATCAGTTAATTTCCTGTGACAGCGTTAACTCTGATGAAATCCAACCTTCTACTGTGCCCTCCTCTGCACGCACTGCACCTTGGGATTTGAACAAACCTAACAGGCATCATGTTTTACCTTTTATAACCATGATGACAGCCAGTTGAATGACTTTTTATTTCTCTCTGACCTCCTTGTGTCTCTGCTCGCCAACCTTCCAGTAAAACCATCAGAAAAAGCACAAGTACAAGCTAATTATATACAAATATATCACTCTCAAATAAGAAAAAAATCTGTGTGTTTGTCTTCCTGATTCTGGTCTCTCTCTCTCTCTCTCTCTCTCTCTCTCTCTCTCTCGCTCTCGCTCTCGCTCTTTTTCTCTCTCTTTCTCTACCTATGGCCACCATACTCTCTCTCTATTTTCTATTCCAGGTATTGATTTGGAGAATATTGTCTACTACAAAGACGAAACCCACTACTTTGTCATGACTGCCAAGAAGAAGAGCTTGCTGAAGAAGGGGGTCATTAAACAGGTGAGAACAACACATCCATTACCAGGAAAAAGTGTGATTCTTATTGGCATCGGCTTCACAGCCGGCCAGTAAAGAGGAAGAAACAAACCAGATGGATGACACGGCGCTGCAGGTACTCCTGAATGGATCAGCTGTCAATCATCTCTTCATTCTCTGCAGCCTGAACCGTTAGCTAAACCATGTATAAGACTTGTCACTCAAAATCAGAAAAGGTTGCCATGACTCATCAAATCGCACCCCTCGCTCTGTCTCTGCAGGACTACAGCGATGCAGAGGAGCTGCTGGCTCCTGCAAACGTGGATCACGAGGCTTTGTGCCACTATGCCCACGATGCTGCGTACTTCTCCACAGGTGGCAAACTGCCTGACCTTGAGTTTGAAAAGAACCATGCCGGCAAGGCTGACGTGGCCATGTTCGACTTCACCTGCATGCACCGTGCTGAGAATGCCTCTCTGGTCAGGGAGAGGAAGGGGAAGAAGTTGTTGATGGGTCTTGTTGGAGATTGCCTGGTGGAGGTAGGCGGTAACATTTAAAGGAATCTGGGGCAAATTTCTCGTAGTTCACAATTTTAGCTACACTTGCAGGGATAGTGATGTTGGTCAGTCGGTCCTCCACTGTGATCAGAATATGGATTTTTACATTTATGGTCCCCAGAAGATGAAACCCTCTGGGGTACCACCAGGAGGTCAAAATGTCCACCTATCCAGTGGAATCTCTCAACAGCTACAAGTTAGATTTGCAGAACGTTTTGTTAAAAATTCATGGTTGACAGGTGATGTAAGAAATTATGTTATCCACCTATTTTGCTTGCTCCACCAAGAGGTTACAGAATAAGCTCAGTCAAAAATAAAAAATCAGTCTGAAAGTCGGGTGAAGTTTTGTCATCCAAAAAACATTTCTGGAGCTTCACAGCAAGATTGCATTGCAGGATTCTCCTCAACAACTCAAGTAAATGAGGACTTGTTTTAAAACAAAAAAGCATAAACTGTATCCATACACTTCGTCCAGCATTGTTAAAGTCTCCAGAAGCCCTGAGATGCCAAATTGGTTTGATTAGACGCTGTAGCTGCTAAGTTGAAGCATTCAGTAAACACCCATCTGAAGTTGGTTCACAAACGCTGGAGGATGTAAATAACGTTTATTCAGTCACAGAAAGCGAATGACTCAAGTGGCACTCTCAGATGAACTTAGCCTTAACTTCATGGCGGAGCTACAAAAGTCGGTGGATCTCATAGTTTATTACATCATCTGGCAACCATATGTGTTCCTGGAATTAGATAATGAGACATTTGACTGCATAAGTAGAAAATTCGACCTGCTTGTGACGCAACAAGAAAAGTCAAGGATTCATCATTTAACATGTTTTGTTTAGCGTGAAATGTCTTTTCAATTTATTGACAGGTTGCCATGAAGTTTGGTGCAGACCAATTATCAAATATGTGCAAGACTCAAAACATTCCCGTCACCCTGAGCTGCACTTTAAGTGCTAATTAGCAAATATTGGCATGCTAATTTGTCAAACTAAGAGGATTAAATAAGATTAAGATGGTAAACATTATTCGTGGTTAACATCAGCGTGTTAGCATTACCATTGTGAACATGTGAGCATGCTAACATTAGAGTCTCACAGAACTGCTAGCATGGCGGTAGATGCATATTAGCAATGTCATGAACATGTGTGCATTCTGCTGTTAGCATTTAATCTAATGCACCACTGTGTCCCTCACATGGCTGCAAGTGTGACTGTGGACTGTTAGCCTTGTTTAAATAAAGATCATGACTGATAAGCTCTGAGGTGGAGTTTGAAAACTGGGCAGCTGTTTCAGCTGTTTTTTTTTTTTCTCTCTCCTCCCACAAGTTTTATTAATTGCTTCTTGATGTGACTGAAATGTGAATTATTTCTGCTCTACTTATCAGTATTCGTGAGATTAACTAAACGTGCTACAATGGATTTTCATGCTCTGTTCTCTGCAGCCCTTCTGGCCTCTGGGTACAGGTATCGCCCGTGGGTTTCTAGCTTCCTTCGACACAGCGTGGATGGTGAGGAGCTGGGGCATGGGGGTCCCTCATCTCAAGGTCCTCGCTGAGCGGTGAGACGGCTTCATACGACTGCGAAGCAGCACACAACATAGACACTCGCATTTCATATTTTCATTATGAGTAACACACAGGAGCTTGTGATGCAAGTACTTCCTGTTTCTTCAATTCCTGCCGATTTCTCACAGCGAGGCTGCATCCAAATGTCCAGACTTCCCCGCTCTCGAATGTGGGCGCTTTGTGGGCGATTCAATGTGATAAAAGTGAACACGTCACACTACGTATGAAAGAAGTCCACACAGGCTCAGCCAGCAAGTCCAGAGGGTGGACATTTGGATTCAGACTCCTATTTCACAGAACCCACATGGAAAACAGCAAGCTATACCACAGTATTAGTACGTTATTTTGTGTGAGGAAAACTAAAATAAGGATTTAAAAGGTTTAGAAAATACAGTAAAAATATAGCAGCAGAATTCGTCAGTATGCCTGTGGATCTCTTCATCAGGAACATCTCCCATCCTGAGATAATTAGTATGGATAGTTGCTTTGATTGCGTGGATGTTTTCAGCGTGACTTCTTAATGTGATGAGAATAAAAGAATGTGTTTGACAGAAGTCGTGGTTCACCCATAAAATGTGCCACTTGTGACTTTTGAGACAAGACGTGAATAAAAAGTCTTCTGTTGTCGAAAGCCAGATAAGAATACAGACCAAAGTGTTGAGAGCCTCTCTGGTGTTCTTTTTTAACCCCATTCACAAAAGTCTTTTGGCACAAAGTTGTAAATATCAATCATCATCAATCGAACGTAATATCTGGCAATGATGCTGTTCATGAAGTGAAAACTGTGCATCATAACACTCTTTCATTATAACGTGTCAGTTTCCTTTTTCACATCACCAAAACTGATCATGTTGGAGCTCTAAATGACTCCATTTTCCTTTCTGCACAAATGTACAGAGAAAGTGCCTACCAGGTCCTGTCCCAGACCACGCCAGAAAACACCAGCAAAAACTACGCCAGTTACAGCATCAACCCCAAATCACGGTACACGAGAGTGAACCTGTCCTCCATCCTCAGCCACCAGGTCAGGACTTTTATCCTTTATTTACACAACACAGATTTGAAGATTATGAGGTCATTGTGATCCTCATGGGGGTTAGTCGGAGATTACAGTCGAGTACATAGTGTTGATTCCATGATATGATGATATATTTGTATGACTTACAAATCCACCTTTAAATTTATTGACTACCTATTGCATCTTCCTGCCGTTTGTTTTAGGTGCAGCACCTTTATGATGTCGATAAATCCCATCCATCCAGCAAGAAACAGAACAAGTCGTCTTGCATGCGTCAAGGTCGGCTATTCTTCATTGTGCAGCCGGTCTGGCTCCCTCAATGGCTATTCTTTCACTTTATATCCAGCTGTGTCGGGTTACGCAGGAAGCACCTTGTGGCTCTGTGGTAATAACACCACATGGAAATATGTATTCGCCCACGTTATTTACATATGAAAGACGGACATTTTTTTGGTGACTGTAAAACCACAATACAGGTTTGTGGATCGTTGTCTGATGCACTGTCTGTGTTTGTCCGCTCAGATTCAGGCGGCGGTTTTGAGGAGTTGTTGAAATGGTGCCAGAAACACACGACGGGTTACAAGAATGTGAATGTGAAAGATCTGACCCAATCCTGGAGGTCGGGTCTGGCTCTGTGTGCTCTGATCCACCACTTCAGACCCCAGCTCATGTGAGTCCTGGCATTAGCTTGGTTTCCATCCGACAACACCGCTAATGAGATGCTATGCGATGATGTGTAAAAATGTGTCGTGGTTTAATTGTGTGACCCAGTTGTTTGAGTGGAATTTGCATCATGTATTTATATAAAAAACGCGATTTACCTCCATAATGAACACTGCAAAGTAATCCCAGCTTTCCTGATTCCCCCACAGTGACATGTCGTCCCTGGATGAATCCAGCGCTGTTCACAACAACCAGCTGGCTTTTAGCATCTTGGAGAAGGAGCTGGGCATCCCACCTGTCATGTCGGCCAGTGACTTAGCCAATACCGGTCAGATAGACAAGCTGTCCATGGTCCTCTACCTCACACAGATCCAAAAGGCCTTCACTGTGCCAGCGAAAGGTAAAAATCCAAAGAAATGTGACACGACTGTGGCTCAAAGGGTAGAGCGAGCGGTCCACTAATTGGAAGGTCGGTGGTTCAGTCCCCGATCCCCCGACTACATGTCACAGTCGCCTTGGAATAAGATACTGAGCCCCAAATTGCTCCCGATGAGCAGGTTAGCAGTGTGTATGAATGTGTGTGTGTGTTAGTGGGTGAATATGACAAGTGTTTGAGTGGTCAGTAGACTGGAAAAGCTTTATGTAAATGCAAGTCCATTTACCACAGTTGAGCTTTTCATTAAGGCCAGACGCCGCTGACGAAAACACAACATTTTCATGCATGTCGTGAAAAAGATCTCTTCTTACAGACTAGTGGAAAGAAGAAAACATCTAGAATACAATTTTAGGTGTTTTTTTAAATTTATTTTTTCAGATTTCTGTTCAGGAAATGTCTGCAAATTAGTGCATATTTAAATGATGATAAAATGATGGTCTTAATGTGAGTAATCAGCTAAAGAATATTCATATGATACTAATAACGAATCCACTTCTTCGTCACCAGATTTTTACATTTATCAATGATGGCATGATATGAGTAAGTTGATTCCCTAAAAAAAAAAAAAAACATGGCAAAACATATGGCATTTTTATGGCTGTCAACATTACTTTAAAAGATATATATTCAAAATTCCTTCATATATCAAATAAAATATTTACTTTTTGTATCAAATATGTCAACAACCTTGAACCTGGCTTCATCCAGTGTTCATAGACGGAGCAGGGAGCTGTTAGTATTTTCTCATACTTTGAGCCAGAAATCTCCATGTCAGTAACGCTTACATAACATCACTCACGCCAAACTTTCCAGTTGTATTTCTACCTTTTATTTTGAAGGTTTGTACAGAGAGAATTGTTCAGGATCTTTCATACGCTGATTTTTACAGTTGTTTTATCCTTTTTTTTATGGTTGTTGATAACATTTTTTTTTATTCATGCTAGTGATAAAAACAGATATTCAAAATTCCTTTTGTAAAAACCTTTGGATCTCATACATCAATAAACTAAACAACATGTTTGATGCTGGCTTTATCCAGCTTTCAGATTTCTGTTACGGACATTTAAAAAAAATTGCAAATATTTCATTATATAATGCATCATTTGCATATTTAAATTTGTAAAACTTGTCTACAATAAAAATAACCATCTTAAAGTTAGAAGAAAGCAACTGGAGCAGTTTCATGGTGAAACAATAAGTAGTGTCTTGCCTTAATTATGTCATTTAAGCGCTGTTGAGGATGTGATATACTTGTGAAGATATCTAACGGTGACAGCAGCAACAATCTTACATAACCCAGTTGCTTAGACACAGCATTAGCATCACCTTAAAAGGGTCAGGTGTCCTCCCACTGAAATGTGTTTGGTGTTGAGAAGTGATCAAAATCGCTGCTGTCTCTTTAAGAGCTTGTTACCCAGAATTCATTTGGCTTAAGTGGCTAGTGCTGTGTTCAGAGCCAGCCTCTACTGGTTGTGCTGCTCCCCTGCACTAAGCCAGCCCAGCGGAGCAGCAGACAGAGCAAACAGTCACGGTGTGGACCTGGCTTATCGGGGGGGGTCTGATGGGACTAGCGTCTCTTGAAGGGGATCTACTATTCCTGCACCGAAGGAGGATTTTCCCCCGACTGCTCGGAGCAGAGGTATTTTTGACAGTCTCTGTGGCATGAGGAGTTTGTGCAGCGTAAATGTGAGCCCCAGCGTATGTAGGCAGTGAATGAGCAGAAGTGGGTGTGATATACGCTCTCAGTGTCTGCGATGCTGTGCTGCTCTGCTTGGGATCCGCTGACTGATGTACAGGCAGCAGGGAGCTGTCAGTCTCCGGTAACCTCATCTGGATGATGAAGGAGTGGGAGTGGTAGTCAGAGCTGCAGCTGGAGACTTTTCATGTGGATTGACAAGTTAAATTCAGCTGCTGCTGCTGCTGTGACGTTATAGAAAATACAAGTCAGAGGGATTATTTAAATTTCTGACAGATTGTGCCACATAAAAAGGATGGTACCTTGAAGATGTTTTAAAAAAAGGGCACAGTCAGAATATTTTAAGCTGCTGTATGCAAAGCTGCAAGTAGGCCAGCGTCAACGTTCAGGTGTTTTCAGGTTTGCAGCTCAGTGTAACAGTAAGATAAAGTGAATTCGGTGCGTGTCCCTCTCTGACATTTTTCTTTCTGCCCACAGAGCCCGCTGCCTTCCTGCCGTCGTCCAAGCCTCTGACGCTCTCTCAGACACAGGCAGCTGTCTTTTTCCTGAACAAGCTGAAGCACAACTCTCTGCAAAGACGCAAGGTACGCCCACTGTGACTGGTTCAGTGTTTACACAGCACCGAGAAATGTTTGATAAAGATATTTTCAAACACACCGGCTCGCTGGCTGGAGTTCACGTCCGGGCCTTCGGTCTGTGTTCTTGTGACTCATCTCGACTATGTCTGTTACTTCAAGGAGAGTGTTTTTCCTCGTTATTCATAAAAAAAAAATGGTTTGAATGTTCTCAGTATCAACAGCATAATCAGGTCATATGATGGTTTGAAGTATTTTTTTCTCTTTCCTCTGCAGGAGAAGCTGGCATCTGAGAAACGAACAAGAGAGACAAAGAGGATGGGAGATGAGGACAGTGTGAGTTGTGTTCAGCTAATCAGATTCTACTCTGGAAGCTTTCTGCAATAATTCGTCTCTTCATGTTTTTCGCTCACTGAATTTAACTCTATCGTCCGACCTTTTCTCTCAGACGGTGGTGTCTCCTGTGTCCCCTGAGCTCAGCCCCACTCCTGCTCCTGCTCCTGCTCCTGAGCCTGAGCCCGAAGCTGCCACCGTTGTCCCGATGACCAACAGTGAGGAGTGTTACTTCTGTGGTCAGAGGGTCTACGTGCTGGAGCGCATCAGTGCTGAGGGCAAGTTCTTCCATCGGAGCTGCTTCACCTGCCATCAGTGCAGCATCACGCTCAGACTGGGAGGATACACCTTTGATCCGACTACAGGTGAGGTCTTTGGCCAAATCCCAAGATACCTCTTGGCCTGCCCACTTAGCTCTACTTCTACAGTTTGCACGTCCACATCGAGGGGTTGGGCGTCCAGATTCTTGTTGGGATAGAGACTAGGGTGAAGTTTTAGGTCTTTGTAGCCCTCCAGCTGGAGGTTTTTCTCAGGCAGCATTAACTAGCTAGCTGTCCAGCATTTGATTGTTTGATTGTTTTTCTGATTTGTGCATTACAGTTGTGCATGTTGCTGTATTTCAATGTTGCCTCCCCCTCTTCTGATGGCCTTTGACACCTTACATTTAACGGTAGTCCACTAGCAGAGTTGCTGCACTCGACACCGCGCCTTTAATATCAGAACAGACTGGCAGAGTAGGAATACGGGTTGCTAATGTTAGCCTTTAAAAGCACCGCTTGTGCTCTCCTTTTTAGTTGATGACTTGATTGATGGCATGAATTTGTGAGCGAATGGTGAGCGTCCCTGCTGGCTAATGACACTGTGTATAAGACCAGGATTACCAGAGTTATCTAAGAGAAACCACCACAGCTGGAGGGTCTTGAGGGGTTGTCCCATTTCCAGAGGGGGAGATTTCAAATACTAACCCTGGTAACTCTAAGCCGAGGAGCACAAGGGAAGCCTTAAAGTGGTGATATGTAAGAATTCTAAATGAGAACTTTCAGAAAAAACAAAATAGCAGTTTTGACATTATGATGTTTGTGTATTGTGCTCTAAGGTAGCATGCTAACCAGCTAGCTCCTGATCGTTCTGCTCCAAAGTGCCTGTGATAGTGTTGTGAACACTAACACCTCCTGGGCCTCAGAGCCTCCAGTCTGAACTGCTAGCTGCATGGCTAACAGAGCTAACTTGTAAACACAGCCACAGTTAGCAGCTGTAAGTGGTTACACTTGTGATATGCTGCCCCGTATTGATTTGGAGTATGACTTGACATGTGGCTAATTCTTTTAATTCTTTTGCTCCTTTTGATGTTTTAATGTCTGTGCATTCTGTTTGTACTGTAACTAATGTTTCACTCATTTAAAATACTAACTAACTGCTGTAATTGTCAGATTCCCAAAGTCTCTGTCCATGTCTGGTCTTTTGTAATCCTTTTTTTAGCAGCCTCTTGTCTGCTCATCTAGCTGACCCCGATTGAAGCACTTAATTCTGTGTTGTGGTTTCAACAGCTATCACACCTGTGGTATAACATGTTCTCTCACAGCCTCTCCAAGATAAGGTTTTGCTACAATCAGTAAAGCACCATTTATTTATTTATTTGCTGGTCTAATTAATAATTTGCATTGAGACCCCTTTTTAAAGGCGGATCTGTTTAGACTAAAAGCAGATTAATCATTTAAGGGAACAGCAGGGTTTTTCCTCTCGAGCACGTCAGCGTTCACTCGCTTCTGACTTTTCATCTCCTTTTATTGTGTTTATCTGTGATGTCCCTTCAGGGAGGTTTTACTGTGAGCTGCACTCTGAAGATCTGGAGCTGGCAAACGGGGCTGAACCATCTTGTAAGGTGGGTCACTGAACAGAACAGATGTAAACCATTCTGCTGCTTTACTCCAGACTCCAGACTCCATCCTTGTGTTCATAATGCTCCAGTTACACAATCTTCTGTTGCATGATATATCATCCTTCTGGTGCCTGGTCAGATGTCGTCAGCCTGCGGGGCTGACTCGCTCGCAGCAGTTAAACACAACTAAGGAAAACATTTGTGTCAAAGCATATGTGCTCTGAGGACCAGAACATAATAAACAGGGATTTCTTTCTTGCATTTTCTTTTTCAATGCCATTTTATTTTAGCAGGATAGTGAAGGAAATCTCAAAGGGACGGATGAGGAGCTCCAGATTTCCAGCGATGAATATGCACCGTCTCCATCAGACGACGAGTATGAGAACACTCTGGACTGTGGTCCCTCTGGTCACACACAGCCACATAAACCTGAGGGACAGGACCACCATATACCTAAATCCAAAGACGAGTCTCTAGAACCAAATCCATCAAAAACGCTCACAGATGCCCCATCGAAAACTGAAGTAGCAGCACCCACTGAGGAGGAGACGGGGGAGTTCAAGGTACCCTTTCCTGTCCCCAAGCCCCGCCTCTCTCGGCAGACAACACCCAGCCCTCAGCCCTCTCCTCCAACAGCAAAGCCTCGCACACTCCACATTCTCAACCCCTCCACTCCAGAAAAACATCCGTCTCCAACCCCCACAAAAGAGATCTCCAAGACGGCACCTGACTCCCGCCCGAAGCAGTCGCTCCGAAAGCTTCAGCTCACCGATGAGGAGAAAACACAGCTGGTAAATCTTCAGAGCCTCAGCGCAGACTCTGATTCAGAGACGCCTGGGGGATCTTCCTCCTGCTCCTCTTCCTCTGCAACTGCAGGAGGTCCAAGCCCTCCTAAACCGGAGGGACTGGATGGGCAAGAAGAGGAGGGCTACTGGAGCGGGAGCACCGCCGGTCACGTCCGGGAGAAGAGGAATCGCCGCTGCTTCAGGAGGAAAGAGATGCCGAGCGGGCAGACCAGAGTACGATCCAAGTTCTCCCCCTGGAATCTCTCGTCCCCGAGGATCAGCAGAGACACCCGGCTCAGCGTCCTCGTCAGTCAGCCAGGGAGAGTGGGTACGTTGAGGACTCATCTCCACTTTGATTTTTGGCGGAGGAAAAAACACCTTTGCTGTGGCGTTTTTGAGACTTTATTCAGTCTGGGTTTAGTTTAACACTGTCTTGCTTTTCTACCACAGAAACAACCTTCAGACACGTTCACAGCGCCTCGGAAGAGGGTGTCGATGGAGATGACGACGATGATGATGACGACGATGATGAGATGTTTGAACAAGATGCTGACTTATTTGATGAGAAAGTAAGGAGCTGATGTTTTCACGTCATGTAACAGCGAGCTGCTACTTAGAATACAGTACTTACACTTCACTTCTAGTTTCAGACATTGCCAACCGACCCTGTTGAGGCCGAGAGGATGGAGTTGATGAAGATGAAAACACTGGAGCGGCGAGCAAAGATGAGCGAATTGCAGCGGCTGCGTAATGCCCAGGTCAGTGTTGCAATTACATTATTCCAGACATTAATACGTCGCGGAATTTGTCCTCGTTTCAGAATATTTGTTGGGTGTTTTAGTTAAATTCCTTAAGATTTCTTTCCTTGTTGATTTGGCGACACCTGTGGTCACTAGTGGTAACAGCAAGTGTGGTTCAATACTACAGATCCCGGCGTTCTTGGGGGCAGAAAACAGTGACTGAGCTGCTACCTTATCAGAAATACTAAAGAACAGTTGCTGTATCTCTTTAGAGTGCAAACAAATCCATTCAAGTTAGACGTCTGTTATCTGCCGTCTTCCATCAGACCATGAAAAACCATCGTCTGATTTCCTGCCGCGCAAGTAGTTTTCCACAGCAGGACACAGGAAAAGTAGTTACCTGCTGATGAGCTGGATGTGTTCAATCTGTCTAAAAGCTCTGAGGCTGCTTATTCCCATCTCTATCCTCCCTGTGACATTTAAAATAATGACTGTCTGGGTTTGTAAACACATTTTTGATGGACTTGGAGCTGTAACAAATACATTATAATGTTGTTTTCTTTTTCTCTTTCACGTTTCTGCGGTTTACAGTCCATCCAGAGGAGGCTGGAGGAGATCGAGGTGGCCTTTAAGGATTTGGAGGGAAAGGGTGTAGAGCTGGAGCAAACCCTGCGAGGAGAGGCTGGTAAGACACACAAACGTTACAGGCAGCCGTCTGGATTATAGTTCCTGGTATACAACTGCGACTGCACCCATACTTAAGGCTTCTTTTTATGAAGTAGATATTCCCCTTATTTGTATAAATAGGAATTGCCTCAATCTGATTTTTGTCCCCTATACAAGCAAAAGATGCTTCTGGTCATAGTGAAAGTGAAGAGAACATTGGAGAGAAAAACATAATTAAGTTGCTGTTGATTTTAGAAAACAAAAATGAAAAAAAAAACTAAAGGGAAAAACAACAGGGGTTTCCATAAATTAAGACCTATAAATATTAAGTACATGTGTGTGTGTATATATATATATATATATATACATGTATATATTTATGAGTTTGTTTTTGTTTTTTTTCACAAGTCAGTGGGATTCACAGGGAACTCATTATCTGTCATCTGATGGCCTTTTAGCTGTGCGGTGTTATATTTCTGCCCCTCCAGTGGAGCCAGCAGATAATGGAGTATGCAAAAACAAGGCTCAATATTCTTCTCGCCGGTTATTGTTTATAGTTCTATTAGTAACTTGAGACACAACAGTGGAGCTGAGAGACACCTGAGCTCAATAAACTGATATCTGTATATGAATGCAGTCCATCTTTAACTCTCCATAAGGACTGTTCACCTGCTTAACTGTCTGCCTGGACCACAAATGGAAACCAGAACACTTCCAATACCAGAATCTTAGCCCTCGCCTACAGATTCTAAATGCATTGCCGTGATCTTTTTATAGAAATTAACAGGGAATGGCCTCCAGAAATCTCACTCACATGGTGCTCCGCGTCACTCGCAGCACATCATGTCTAGTCTTGTTCCACAACACTATGTATAGAATTTCCATACGATCCTGTCTTCCTCTTTTTGTACCTAAACAACGATTATTCATAACCAAACGCTGTTTTGTTTTTTTCCGCTTCCAGGCAGCAGCGGCTCTCCTGACATGATCGAGCAGTGGATCCAACTCGTCCACGAGAAGAACGCGTTGGTCTCTGAGGAGTCGGACCTCATGGTGGCGTAAGTGCACGCCTTCGTTTGATTCGAACAGCGATACAATAAGCCTGTGTAGCCTCACTTGGGAGTACAGCGACGCTTTTATGCAGAGTGGAAGTGACACAGCAGCCAGAAGGTCCATAACAGCAGACCTTAACCTCAAAATACTGTGTTTACCGTTTGTTCCCACTAATCTTCTTTACAATCAGACTCGATTTGTCATATGGTTTATTCAGGCGACCCTGCAGCTACAGCAGTGTGAAGTGTTGACATGACTCAGCTGATGTTTGTTTTGTTTTTTTTTTCTCCCAGGTCGCGACAGCTGGAGCTCGAGGACAAGCAGAGCACGCTGGAGTTGGAGCTCAGGAAATTCATGGAGCTGGATGGTGTGTACTTCAGCGTGCACACATAGGCACACGTATTGTTGACGTCTCATGAACAGGCCTTTTGATTCTGGAGCAGTTGGAGGAGGGAAACCTCATTTAGGAACAAGAAGCAGTTGTGTGAGGGCAGGGCTGCTGAGACAAATACTGCGTGTGTCCACTCCTCATCCCGTCCTGCATACAATCGGTGCATTTGCAAGCTCAGCTGCGGCTAATATGAGACTCAGTAGTCTGAGTTAGAAAAATGAAGTCGATATCTTACAAAGTTAATTTCGTTTTAGTGCCAAATTCCATCTTAGTGACTCCACTGTGCTTCTGTTCTAAGCTGTAGTGGAGAGCTAAAGAGGGTATTTTGTTCTTTAACGACTGGATCCAGCTTGATTTGATTCTGCTGAAGCCTATTATTAATTTTTGCTGAACTCTTTGAGTTTTTCGTTTGAATTTGCTCGATCTCTTTGTGGCCACTATGGACAAGAGGAACAGTAAAGCAGTGATCAGTGCTTTCAAAGAACATATGGATATAAGAGAAATGTTCAAAGACAGACTTGTGTATCTATCCTTTCAAATGAAAGCCTAGTTTAACCTGCAGGGCATTTATTTGCTGCCAGAGAGGAAATAAATTCCTAACAAGTCGAAACAAGCATCTCTGGGAGATTTTCCCAACAGGAATGGCGTTGAAATGTTCAAGAAGCCTTTCTGAAAAAGAAAAGGGGGGGTCAGGAAATGTCCTCAAGTTGAGACCTTTCCCCTCCCTGAGGAGAGGGGGGCATTTAGCCGCTGAATGCTCCACCATGTTCACCATCAAGTCGTTAATTACGCCTGCTGCCCTGTTCAGGCCGAGCAGGTAGTGTACACAAGGATTTAGAGCTTTTGGGCTGAAAATATCTGGCTGCTGTGGCCAAACACAACACTGTGGCACTGTGAGAGCGATAACAGAGAACAGAACTGTATTATTACAGGATGGAAGCTAATAAAAACAATTGATTATCAGTTAATCATTAGTAATATGTGAAATATGTTTATTAGACAACTGATTTGACCACTTTCTTGATCAGTGTTTGATGCTAAATCAAGAGTACGCTGCATTAGGAGTTAAAGGAGAGATAAATTATTCACTAAGTTACGTGACTAATAACACAAAATGATATGATTTTAATTGCGGAGCTCCCGTCTGTCGCTATTCATCAACTGGCCCAACAAAATCCAACCATAATGAGGCTACTAAATGTATTAGAAGAAGATACTTTCCAATGTATTTACACCCATCTCTGATTGACGATTGAAATCACTTCAATTCTTAATGCCGGTTAATGATTAATGATTAACCTCCCCTGTTGCTATAAAAACATGACCACATATTTGTTTGTTTTGCAGACAAGACCTCCGAGCAGCAGGCAGAGGAGGAGCGGGTCCTCCAGCAGCTGATCGAGGTGGTGGACATGAGGGACTCCTTGGTGTTGTTCCTGGAGGAGAAGAGGCTGAAGGAGATGAGCGAGGAGCAGGAGGCCTTCTCCATCAGGGAGGCCAAACGCCACTCGAAGGCGGGAGCTCAGGTTCACTGGGAATAAGGCTTTCACGCACACGTATACTCAGCACGACCCTGTACGAACCGCGCGGTAGATCACGTCGGCTGGATGTGAGACTTGCTGCTTTCAGACCTGGAACCTGAAACTTTTGAGAAGCCAAAGATGAGACCGAATCGTTGAGGAGGGTGACCCACCACAAGCACTCCCTCTTTGTCGAAAACGTAGGATAAAGAGTTTTGGGCTTAAGGGGCCACAGGCTGAGTGAATATAAGTTGCAATCCGCCCCCTAGAGGGAGACATAAGCTTGGAGATCTGAGAGCTGAGCAACTCTCCGGCTAAGCCCTGCCTGACGTGATAGAGGAGGTCACAGCAGCAGATCACATATGAGAGAGGACTTTTTAATGTCTGCTGCAGTATTTAACAACCACCACACAGCAGATTATCGTCATCCAACCTCCGACTTGGTGTCAGAAACATGTGACTGAGTGCAAGAAAAAGCCAAGACTTTATTGGGGAGCCTGCAGTAGCTGGCTCTGGAGCCTTAGCGACGGATCTTAATTGAAAACAGAAATAGATAGCGTTTTTGAAAATACTTCGATGTTCATGTTGATTTTACTTGTGACATCACGAATAAGTGCTTCTGTAATATACATACCATAATTCTATGTTATTTGTATACTGGATAAATCCTAGAAAATACGTCGGTGGAGAAAAAGCAAAGAGGTAGTGAAATATTAGAATTATTAAATTCCGATATTAATGCTGATTATAAACACTTTTCATTTATGAATTTTATGAATTTTTTGTAGCACTTCCTGCTGTTCACCATGTCCTTCCTTCCCTGATAGCATGTTGGATAGTTAATCTCAGGGGTTGGTTGTTCAGTCCTCTAGGATCAGATCTGTGGTGGTGGTGTATTATATGAACACGAGGGATTTAAAGGAGTGAATGAAAGACGGACTTAACAGACCGGTTGTTCATCTATTTATACTAAAAAAAAAAAAAGAAAAAGAAAGAAAATGCCATCCTTTTATCATTTGCAGCTGTTCCTATTCATGCGCTGACAGAATAGCCAAAAATCCAGACAAGAACCAGTTTGTTGGTAGTGAAAAGGAGCCTTATATATCCATTGTTCTGCTGCCATTTTGTGCCACCTGGGCGGCACTTCACAGTATATCAAATAAAGATCATGCACTTTAATGTTTTACGTCTCTTGGTTTTCATGATGCGTTAAGGTCGCTCTGCTTAAGCTAATTCTAGTCCAGTTTTGTCCGGTGTTTTGTTTGAAACTTGGGCATGTTGTCGTAACCAGAACACAAAAGCTGTTGCTGTTCTAACATCTAACCTCTAGAGTGCACACTTGTCCCTCTAGATTGCCAGTAAACTCGGCAGCACACTGATCATATTGCTGACAGTATGACTTGGAAAAATATTCAGATCCTTTATTTGAAAATAAGAACAAGCTGTACAACGGGGTGAACATACAGACATGCACTCAAATTGTTGTTTAAGAACATTTTGCTGACGATCCTTTTGGTACTTTTACTTCACAAGTATGTAAAAAAAAAGGTAAAATATATTATATTGGCTTTTCACCTGCTGAGGAGTTAAATCAAACATTGAAACAAATAATTACTTTTTGTTTTGCATGTGCTGTGGCTAGTAGAAGTGAAGGTCATTTGAACTGTTTCACTCACTTTTTGGTAGTTTAAAGCATATTTAATGAGATGATGGTGGTTTTATTTTATAACTGTTATAGACTAAAAAAGTATTACATTCCCTCTGACATGTGAAACAGGTAGAATAAAAGGGAATTATTCAAGTATAGCAAAAGTACCTCAGCACTTGCAGTGTTACTTTCTACCACAGCAGCTCAAATCCTCCAATGTCGAACAATTTGACTTTTATTGGGCCCTTTTTTTCACTCTACTTCAGTTATTAGTGCAGCAGCCTGATAAAGGATTCTGCAATTGAACAAAAATATCATGTACGTGATGTTTCTTCACTTTTTACTTTCATATAATACATTAGATTAGGTTAGATTAGATTACATAGACTTTATTTATCCTACAATGGGGAAATTCCCTTGTTACAACAGCTCAAGATGCAACATGTACAGGAAAAAAAGTCAGACAAATACACAGAACATTTAAAGAAGAAATCCTTGTGTATGTTTTTAGTAACACAGAGTTATATTGACTATAAGATGCTCAGTAACTAGTCACCTTCACTCATTTTACAGTTCCGTGTCCGTAAATTGTGTGGACGTTTGATAAATGGCTATTTTTGGGCACAAACAAAGCACCCACACAGAGAAGTGTTTTATTGTTCTATCTTCAGAAATAGCCTCATTTTTCATTTTTATTTTCATTTGTCTGTTGACTCACTGTGGACGCGTATCAAACCTCATGATCTCACAGAGGAAGCCTGTGTGGAGGACGAGCAGCGTCTCTGCATGTCCTGAAGCTGAAGTCGAAGAGAAGAATAATTACAGCGAGTCTGCCCACATGATTATAAAAACGCCTTTATTGGACGACTGGCTTTAACACACTTCTCACAAAGAAAACAAAAAAAAAATTGTCCCTTTCTTTTTGGGAGCAGTGATTAATGACTTTATATAACCTTGATTGTGTTTCAAGTATCACACACGGGTCACTGGTTTCCTGCGGACACGGACTTCAATTTAATCTCAGCCGGTTATGTGAGCGACGAAACACTCTCGGCACCAATTTAATTAACTTATGTAACACTTTGTACCCATCCACTTCAAAATAACTCATTTGTGTTGTTGATTTGACTCCTGATTACTTTTTTTTTTTTTGCTAAGCTCTGTTGATGACATTATAAATGTCTTCTGCGACTTGGCTTCAATTCATCTCCCAAACTCTTTTCGGTGACAGATCATGTTATATAAAGTATTAAAGATTTATGGGATCCCTTTAGTGTAATCCCATTGGCCATTTCTTTAGCTGCAATGGATCTTAAGTCTCTCTGGTGGAGGTAATTGTTTTGTGTGTCCTCTGAGGAGAACGGAAAGCTGGGGGTGGCGCGGTGGTGCCAGCGGTCACCGCCGTCGTTTGTAGCCAAAACATGGCTGGAAATTGCACAGAGGTGTCCTTAAAAATATGGGATCGTTTGACATGGGATCATCCCTATGTTCGCCAGGTCCTATGTTCCCCGCTTTGTATGGAACCGGGGAACATAGGGCCCTTTTTTAAAAAAAGGGTCCTATGGTCCCCGCTGTTCACCCAAAGGGTTAGGGTCCAATGTTCCCCGCTGTTCACCCAAAGGGTTAGGGTCCAATGTTCCCCGCTGTTCACCCAAAGGGTCAGGGTCCTATGTTCCCTGCTGTTCACCCAAAGGGTCAGGGTCCTATGTTCCCTGCTGTTTACCCAAAGGGTTAGGGTCAGGGTCCTATGTTCCCTGCTGTTCACCCAAAGGGTTAGGGTCCAATGTTCCCCGCTGTTCACCCAAAGGGTTAGGGTCCAATGTTCCCCGCTGTTCACCCAAAGGGTCAGGGTCCTATGTTCCCTGCTGTTCACCCAAAGGGTCAGGGTCCTATGTTCCCTGCTGTTTACCCAAAGGGTTAGGGTCCAATGTTCCCCGCTGTTCACCCAAAGGGTTAGGGTCCAATGTTCCCCGCTGTTCACCCAAAGGGTCAGGGTCCTATGTTCCCTGCTGTTCACCCAAAGGGTTAGGGTCCTATGTTCCCTGCTGTTCACCCAAAGGGTTAGGGTCCTATGTTCCCTGCTGTTCACCCAAAGGGTTAGGGTCCTATGTTCCCCGCTGTTCACCCAAAGGGTTAGGGTCAGGGTCCTATGTTCCCCGCTGTTCACCCAAAGGGTTAGGGTTAGTGTTAGGGTCCTATGTTCCCCGCTGTTGCCGGTTGATGAACAAACCGGGGAACATAGGACCCGGGGAACATAGGTATGCTCCCGTTTGACCCTTCCGAATGTTGAAACCGTCTCGAACTGTGCTCACTTGCATGTCAGCCCTCTCGCCAGTAACTCCACAAGCATCCCCTCCACCTCCACCTGATGTGAAAGTCAGGTCAACGAAAAATGTTACGTAGCTTCTGACCGTGTTAGTGGTTTGCACTAACGGCAAGTGCCCAGCATTTAACCCCGACCCCCCCATGGAGATCGAAAAGCTTTTGTTTTACATCACTTTAATGACATAATGAAGCCGGGGTTAGAGTTAATGCCACTGTCGGGGCTTTAAAGTTCAAACTGATCCTGTTTGTTGTTTCCTTCTAAGCCTGTTGGTGATGTAAGGCTGCATGAGTCGGGCCTGGTGTCGGCGCTTTATCAGCCTCTACAGACACGACACGAACAAGTACCCAGATCCTTTTAGCAGGAGTATCGGTGCCAGAGTGTGACATGTAAAAAGTGCATTCAGGATTAAGGATTAAAAATGATGTAAAGAAAAGAAGTCTTTATGCAGGGGATTATTTTTAATGATGCATTCAGGTGCACGTAGCATACTTTGCTGTGGATGAGGTAGAGCTCATTTTTTACAAACTGCATCCTGTTAAAACTGTGACCCGGTGACTGTGCTGCTTTTTGTGCAGTTTAACATCCGTCATCACACCAGACGCTCTGATTAAAGAAGCTGCTGTTCCCTGCCGGCCTGATTACTTCTGTCCTGATTGGAAAGAAGGTTTCAACTCATTCTGGTTGCACCTGAAATTAAAGGTCACCATGACGACCTCGTTGAGCCAGTCACCGGGATAAAGATGATTTCATTTCACGCTTTTCCCAAAAGACTGATGCGTCCACGTCTGTAGTGTCGGTTAAAAGCGAGAATAATAAATAAGACTTTCAACATTTGTAAGCGTGACACCTCTGGATGTTTTTCAGGAGACCTTTCCAGGCGTGCAGTGACAACTTGATGAGTCAGTCCAGCTGATGATATTTTGTCTCTTTATTATTACACATGCTGCACACTTTGGTATACACACCTGTGAACTCATCCTGGGATCAACACTGCAGCCTCTGATGGCTGATAAAATCCAGACAGCACCTTTTTATTTACTATAAAGAAGCACCTGCATACTGCTGCTGAACCTTTTTGATTATAAATATTTTGTATAATTTTTGCATGCCACACACAGACGTGTTTTGTGAGGAGGCCAGCTGTGTTTTCAGCGTGACCTGTCTTCTGTGGCTGCACACCGTGCAGCTCTGTGTGCAGCAGTTGAAATGAACACCTAATGCAGATTAACACATAAGCCTGTTAAAGGTTGCCTATGAAGACCTCTGCTGCATGCTGCAGCACGCTCAGAGCCTAATAGCACGATCATACAGTCTCTGTGGCTCACGTGTAAAACATCTACTCAACAGTGAAAGTGAAAACAAGTCATCTGTAATATTTCTAAGAAGATGGGAACTTTTTAAAGAGTTTAAAAGCTACAACAAACAGATATCCTCATAAATCATTTACCACTTCTTTGAAGATAGTTATAAGCTGTCAGGAACATCTTTTGGGTTGCCTGGTTGTAAAATCTCTCTCTAAATGGTGTTTATCCTCCTCCAGCATGACAGTTACTTTGTCTAAACTGGTACCAAATTCAGCACATTTACTCAAACTGTAGATCTGATGTTTTTTTGTGAAAAGCTTATTAATCACTTATGAGAACTTGCATCTATAGACCCGATGACACATTAGTGAGTAAATAAAACATTTTGATGTTTATGAATGCACATCAGCAACAGTATTAATACCAAATATAAAGGTTTTTCACAAGTGTGTTATTAATCATGTTTAAATAATTGCTTGATTAGTTATTACAGTGCCTAAACAATATTCAGTTTTCAGGGTTTTTTTTTTTTGCTTTATAGATTTTCTTATACTGTGTTTTTCTGTTTTATAACATATTAGAAGATACACACAGTAGCTGCTGATTAACTTCCGTTAACAAATTCATTTACCAAAGTTCAGAAATCTTCAGAAAACTCTTTTCCCTTTTGTAATCTTACATCGAACATCATGTTCCATACTGCATGGGTTGTTTATGACATCTATATATAATCTCAGGGCTGGAGGCTCCTTAAGAATCTATTATATTGTTGTTGCCTTCTCTGCTTGCCACCACGAGGATTTATGGTTAGTATTTGTGATGTTTTACTGTTCAACAACAACAGATCTGTAGAGTTTTGACTTTATTTTTGACACCGATGGACAGAAAAAGACTTTGTGATATTAATACCTGCATTAGTATTCACTCCATTCATTTTAGGACACATTATAGGACTTCTGTCACAGTCAAATATTTGGCTAAATGGAACTCAAAGGCGTTAATTGCTGCCAAAGGTGAATCCACTAAGTCCTGTCTTGGTATTTTGAATTTTGTTATAATCATTCATTCAGGTCACAGATCTGTTTCTATGGAAGCTCATGTCTGCCAGATGAAGAAAAATAACTGATGAAAGCCTTAATGTGAAAATAATATGTATATTCTCGTTAGTCATGATTATAAGATGTATAATTTCAGCATGTTATCTCATTTCGACTGCATTCATCTCACAATTTCGACTCTTTATCTCATAATCATGACTTGCCGTGTGAATATTGTGTTCACCAGGGTTAGTTTGCATCTTTTTGTTTGTCTATAAATGTCCGAAACAGGCTTCCATAGATTCCAACACACCGCGCTGCTGTTTTGACTGAATCGTGCAGTTTCCGGAGAAGCCGCTCACACTGTATATATGCGCTCGGTTTCCTCCATGAACCTGCAGCTGTGTCGGTAAAGATGTGTGATGCCGCAGCAGCCGCCTGATCTGGAGTCAGTGCGTCAGTCTTGAATGAGCACCTGTGAGCCTGCCAGCCCCTCCCCCTCGGCTCTCCCCATGGATGTAATCTCCGGCTTGACAACAGGTACTTGTAAGGTCCCAGACAAAGTAATCTGTCCAGACCTCGGCGCAGGAGAGTCAGAGCAGAGCTCCTGCAGCGCACAGAGTCTCGGTGAGTGTCAGCCTCTTCTCCGTCAACTGAGTTAACACTGCGTGGATGTTGGACGACTCACACCTCTTGTTGTTTCGTTTGTGAGTTGTTTGTTTTGCAGTGAAGACTCGAGGTGTTGTGTTTTCTGTGCGTAATTTGGGTAGTTTGGAGTGTTTCTGCGTTAACGCGTTTAGTCGTGTTTCGAGTTGGTTGTGTTCAGCAGCCTCCCTGCTCAGGTGTGAGAGATGCTGTGTGCTTCAAGCTCGATCTGAATATCAGATCAGTCCCCCTCTTGTTTTTTTTTTTTGGTTTTTTTTTTGCCGCAGAGCGATCTGTCCGTGGATGCCGCAGAGCAACTTGCTGCTGGTGTGAGAGCAGAGCCTCCGCCGTCACTCAGCCTCACATCAGCCCGGCTGTTTGCTTTCTCTCACGCCGCTCGCCAGCTGTAATTACGAATGCATTGACGGCTGCTTTGCGTCACAGCAGCGAAAAACGCGTGCCTGGACTGTGAATCTACAGTGAGGAGAAGAGTGAGGGGGCCGATCTGTAGAAAAGTGGATCACTGCTGCAGGTTTTGTGTGTGCGTCTGTGCAAATGAGTTTTGCAGTGCTTGGACACATTGTGCAGATCGGTTATTGTTGTTGTTGTTGTTGTTGTTGTTGTGCACCAGTGATCTTCTGCAGAGTCGCCAGCATCTGCCTCAGTAACAACACAGTGCAGCTGTGCAGGGCATGCTGAGTGCAGGGGGGAAGCCAGAGGGAACAAATGTGGGAATTAAAGGTGCAAGGCGAGAAGAGGAGGTCGATGTGGGGATGCTGTCAGAGATGCATTCATGTAAAGGATCTTAAATGTTCACTGCTCAAATGTAGCTGGGGACAGAGCTGGATATTTTAGTGTTTATTCTGTGATTTCTCTGAATTTTATTTTGTGTTTTGTGAATATTTTAGGTCCCCCAAAAATGTGCTTTTATTGCATAATGCATGGAGTTAAAGTCAGCGAGACACTGTCTGTTTTTTCTTATTTATTCCATGGTGTTTGATTGAGCGTGATGGACGCCTTTCTTGTTCTTATTGGGTTTTAAAAAAAAAAAAAAAACAATTATTGTGTTGTTCTTTTGCTATTTCTGCCTGGTCAGCACTTTGGCCGACTGTTGTTCTTCTAACCGAGCAAAATAGATGCATTTAGATTAATGCACATGCACATATGCATCCATATCCCGGTATCCCCAGCTGATTTGGAGCAGTGTGTTGTGCTGCAACGTTTGGATTCACACTGCAGTGGGTGTAAACGTTGGATTGACTCAGAAGCTCATGCAGGTTCTTCCTCATCGGTCGTTCTGTTCCAATTATTTTTTTTTTTATTTAATTGTAAAGTTGCAGTTGATGGTTGTAAAATACCAAAAATGACCATGTTCATCTAAAAAACATTATTTAATTGGCCATTCTAAAGTTACAACTGATGTTTATTAACCTTTACAATGGATTAATACATGCTTTATAGGGTGTCTTAATTATTTGACGGCAGTGACACAACTTTCAGTGACCCTGCATGTCGTGTTAACAATTAGAGGCTGTACTCTGGTATTTTTACCTGTGACGAGGACAAGTCTCCAGATCAACAGTTAATCCCTTATATAAGAGAAAAGAGGGCAGGAAAACAAAGTGGGTGACCTGCTCATTTAAAGTGTTCCTAATCCCTCTCTGGGTTCCACCAGATTCGTTGGATGACGTGTTTTCTCACCGCTTTCTAATCCGCGTAGACGTGAATGGCGGAAAAAGGTGCTCAGATGTCGGAGGAGCAAAAAGTAGCAGGAGTGGATGTTAGTGAAGTCACGCATTTGAGTTTTTACTCGAGTGAAAGGTGCAAAAGTTGAAGAACCGATCATGCAGGATACTATCTAACTGGATTATAATTATTGATGCATTCATCATTTTAATGTTGAGGTTGAGATTATATTATATAGCAGCTTTGTGAATTTTCCGCCTGGGAATCCATAAAGTTTAGCCATGACCTAAAATATTACATGATGATTGATTCATTATTTTATATCATTAAACTAAAACTGCAAAGAAATCAGTCACTTAAGTTGCCAAATAAATACAGTGGAGTAACAAGTTCAGTAGTTGCATCTTTTTTGGGGGGAATAATCAATAAATAATAAATGGTGAATGTTTAGTTAAACTTTAGTTAATGGTTTGTGACAATCAGTTGCAACTTTATAACTTTATTAATCCCAATAATGTTTACAGATCAACTACACAGCATGTATTAACCATTGACAAGCTGTTGCAAACATCAGCTGCATCTGTACAATAAAAAGTTTTTCTTTGACCTTTTATTAATAATGGTCATTAGAAAGTCTTGTAGTGAAGTAGAAGTAATAAGTAACAGAAAATGGGACTGAAGTACCTAAATATTCTACTTCAGTGCAGCACTGGAGTCATTTTCCACCACTGATTACTATTCAAGCAAAGACAAAGACGGGAATTGAATCTTTGTGTGACGATCAAAGTTGTTCAGGCAGATTTTGTTCAGAAACTTCCTCTTACTTTTCTTCCTGTGTGTCAGATTATGGCTGGGCATGATTCATACGGTGCGGAGTCACCTGGCCCCCGACCGTGTGCTACTTCCAGCAGGGATTAGTGCGCTAACCTAACGTCCGCCAGACAAAGAGTCCTTGCCGCCGTGTCATCCGCTCGTCCTCCTGCAGACAGTCTGAGCGGCGCTGCAGACGCTCCAACCTTCACACCTGCCTTCTCATGTCTCCCCATTAATCCCAAATTGAGGACTTTGTCTTTCTGATTATGATGATGAGGGAGTCTGGATATTAAACCTGGATTACTGCAAGGCGCTGTGGAACTTCGGTTGTGTTGCCGCCTCCTCTGAAGTCTTTTCTTTCTCCCCGATTCCCAAAGAACAAAGCCCGGCTGAAGCGTCCGCAGACATGGGTCGTCACGAGGCCGACTTCGTGTGGAAGAAAAACACGGAGAACATCCACGAGGTGTTTGACTTCATGGAGGAGCTCGGATCGTAAGTACACTTTACTCAGTTTGAGATACCGTAGCACACTGAGAAAACTGAAGATCCCATCAAGTATGACTGTCTGACGTGTCCAGGTTAAACATCAATGATTATCTTGTGCCTTCAGAGGAAGATCCTAAATCAAGTAAATGTCACTTGCCTTGTCCTGAGAGCTAGATTCAAGGGACGTGTCTGTAAAAATAAACCCACTTAAGGCTAGAAGACTTTCTTTGAGCACTAGTATGTCAAGACAAAAACACAGATGGGATGTTCCTATATTTAGATTTAAATCTAGTCTGTCTGGTTTTGAGGACACGATCCGAGAGACAATATCAAATCTGAAGTTTCAGGCTTTCATTCAAAAATGTTCTTTTATTGTGTCACACGGGACAGTTTTCTACGGGACAAAATATAATTGTAGGATGAAATGCCTGAATAAATACATAATTATATAACAAACTGCTTCAACAAATGAATGAATAGATGAATATATAACCACCATGATTTAAAGCCTGTTCAGTTGTTAATGATCAAAACTACCGAATACCTTTCTCTGATTGTGAAAAACACGATATATTGAGTCGAGTTCAGTCAATTTTATTATATATTATCACAAATGTGTGTCGAGGGACTTTATAATCTGTGCAGCGTACATCACCGTCTATTCTTAGATGTTCAGGAAAACATCTACAGGGAAGAGATCCAGATTCATTCGAGACATCCTACATTTCGCTTAAATTTTTGGATCTACTGTGAGAATTTCTTCCTGTATTACTTTTAAAGTGCAAACCGAGCGCTGCCGCTGCAGTAAAAACTTCGGTGTCGACTTGCTCTGGCCGTGGCGTGCTCACAGACCCTCGACATGCTGTTTGAGTCGGAGGACAGATTACCGGTTTGATTGGATTGACATGACGAGGCCTACTTTCCCCGAGGTCTTAGTCAACAAGACGCTCTGGCTGTCGGAGGGTTAGTCTGACTGTCCTGATGGCGTCTGGCTGCGAGGTCAGCGCAGCTATTCATTCACAAGAACAGCACAACAGTGACAAACAGTTCAATTATTTTCTCTGAAGGTTTGTTGAATTGTGATTCAAAATAAACTAGAGAGGAAAAAAAAAAGTTTGAAGTGCAGCTGCAACAGTTTGGTTGATGAACGGAAAAATAATCAGCGCCTGCTTTTTAAACCAGGTTGATCAATAATTTCAGATGACAAAAGATTTTCTCCTTCTCTTTGAATAATGTTTAATGATAATGAATTGAATATCTTTAGGTTTCTGACTGATGGTCACACATATCAAGATATTTGAGAACATCACTTTTGGCTTCAGGAAGTTGCGATGAGGGTTTCATCACGGTTGGGTGTTTTCGCTCAGTCATTTCCTGTTTTATTTTGTAGGTTTCCACCTCATGTACGAGTGTCATGCCTCATTTCCTGCCTCCTGTCACTTTCCCTCTGTTGTATTTGCCCTTTTTTTGTTTAGTTTGTCTGTTTTTTGTCTTTTCTTGGATTTCCTTTTGCCTGTTTTTTGAGTTTTTTGTATTCGGCCAGTCATCAAAACTTGTGTTCCCACTACATCCCTGGATGTTGTCTTGCATTCAGCTATTCTTGGCAAAATAAACACGAGAGATCATTTGTAGACAAAACGATAAATTAAAGAAAATAAATAAGATATCCAACTGCTCAATAAATAATGATAGTAATCTTTGCTGCTCTAATAGCAAGAAGATGTGGTGATGAAACACCAGTTACCCCGCATTTTTAAATGCTTACCTGTAGTAATTTTACTAAATCAAGAGGGCACACGCCCACACACACACACACACACTCAGTCAACAGCCCCTTGTGTTGACCTAATTTCTGTGAGGTCAGCATTGATAATCAGCAGGTCCTCCAGCATCCTCGAGTATTTGACGAGAGGCCGCAGAGCGGCAGACGAGAGGCCGACAGTAAATAAAGGTGCGAGTCTCTCAGAGCGTCGTCAGCATGTTGCTGGAAAACAGAGCGGATCTGTGCTGAGGGCTGAGGAGGCCGCCGGGGGCGCTGAGACGAACACATCGGAGGTGATCAAGCTGAGTGCAGGATACGATCCATTAAGGGGCCCAATGGGTCTGCAGCAATGACTTCAATTTCCACAGACACTTTATTTTATGGAGACGTTTGTGAAGACATGTAGGAGAACGTGTGATTGAAGAAAGATGCCGTCTGAGCCGCTGAGTGATTCTGCTCGACTGCAGGATTTCTGTTGAAGGTGTCAACAGAGCGAACACCCCCCTGAGCTGTTTTGCCCATTCTCAGGTGGACGGTTTAGTTTTCATCTCTTCCTGTTTCCATCACAATAAAACGAGCAGGAGAATCCAGAGGGGACCTGCGATTACGCAGAAAACCAAACACAGCCTGCTCCATCGGGCCTCATCAACATGTAGTGTAAACAACATCCTACAGCTTTCATGATAATCAGGACACAGTCCCATCAGCGGGTAGATGTAACTCACAGGACGACTCAAAAAGCACACAGAAAAACTCACGCTAACATTTCTTTTTTTTTTTTTTTTTAAGCTTCAATCAAACGTGCACACTCCAGTTGGTGCATCAGCGATCTCTGATTGCCCTCCGTCTTTTTGTCTGACGGTTTACGCGCCAGGCTTGATGGATGATTTCTCTCGAGAGTCGCAATAAGCCTCGAGGAGACGAAGGAGAGGAAGGAAATGAGCTCTGGTAACCGCGGAGAAATCAGCGGAGTAATAGGATGTGAAGTGTTGCGATGATGCTGCGGGGGGGGAGGAGGGAGAAGCTTGTACCTGTCAGCCCCACTGAGCCCTGCGTTAGGATGTGTGCATGAGTGTGTGCGGCTTCTAAATGTGATGAGAAAACATGCAGGATGGGAAATCAGACTTAAATGATCCACACTGTGCTGTTAAAGGTAGTCAGGTTCTGCAGCAGGCGTGAGTTAGACTGCATTCCTTCAGGGTCGGTGTCAGTGGCGTGCACAGACTTTTTGAAGGGCAGGGGCGAAAAAGAAGGGCACTTTAGCACGCGTTTTGGCTCGTAAGAGGGCACTTTAGCGCATGTTTTGGCTCCCAAGAGGGCACTTTATCATGTTTTAACCAGCCAAGGGGGCAGTTTAGTGTGTTTTGCCAACCAAGAGGGCACTTTGGCACGCTTTTTTGGCTCCCAAGAAGGCACTTTAGTGCACGTTTTGGCTACCAGGAGGGCACTTTAGCACGCGTTTTTCAACAATTGGGCCACGAGGGGGGAGAGACCACCCCCCCTGCCCCCCCTTGTGCACATCACTGGTCGGTGTCATCGCTCCCCAGACAAAAGCTGGGATATCCCGTGTCTGCCCACCGCCCTTGACACCCGTCTGTGACCTGACCTGGCCTGTGCTGGTGTCCAGAGGCTTGTCACTCTCCTGCTGCACATGCTCAGTTTCTGACCTCTCTGTTTCCATTGCGTCAGGGATAAAGGGCCTAATCCACCAGGTAGAACAACTATTCCCAGACGGCGCCGAAGATAGCATGGAGGCAGCGCAGCACCGAGCTGAATAATAAGCCCCCTGACATGTGAATTGTTAAGCCTCGGAGATCTTTAGCGGCTCTTAATTGAGCCCCTCGATAACGCTTTTTCTGCGGGGCGTTTTATTTCAGTTCTGGTGCGCTGCGAGAAATTGAATCTGTTTCCATCACAGGCAAACTGAAGTAACACGACGAAGCAATCCAGTCCACACAGCTGCAAAACACCTTTTTTTTTTTCAAACAGGAATTTAGCCTAAAGAGTGGCTTAAAATTAGAGCTGCAACTAAAGATTATTTCCATTGATCGATTCATCCAGCTTTCAAAATGAGTCAACTCAAGTCAAGTCAGTTTTTTTTTTAATGATCCTGCCCACAATCATAAACCACACTGCCTCAGTAGAGAGTAAGACACCCTCTGTCTTTAGACCCTCAGACTATTTCATTCTCTAGCAATTACACAGATAGAGACAAATACGACTCACACTGCCAAACTCTAAATCAAAGCTGTGAACAAAATAAGGAACTGGAAGCAAACAAAACTCTCCCTGATCGGTTGAGAACAATCTGAATTAGACCCAGCGAGAGGCCTAAAATCAGTGCTGTTCAGATCCCCATATTTTATTAACAGTTCCCCGATTCTAATAAGAAGGGAAGACTCATTTCGTCAGACCGGAGGAGACTTTTTATCTCTGTCAGTGTGATTGAACCCATCATTATTAACCCATCGTGTCTGTGTGTTAATCAACAGGGGGGCCTTCTCAGAGGTGTTCATGGTGAAGGAGAAGAAGACGGGAAAGTTGTTCGCCATTAAGTGCGTGAAGAAGAAACAGAAGAGAGACCTCAATCTGGAGAACGAGATCGCCGTGTTGAGGAGGTGAATATTTGCCCAGCAGTCAAGTGTGGGAAGGATTCACATCGATCAGCTCCCTGTTTGTGTTGAAAACATGTGAAGCATCGTCATTAAAACACCTCGTTATTCCAACAGAATCCAGCACGATAACGTCGTCGGGATGGAGGATTTCTATGAAAGTCGGTCCCATTACTATCTCGTCATGCAGCTGTGAGTTTTTTTTCCATCTTCATCTAATCAATTAAACGGGAATATTAGTGAACTGAAATGAGATTTAAGATGGAAATGTTCACGGTAGTGGTTTGTTCTGACCAGTGTTTCAGGCGGGGAGCTATTTGACCGTATTCTGGACAAGGGGGTTTACTCAGAGAAGGATGCCAGCAGCGTGATCCAGCAGGTGCTGCAGGCCGTCAGCTACCTGCACCAGAACGGCATCGTGCATCGTGACCTCAAGGTATGGATCTGATAAAATCACACAAAAACGTACGTGCACTTAGGCGGAACAATGACCAATAAGTCATAGCCAACAAATATCAAGGCTTATGAAACCTCTCTGTTTTGAGGTTTCATACAATGATGGAATGTAAAGAAAGTTTACTTTTTCTCTCTGACTTTACATTTGATTACTTTTTATTCATACATTGTGCTGCTGCTTTGTTAGAATAATATATTAAATACGTTTATTTATGGAGTTCGGACCACCATCAGATCATCTTTACCTGATAATCCTGTCCAGTCGTTGAATATTGTTTGAGAGAGTTTTCTTAATACTCAAAATATAACAAATATAATCATTTAGATGTTCATATGTATGTGAGTTGTGTTGTTCATCTCATCTAATTCTCACAAGAGGTCATAGATGTCAAACTATTAGATGTTTTGGTGACACTTTATACCAACAATCATTAATAAATGACATGTTTATACTGAATTAAACTTTGGTTAATAGCTGTTTCACTGTTAACAAACAATAAAATGCTTTAAAGCTTTATAAACATCAGTTTTTAGATGTTTATAGATGAACTACAGAATATTTATTAACCATTTACAATTAAAAAATGTGCTTTATAAATGATTGATAAAGCATTTGAAAACAGTTAAGTAACTTTAAACTAAAGATTGATTAATTATACATTTTCTGGATTTATTGTACAGGGATAGAATTTGATAGCAAGACTTTCACTTCTAATGGTCTTCTCCATTTCCAGCATTGGTACTATTACAGAGGGTAGATATTAAAGAACTTGTTCTGCCACAGGTGAAGTAACACTTTGAGAGACTCTTCATTGGGGACATCAATGTGTGAGCAGCTCTCCTGTCTTTGTCCCTGTGCAGCCAGAGAACATCCTGTACTACAGCCAGGAGGAGGACTCCAAGATCATGATCAGTGATTTCGGCCTCTCCAAGATGATAGAAAACGACATCATGTCGACAGCTTGCGGCACCCCGGGATACGTAGGTGAGGAAAGATGTCTGCCTTGATGAATGATTTATGGACACTTAAGGAGCCGCGGGCTGAAATGGGTCAGAGGAATATAAGACACACGCAGGGGTGTGACACGAAGACAGACAATGTCATATATTAATACCAGTGTTTTTCTGCCTTGTAAGAGTCATCGATGATGTAAGTGTCATATTTTTTTTCTCACTTTCAGCTCCTGAAGTTCTGGCGCAGAAGCCCTACAGCAAAGCAGTGGACTGCTGGTCTATTGGAGTCATCACCTACATCTTGTAAGTATAAAGTCGCGGCGGACGGGTGCTCACATAAGAGCAGAGAGGCGTTTAACCAAAGACCAGCCGCAGGGCTTCCTTTATTTAGGAGGATTTTCAGATTCACAGCCACTGCCGGTCATGTGTGTGTTTAGCATGACACAGTTACCTGCATGCAGGCTGAATAATGCAGTGATTGAGCCATAGCACCACCTAGTGAGCATCTGCTACACATGCCGCTCACCTAAACACATTACAATGATTCATGCTTGTGTTGCAGACTCTGTGGATATCCCCCTTTCTACGAGGAAAGCGAGTCGAGGCTGTTCTCCAAGATCATGAAGGCGCAGTATGAGTTCGACTCGCCCTTCTGGGATGACATCTCTGAATCTGGTATTTACACTGAGCACGCTCGCAGACGTGTTGAACAGCGGCTTTGCTCCTCGCCTCTAACTGTGTGTGTCGCTTGTGTCATTTTGCAGCTAAGGACTTCATCCGTAACATGATGCAGAAGAACCCCAGCATGCGGTACACCACCGACCTCGCGCTCAGACATCCCTGGTGAGTGTCGGTCGTAAGCCTTGTATCATAACATGAGATTAAACTCTTGAAATGTTCAATTGTCTCGTGTTTTTACCCCCAGTTATATAGTTGCATTTCATTATTATGGTCCTCTTTGGGCTTTTTTACTCTCCTTACAAAAGGAGAAAGAGCTTCCTACAACATGGGACTATAATTTATATTTATATTCTTAGATTTCTAACATTTTAGCGACACTATATGCGCACTCACATTCAGTAAATAAACATATGTTATGTCCAGGTGGTAGGGACTTATCTCTGTATGTGTTAGGTCACACAGATTGGTTCAGGATTAACTTGTTCCTTGGAGTAAATGTGTTTGTTCTGTTCCCTCATCTGATTTCCAGGATAATCGGAAAGACGGCACGGAGCCAGGACATCTACTATTCTGTCAGCGTCAACATCCAAAAGAACTTTGCCAAGACCAAGTGGAAGGTCGGTCCTCACTGATTTCTTGGCATTACAGTGATAATCTTATAAAGGACCCACTGTTTATAGTAGATTAATCGGGTGTCCACCTAAATCCTCCCTGATTAAGGACAGTTTAATTAGATCCTGTTCCGTAATCAAGCCCGCTGATGGCTGATGTAGGGCTTTTACTGTCAGGGGAATCAGAGTGGACTTGATTGTTTGGCAATAATAAAAATGACTTGATAAATAAAACATGTGCTTTCTGTCTAGACAGTCTACTTGATAGACTTCCTTTAGCCGAACCAAGCATTTTATAAGCCTTAGCCTAGCCAAAAGTCGAAATGTAAAGAATTGTAAACATATCCGTGGTTCGCAGAAATGAGTGATTCCCTCCAGACATCATCATGGATTAGCAGTTCAAGTCAAGCTATGTATAGTCTATTAAGCGCTCAGATCTTTTTTTTGACCCTCTTGTCTATTTTCACTTCACAGCAAGCTTTTAACGCTACTGTCGCCATCAATCACATGAAGAAGCTGCAGCTGGCCCACTCAGAACTGGTCCTGAGGAAGACCAGCATCCCAGACATCAAGGTGAGCGACGTGTCCACCCCACCAACCACGAACCACAAACGTCTCGATCCAGGAAAACCTGACCCCAAGGCGGCGGAGGTCAATGGGACAGTAAACGGGCCGAATCACATGTCCCTGCCCACGACAAACATTGAACCAAAGAGCCAGTACCACATGCTGAAGGCCACCCAGAGTCAGTGCGTCGCACACCACGCACCCACTATAGCTGAGCAGGGGAAGAACGTCTACCACTCAGAGCCGTCCAACCTGAACGGGTTTGTACAAACTAAGAAACGTCTGAGGTTTTTTAAATTCTGAGTTTCTGTTATCGCAGCGGGACCGACGCTTGACGATGCTTTTCTCTTTTTGCTTTCAGGTATGGTAAAACCCGTGACAACAAACCTCTGCAGACCGGAGTTTGCTCAGTCATGTGAAGGCTGCATGAAGTTTACATGGAAAAAAACACATTTTACTTGGTAGGTTCACATAAACCCTTCACATTAAAAACCAAAATGCTGTTGCACGAGTGAACTTATTTCGATTACACATTTATTAAACAAGTTTTCAAAGTGCATCAGTCCCACACAAATAAAATGTATCAATCATTTATTACATTTGAAGATGTGATATATAAAAATTACATAAAAATTAAATAAGTGACAAAACTTTCAGTGTCCCTATGAAGCCTTCATAAACATTTAATAAATGGTGAATAAGGCAATAAGACACTATACTGTAGTTGTACACAGATTAAGGGCCTTTAATTGCATGCTGTTTGACAACATATGTCAGTATATGTGGTGCGATGTGATACGACAAGATCAGATGCGATACAATACGATACCATAGGATACGATGAGATGTGATACGATACGATACGATACGATACGATACGATACGATGCGATATTATAGGATACGATACTACAAGATAAGACTTTATTTTGTCAGAAGCAGAGGAAAAAAGAGACTGAGTGATAATTACATGGTATAAATTAATGTTGTGTGTGCCACGCTATGCATGTCTTCCTCATCCTAAATGTGTGTTTCTGCACCTCTGCAGGTCAGTGTTGCTGCGCTGACTCAGCACGCAGCCGATTTGTGTCAGCAGGTCCCCCCTGCGCTGAAAACGAGAAGACGTTGATCCTCTGAAAGGCCGAAGCGGTCTGAGAGGTCCACGCAGTAGAGTGGGACATTTTATTTTGGAAGGAGTGCCTATGACGTTTCCCGACAGCTACCTGGAACACTCACGCACACAAACACGCACACACTCTGATGAACAGGACTCACTTTAAGTCAGATGCAGAGAGGTAGACTTCAGGTCAACAGGACTGTATTCAAAGGGTTGTCTCTCTTAGAGGGGTTTGTGACGGGCTCACCTGCTGCAGGGCTCCACTCCAACGCCCAGCTCGTCGACCTCTGAGGTCACCAAGGCTTTATATCAGAACTCCAGGGAGAGTTTCATCAGAGCACTTAGTGTCTGGGTTCATTAGGATTGCTGTTACATGTTGCACAAATAAAAAATACAACGCAATGCAATGAGAGAGATTATTATGTGTAAGATATCAAACTTTAGAACAATAAAATATATGGAGGTGGAAAAAACGCATGCTTACTGCTTTAAATAAGCCATATTGAATCATCTGTTCTGGTAAAGTCGTCTCTTGTGTTTATTTGTTTGGTGTACCATTTTATTTTTCTAAAATATTTTGCTTCATTTTTTTATTTAAAAAAAAAGTACTAAAAAGATAAAAACAGCTAAACATATACACAAAATGTAATATATGTTCAAACTGACAAATCATCAACAGTGTAAATGCCACAAGTATGTCCATAACTTGCCAACTGCTAGAATATGTTATTTATTGTACTGCCTGTGGTTCAGTCTGCTTTTTGTCTCTCTTGCTGAATGTGGCTTTGTTATTGATGCATTCAACAGATGTTGATCTACTCTGTGTATTATGATGGGATCTCAATGTGCTCACAAATAAAGCCTGTACAGAATCTACATTAGTTCTGCTGCCATTTGTATTTGTCTTTATTCTCTCCCTTTCTTCTTGGATAAAAAAAACACTACACACCGACCAGTGAAGAATATATGAGTGATAGTGGATGAGTAACTGAATTTTACCAGGCTATTGTCGCCGTTCGCACAAGACCGTGCTTTTAAAATGAAAAATAAATGGGAATCTGAGCTTGCGGTACGTACTGAGAATGATCGTTATAACGCAGTACAAGCTTGTATAAAGGAATTTCTTTTTGTTGTTCCGTAAATTATACATTCACACAAATAAACTAAAACTACACAGACCAATTGCTGAGTAATAATCAAGTCGGAAAGAATAAGGTAGTAATCAAATAAAATAACAAATCCAAACATACACATTCCTTCAGATTTTTACACCTTATTTTCCTTAACGTTACATATAAACCCAGTGAATACGTTCTCTTTCCTCCCCTGAGCTCCTGTTGAAAGACTCTTCACATCTACACACACTATAAACCCTCCACAGCCACAACATGGTGAGGTCTCAGTGCGGAGACAGACTGTCCATTCAGGCAGATGAAGGCAGAAATGTGGGGCAAAGGTCTCCAAACAGTCTCAACCTTTTCCCAGCAGTGACAAACGTAAATGCCCCTGAATCCGAACAGAGCTGCTCAGATAAGAACATTACTGACGACGTGAATATAGACACATTTCCAGCAAAGTTTATGGAAACTCCAAAAAAAAAAAAAAAAAAAAAAGACGGGGGAAAGGTTGTCCCCTGATTTTACCACATTTAATCGTTGCCGGGCAAAAGTTCAGATGTTGATCAATGAACCACCAGGACAGTGGTTTTTCTTGCGTTTTGAAATTGTGTACTTGCAAAACTTTGTTTTTTCATATTTTGCCATTCGGGGTATTTTGCAATAGAATATGTTACAAAAGAGAAAGACATGGTTACGTGCGTGATGTTCAAGTGTTTCTTCTGAGAGTGGTCTTGAACCTTTGTGGCTCTTTACTTTTTTCTGGGTACTTTTGGCAATCAGTTGGTAAAACGATGCTGTTAAAGGAAAAGTTGACCCAAATATGAAACTGCTTTCATTAACTAGTCACCCCTATGTCGAAGGAATATCTGGTAAAAACTTTGGTCGGGACTTAAAACTTCACAGCTAAAGAGTCTTACAGCATTCTCCTAAACGACTGAAGCAGATGGGGACTTGTTTTGAAATGTAAAAGAATGCCCTAAAAAACACACAAAATGGCTCCATACAGCTCATCCAGTCTGGGAAATTCCAGAAATTGATATGAAAAGATTTTACATACACCCTTTTTGAAGACGATACCTTCACTGTAACTGCTACGCTAAAAGCTTTAGCGTGCAGCCCGTCTGAAGCGGGTGCACGAGCTGGATCGTGCGTAGAGATTATAAACAGCCTCAGGTCTTTTCAAATAAATTTTGATTATGGCTGTATAAAACCATTTTATGCCTTTTTTCGATTGTTTATGTACGTTTTAACACAAGTCACCATAGACTTCAAGAGAGTGCTACTGCACTGTTTTGCTGTGAAACTCCTGAAATGTTCATGATGATAATGCTGACACGTTGATGTAAGAAGGTATAATGGTCACCACAATCACCTTGTAAGTTAAGCGTGTTAGCGTGCTAGCAGTTGCTAATTAGCGGTAAACGCAAAGTCCAGCTGTGGCTGATGGGAATGTCACGAGTTTTGCTGGAGTTTGTCCATAAAGTATTGGACAAGATTTTGACAAAATGATGGCTCTGGATCAAAAGTCTCGGTAGTGTCTGTACGAAATGTCAGTCCATCTTAAAGTTGTTTTTTTTTTAGATATCTGGCTAAGAGTCAAACTGGATCATATGTAACGGTGCCGTGCGTCTGTCAGCCGTTCTGCAGATGTTCCACCAACATGCTGCCGTCTCGTGACGTTGGCCAGTTGTCACTTTCGCTGTGAGCGGACGACACATGTCTCTCTGTGACAAAGATCAGACACATTTCACAACTCACTTGCCCGTCTTCACTCCCTCCTCTCCTGCAGTGAGGGGATGAGGTCAAAGGGCAGAGACTTCTAGAGAAAGGCAAAGACACAGACACACGCACACACACGTTAACCCCTACAATCTCTCTACTGTCAGCTCTGTGGTCAACGGCGAACATGAGCCAGAGCAGCTAACAACAACATGATTGGGAGGAACCTCTTTTTTTCTGTTTAATCTTATCTCCTTGATGTAGGTGAGTGTTCAATAGAGCTGTATGTAATTGTACAGTTGTCAAACAAATTTCCAACCAATAAATGGGACTGGCTTTCTCCAGTTTCTCATGCTGTGATTGGACACTGCTCAAGCTCTCCTGATGAGGATCAATGTTTATGGTAACAAGCCACGCGACACAAACCTGCCGCTCATGCCCCCACATCATGCCCTTTTACCCGAACAAGCTGAGATCTCTAAACAACAACTGCAGCTGCCTCATGAATATTCATGTCGTCGTCACTGTAGGAGTGGACCTGCCTTCACTTCTTGTTTAAATTGCCGGATCTTTCCCCCGTCTCTCTGCCTACGAAATTCCTGACAGGGCCGAACACAGGAAAAACCCAAAGCTTGGGCTGAGCTTCAAAGTGAGTATTTGCTCGTCAGCCTTTCATGTCTGCCCTTTAATCCAAAGACTGATTTGACTTAATCCAAAGTAATGTGTGTGTATGATTTCTCTTCTTCCTTCAGCAGACACGTGAAACCCAATATGGAAACCATTGGCGAGATCATCCCATTTGCTAAGGAGATGCTAAACCAGAGGCCCAGCCGGGGCATGCTGAAGATCTACATGCTCGGCTCCACCCTGGCGATGCTCGGCGTGGTCGGTGGACTGGTGGAAACAGTTCTCCTGCCATTTACGGAGCAGGAGACTGTTGAAGACGTGCCGGCAGAGCAGATCAGAGAGGAGGAGGAGAAGGAGAAGAAGCAAGCAGTGAAGTCACAATCTACCTTGGTCCACCCTGAAGTTGTAAACGTGCCGGAATCAGTAGTGATCGAGGTCAAGGCCAAACATCTGGTGACTGCCGGGCTGAGGAGCTCGGCCAACCGCCTGCATGCTTCTTAAAGAAACCCTCCCCTCCTGATGTGAATGGACACTTGCAATGTTGATGGTGGCAGTGGTGGTAAATTAAATCACCATGTTGAACAAGTCACTTTGTGCTCATTCTTTAATTCCAGATTTAGTTAAAAGTGCAATTTGCCCCTAGTGACTGGCAAAAATGTTATGTGTGGATACACTGAAAACTGCAGGGTACAGTGACGTCTGGCTGCTGGGCAGCAGATACTTGTGGATGTGACTTGATGAGTGTGTTGGAGAAAATGGAATGTGTGTGATATGACTCAATTTGCACTTTAATAAAACTATTTTTCAGCTGGCGACTGTTTCAGATCATACATGTCGTTCACGTTTCAAGGAGAGCGTCCTCAAATATTTGTGATGACATGACATGCATTTGAAAATGAAGAGGAGTAAACTACATTTAAGCATGGCACTTTTTTAATCAGCATTACCTTCTGTGTGATAAATTGTTGCTCAGTTCACTCACTCTTCCCCCAAGTATTATACAAATGAGAGGAGGCATCCACATATACAGATCTGATAATTGCTGATCATTGTATTTTGTATCGGAGCATCAGCATGTGCCACAAGTCTATTCAGCCTCCAAAAAATAAACTTGGAACTGCTGATTTAAAAATATTAAGCTTATGTCAGTTAAAAAAATATATAATAGAACATGTTGTGTTACCAACTAAACCAGGGAAGTTTCATTTGAACTTGTACATTTGATTTATCCTGTTAACTGGGTGCTTTCAAGACTCAGAGACAATAGTCATAGGAAGTGATCTGCAGTAACAAAACTGTGATTATCTGTCAATTATCTAATGACAGCCTTTGTAAAAAAAAATATTTAGGTTAGGAAAAGAAACATATTTGTAGGATTAGAACGATATGTATGCTAAAAGGCTGTTTATCTCAGCATCTTTATTCTATCTGGGAAAATTCTACATTCACAAATGCAAATCTGACTCTATATTCAGACCCTACACATAGTCTAAAGAACAGCAATGAAAATGTGCTACATGGCACTCTTACGTAAATAGATTTAACTTGTTCTGTCTTTTCGTACACCACTCAAAATATTTTAGTGTGTCTCTTGAGTGTTTTGTGAATATTCTTAATTCCCAATATATAATATTGAGTAGTGTAAAAATGTATTTCATAGCTATGTTTTGTCTGCAATTATTATATGGCTTTAACGTGATAAAATCATTTTTTTTAAATGATGGAAGTGATGTATATCTGGATTGAAATTTAGCAGGTGTAATTCTACGTCCAACCGCTAGATGGCGGAAGTAAACAGTGAGTTGACGTCTACATCCGGTCAGATGACGGAAGTGACGACATAAATTCGCACCGTGTTTACTAACGGCGGCTAAACGGTCGTCGGACGGTTTAAGATCTTAACACCGTGGAATTAAAACAGTTTCATCCAACCAGCAGCAGCCGAACAGTTAATTACAGATGGCGGATCCCGCGGTGGCATCGGGGGGCTCGCTGAACGCAGGAGGGGTAAGAGGAGCGTCTCATGTCCGCCGTCATGAGCAGCATTAGCCGAGTTTACGGTGTTTAGCTAGCAGTCTGACCGGTGTGTAGGAAGAGACATGTCTGTCCTGAATGTGTCTCAGCAAATATAAAACAACCACTCTTCAGTTCACTATGAATCTCCTTTGATTTGTTACAGACTATGAAGTCAGCTAGCTAACCGCTTACAGAGTTAATTTGTCGGAAAATGCTAATGAAGGTGCTGTCAGGTGTTGGTATAACGTCATGTGCTAGCTGCATTTTCAGGTCGTATTTCTGCACAGACTCTTCAACCGTCAAAAATGCATATATATCATGCTGTGGAGTGTATACTAATGTGTAAATGTAGTCTTTTCTCTGTATTTGATAGCCTTAATGTCACTCTTGCTAATGTCAACATGTGGTCCTGTAAGTCAAACCTGTCATTGCTTTCTTATGCTTAAAGGTGAACTATGCAGTTTTATGAAAGATATGTTTTTTTATCATAGGAGGAAGAGTTTCAGGGTACCCACTTTAATATTGTCACGTAAGCCTGATTCTTATCACAACATTTAAGGATTAAAAATGTAGACTAAAGAAAATGGTTAGTTTAAGTAGAGATTTGCCTTCTAGGCACCAAATCATGTCTAGACTCAAGATTTCTAAGAGAACAACGAATGAAACTCTATCACACTTTACCCAAACTGGATCAGTTGTATCCCAAGCACAATCAGGTGGACCCAAAGTGACCACACCATCAGATCAATGTGATAGAGTGAGTGATAGAAAAGCAAACTTGAGATACAGAACCAGATACAGAATTTGCTAAATGAACAATTCTCCAAGACTCTAATTTAGCAAAAACGGTGTCAAAGAAGGCGGTTATGCGGTGATCTCAGAGGATGAGTGGCAGTTACTAAACTGCTTTGTGGAGCACACTTAGATCATACAGGGATAGCATGATTTATTAGATTTTTGCAACTTGTGGAATCCATGCCACCTTGAGTGAAAGCTGTCACTAAAGCACAAAGGACATACCAGATTCTAAGATTCTGAATTTCATGTTTTCAGATCCAACTTTTATCTGAAACTGTTAAACATATGTTATCATTTGTAACAATAAAACTGTATGACATGCAAAAGAAATGCTAAATAGAAGTAATTGAGCTAGTTTTCTCACCTTCTTTATGTGCTATTTATGTGATTTTCAGCGTGGGAGCAGTAGTAAAGCAGCCACCAGTCCTGCAGAGAACTACAACCTGGCCCGGCGGCGCACCCTGCAGGTTGTCGTCAGTGCCCTCTTGACAGAGTGCGGCTTTGAGAGTGCAGAGAAGGTGGCAGTGGAGACGCTCACTGAGATGATGCAGAGCTGTACGTATATATATCCTTATCCCGTCTGCTGATGTCACCAAAACCATATTCAGTATAGTTTTTTAAAGAATTACGGAAGCCCTGTGGGGCAATGGACGTTTTTTTTTTTAAGTCTGATTTAAATTGTTTTCTTTCCTGTGTTTATGACTTGAGAACTGCTGGGATAATCTGTCTGCATTCCTTACTTTTTTGTGTAAAACCTAGTGTGCCATACAAAATGTACAAACAAAGAATGTTTTGCCTGGGGAATTTTTGTTCAAAAAAACGTTTCTAAAATGTTGTTTTCTTTTTGAATTTTTCTTTTCTCCAGAAATAAGATTCCCGCCTGGTTTTACACATTATTATTATTATCATTGTAATTATTTTTTATTCAGAGAAATTTTCTACTAAAAATAAAAATAAATCACGTGCTTCCACGCAGTGTTTTTTTCCCTTGACCCTTTTTTAAAAAACACTTTTAATTCATTTTCACGCATGAGAAAGAGGTTCCTCCTAACTTTTTTATTAGCTAGTGTCACATATGAAAAAAAACAGTAGCCACCAGCTCTTAAGTCACGAACACAGACTTGGATCACCAGTAAAATAAAAGAACTTTCACTTGCCCCTTGGGGTTTTGTCAATGAACACATCCAGGGAGTTGTTTTAAGTTACTGCAGGATCATTTATTTCTGTACAAATCTTAAAAGAGCTTGATAAAAAAGAGTGGTTCACAGAATTCATAATGTCACTTTATTGTCAGACTCTTCTTCTGAAATTTGTCACAGGTACACTGTTTATCATGTCATTATATCTGCACATGTTCTGCAGCACTTATCTTAATTATAATGTTTTGTTCATCTCTCAGTTATATCTGAAATAGGTCGGTGTGCTAAAGCTTACTGCGAACACACCGCCAGAAGTGTCCCAACCCTGTCGGACACAGTGGTCACGCTCATTGAAATGGGTAAGTACCGGAGGACACCAACATATGAATTAGACTTTGACTACAGGTAATACAGAGGACATGTTTTAATCAGTTTGTCTCACCGCAGGTTTCAATGCAGACACCCTGCCTGTGTACGCCAAGAGATCACAGAGGATGGTTATAACTGCCCGTAAGTGGATGCTCTGCTGTGCTTTGGTGTGGGTTAGGAAATTGGGTATTAATGGTTGCTACACTGATTTGATGACGTGGCTGTGAACTTAATTTTTTCACCTGTGTTTGGATTCGATAAATTTCAGCTCCAGTGACGAACCCACCTGTGACTCCCAGAGCACTGTCAGCGGGACAGAAACGCACACATCCGGCGTACATCCCCAGCCACTTCCCAGAGTTCCCTGACCCTCACACATACATCAAAACACCTGTGAGTTAAACATTTCTTGGTCTTTAGATACTTAAACAAATCCTAAAATAGTGTAACTTCTCCCTTTTGTAACTTTCTTTGATGACAAAATATTGTAATTTTATGTATTATCTGACTCAAGTACACGTAAACACTTGCAGTTTCACAACTACAACCAGCAAAGTTCTTCATTAACAGTTACAGATAAAATCCTGAAAGTGAACTGTGAGTTGTTGTTTTCCTCACAGACATTCAGAGAACCTGTGTCGGACTACCAAGTGGTGAGAGAAAAGGCAGCAACACAGAGGAGAGACGTGGAGCGAGCACTCACGCGCTTCATGGCCAAGACGGGAGAAACTCAGAGCCTCTTCAAAGACGACATCACTGCCTTCCCATGTGAGTGACCCCCGCCACGAGAACATGTGTTTCAAAAACCTTTTGTGGTGTGTCTGGGTCTTTTCCTGCATTTCTGTTAAGCAACTGAAAGCTTGTGAGTTCTAATCCCTGCATTTGTGTCGTCAGTGATCGCAGCACGACCGACCTCCATCCCTTATCTCAGCGCCCTCCTGCCCTCGGAGCTGGAGTTACAGACTCTGGAGGAGACGGACTCGTCTGAGCAGGACGACCAGACAGACAGCGAGAACACAGGAGGAAACAACATCACTGTAAGTCTTCATTACTGGAACCCCCTCCATGTCTGATAAAAGTCTTTCCCACAGTCTCTCTCTAATTTCCTGAATTTTAATATTATTACTACCTAGAAATATACTTCTGTCACTCTAATATTCCTTTCAAGCCATAAATGTGAGAAACAACTTCACATACTTTACATTATGTTAATAATTTTAGATTAACTGCAAGACCTATAAAAAGCACACTCCCAACCATAAGAATAATCTTATCCCCTGTTTTTAAACTCGTATTAAGTCACCACTTAATTTATGTCAGAGCAGTTATAGAAGATAGAAAGACCCTCTTTGTGCTGACCCAAGGTAATTACTGGTTGGAGTGGCTGAAAAATAAAATCCTTCTAACATTATCAGAAATCACCACGGCTGAAACGCTGATCCAGTTTTGTCACTATAATAACAGCGTTTCAAGGTAATTAGATATTCAGCTAAAACGGCTGTATGATAGCATCAGTGAGGTTTAGAGAAGGCATCTTTGTTCCAGGATGTGTTTTTAGGAACACACAGACGAAATCCTAAAAATCCCCTGAAAACCGGAGCAGGATTTTGTGAGAATTCCTGAGAAATACTGTGGTTCAGATATTCTCTGTCAACACTGATGTATTTGGGCTTAAATAAAAAAACAGCCTTTTTAGCAGAAAAAAATAACATTTCCTAAAACGTCAAAATATTCCTTTAAATGTGAAGCGCTTGTGTGATACAGTGTACAACAATAATTGCTAACTTCCATCTTTTTCTTTCCCTCTCATTCAGGATGATCCAGGAAATGACAAAGAGAACTCCATGCTTCCTCCCAGCGGCGTCGTTCCCTCCCAAAAAGTCACCGAGGACAATGTGATCGATAACCCGTACCTCAGGCCGGTCAAGAAACCCAAAGTGAGGAGGAAGAAATGAGTCGGGAGCCACCCGAACCAACAGACTCAAATGTTGCCACAGTGGTTGGTGTGTTCAGCAGTTCAGTCAGTGGTTCCCCACACAGAGAGGAGCAGCGCGGTGTTGAAGCCCACAGTGTGGCCGCTTATCCTCAACACTGGGACCAGTGCTGCTGTTGGCTCTTTGTATACTGACTGACTTCTATTGAAGATAACTTTTCTTTGTTGTGTGAACTGTCCTTTTTTCAGCAAGCGCTCACTCTGTTTCAAATTTGTCACGTCAATTTGTAAGCAAAACCATTGTGTAACATACAAACCATACCATACCATTCATTTTGTGAATAAAGAAATACAAGTTTCTTTCTTTAATTCTGAAGAATCCAACTTTTCAGGACAGTTTCAGTCCAGGGAATTAAGATGCTTTGGCTGTTGTTTTGTTGACATAAATCTCAATGGAATATAGTGATTGCATCATCAGCTGAAGAGTTAGTAGTACAAACTCAAGTAGGCCACTCTGCTCCTGTGCTTCAGAAAGTCCTTTTCGTTGGTTAGCTGAGGGAAAAACAAAAAGAAAAGCATATTGGATACTGCACACTGAATTTACTCCATCAGAATTCTCAGGAGAAAATCCTGTCTTTTAATCCTCAAACAGGATTTTGCAACCCTAGACAATTTTCACAGAGAGAACCAGTTTCTATTTCACGAAGGCAGCTGGGAGATAATCAGAAGAAATACGCTGTTACACACTAAATCTACCAGGGTTATTCTATGCTGACTGACCCAGAATGCAGAACCTTTTCAAGTTCAGCTGAGATCAGGAAAGTCACAGCATATAACGTTTCAGTTAGTTACTTACAAGATGATGTAACTGATAGGAGTCTGCGGTTTCCTCTTTCAATTTGATTTACATTTTGAAGTTAACGCCTCCTTCACTCACCTTCACCCTGAGGGACTTCTTCTCCAGCTGAGGCAGTCTGGACCAGTCTGGCTTCCCAAAGCACATCGGCCAGCTCACTTTCCTGTTTGTCACGGCATCATAAGCGTAGGTCCCGGGGCTGTAATCACAGAATCAGACAATCTGTCAGCTCAGTTCAGCACTAACACTGGAGGTGTGTGTCTGCATGTCTTGTGTCTCACCCTGGGCTGTCGTCAGCGGTACACAGCGCGCTTTCAAACCTCTGTGTGTTGGAGTTGAAAGGTGTTTTGGTGGGAGGGGGGACAGTGGACTGGCTTTGATCCGGCTGGTACTGCTGTGGGGAAGGGGTCACTATCTGCTGATAGAAGCAGTACAAAAAGAAATGAAGTTTGACATGTTGTATTCCAGCAATTTAGTACTGCATTTCCATAAAGTCAGAGGACTCACATGAGACAGAATGGTCAAATTAAAGCAGATAATTTCAGGAAATTATTTGTCCATGTCTGAAAAAACATTTTCAAAAAAACAATTTCTGAGAAATTTTCAGGAACTTTTTCTGTCATGTCTGAAACACAGTAAAAAATATTTTCAGGAGAATCTTTTGTCATGTCTCAAAAAAGTAAAAAAAAAAATATAACAGGAAAATTATTTTACATGTCTGAAACAAAATGAAAAAGCTTGTTCCAGGAAAAAATGTTCAGGAGAAAATTTTCAAGAATGTTTTGCGTCATGTCTGAAACAAAGTGAAAACAAAATTTCTTGAGATTTTTTTTGTCATGTCACGTTCTTTTTCAACATTTTTTTTTATGTCTGAAAGAAAATGAAAAAATTATTTCATGAGACAATTTTTCACGTCTGAAAAAAACCGAAAAACTAGATTTTGAGGATTTTTTTTTTCAGAGAGATTTTTTTTTAATCTCTAAAACAATGTGAAAAAAAAATGCAGGAGAAACTTTTCTGAAATTCTGCAAAAATTGAAAATATATTTCCAGGAGAGATATTTTAAGGATTTTTTTTTGTCATGTCTGAAAAAAATTGAAAAAACATTTTTTCCGTAGAGAATTTTGGGGATTTTCTTGTTTTTTCATGTCTGAAACAAAGTTAAAAAAAATAATTTAAAAGAAATTATTTTTCCATGTCTAAATTTTTTCTTGTTTCTTTTCTGGAGAAACTTTTCAGGATTTTTTTGAAACAAAATGAAAAAATGTTTTTCAGTGGACTGTTTGTCATGTCTGAAACAGAGTGAAAAACTATTTTTGGGAGAAACTTCAGGAATTGTTTTTAACATCCAATTTAAAGAGAATAATTAATCGGCTAGATACTGATAATAGCAGATAATACCAATTTTCCATCAGTCTGATATATTTCCTGCATCCCTAATTGTACTTGGGTAAAGTACATTTGGCTCAAAAATATATGAAGGTAGAAGTATAAAACAAAAAGCCTATAAAAAGGAGGTAAAGTTAAAGAACCTCAACATAACCTGGCCTCATGTACCTTGCCACAGGGTGGAAAGCGTGCTGCAGTCCTTGCAGAGAGGCCATATCCTTTCTTACTGCACGGTGTCTTCTGCAGGTTATAAACGATGGAGCCGAACTGTGAAGGAAAGATTTAAACTTAAAATCATAAAGCAAAAACCAGCAAGTTGTAGTTTGATCCGCTCTGCTTCCTGTATCAAAGATAACATGAAAAGGTGAGATGATAACTCGTCACTAAACCTGAAGCAGACGTTTAATACACGGACCTCATGGTTGTCATAGCAGCCAGGACCGACGTGCGGCTCCCCCCGTCGTGAATGTTGGTTTCCCAGCCGGTCTGGTGCATAATGGAGGGGAAACAGTCTCCTCTCCTGACAGCTGCCAAAAACCGCTTCCTGAGTAGGAGCTGTCGACATTTTGGACACAACTTGTGCGCACGAAAGTCACGGAGTCCGAAGGAAAAAGAAAAAGTTACGCTAGCAAACAGTTAGCTTTCGACTCCAGCTGCGATGACGTCGTCGTGTTTTGACTGGCTGTAACGATGGCAACCGACTTGACATGCGCATTAATTATTCACACTGGTGACATTTGGCTGTGTGGTGGAAAGATCACACATAAGGGGCAGTCAAAACATTCAACAACACATTTCAAATCACAATTTGTAAACATCTTTATTTTCAATTAAAGACGGTGTACACGTCATGGCAACTGCACATCAGTAAGCTTGACAAAAGCAGAGCTGAGGCACTGTCATCAAATTCATATTTATAAACATTATTCTTAAGGGTAGTCAAGCAGAGATTTTTTTTTTTTACATAAATAAATAATTTTCAGGAAAAAAAAAGGTTTTAAAGATTTAATGGCACTTAAATGGCAAATCTTAGGAGACGTTATAACAGACTTTCATAAAGGCATTTCCAAAAAGGCAACATTTCCGGACACATTCACATACAGCAATCTAGTTTTTATATACAGGCACATCTGTCATAACCAGTAGTCTTTAAATTACAGTTGCACAGCTGAAAAGGTAAGAACTGAGGTCTGAAACGGTCCTTCAACATCCAGCAAACACATTCATGTTGGCACCGACGGCATTTTCTGGTAAAATAAATCACTGCAAATCTTTTTTTTTTGGGAAAACAGCCACTGTGTCTGGCACAAAAACATCTTTTAGCACATGCACTCAAAATCAGCTCATATAAAGCTGCTTCAATTTGGGCACTTGCACATGCAGAGAGATGAACTGGAATGTTCCGTCTAAGGTAAAGATATCCCAAAGACAGCTGTAGAAAGGTTCAGGAAAGAATACTTCCGAGGGGGAATATCAGAGAGGAGATCAATCTGACTAACAAACATATTCAAAGAAAAAGGCCCAACTGCACAAAAGCGACAAGACAAGAATGGACTCCTGAGTCCATGATTTATAAGGAGGCACTGAAGTACTGAGAAGTGTGTGCGTTTTGTGTGTGTGACTTCTTCACTCCGACTGAGGCACTGAAATCGATGGACCTTTAGGGTCATCAAATCGATCCATCGTGTTCAACTGCATGATCATGTGCAGACCGTACACGAAAATGTAGAGCATGAGCAGTGAGGTCAGCAGTCCCATCCAAATCCCTGGAGTGAAGAAACCTGCGCAGTCACTGGCGTAGGAGAAATTTGTTCCGTTGGACAAACCGAAGCCCTGAATCTGTAGCGTAAAATCAAATGCAGAAAACACCCGATGAACATAAAAGACTTAACAGACACCTGATTACTAAAAAAAAAAAAAAAAACATTCTCCATTATGAAAGGACTTGATGCATTGCTGCAGGGATATTGAGTTACAGGATGTAAATGCAACACTTGTACCTGGAAGTCGATAAAATTGAGCCTCCACTCCGTCGTGTTCCCCGCGGTGCTGTTAGGCACTAGCAGAGCGTCTCTGAAGCTGTTGACGGTCTGGCAATGGAAGGAATACTCTGCAGGGGCGTAGATGCCTCTCCTCCCAAGGAAATTTGCTGTGGAGCCGTTAGACTGCAGCTGCACAGTGTCCAGAGTGAACCAGTTTCGTCCAGACACAGGATAGAACTTTTGACTCATGGCAAACCTGGAGATGAACAGAAGAGGGTTACTGAGTATTTTAAAGACAGCATATCAATGTAAAGCAGTAGTATTCATAGCTAGAAGTGGGACAAATGTCTACTAATGTTATTAATCAAACAATGGATTCATTGTTCAAAAAACAAGCTGAACTCAACCATCTGTCAGTCTCATTAATCGCTTGAATGTTTTTAATGTTGTCGATACAAATTTCCACCAAATGTAGGATTTGAAAATTCCTTACTCTGCCGACTTCAAGTGGTCGTATTAAAAAAAGACTAAGACAGATGGGAACAGGGCAGTATCCTGGCACACCTATACTGAACTAATTTAATGTTTATAGAAGAAAACAAGCAGTGTAAAGGTGAATTACCTTTAAACTACTTGGTGACAAGGTGATTATGGTCTGTAATTATGTTGTGGCTGAGACAGGGATTTCTCTTTTTCAAAGATTAAAGGCCCGGAACACATGATGCAACAGATTAACTCAGTTTTTCAGAGTTAAACTAAATTGAGCAGCAGGTTATCTTTGCACAAAGACTTGAATTAAGGGGAAACAGCTAGCCTGGCTCAATCCCAAAGTAACAAAATATGTCTGACAGCACCTCCTAAACTCAACCAATTAAGGACACTGTAGATTGCTTACCGTCACGATTCTGATACATTTGTGGAGAAAAGTGATAACTATCTAGTAATTAATAGTCTTTCAGAGATTAACAGAAGACAGATTTGAGAGGTATTAATCTTCTTCTCTAACTATTCATAAGAAAGAGAATAAGCAAATTTCCCAAAATGTCTAACTATTCTTTTAAATTCCCAATGAACTGCCTTACCTTAGTACAATTTCATTATTGTAGTTGAGGACAAGCCTAAAGAGAGAAAAATGACAAACACATTAAAAATGACTCCTTCCTTTTAAGTAGCACAGACTAAAGATTTCTTGTCAACAAGGTCATCTCACAGAGAGCTAGTGCCGTTGCACATGGATCCTGTCAGGTCAGGTGTTCGTTTTGTAAGATCGACCCAGGCTAAAGTGCTTGAGAAGCTGATGTTGAGATCCTGAGCCCAAAGCATGATGCAAGGGCCACCGGTTGCATTGAACATGATGAGCTGCGTGCCGTTGGTCACGTCTGCTTGAAGCAACGAGCGCCCCACAGGCTGGGAAGACATAGATGTCTCTGAAATCACCTGCAGACATAAGGAATCAGAATGGTTATGATAATGCTTGATGTTCTGGTCTGGTACGGGTTGTGGCAACTTTTATGTGTGCTGGTCGAGAGTATCTCACTCGTGACGGCTGAAGTCCTGTGTAAATCGCAGTGTAGGGGACATTTTTGTCTTTCATTGAACTCAGAACTTGCCCAATAATCTCATCTGTTGATAGCAAAATACACTTGAGTTACACACTGCAAAAACTGGTACATGATACACAAACTACACAGTGACCAAAAGGCTGATAATTTACACAATGCAATCCTTAATATTTAAAACTTACCATTGTCACGTAGGACCTCCTTGCAAGACTTCTGTGAGCTATAAAACAGTAAAAATGTTCATCTTTAACCAGTTAGAAATAGAATACCTCTATTCACTGATATGCTGCGGAAATCAAGACTTACCCAGTACAGTATGGAAGATTGATGAGCAGCAGATTGCTGATAGATGCATTGATGCTGAGATGAGACAGAGTGTCTGCGTCTACAAGCAGAGGAGCGACGCCGAGCTTTTCCTGCAGCAGAGCTGGGATGGCAGAGGAGCCTGACCACTCTACCGCAGGAAGCGTCACTGATGAGGAAGAAGAATGCAGCGCAGCCTGAAGGAGTGGGTGGAAAGAATTATTATTAGTCTGACAAAACTATCCACATTTAGCACAACTGTATAAACTATAAAAACCTACCTCAAGGTTTTGAAAGGCACTATCCTTGTCGTTTCCATACACTCCACCGAAGACTGTGAAGTCATCTTTGCTTAACTGGACACAAAATTAAATATCACAATTTACTTATGTGAGAAGAGAAATGAAAACGTATGTGGTTCTTAAAGGATGAGATCAAAAAAATTAATATCAGTTCAGGGCTGTGCACTAACACTTTTAGCATAACAGCTACAGTGACGATTTTGTCTTTAAAAAAGGGTGGAAACAAAGACTTCAACTCAGTTCTGCATCTCTGGGCTTCCAGAGACTTTGATTGCACCTGTATGAGCTACATGGAACCAAAAGTTCCCATCTGCTTCAGTTGTTTAGGAGAATGCTGAAACGCTATTTTGATGTGACGCTCCAGAAATGCTTTGTCAACTTGACTTTTCATCGGCATGGAGGTGAGAAGATAATAACCAAATTTTAATTTCTGGGTGAACTTATCCATTAACACAGCAAAAACTACAGTACAATTAAAACATCAAACAAGCTCATGAATCAGTCACAAAAATGAACATCCAAAACAAAAACCCCCAGAATGAAGTGTTGCAGAGGAACTGCGAAAGGGGGAAGTAATGCCAAAGCTCATTGTCACACCAGCATGAGAAGACGGTGTCACATGGGACTGCAGTGCGCAAACACACATAACTCATTAGTTCACATCCAGGGACTGGCTTTCTAATAGATGTTATGAAATACATGAAAATCTCAGAATCTTGCACAAGCACAGTCCTTGTCCTTTGCACCCTTAGCTCCATTTTTATTTAGTTACATACAGTTTCTTCTGTTTATTGCGGAGCAGGAACAAAGCTTTCATGTCTCATGGGACTGACCTTATCCTGCAGAAACAACAGCACAGTGTGGGGGCCGGAGCCAAAGGCAGAGTTGAGGTAGGTGGTCAACTGGTCATTGGATATGATGTGACCAGCTGCAGGTGAGGCCAGTGGTGGTAACCTTCACATACAGGAACGACATATTTGTGACAAATGTTCTCAATTCCTTTAAAATCTTTGAAACAGTGTTGCAGCACAGTCATCCCATCAGGTTATAGTCCTTTATTTGTTCTGCCAATTATTCAAAACATTTAACTCATGTGTCAGAGATATTTAAATCATAGCCAGAGCATCACTGCAAGCTTAAGATCATCTCTATAAATCACTGTTTAAATCAAGACAGTCAGACAATGAGAATTGTATCAATATAACAAGTTAGATTTCTTATCTAGACCTAGTTGCCGATAGTTAAGTTAACAATCTTGACAGTCAACCTCGTATACATCAACATTTTCTTGCTGTGAGTATGCAACACTGTGTTGGAATAACATCTGGAGCAACAATGATGTAAAAGAACAAAACAGATAAATAAAGGCTGTCGGAAAAATGAGTATTACATGCAAGTGTCTACATACGAAGCATGTATGTTAGTTGCTTCTGTATGGTCACAGCTTTCCATCTATTTAATACAACTAGTTGAGGTGTCCTCTCAGTTTCTTCCTCTGACTGTCCTGTCTAATGTCTCTTTGCTTTCAACTAAGCGGATCTAATGTGGCTGCTTGAGGGCGAGCCTTTGTAAAAAGGATTGCTGGTTGAGGCGGCAGATAATGGACTATGATTGCGGTCAGAGAATTAAGGCACTTGGAGAGAGAGAGAGAGATTTGACTACTTTAATGAAGTAGGGCTTTCTCGCCACTTCCCGTACTGTTGATGTGTTTGAGTAATGACAGTAACTGAAGTTATAGGTGGAAATAAATTATATCTATAACACTACAGGATCACTAACTTTCTTTTGACATAAGCATGGCGTTTTCTAAGTCACAACAATCGTCACGCTTAGTTTTGTTTTTGAGTTTTAAGCTAAGTCGAGTAAAGTTAGCTACAAGTGTTAGCATTAGCATGACAGACAGCTGGCCAGAGTTGGCAGTTAAAGTGAGTTTTACGTGACAAATAAAGGATAAAAAGAGAAATATTACCCGTCACTGGACCAGAGGAGAACTGGAACCTGAGCCGTGGAGCTCACTGTAGCGAGAACGGCGAAGAAAAAGGTGATAAACGCCATTAATCGCACTCGTGTGGTGCACCTCGGTCCTGCCATTTTCACGTAGCCCTTTTCCGCAAAGTTGTGTTCACGTGACGCGGACCAGCTGACAGTCATGTGCGGCGTCGCTGAAGAAAAGACTGACTTCCGGCTTCTTTCATTCAGCCTGCCCTGCCCACAGCTGCCTCGCAACGCCACGACAGGCTGCAGCTTTTTCCTCTACTTCCTCCTAATCACGCCAAAAAAAGCACAACAACTCACGAACAGTCACTTACATTCCCTCCTAGCATGGACGCAAGCTAGCATTAGCCGTTGGGAACTTCCTGTCAGAGCCGCTTCAGTAAAGCTAAAGCTAGTTGGTTTATACTTAAGTTGGCGCTTCGTGGAATAACAGGTGCTGTAACAATAAACCACAATAGCTGCCATGAAGCTAAATGTGCCATAAAGAGGCATGTGATGTGTGTAATGCAGGTGAACTTTGCGCTTTGTCCCTGTATGACAGGTACACCTGCAGCTGTCCATGGTGCTGATGCCCTCTTAAATTTAGCCATTTCCCCCCCAACTCGTGTTATTATATCTAATCATCCATGTGTGACACTATTATTAACACTCAATCATTATAATAAATTAAGTTTAATTAAAGTTTCGAACAGTTTTTTTTCCTCCTGTTTGCAAAAGGCCTGCGTGCAGTCAGTCAGTGAGAGCAACTCCCAGCCACACACAGCTGTGGCGGCGGAGGGATACAGCGTGCCTGCATCCACGCAACGCTGCGCCTACAACTGGAAAAACGAAGGATAGAAAAGAAAATAGACACCGCGCACAGTTCATTTTACTGAATGGAAACAATGTTAAACTACAAGCCAAAGTGTGAAAAAGGAAACACAAACAGTCGCTCGATGAAGCCATAAACAAAGCGAGGGTTCATATTACAGCCAGCTTTCAGTTTGAGTCCATTGTGTGTGTGTGTGTGTGTGCGGCCGAATGGGAACAGGGAAGGAGGATGCGCACTATTTGCCGACGCGCACTGACATTGTTCTAGAGTACTCCACGATCAGGGCCATCTTTGGTCGTCCTCGCCGGTGACAGTGTGGACAGTTTATTCCATTGATCATTAAAAAGCCTTAATGATTAATAAATAATACTTAACTTTGAACGCGCCGTTTGAAGCACTCGGGCAGACAGAAAAAGGGGAGCACAAGTGTAGTTTTTTTTTCGTGGACTCACTGGCATTCCTTCCTTCAATACCCTTCATTTCTTGAGGCGAAAAGAGGGCGAGACGGGAGAGGCAGTGCTTACAACATGGATGAGGAATATGATGTGATCGTTCTGGGCACCGGACTCACAGTAAGTAGTCGAGCTTCATCTGCTTTTTTTGACACATTGAAAACTGAAGTGATTGCGCGGAGTTTCCACATTTTTTTTTTTAATTATTATTTCAGCCAGACTCACAGGCCCGCTATCCTCCAGCCCAGCAAGGAGTGAAAGCCTCCTGCATCCCTGTGTGTCTGTGACATTATCTGATAATAGATGCGCTTTTACAAATGTCTCCAAATGTGCCAGTCGAGCTGCTTGTGCGTGACGGGCAGCGGCAACGATGCTGCCGGGAGGAGGTTGTTTTTCACGTCCCCACGGCCGGCTGGGTGCTGTGTTACACCCAGTAGCATCTTTTTAGGCGTAACCCCAGTGTGTCATGGTCCCTCTTTGCATAGACAGGCCTCCATCCTGAGGTTGGCGCAGGCCTGAGCACGGGTTTGTTAAATGACAGAGCCGCACTACTCTTCACTTATCACACCCAATGCGGCAGAAACACACCTAGTGCCTCTCGTGTGGGTGATAATCAGGATGTTCGCACGCGTAAAAGTCGACATTTTGGGTAGTTTTTTATGAAAAGGTGTCAAATATCCTTTTGTCAGTGAACAGCTGTGGTCATTTGAATGCTGTGACGCGGTTATGTAATTTGGATTTTGTTATTAAGATGACACATTACGATAATAACACGATTATTATTGTGATTATTGTTATTATTATTATTATTTTCATTACAGTAGATGGGTGAAACGAGTCAGCCGCGCATGCGCACACCGTCCCTCATGTCCTCCCTGCAGCCTTCTGTCAAAATCTCCCAACTTCCCTTTATGGCTTCTATTAAATCTCTCTTTTTTCTGTTGAGAGGCCTCCTCCCTATGTGTCACCCATTCATTTTGTAATCGGTGGTATGTTATCGGTGTTGATGCTCGCTGTTCATTCTTGTTTTACGCAGGAATGCATCCTGTCCGGGATCATGTCTGTGAACGGGAAAAAGGTTCTGCACATGGACAGGAACCCGTACTACGGTGGCGAGAGCTCCTCCATCACCCCCCTGGAGGAGGTAAAGGGCTCCTGGGGTCTGCAAAAACCAATCAATATGTTTTATGTCCCTCAGCACAGCTCGTTTTACGTCCTGTGCCATTGAGCATCAGCTGCTCTTTTTATGGTCTTCATTTGCTCCGCCGCCGTATCCTTCTTAATGCCTCAGACTCTGTCAGCTTCACAGCCTGCGTTTTATGTCTTCTTTCTCGTCCTCGCTCCGCAGCTGTACAAGCGCTTCAATCTTCCAGACTCTCCGCCCGAGTCGATGGGCAGAGGACGGGACTGGAACGTTGACCTCATCCCCAAGTTCCTCATGGCCAACGGTCAGTCCGCCATCCCTGGTTTTGTTTTCGAGGGAATGAATATATCAGACACGTAGCTATTACGTCAGTCATCACAGACTGAAGACATAGTTTGTATAATTAGATGATAATAAGTATGTTATTAGTATTACTGATGAGGCCCAGGATTATAAGTTAAGTGGCTTTCCATCCAGACCGTTTGATTAGCTGAAGGTTGACGACGGATGATAAAATGCAACGTGTGTTTGTCTGCGTGATTGTAGGTCAGCTTGTGAAGATGCTGCTATACACAGAAGTGACACGATACCTGGACTTCAAAGTGGTGGAGGGAAGTTTTGTCTACAAAGGAGGAAAGATCTTCAAGGTGCCGTCGACCGAGACTGAGGCGCTAGCTTCAAGTAAGCCCCAGTTAAAGAGCAGAGAGTAGAGTGCCTGATTCAAATTGAAGTAATCACGGGAGGAGTAACTGCAACTTTAAGCCTCTGTTTGAATCTCCAGATCTGATGGGGATGTTTGAGAAGCGGAGGTTTAGGAAGTTCTTAGTCTTTGTGGCCAACTTCGACGAGAATGACCCCAAGACCTTCGAGGGCGTGGACCCCAAAACCACAACGATGAGGGATGTTTACAAGAAGTTTGACCTCGGCCAGGATGTCATTGACTTCACCGGCCACGCCCTGGCCCTCTACAGGACAGATGAGTAAGAACAACAGCATGATGTCCAACACATGAACCCTATTATCAAGTCTGTGATAGCTTCATTTGGCTTCAAAGCTACATTTATGATTTTAAAGGTCCCATATTGTAGAAAGTTCATTATAAAGTAGGTCACGGTGCTTGGGTGAGAAAGTTTGCCTTTAAACGAGCCATCAAGAATTCTCTTAGTCACTGCCAATAACGATGCCTCCTGCACGGTCGTGGTTGCAAAACACTCTGCTGGCTCAGACTTGTGAGTGCTGACCAATCAGAGCGGACTGGGCTTTTGGGGAGGGAGGTCTTGAAGAGACCGGCACTAGATGCACAAAATAAAAGGATGGACCTGAAATTTAGCATAATGGGACCTTTAACTGAATAATTCAAGCACTTATAAAGGTTTAATAAAGCTCCAGTGCAGCAACTGACTGACGGATATCAAATACATTTAAATCCTCCTCTCAGCAGTGACATATATATCGACAGAGATTATATGGAGAATTGGAGGTATTTCTGTTTATTCATACTTCTCCTCCTTCCTGTTGTTTTCTCCCTCAGCTATCTTGATGTTCCCTGTTTGGAGACGATCAATCGTATTAAGCTGTACAGTGAATCTCTGGCCCGGTATGGGAAGAGCCCCTACCTCTACCCCCTGTACGGTCTGGGAGAGCTGCCACAGGGATTTGCCAGGTGTTTTACCACATTATTTTCTAGCGTGCTGTATAATTGGATAGATTATAAATACAGAAGTACAAATCTACTCCGTGGTTTAACAGTTCGTATTCACTTGTCATTGTAGATTGAGTGCAATCTACGGAGGAACCTACATGCTGAACAAGCCCGTGGATGAGATAGTGATGGAAGGTGGCCATGTTGTTGGAGTGAAGTCTGAGGGAGAGGTACAGAGAAAAAAGCGTATTTAACGATATCATTTAGTTTATTCGTGTTTAAAAAAGCTGCTAATACGTTTCTGTCTCGTCCCTGCTGCAGGTGGCTCGTTGTAAGCAGCTCATCTGTGACCCCAGCTACATCCCGGACCGCGTCCGCAAGGCGGGTCAGGTGATCCGCGTGATCTGCGTCCTCAGCCACCCCATCAAGAACACCAATGACGCCAACTCCTGTCAGATCATCATTCCTCAGAATCAGGTTAACCGCAACTCAGGTGAGGATCATTGTCGCTGCTGGAGCACAAATTGGAGCGATACGATCAATAACATAGAATGGCTGTTGTGTTTCATTTAATTTGATTTTATTTTTAAGCCCTGGAGGTGTCAAGGAGCTCCATTCAGAGGAACATGTCACGTTTAGTTCCCCCATAACACCAAAAAGATTTATTTTCCCTAAGCACTGAAAGCATGTTGATCCTTGACATACTATATTTTTATCTCTATAAGTGGCTATAATCAATGTTCTCATATTGAGACTGGATTGCATGACTCCTCGTATGTGAAAAGAAGTTCTCATAATAACAAGCCAACAGGAGTCAGCAGCTCTCACTGGCTCTACACAGTGTTTTATCATCTTTCAGTACCTTGTTTTGGTTTTCAGACCCACAACTTTTTTAGTGCAAAAGCTCTAAAAACTTGCTTCCTGCCCGGTCTGGTGAGCATAGAGGAACAGTAAGAGACAGATATTTCTCTCATGATGGTGGTGGAGACCAAAACAGAGCTAAAAGGAGAGTATGAATGTTGTCATAAAAAGACAACTCCAAGGGAATGATAATGTTGCCCGTTTCCACTGCTCCCAAGTGTCCAACCATCAGTGAATACAGAGTTTATGTAGCTCTGGTCTGACCTCTGTTCAACCCTGCTCTCAATTCTCCAGACATCTACGTCTGCATGATCTCCTATGCTCACAATGTTGCGGCCCAGGGGAAATACATTGCCATCGTCAGCACCACAGTGGAAACCAGCGAGCCTGAGACTGAGATAGAGCCGGCGCTGGAGCTGCTGGAGCCCATTGACAAAAAGTCAGCAAATCAACATCTTATGCATTATATGTTTCACAAAAAAGCATAAAACCAGAATTCCTGATTTATCACCAGGTTAAGTTAATTGTGTTGTTTTGTCTTTTTGACAGGTTTGTGGCTATTAGTGACCTTTATGAGCCCACAGATGATGGTACTGAGAGCCAGGTAAGAGAAAACCAGATTTATACGATGCTCATAGTGTGTTTGGTAGTAGAGTGACTCAATGGAAATATTATACAATGTGGTCTAGACTGAAGTACCTCGAGAGCTTTTAAATGGATTGCCATTAAAGTGTTGTACAGACATTCATAATCCCAAGACCAATGACTTTGGTGATCCCCAGACACTTCCTGTTGCATCACCTGTCCTGTTGACATGGTTCAGAGTGAAAAATCTTGACAATTACTGGATGTGGATGATACAGATGGTCTTTAGAGGATAAATTGTCATTATTTTGGCAGTCCTCAGCCTTTTCCTCTGGCGCCACTAAGAGGTCAAATGTTTTACTTATTCAGTGAAATAACTTGAAATCTACTGGATGGGAGGTCATAAAGTTTGTAGCAGATTTTCTAATAATATAGCGCCATCATCTGGTCACATGTTTAACTCATCCTGTACTTTAGTAAATGAATAAATACCTCCAAACTAATGATACTCACAACAACAGCTGCGTCTTTGTGTCTAATGTTATTTGGTAAAGTTGGCGTTAAAACAGGCTAAATGGCGAGCATGGAAAACATTAAACATCACCAGATTAGCATTATCAAAATTTGCATGTTAGCATGCTGATGTTAGCATGTAGCTCAGGCACCACTGTATGTAATTGAAGCCCCACATACCTCTTTTCCACCAAATTAAACTGCGATTAGAAAAAAACGGTTCTGGTCAAGTTTCTTGGAACGATGGTGCAATCTAGCAAACCAGCCCTCGTTTCCAGCAGTTTTGGGTGGAACCATTGTAATCAAGGATGTGTCATTGGAAAGCATTGCACAATGCAGTAGAAAGTGACACATCCACTTCAATTCATACTTAAAGTTATGGACAACCTTTTTGGTTCCAGCTGTGACCAACTTATCATTGCTCGAAATTCTCAGAATGAATAATTAGGTGCGTGAACCGGATCAGAACTGGTTCCATGTCGTGGCTGTAGATTCTGAGTCCTGATGTGTTACTTTTTCGTTCCCAGGTCTTCGCCTCAAGCTCCTACGATGCCACCACTCACTTCGAGACCACTTGCAACGACATCAAGGACATCTACAAACGTATGACCGGGAGCGACTTTGACTTTGAGAACATGAAGCGCAAACAGAACGATGTGTTTGGGGAGGATGAGCAGTGAGCGGTAGAGAGGGGCATCCGGGAGAGGGCGGGGCCGGGAGAGGAGGCGGGGCGAAAAAAAGGGGCAAAAGAGGCGGCAGAGCCTGCGGTGGAGGGCGAGGGGCCGCCTGAGCAGTCCTTTAAATTCAAATGGGTGGGGAGAGGGGTGCGCATCTGGACTCTGCCTGCTCTCGGCCGGTTTGCCTCCTTTTCCTAACGTCCCGCTCTCTCTTGACACACGTTCAGACACATAAAATGCTCACAAACTCACACATACACACTGTTCAAATACTCACACTCCTTCTCTCTGTCACTGAAAAGCAGGGTTGATACGGTCTTTCATTCCATTGTAGAATTTACAGTATAACCATGTCTTAACTATTATCATTAGAGGTGAATTTATTACTCGTGGGCGATTTTCAAAGCATTTCATTCTTTCTGTAACGTCTTTGTCCTCATATCAGAGGTTGGTCGGAGGGGAGGATTGATCGGCATCGAGAGGTCTGAACTGCCAGCTCTGACATGAGAGATAATGTAATGGCTTTAGTGTAGAATCCTCTGGAAGGGTCACCTCCAGTTGACATGCATGCATCTTTTACACACAGTAGTATTGTACATAGACTCAAAAGACACTGCTGTATGAAGGCTGGACCATTCCACGATATCGCTCCTGTCAACCCTGCTTTCACTTTTTCTCTTACTTGGTCTTTTACATGTGTTACTTCAAAAGACGCCGCTCCTTTTGGCAAAAATCTGTTGGTCGGGCAAAAAAATGTGATGAAAAATTACATATAAATGGGCTGTTCTGTCAACTGATAGTGCTCACTTTGCAATGCTGTTGTGTTCCCTGTGCTAGCAGGCAAGCTAACCAGTGGCTATTAACTGTCACCCCCCCCCCCCCCCCCCCCCCCCCCAACCACCCTCACTACCCCAACAAAACTGTTCCTTTGTTTATCTCTGTTGTGTGATGTCAATTTTGAATTTGAATAGTTTACTTTCTAACATTTTAAATTATTGAAGAGTTTTATTTCTATATATTTGGTGCACATTTCACTGGCTGAAGTTATGAAGTTTACAGGTCTGAGGTTGAAACTGTGGTCTTCAAGTTTAAAAAACAAAAAAAAGGGAATGTAAGGGACAGAAGAGGCATGGAGAGGATTTGTCTTTCTTCATGTCGGGCGAGGCTTTCTAAGAAGTATTCTGGAAGATTCGGAATGAGTGATGAAAAACAAACTGATTATGGTGATTGGGACTTGTTGAGATGAGAGGAAGTGTGCCATTGGGGTAAAAGAATGTATGTGGGGACTGTTTCTGGATTTGACGTTTGGAAAGTTTCACTTTTGAGTGAAGAGGGGGTGAAGACTGAAATTTCGGCTTATAGTGAAAGCACCAGATTGTGTCTTGGTTGTTTCAACCCTTGTGTACGTCATTTAGAGAAGTCACTTCCCTAGGGACTAAATCCTATGAAAATTGTAGTTGTTAATAGAGGGGAAAAGCTGGAATACTCCCATAACTTTAAACGACTTTGTAGCATAGCAAAGGTATGAAGCCACAGTTACAGGTGCCGCCCCACGAGAATGAACCAAGATGCTTTTTATTTGGTTTTAGCCTTAATTTGGGGTCTTATTTAAATATTTGGGCCCTTTAAAAAAAAAAAAAAAAAATGGACTGCTTTGTTTTAAACTAATAATTAGCAGCGAGTCAGTCTTGTGCCAAAAATGGTTGTTGCTGTTTACTGGCAAAACGTGCTGACATTGTTTGGTAGTGTAACGTTGCTCTGCAGATCTGACCGAGTACTACAGAAGGGATATTGTTTTCTACCACATCAGGGCCGTCGTTGTACACATGAGCCGAGGCAGTTCCTCATTATCTCTGCAGTGCAAACTCACACTCACAGCCAGATTGACCTGTGGCTTGGCTTGTTGGGACACTCCGATCGTTTTCTTTTTTTAAAAAAAAAAACCCAACACACCGAAGCATTTCACTTTATCAACCGCGACAAATCCCTTAGCAACTCTAAACAAAGTCATAGCGCGTTCGAGGTGTTGACGTGTCTTATTGTTCTGCTCTATTTATTTGAATTTCACTGACGTATTGTGGAAAGAAACTATGTCAAATGCTGAATATGCTATGCTACTAGTTTTGGAATTTTTAAAAGTGATGCACACCTGAAAATTGTTTGTTTCTGTTTGTTATTTGCTGTGCTCATGTGTTATGATCATTCCAGCGCTGCATCACGGTTAAATATGGTTATTAGCGTTCCTAAGAAACAGGTTTTTGATGGAAGGATAACACCAACAGTCAGGCAAAATCTATACAGCTGTGTACTCACAACAGTTCTCGCACTGTGCGTCATTCAACATTTGTGTGTGGTCTTAATCCTGGAAACATGCTATCTGATTAAAACTGGAACACTGTTTACTCTCTGAACATAGATATATCTGGAGCCCTCCCTCCCCTGCCCTTCCTCAGCATCAGCCTCTCTCTCTCTTTTTTTTTTTTAATTTATTGAAAACAAAAGCCTCATGTGTGGTCGTACTGTTTTAATTTCCATCCACTTTGGCCTTTTGGAAACCACTATTGACAATATCCCTTGAATTTGACAAAAGAAATAGTTCAGGCTGAGTAGTAGAAAACTTACTGTCCTTGTTTGATCACTAGTATGTGAACAATGCCTAATGTCTTGTGTAACAAAATAAAAATGAATTAAACTATGAATGAAATGATAGAAAAATAAAAAGCACATGGCAAACCTGGAAAGACCCTGAATTTGTTTTGTTTTTTTCTTTTTTTGCAATCACTACGTCCAGGCGAGTCACCTGAAGATTATCTATACATACAGACATACAATAATATTTTATATACACTTAAACACAACGAACAGAATGATACAGGTCTATAGCGGAAGAACGTGGCTTTGCCTAATAATCATTCCATTAAGGAAATATAAGAATAATCTGATAAATAGACATTTTGGAGCTGCTGCAGCACAAATGGACTTGGTTTTTGTGGTTGCCATGCGAACAGGAGAACATTGCGTCTCCGTCACAGACACAGAGCACGGAGCTTCTGTTCAATTTTACTTCGGCGATGGAGAGAACAGCAGCATCGATCAGTCTGTCGCTATATTTTTTATCAAACCGTACGTCCTTATCACCCTTTACATGCAGCTTTCTCTTCCTCTGCAGTCTCCAAATCTGTCACCACCTCGTTTCCTCTTTTGTAACCACGCCTGTGTTGCACTGCACCGTACAGAATATTACAACGTCTCATCCAGGGGCTGGAAACGTGTCATCAAGCCTCCCAGTTCTTGCTCATCCTTTGTCCAGTAAACACACCACGATAACTGCTGCGACCTGAGCCGCGCAGCAGAGAGGCAAAAAGGTGGAGCTGACTCGGCTAGAATTACACACGATCCACCACGTAGCTCTCGTATGGATGACCCAGTAGTCTCTCCAGCTCTGCCTTGGGCACCACCCAGCACTTGCCTGTGTGGCGCTTTCGCACCGTGTCTTTCAGCGTCTTGTCTTGCAGGGTGACTGGCATGTGCTCGGATCCCCACCTCAGGATCCCCCTGGCTGAAATTGCTTCCTTGTGAGCACCTCTGTCCAGATAATCCCTCACTGCGGTCACACTCATGTCAGCATGCTGAAACTGGCCTGTAGTGAGAGAGAGAAGAGATATATAGTTTTTCAATCTCATGCTACTTTATGAATTTTAAAGATATAGTTGCAATTGACAAATTAAACCTATGTTTTAAACACATTTTTAAAGGGTAACTCCACCATTTTTTCACATTAAAGTTATTTACAAGTCTTGGGGAGGTCTACTGCATATGTAAAAAAAAAAAAAGAGGAGGAGGTATGAGGCCTTTTGTGGCCCCAGAGGAAGCTGCATGTAATCTGATGCACTGACTCCGGTGATGTCACTCAGTGATGTATCTATGTAGTGAATGTAGGCCGAGGTTTTGAAATGCTCTCCCACACTCCTTCTATAACACTGTTGTACTCTCACAGATTAAAAACTAATAATTGAAATGGACTGCAGAATCAGAGATATCACCTTTTGTTATTCTACAAATTCTTCATTCTTTTCCAAACCTGACGCATACATTACCCACAGTGCAACTTCACATCACTGGATGCAATTTAACAGATAACATGCAGCTTCCTCTGGAGCCACAACAGGCTTTATACTCGTTTTTTCACACATGCAGCCGTACTCCACAAGACCTTTAAACACACTTTGATGTGGAAATTTGGTGGAGTTACCCTTTAAGAATGAAGAAACTTTTCTTTCAACAGTGTATTTTTACATGGTTGTATTGGTACTTTTGCTCAAAAAGGATATGAATTCTTCTTCCACCACTGAAGGGCAGCGAGTGGTTGAGTGTTGAGAGCTGACAGTGTAGACCTGATGTGTACATACCCAGCAGGCCTTGAGTTGAAGCCGTCAACCCCCGTCCATCCGTGATGTAAAACCCCAGGTGAGCCATCTGTAGGTAGCTGGGGTGTTTGTAGTGGTGGAACAGGACCAGGAACCGCACATCCTTGGCCAGCTCGATCCAGCAGCTCCTGTGGTTGTCCACCGTGACCGTCACACCCTGTCTCCTCACTGATCCCTGCTGGTTGATGGGAAGAACATCCTGCCCTTCCCCTTCCACCACGACAGCGTCCAGTGAGAGGGTGATGGTGATGTCACCAGAGCCACCCGTGGCCGAGGAGATGGTGAGCTGGTCGAAGTAGGTCCGGGAGCGGTCTTCTACGCCGTGCTTGGAGGGAGCTCCCATCAGGTGGCCGTCGACAATGATCCCTTGAGGAGGAAGGGAACTCCCATTAAAGGATAAGTTCACCCAAAAATGATAATTAAGTCATTATCTCCTTCTCACCTCTTACTTTATTATTAATTACTCAATGCTAACTGCGTCGTAACGTGTTAGTTGATCTTAAAACATAGAGATAAATTCCTTTACGCACCTCTCTCTGGGTCTTCTAACAGTCTGAGGACATCATCAGCCCTCCCGTCTACTGTGAAACACAGGTTCTGATGCAGCTTTGGCAGCTGGACCACAAAATGAGGATCTCCATCAACTACAACAGACAACACTGAGCATTAATACAACACGAGCACATTAATATATCAAATAACTTTCACATTATCATTTATAACGAGTAAATAAAATGTCGGTTCGTGACCTGATGAGGAGAAGACTCGGATGGTGCTCAGTCTGGACGGAGGTTCTAAAAGCACAAGACATTCAACTAAAGGACAGTCCCCCTCACTCGCAAGCACTGCAACCAATGACAAGCACGCAGTGCCTCTATAATAAATGACATATTGATTAACACATGCCGCTGTAAATAAAATCCACAACGTTCTTACCAAATGATCCCGTGTCTGCAGTGTCATCCCCTAAAATAAGTCAGAAAATTTAACATGAGACTTTTAAAGACTGATAATCAGCTGCCGTACGGGTTTACATCTAATGAGGATTTAAAACTTACATTCTGAATCATAGTTGAGATCGTAGTCGTAGTCATAGGTTGCATCATAGTCTGGATAGTGGAAACAAGTTAGGAGTTCAGGATGTATTCTGCTGCTCATGAAGACATTTTTGATTTTAGAGAGCGACAGGATAAGAGGCAGGGCTGGACGATATGGCACTGAAATTAGTGCAATATTTTCAAATGACATCACAGAAGCACAATCTCATGTCGCCGAGTTGGTGTTTTTACTGGAAATTCATAATTAATGTTGCTCCAGGATCATCACTGAAACTGACTTATCATGTTTTAGAGGTGTCATAGCTTTGTGGCTTTGGGGACTAAAGACCAGAAAGATATGAATACGGGAGAAATTGATAATTTCAGACACAATTAAAAGGTGAGAAACAGTATATCTGAACCCAAACCATGTTTTTTCTAAACTTAACCAAGCATTTGAGTTCCCTAAACCTAACCAAACACAGGAAACGGAAAAAAAACCCAGAAAATAATACAAACTCAGCACAGATGTGGTCTTCTTAATGGTTTCATAAATTGAAATGATCGTCCTTATGATGGTCCAAGAACAACACTGACAAGGCAATATCAGATACATGATATACTATATATCTCAATATTTTGAAATCTCCTCAAAAGCACTTCATTAATTTTAGGACTGGGTGACAAAATCAATTATCACAAAAACAGATGCCCCCATAATGATATTACCACAGTTCTATACGGATGACTATTGTTACTTTCAGAAAATATTTCCTTTGATAAATAATCATTAATGTTGATGTCATGACTAATTGGGAAAGGCATGTATTAGAACAAGTAAAACATTTGGGTATATTCAGAAAATGACATCACTTTACTGTAATGCAGCCTTTAAAACTAGAAAAAAACATCACTAATGTAATATAGTGGATAATGGATAATAACACAATATAATAGTGATATATTGCCCAGCCCTCATAAAATGCATTGACAATGATACTCACCTTTCACAAGGTCAATATCTAAAAGAGATAGAACGTAAGATATTTATTAATCACTGTCATGTCGCTGATTATATTGGTAAGTCGTGATCAAAAGCTGCCAGTCACTTTTTAACAGATAAAATGCAATTAAAAGCTCATAAAAAGCGTCAAAAATCAATCATTGAATTGTAAAAAGAAAATTCAGTTTTACCTTTTCTCTGAATAAAAGTGGAGACATCTTGTGGTGAGAAAGAAAACATCCAATTAGGAATAAATATGCAGACAGGCTTGTACCTCCTCAGGGTACAGGAAGGCTTTCAGGTTAGACTCAGTAAACAAAAGACAACACAGAGTTCACAACCTACCCAGAAGTCCTGCTGCTTCCCACAGCCGCGGCCCATCTGTCACGCCGGGCATGGGAGCAAAGGTGGCAGACACAAAGCTGGCCACTCTCAGTTCTGTCTCTGGGTTTGTGTTGTTGTCGTCCACAGCCGGAGCAGACGCCGAGGTCGGAGAGGTGAGCGGAGGCGGCAGCTTGGGTGGAGCGGCTGTGATTTCGGGTTGTGGAACATCTGGAGCAGATGTGGTGCTGTTTTCTGCCTCTGTGGAGCGTAAAGTCGCTCTGACAGGAGGGAGGGTTGATCTCGCTGTGCCCGTCTGAGGGGTGGGCAGGGGTGCAGGTGGAGGTGTGCTGCTGGTGGTGAATGTTAAGACTGTGGTGGTTGTCGATGGGGTGGTTGTTTTCAAGGCGCTGGGCTGGGGGGTGGAGACTTTTCCAGGTGCAGGAGGTGACGCTGTTTTCAGAGCATTGAGCAGAGAGGTGGGAATCTTCCCAGCAGGAGGAGGAGAGGCAGTTTTGGAGTCATTTTGGGAAGACGAGGGCTTTTTACCAGAGAACGGTGCTGGGGCAGTTTTGACAGGACTTGAGGTTGTTGTGGTTTTTTTTGTTGGTGAGACTTTTTTAGTTTGTGGTGTGTTCGGTGGTGGCTGAGGACGGTCTGGTTTAGTTTTGTTTGGCCTCGGGTTAGAGGATGCGCTCAGCTTCTTTGCAGCACTGGCTGCAGATGTTTTGGCGGTGGTAGTAGTCGTCACTGTCGTGGTTATAGCGGCAGCGGTGGTGGGTTTTGGAGTGGTCGGAGACGGAGATGCTTCATCTTCATCTGGTTTAACTACAACTAAAGAGGTGACCGGTGTTACAAAGTTATACTTGAGGGAGAGGTTGGTGGCCTTGTCTGCCAGTAACCTTTGCATTGCCGGGTCAGTGGCGTTCAGTTTGGCCAGCAGCAGCTCCTTGATGGTGAAATACGCCCAGAGACGGTGCACAAAGCTGGAGATTCCTTCCAAGCCAGCTGAACAGTCAAATGAATCTGCAGTCCCATTGCCATTTGAATGGGAAAGCAAAACATCGTTCTCCAACTTGACATGTTTCTTTGAATCAATGGCGGACATTGACACCTTAAAATCCTTGACCCCTGGTTTGACTTTCCCAGCCACCACCAACTCAGAGCCTTGGAAGTAGTTGGGGAACAGGGAGCGTGTGATGTCATACGCCTGATCATCCAGGTACGACAGCTGGATGTCTGACAGCAAAGGGCTGGCCACCTCATCGTAGAAGCCCTTCAGCTGCAAGGCGGCGTCCGCGTCCTCATACACCATCCTCGCCAGGCCTCGGTTATCCAGTGCCAGCCGTTTCAGGAGGAGGAAGTCTGCATCATCCCCGAAGGCGAGGCCAAACAGAGAAGCGGAACCCAAAGCCTTCTTGGCATTGTTGAGGATGGTGTCGCCAGCTGTTACTCCGATGGTTGCCTCCCCATCGGTGAGGAAAATGACCAGAGGAACGCGGCGGAATGAGCCGAGTTTGGAAGAGGTGGAGGATGAAGGGTTGACGAGCTGGGCGGCTGAAAGCAGAGCCGCGTTGATATTGGTCCCTGATTAAAAAGAAGGGAACAATGAGTCAGTGTTGAAGGGAGAGAGCTAACAACAAAGCACAGTTGAATGCCACACGTTAAACAATATCACATTTCAACTCACATCCTTCTGCAATAATCCTCCTCACAAAGTCTTTGGCGTCACGTACATTCTGACGAGTTGCCCGCACCGTCCGTCCTTTCCTCCAGGTGTGGACCTTGTCTGAGAAGGTGATGATATTGAAGTGGTCTCCCTCTCGTAGGTCCCCGAGTATGGTGCTCATGGCCTGCTTGGTCTACTGACAGACATGATTAGAATTATTGACAGAAATTGCATAATATCTTTGCAGAATAGTTTTCTCATGTTAGAACTATAAGCATTCGCCACAGTGAGTCTGTGGGGTTTTGTCCACTTTACCTGTTTTATCTTGGTGCCTATCATTGAGCCGCTGACATCAATGACGAATATAACATCCTTGGGAACCACAGGAAGCCCTCGGGGTGCAAAGTAATGCACAAAGTAGCCGTCATACACCTGAGAGAGGGCAAAAAATAGAAAATAAAGGGGCCGAGGACAGCATTTACGGATACCAAAATAAAAGAACTAGCTTGCGGCACATATTTTTCGTAAAAAGCTGCTCCTGACCTGGATTTCCCCCATGAGGTCTCTGAGTTCCACATCATACTGAATGATGAAGTCTGCATTAAGACCTTTGGAGGAGATGCTGTTCTGCTGCTGCAGAGTTGGACTGTAGCGAACTCGAGCACAGGTGGCGCTACGCTCGACGTGAGTGGAGGCAGGGGCGTCTACATCACCTGTAGGAGAATTAGTAATGTCATGACAACATTTACTCATTTGTTTTCTTGCCAAGAAGTGAATGAGAAGATTGATATCACTGTCATGTCTGTACACGAAGCTACAGCCAGCAGCTGGTTAGCTTAGCTTAGCATAAAGGCTGGAAACAGTCAGTACAAAGCTAGCTAGTCCAAAGGAGATACATTTTGTTTCGTCAAACCAGTAAAGATCCCATGAAAAAGGTGAATCTGTTATCTGTTATATTGTGATTTATTTCAGTCATTCATCCACCCAACATTTCTTGAGATTCCTGAAACCTTTCACACTCAGTGCTCTCCACACCTGATGATGTGTACGATGCAGTGTAGTGTTGATTTTCTTCTTTGAGGGTTGCTCATGTTCATTTACCATCTCAGATTCATCTTGACATGTAATAACAGACTGTGTGGACGATGATATTAGGTGTAAGACAGCATCAATCCCTGCAGTCTCCCTAAGAATAGAATGTTCTAAGACAAGCCGACAAGATAATGACCAACCCGTCCCAGGTGACAGACACTGAGTGCCAGCTACTGCCGTCAGGGAGGAGGTTAGAGTACCATGATGCCACTTGAACAGATTCAAATCTCTTTTATCCCTACTTCAATAAAAAATTGAAGGGGCTGGAGATAAAATATGGATGGAATTTACATAAAAACCAACAGAGCTTTATTTTTATTTATCAATTGATGAGTGACTATTTATCAGCCAGTCTTTCTATTTGTTCTTTACCAACGGTTATGTACTTAACATCAGTGTGTTCTCTATTGATGCAGCTTGGATGGAAGCCCGACACAGATGTGAAGTGACTCTTGAACTCATGTATTACCTTGAGCAGTGTTGGAGAGGAGTCTGCTTGCCTTGAGAGGAAGGACTTTGATGAAGCTGATGCCCGTCCTCTCTGTGATGCTGACATCTAAGGTGAGGTTCTGCACGGGCTGCCCGGGCCTCAGACCCAGGCTGAGCTCATAGCGGCCAAGCCGACGAGGCAGCAGCTCCTCGTAGGACAGGGAGAATAACATCCGAGCTCCTGACGGGACACTCACTGCCACACGGAACTTCTCAATCTCCCTCTCTCTGAAACGCAGCAGAGAGAAAACTCACAATACTGCTTTTGATGTCAGTCTGTATATGTGTTGGAGAGCAGATTATTGAGGAAATCACATTGAATTCTCTTTCTTCTTTTATAGAAGTTGAAGGAAAGAGAACACATTTTGCCTGGGACTGACTTTGTGGCAACAAGTCCGGCCGTTTTCCCTTGCTTCTTAGCAGCATCGTAAATTTTCCTGGCGGCAGCTCTTTCCTTCACCTGGGCCACGTACACCTTGCCATTGGAGGTGCTGATGGGACGGAGAAAAGAAGAAGAAACACGTCTCTGTGAGACTCACAGTGGCCAGATTATATTTCAGAAACACGCCTGGCCCTGCTTTGAGTTGTTGAGCATGATTTACTTGATTTTGCGCCGTCCTTTTTCCAGGGCGATCACAAAGCCGCTCGCATTGATGCTTGTTTACAAATGGAGTTCATGCCATGTGAAGGAGGGTGGAGGGGTGGGGTCATAAACAGGCTGAGTGGAAAAGAGTAATTTCCCTCTGAAAACAGCATTAATGAAGAGAGATCTCGCAGGCCGATGACACTCTGAGGGAGTGCCGCCGAGTGCTGCGCCCAGCAAGATCCCAACCAAAACCACCAAGCAGGGATCCAATTCACACAGCGCACTTCGCAGACCACCGATGTCATGTGACGGGGTGCTAAATTAAGGTCACGTCCTTTGAACAAATATATCCAAAGAGAAAAAACATCAAGGGCCGAGTTAAATAAACCCACAGGCTTGAAACGGCTCTTGTTTGAGAAACAGAGCAGAATGGCATGAGAGAGCAGAGTGGAAAAATGGAGGCGCTTGTATTTATATGTGTGGCGGGCCGAAGGGGCTTCAGGAATGGCTGCACATCAGTGACCTGCACTCTGAACACAGAGCTCTTAGTCTCAGACACAGAAATGCCAAAGAAGTAACGCAACACATTTGCCACAGCTTTTTTTTCTTCTTCTTCTTCTTCTTCTTCTGTGTTTGGTTGTGTGCACACAGCCGTATAGGGTCCGAGTGTGCGTGTGAAAATATGCATGTGTGTGTCTGTGAAAGAGAGATGTGAGGGATTATGGTTATAAAAAGCTGCACAAACTCCAGACTCACACATACTTAAGTCCACTTCCATGTAGGCACACATACATGCAGTAGATGTAGGCGCGTGTGTGTGTGTGTACGTAGCGTATCTAAACTGGCCGGCTGCCTCAGTAAACTGTGCGGGGGAGAAAAAGGGGGACTGGGCAAACTCCTGTCATTTTCTCTATTAACTTTTCTGACTTCCATTCACAAAGCCCGGTATTCATCCGGCCTCAGGTTCCCCCTCCTCCTGACCTGCTTCCGCTCCCAAATCCAGCTCCAGGGTCGGTGTTTGGCCCGCGATGTTGACTTATTTGTTTTGTTTATATTTAGCATTTTTTTGAAGGAGAGCGGTCAGCAACCCTCTAACTAATCAAGTTATGCATCGCCTCCGGACCGGAATTCTGAGTTCCTTACATAATTCCTCTGAAGTTTCATTTATTTTAGATTCAGTCGATTAAAGGGGCGGTTCGCACAAACAATGAAAATTCAGTCATTTTCTATTCATGCTGGTGGAGAGTCATCGTGGACCCCTTTTTAAGACGAAATCTTCACTGTAGCCGCGAAGCTAATCGTTTTTTAAATGGGCGCACAGATTCGACTGAGCATCAAGGGTGTAAACGACGTGTATAAATAATTTTGGGATGTCAGAGCTTCCACAGAGTTGGATTATTCTGGATAAGAGGGATTCAATAATTTTATGCTTTTTCTTTTGGTTGTTCTTCACATGATGAAACAAGTCCCCATCTACTTCAGTTGTTTACGTTAATGCAGTTACGCTGTTTTGCTGAGAAGCTACAGAAACGTTTTGTGGACAACAAACCTGCTTTGCATCAGCATGTGGGCGAGTAAATAGTGACTGAATTTACATTTTTCCATGAGCTCTTCCTTTAATGAGAACATTAAATCATTTCACTTGGTCACCATATAGCAGGGAAATCATGTGAGGTTGCATTTCCTGTCATCGTGATGTTGGAGATTAGAATGAATGGAAATGAAAGGACAGACACTCACATAGACTAATAAACAAATACAGGAAGTACTAATAATGTCGAAACGTTCTCTACTGTCTGAGAGAGAGCGAGAGACAATCAGGGTCGGACTTACATGGTGAAGTTGGAGATGAAAGCAGAGGAAGGCAGGTCCACCTCGAAGGCGGCCTCTTTGGTGACGGGGAGCTGGTTCCATACTGAACTCTGGACTGTGGTAACAGCGTAGCGGGACACCACCGAACACCTCACATGATAGTCTGTCACCTTCAGCTAGTGGCAGCACAAACACAGGTAAACATTACCCACAAGGATCGGCTGTTTGTTGGTTGGTTTGTCAGCAGGATTACAAACAAACGTCTAACACATTTCCGTGAGACTTGGATGGAGGATGGGTCTCGACCAGGAATAGACCCCGTTAACATTTGGTGCTGGTCCCGATAAAGGGACAGTTTCAGGAATTTTCCCTCACTTTCTTTAACATTGGGTGTTTTGTTAATTTCTCAGGAGATAATGAATAATAAATTGGTGTATTTAGACGGCTGGTATCTATGAGTGAGTAGAAAACGAGGTTTCGGGCCTTAGCAGCGGTATGTGTTTCTAGTTATCTTGATTAATTGATTGTTTGTCCTATAAAATGTCAGAAAACGGTGAAAAAATTGCATCCCAGTTCATCAAAGACCGAGGTGATATTTTTAAATGTCTTCTTTTGTCAGTCGACAACCCCAAAGATATTCAGTTTGATAAGATATGAAACAGAGAAAAGCAGGAAATCTCTATTATTTGACAAGCTGAAGACAGCATTTTCAGCAATTCTTGCACGAGTTACAACTTTGATGATCGACTTATGTTGATTTATTGATTAGTCTACTAAATGTTGCGGCACTGTTTGACTTGACATCATTTTGCCACCTAAATTAAACCTCCAGATCAGTTTTATACTACATTTTCAGATCCTGAGAAGTCTAAAGCGTCTAAAGTATCAAGTTCGGAAGTCCAAGCCGCATGTGACACAAACAGTTGGGTCTGACTGTAAAAGGCAACCACAGACATTTACTTAAACCCTCCTGTCCTCCCCTGACAAACAACTCCTGAACCTGAGCACACCACTTTTTTCTTATTTTTACCCCCATCACAGTCTGCCCTGCATCGCTCTGGCGAGTCGATGGAACGACACAAAGCGGTTCCCTGCGTGGTGTCTCTGCCCTCCTCTTGTTTACTCGGGTAACGCCGGCGCCTGCTGAGACCAATCTGGTCAGCGTAGGCCACATTACTGCAGGACGAGGCGACAGGCAGGAGGAGGAGAGCCACATCAGCCCCTCTGGACGCTGGTATTTAGGAGAGCTGTGGTTTTGTGCTATACAAACTGAATCGCTGCATGTTTTTTTCTGGGGATTGCTTCACAGTTAAGGGTGAAACAAACTGAGGGGGAGTTACTGATGATAGAGGTGTTGATGGCTGTGGAGCTTCTTCTGTAGTTCACTTTGTATAAGTGGAGGGCGAGTACACAGCTGTTATTTAGTCCCACAGCCGTTGTTCTTGTGTGAGTATCTTATTCTATATTTCTGCTCTCACATGCAAAATGAATTCATCGATGTAATAAAACATTTATTCTATTGACAAATCCAGAACCTCATATTTTACGAGTGTCTCCTACTTACCACTGGTTTCGACGGTTTGCTCTGACGTTTGATTCTCTGGAAAAACAAACAGTGTCAGTCAGTTAGAGGCCAAAAGCACGTAGTTATGAAATGTCACATACCATTTATTAGTGGCACGACTCATTTCAGAATGCCTCCCTTTTTTTTTTGAAGTAATCTCCACAATCTGCCTATATGTGAGGGCTGGGTCGAGATTTTGTGTCAAAACAGTCTGAATCAAAGCCATTCATGAATGGAGGGGAAGTGGAACTGGAAATAAATGCTTGCACTGTACACAGGGCCAGCGAGGGGGCTGCACGGTTTGGTCTCAAATGTTAATTTTGCACACAAGTCACTGCTGTGTCAATACATTACCACATATCCTGGGACTTTAACATAAACAAATAACTTAAAGAGTGGAAACCCGTTAGAGGGAAACATAAAACTCATATAATTCAGACGGAAAGGAGGACTATGTGATGTGCTTAGAGCTGCACAAACTTACATTTTCAAGCCATGGTGAAGACTGATAGAACTAAATATGTTTGAGGTACACTTTTGAAATACAAAATACATTTCTGCATTACTGTTGTGACACTGTCCTCTTGGCTTGAGTCACCCTGGTTTAACAGAGGGGTGTGTTTCAGAAAGTGGCATGAATGTGTAGCTTTCAATGACTTTGTTCACAAAAACGAAAGAAAAATAAGGTAGAAAACATACCTGTAAAAGATTATTTGCTCCGAGGTTTGCTTCATAATCCCTTGATAATCCCCCTTGCACGTAAAAAGTGAGGAAAACTAGAAAGCACCGGACTCTAAAGCTCATCATGTCCATAATAATTCAGGGCTTTAGGCTCCAAGATGACGAGGTGAATGTCCCAGTGGTCTCAGGTTGTTAGCGGACTGCTGTGCACATACCTCACATTTTACACAAGTTATTTTTTTTTTCCTTGCAGAGGGCAGTCCTCTCCCCTCCCTCACCTCAACCTCACTCAGCTCAGTTTAAACAGCTCCACTGTGGCGATAATGACAAAAAAAAAAAAGAAGAAAAATGGCAAGAGCAGAACATCCGTCAGAGGAAAAAGTTCAGTCAGAAAGTTGCGTGGGGGATTCGAAGAGAGCGGCTCTCAGCTTCTGTTCGTGCATGCTGGAAATTTCGCGGACTGCTGCCACTGAGGTGCAGAAGAAATGAGGGATTATTAACCTCTGCTCGGCTATTTGGGGAAAACACACCTCCTCCCCTCTGTAGGAGTGTTCCTGAAAAACTGCGTTTTTATTCCTTAAATCACTCCCAAATGTGAGTTTTCATTCCCCCCGAGTGCTCCCTTCACAAAGACCCATTATTGGCTGAGAGGAAATATTGCGTGACGGGGGATCATTTTGTCCAATTTAGCTTCTCAGCGGGAGAGAAACAACATCATGACATGGCTGCGTGTCTGACTTGTAAAGTGAGTTTATTCTCTGCACAATGACACGTCGGAGGTTCACTTTATTTACATTATTGCATCCAATCCGGCCTGTAAACATGGCGTCTTATCTACATCACAAACAGTCAGGTGCTTTGTTTGTCGGGTGCTGTCCTTGGTGCTGACTCCCACCTCTGTAATTTGATTATCAACAACACATCATGTTATCTGTTCAACAGTTGGACGTGCATGCCGGCCCAAACAAAGGACAACCTCCATACGTATTCCCACATATTTTATCTTCTAAATCCCAGAACACAGTGCATTGTGTGTTTTTTTTTGTTGTTTTTTTTCTAAATCATTTGTAAACAATTTGACACTTTCAAAATGTGGAGAGAAAAGTCTAGTCAGATAAGACACAGGAACATCTCACAGACGTGTTGAAAACAGAATCTCCTGCTGAGGCTCCACCAGGCGGAGGACATCTCCACCGTCTCATCTCGTCCTGCATCAGAGCCCCCCCCGTCGTCTGTCGTCACACAATTAACCATCAGCCGGAGTGCTATAATTAAGTGACGCTAATGAGTAGCAACACATGGAGTTTCACATATGATTGTAGGCCTCTATATGTGGTCGGGGACGGTCTGCAGAGCTTCATCTGGGTTTCTGTTGACGTCCACATTCTGTAATGACAGGAACACACATACTGTTTAAAGTGAGACAATAAGTGTGTATTAAATCCTTCCTACACACTTATCATAAGCAAGTTTTTAACTTTTAACTATAAGTATGTGTTATGGTGTTATCGGCAGGATATTAAAGGTGTATTCCGGTGTAAGTTTAATCCATGGTCTAACACACCGTGACACTGTGTTAGACTCCCTCTCGAGAGATAAAGTTTGCAGACCGCTAGCTAACGTAGTTTTAGCATCCTCAGAAATGACCGCACGACAACAATAGATTGCAGTAAATGGGTCCAAATATATAAGCCACAAATAATGCTCAGAACAGCACCAAACTTCAGCAACATTAGAAACAGGGCCCCAGCACATATTTCGAGGCATCAAACATTTGATATAGTTGCCGTAGTTGACCGAGTACAGTAGAGTCCTGCAGCTCAATGATGATCAATACTGCAGGACTCTACTGCACTCGGTAATCGACTCACAGGGCTTCCCCACAACAAGGAAGGCTTCTCGGGTGGTGAGTTTCGTTTATATTTTCCGACAAATACGGCAACTATATCAAATGTTTGATGCCTCGAAATATGCGCTGGAACCCTATTTCTAATGTTGCTGATTTGTGGTGCTGTTCTGAGCATTATTTGTGGCTTTTTGATGGCAGTTTTATATTTGGACCCATTTACTGCAATGTATTGTTGTCGCGCGGTCGTTTCTGAGGATGCTAAAACTACGTTAGCTAGCGGTCTGCAAACTTTATCTCTCGAAAGGGAGTCCAACACAGTTTCACGGTGTGTTAGACCATGGATTAAATTTACACCGGAATATCCCTTTAAGATTTGGCCAAACGTAGAATAGTATATCATAAGCCAGTTGCTCTGCTGGCATCACAGAGCAGAATCCAAGTCACTGCCATAATAACATACTGAAGAGCAGCTTCTTTCCTTTAGCTAAAACTAGCCACCATAATCTATTGGTCATACGTGACAAGTTGAGGCTGTAGCAGCAAGACTTTCCATTAGTTTCCATTACTTATTTTTTCAAACATTTTCTTGTTTCAGAGCCGAAGCCCTTGCTCATTCCTCACTACACCCCCGTACATATTCATGTCATCAATACATACAGATTCAAAACGTCACTGCCTGCCGTCAGACGCACAGTATGCAACATCCCACAGGGCCGATAGTTGGCAGAGGTAAGTATCTATTATGACGGATGTGTGCTTGTGGAAACTCACCCCCGGCCTCTCTCTGTGTGTGTTGACCGCTTCGATGTTGAGGAAAAACGGCTCCACTTTACACCCTGCAGTCAAAGAGAAACACAGACTGTCAGGGCAGGATTTAGATTTACAGATTCAATAACACACACAGACGAGCAGCTTTTACCTACCATAGGCTATCGGTGTGAGTTTGAGCACTGTGTGAAGGGGGCATCTGAGATAAGGCAGCTCATCTTCAGAGAGAGGGGCGGGAAGAGGATTATTAACATCACATGCTATTACGTCGAGATATTACAAGAAGAGGAGTGAGTCCATGCAACGTGAGTTTCTGTACCTGCAGGTTTGTCTAGAAAGTAGGCCAGCAGGCAGCGCATAACGGCTTGGTGGCAGACGACCAGGACGTTTTCCTGCCTTTCCAGCTCCATGATGACCGGCTCCAGACGGTGGACAAGGTCCTCATAGGACTGGACGAGAGACAAAGTAATTGAGGAGTTCATCAATTATTCAGTCTCGTTCTGACTCATCACATCAGACTCACTCTGTCCTGTCTTCTCAGGCCATTTTACGAGCCTGCACACTGTACAACACTTAACTGACCCTGCATGACTTTATTCTCAGTCTCTCATAATGAATGTGTCTGAAGTATACATTTGGCAGGTGTGATTGTGTGTGTGTGTGTGTAGCTGTGTGAGTGTCAACAGAGTGCTCCTCGAAACGCCATGGTGATACTTTAATGGTTAGAAAAAAAAAAAAAAACACGTCACGACGGAGCACTTACCTCACCCTTGGGGTAACGATAACGATACTTGTCCTGGTCTCTGAGTGCAAACTCTTCTGGTAAATTCTCCTGAATCTCCTCGTAGGTTAGCTCCTCACACACACCCTGAGTGAGGAAGAGTCGCATTAACGCCACCGTAAAAAGAACATGCGAGTGTTTGCCGTTGTAGCTTAAGTGCGACTTTCGTTTGAAGGACCACGTTTCTAGACGCAGAGATGTACTCACTGCGTCTATCTCATTGAGGGCCTTCCACTGCTCGTACGGGACGCCCAGAGCCTCTGCAGTCTGGATGGTCCTCTTCATGTGGCTCGTCCACACCTTCAGGTCACTGATTTTCTGACCTTTGATGAAGGTCGCCAAGGCGTTGGCATACTGGAGAAAATGTGTGCAATTTGTATGTTTTGAAAGCAGTTTTGAACCCATCTTTTACTGCATTAAACCTGCAACAGACAACTTTGTTGCTTCAGACTTTGCAACAGTGATGCCAGCAGTACTACAACAGGGAAACGCTCAGAGCTGACAGTTGAAAAGTTGTCTATTTGCACTTTAAAAATATGTTTTATTGTTTAAACTTTGCATAAAATGATTCAGCTCTATCATGTAATGTACTTGCCTTTTGTCCTCTGGGTGAGAGGCCTGAATCTCCACCAATGCGGCCTAATAAGTTGAGTTCGCTCTCTCCGTGGCGGCTCAGGTAGATGGATCTCGGTGTGACGTGAATGTTCATGAGGTAGTAGACTATCCTGCTTTGAATATGGTCCTGGACCCGGTTCACCAAGTACCTGCTGCCCACGTCGAAGATCTTGATGTAGGAGAGCTTCCTGTTCGAAGGGAACATTAAATTGTCAGAAATGATGACGCTTCTCTTTTCGATCGCGCACAAAGAAAAGCATCATGGGTACCTGTCCTTCTCATCGTCTATAGATTTGTAGTTGGCTTTGTAACACTCGATGCGCTGGACGAAGTCTTCCATGGCGTCGTCTATGTCCCGGTCCACGTAATCTGGACTCCCAAATTTTACTTGCTGGAAAGGAAAAAGGCAGATTTGGAGCGAGTGATTTGGATTTGAGTGAGAACACAACATCCCGGCTTGCAGAAACTTTGAAATAATTTCCTTTTTTTTTTAAAACTCACCTTAATATTTTCTGCAATGATTTCTGGGTCATCACAGATCGATTCCACAAAGAACACCTGCAAACAAGAAGTCGTTCGAAAATGTATTAGTGAAATGCATCCTTTATTTTCTTCTTGTGACCATGTGTTTGTGTTTCACAGTTTACCAAATACACTTTTTCGCAGTTTATATTTCTCTAAGGTCTTGTTGGATATAAAGTTACAGCTGGTAGATGGTCAGAGTAACTCTGCTCGAAGGAAGGAGGGGAAAACGTTTGCCTGGCTCTTTCCAAAGGCATCAAAACGAGGAGTCTGGAGTATTGTTGTCACTGTGAGTCTGCCAGGCAACCAGCGGAGTCTCCAGGAAGTCACTGCACCCAGCCAGGAGCTAGTCATGCCCATCTGTCACCGCCACTAAGACTTGTCACCTTTTTTTTGTGTGTGTGGATTAAACAAACGAGATATGAAGCGTTTGTTACGTTTAGACTGAGCCAGGCAACTGTTTCCCTTTGCCTCCTGTCTTTATGCTAAGCTATGCTAAGCGCCTGCTGGCTCTAACTTAAATTCAATGAACTGATATGAGAGTTATGATCACAAAACCACACACGCACTCACCTTGTAGCCCTTCTCCTTTGCAAAACTGTTAATGACCGCCCTCCTCTCCCTGGTGGTGTTGGTAGCATCGAACACCTGGATGGATCAGGATAAATAAGTACATTTAATGATTATTAATCAAGTATCTGAATTATAGAACATATTGTGCTGTTACACACTTAATCACAATACAAATCAACACAATACAGAACAAAATGCATTGACAAATCACCTGTTTCATGTACGACATTTAACAACAAAGATAACGGAGAACAAGACAACAGATCTCTCAAAAACCATCAGTCATTTTTTATAATATCTGGCCTCACTTGCTAACAATCATTGCTGCACACGTGTTTTTAATTAAGCATTTTCTTCTATTATTTATCTTTTAACAACTCAATGCTGCAGTGAGATGGCAATACACAGGTGATATACAGTGTATTCCTTTGTGAAGATGCTTCTCTTCAAAATGGCCTTAATCTCAACCCTTAAAGGACACTCCTGGAATTTTAGGAAACTTCGGTGAGACGTTTTTTCTAAAATGTTCCAGATCTGTACCGCAGACATACCCTGGCTGTCAGTCCCTACAACAGTTCACACTCCAATAAACACTAGAGACTACAATTCGCATTGTGCAATAATGCTTTTCATGAGACCTTAGCTGCCTTGTAAAATCCTCCCCACCTGCATATTGTAACACAGACTATCTGTTTTGAAAAAATGAATAAATAAATGTAGATAAATAACAATAAATTCAAAGAGGTTTTCACCGACTGAGCAACAAAATCTTTAAGTGAGACTTGACTGAGGAAGCGATACAACAAACTAAATAATGATTCAGTGGGTTTTATTGTGATCAGAGGGACAGTCTCAGTTGTCCTCTTACTCACGGCTACTTGTCCCTGTTCCTTTGAGAAGTAAGCAGAGACGTCTTTGAGGGCAGCGGAGGCACAGGCCCTGAGAGAGAGAAGGTACATTCACATTAGAAAAGGAGCAATAACTGTGAAATATGAATATGTCAAAATGACAGCTTGAAACTAATCAGATCACAGAAAAGTCAAATCACAAATTATGACTTTGAGTTTTCGGTGATTCGTTTGAAATATTTTGTGTAATATTCTGTTCTGTCTGTCTAAGTATGTATCATCCGTCTTACTTGCGGATCCTCATGGCCTCCTCATTATCAGTTTTAAAGAACTCAAAGTTCTTATAGATCTTGACAGCCTCCCTGCGGTACTGGCCCACGTTAAACACTGAGGAGAGGAAGAAAAATCATCCTTTTTAGAATAAGAAAAAAAAATGAATGGCATTGAATGTTTGATTCACTTTGAACACTGACTTTTTGTAGGCACTCCGATCCAGTTCAGGTAGCGAGTGAGCTTCTTGGAGATGTACGTCTTCCCTCTGGCTGGCAGTCCCACCATCACAATCATTGTGGGAGAGTTACAGAACTGAGGCACCGAGGCTGAGGTGAAGACAAACACACGGTAACAGAAAGCATGAATATCTGAATGCTGCTGATGTTTAAATTATGACGCGTGATTGTTGCAAATGTGACACATCGTTCAGCGGAGGAGCATCAGCCCTGCGTTCAAATAGTCAGATTCAATCCAGTGTCAGTCTCTGAGGCTCAGTGCTGCAGGACATGTGTTGTGTGCGTGTCCCTGCCGAGGTAATCTTCATTAGGACGGAGAATAAGAGCTCCAAGGAGCAGCTCAAATGTCTAATCGAGCAAACTATTGTAGAGAGTCACCCGGCTTATCTGCCTGTCTTTGGCAGCATGTCTCGACACAGGAAGCTGTCCAAACATCCACAAGCCAAATCTAACCAATAAAAAGAATTCAAAACAATGAAATAATCATTCATAAATAGTCAAATGCAGCTTTGACAAATGAGACACTTCCTCTCCTCAGAGCAGAATAATGTTACTTAGCAATATGTCGGACAATTGCAAGACAAAACACTCCGAATCTCCAAGTGTGTCAAAATGTCAGTCTCAGAATAAAACTATTAGTTTTAATGGACAAATTCAGGTCAGAAAAAAATAAAGTGTAGAGAAGCTTTGTATTGAAATATTCTTTGCCAGAAAGAAGAATCAGCATTTGGTGTTCATACATTTCCACACGAAACTGACAAGTTCGAAAGGATTTGTTGAAGCGAAGTGTGTTTCTTACCCAGCCATCATGACCCAGTTGTCGCATACCTGTCTGTCTCTACCAGTAATTTATAAGGCAGACTGTAGGGGCACCTGCCAGCTAGCTAAAGTACCCTGTGTGTGTCTATACAGGGACGGGGAGAGTGTCAGCCTCCAGGCTGTTCGATTATGAATGGAGTATGCTGCGTCAGCAAACTGCTCAAAGGACAGCGTCAGACACTGAACAGTGAGCCAACTCGGACCTGGCTTGGTCCAGCCTGGCTGACATCCATAGCTGACTCCTCTGTCTCTCAGACTGCTGCCTGCCTACCTGCATCAGCTGGCAGGACTGAGCCGAGTCCTGAAGCAACAGGAGGAGAGGATTCAATGTGAAACACAACAATGACTGCTGGGAGTGCTAAAGCAAAGGCTGGCTTAATCTGTTGAAACAAGAAATGAGTTAAAGTAGAGGCAGAACAAACAGCAACAAGACAGAATAGCTAACAAGTCCTGATCACCTCCTACACAAGCTGAGCAGGTCTGTCGCTGCACTTACATCCTCTCCTGCGGTTCAAGTTGCAGCCCATCCATGGCACCCAGATCTTGAGCAGAGGAGTCTGTGTGAGTTTCTTCTGCTCCGTGGATGTGTTAATGGTGAGAGCCATGAGGCCTGAGGTGGAGGAGCGAGGCCGAACGACTGAGGCACACAGCTCTATTATCTGTGTGCATGTGTGCTTCACTAAACACTACCTACTGCAGGTCAGCTGACTGTTGCTAAGGAGAGGTACTTGGTAGGCAGCAGGGGGAGGACCTGAGGCCATGCTGCTAGTCTGCCTCTCCATCTGTTTCACGAATTAAAAGGCATAAGGGGAGCTGCTAATATGTCTGTGGTGATGTCAGACAGCAGAGCAGCACCCAGATCTACTGTTCTGTACACGCGCTACGGCAACACAGCCGGTTCCTCCGTCCGGATAAGGGCAACAGTCATGTGAGACGAGTATAACAAGGGTGACCTCTCATGAATTCAGATGAGCACAGTTGGTTCTGAACAAGCAGTTTATTGAAGCGTAGTGTAGAGTGGTGCTTCTTCTGTCTGAACACTAGAGGGCAGCTTAAAACTTAACTTTAAATCTGGGATAGTCCTGAGCTGTGGCCCCTCACGCTGTTTCTGACTTTACCCCCCTCAGGATGCTGAAAGAAGTAAAAGCCCCTCACCCCCATATGTTACCAATTATCAACAATTATTGGGGAGCTGTTGGGCAAAAGTCAAAGTAATCATTGCACATTCCCTTTTCAGTGTTTATATGTATGCTATGATATTATAGTAAGTAGTTGTTGGAGATGGAGCCGATCTAACCTACTTTACTGTTGGGTACTTTAATCTGAAAGAAGATTTCATCTCTTACATCTGGATCATTAAGAATGAATAAAATGTAAAAATGTAAATGGTATTATTTAGGTGTTCTGAGAGACAAATTTACCTTAATAACACACACACACACACACACACACACACACACACAAATACAGACAGCAGGGGCGTGTCCCAAAGGGCAGCCCCTGAAATCTGATTCGCCAGGAGGCTGGACCTGTGTTTGAACCAGCTGTTTTTTTTCTTCTGCTGAACATATTCTACTTGTGGAGGTACAGTTTCTCTCTGAGGACTGAAAGAATAAAGTATCATAGCTACATATTTGTTTGATCTCACTCACTGTTACATTTCTCTTTAAGTGTCAGCAAAATGAATTAAAGGTATTGTCTGGGGGGGGGAAGTAAACTCAGAAATGTAAGATAACAGTGAGACTGTGTTGGGAATTAAAGCGATGAAAAATAGTGTGCATGTGCACATACATCGTCCTGACCCTGCGTGAGTCAGCGCTCCAGCGGAGTTCTGGACACACCTCCGGTTGACTCACAACATGAAAACAACAGCTACGATAAGGTGGATGGGAACGACTCACGCTTGGATACAGCGATCTAAAACGTAGAACAAAAATGGGCTAGGGATGTAAAGTGGGGGTCTGATGGCCTCTTTCAACCCCCTCCTTCTTTCCTTTGACCACATCACCCATTTTTATCCCAACTAAACACCTTTTGTGATTGAATCCTGCATAGTTGTGATTTAATCTTGCTGAACTTTGCACCCCATGGACCACTTTTGTGGTCCTGGAGAGTTTATGTGTCTGTCTGTCTGTGGAGAGAGGTTGTCAATACGATAGCATCACAGCAGAGATAAAAACGAAGGCTAGGTTTAAAGACAATTACTGTCTGACCCATGAATACTGAGCACTCATGGGTCAGAATGTGAGCATGTGTACGGGTGTCACAGCTGGTACGATCCCATCCAAAGGTGGTCTTTAGTTTTAATTAGTTATATCTCGATTGTTCGATCCGATTTATGATGCACATTTAAATATATTTAATGGACAGATGTGAGAGTGGCACTGAACTTCACCAGAAAGCAACTCAGCACATTTCTCAAAATGTCAATCAGTACTTATATTTGGCTGCTTTTCACCACTGAATGTAATTTGAGACCAGATGCATTCAGAGACATCGGCTCTCGGAGCAGACAACTCGCCAGTAAACCCTTTTTGAGGACAGCAAATGAAAATCAGCTGTACCTTTTTCTCTGTGTGCGACATAGGAATAGTGGGGAACGATCCCTGTTTTCATTCAAGCCTGATCCCAAACAGAAATCTTCACATATCTAAAACCTCAAGCTTGTGATTATTAACCTCAAACAGTGGGTCACCAACATCCGAACGGGCAGTTACTCTCAGGCAATAATTATCCAGGCAGTCATGGCCACTCATGGCCGGTTTCTTCCTGTTTTGGAACATGTGTGACCATTAAGAGATTGAGAATGTTCTTTAGTAGGCGTTTGTCCTGCCAGGAGGTCAGCATGTTCTCCCACAGCCACGACCTCCCCTCTCTCACATACACACATGAAGCATTACAAGAGTTTTACAGTAATAATACATGAAATTAAACATTTTCTTTTTCTGATGATCAGCTGGCAGAATTAAGTCTTCTTATGTCTGCGTGTCTTTGTTTAGGTTTAGTGTGTGTTTTACGGTGTCATAAGGTCACGCACACGTTATCACTCATGCATGCACGTGTGTCTTTCAAGGATTTATCACCTGTTCACAAAGCAAGTGAGAGGAATATGAATAAACAACAATTAGGCCCGACATTTAGCTGACAAACCAGGACGCTCTCTGTTGATTTTCTATAAGTTATATGCTTCTTGTGCAGTTGCTTCACTCGAGGAGGTGACTGCATTTGCTCCCAAGCGTTACATGACAGCACATGGAGTCTATTTTTACTCATATGTTGCACTCAGCCAGCATGAACGTATCTCCGGCCTGAATATGTCACATATTAGCAGAAAGCTTGCTGCTTGGTTTAGTTTTTGCTTTGTTTTGGCATGCGCTCTGCAGAGACGGGTCGTCCGCGATCTCACCTGCGCTGTCACACCTGCGGAGCCTCACGTATTCCAGCTGGGGAAGCTCCATTCTGTTGCGACGCTCCAATGCAGAAACCAGCGGCACAATCGACACACTGGATTATCTAGCCGGTGGCGACAGATCTTGTGCTCTTTTTTAAGAAACTGAACCCCTCTGCCAAAGCCTTCTCAACCCACCCCCACCCCACCCCGAGCCCTGTCTTTTCACGACACATGGACATATGATAGCAGCACACTGGGCTTGTCCTTTAATGTTTGCCAGGGCCAGAGTTCACAACGTACACACATGGAGGGTTGAAGCAGCTCTCAGAGGGTGCGCCATAACAAGTGCAAAGGTCGCTGAGGAGGTGATTGCTGTTGCACAGGGAGACTTGACAACACTTGTGCTCACAGACGACAATCACACGCAGTCCATGTCTGCTTTAATGAACAGCAGTGTGGGCCGGGATGTCAGCTGTGCAGTGCCACTAAACGTGTCATACAAGCACTGCTGTGTTTCTTCTTCTTTTTTTAACGTACAGAACAGTCATGGTGGCTTGAATTTGTATACCCACTATGGAAAACATCCTAAATTCATACTACATGCTACTTCTACAGCAGACCTGGTGAACTGAATGCGGCCCTTTAACAACCTCATTCCGGCCCTCTGATCATTTTGTTAATCAGCTTATCAACCTGTTCATTCATTATTTCTTCAAAAGTTTAAACCAAAGCTGTCTAAGCAAACGGTCAAACTACTTCTGATATTAAAATCCTGTATATATAATGTTTATTTTTTTATTTGGGGAAAAAGTAATCAGCAAAGCCTAGACAAAAACAGGTCAGAAATAGGGAATGTGTAAGTCTAACACCTGGTATTTCAGTTTTTTTTTTGTTTGTTTGTTTTAATCTGGCCCTTCTAAAAAAAAAGTTACTGTTTACTGACACAAACTTCTATTTATAGAAACTGAGGATTTGGAATGGACTAACTTAATTAACATGCCCTCCTCAGTGAGATATTCACAACAACACACAATACTAATACTGACTTCTCACCCTGTAGAGGTCATCATTTCTGTGTTTATTTCCCAGAGCAAAATAAATTAGATAAGATACTAAATTACGTCCTCATCTGAAGCTAATTCTATCGATTAGGTCCTTCAATATGTATATAAAAGCAGCAGTGGACTCTAGATGTTTTTGAGGGACAGGGGGCGAAAAAAAAGAAAAGGGCATCAGTGCACCTAAAGTCGTGATATACTAATAGTATTAATAATAAAGAGAGGGCACTTTATCATGTTTGTCCACTGTAAGGGAACCCTAAAGGGCATTTCGTCTGTTTTATCTACCATTTTTTCAACATGGGGCAACATGTGACTCTCTCCCCTCTCTTTCTCTCTCTCTCTCTCTCTCTCTCTCTCTCTCTCTCTCTCTCTCTCTCTCTCTCTCTTTCTCTCTCTCTCTCTCATGACATTGTCTAAACTTGTCTTGGCTTTGAAATCAACTACCTGCCTTCGTGACCCCGGACAAGCTGAACCTTTTAAAGATCTCTGGTCATACCTGGAACACCAAATGCTTAATAATGTTAATGTATGACTTAGGGGAGCATCAACACCTCTACCTTTAAGACTTCCGTGGTTAAAGCTTAAGAGACCACATCCTGATCCAGGTTCTCTGAATAATTATCAACCAGTCTCTGTTTAAAAGTATTGCATTATGTGTTAAATAAAATACTTATGAACCTACATGCTGTTTAATATTGTACAAGAGTGAATGTTGCCAGCCTTTACACTGTCAGTTAAATATAAATATTATCCCTGATAATCATGAACTATTATTGATAGCCAGTGCTATGAAATCCTGGATGTCATGCTATGCTCTGCTCCTAAATTTGGAGTTTTGGACCTGCTTGACACCAGTTTGATCAAATAGCAGCAAATCTTGACACTGATTTTTCAAAGTTCAACAGCCGAGAATCTTAGTGTTACATTTGACCCAAACTCTCACAAAATCAAAACTTGATTACTGCAATGATGAGTTTATTGGACTTGGGTCAGAAATAAGAGTCCTCCTTTATTCTGACATTGTACTCAACAGTTAAAAAAACAGGAAACGGATAAAGAAGACCAGAGAACAACTTTGTGATTTCTATCATAAACCCGGTTAACAGTTTTTGTTATGTAACAACATATTTCAAGGCATCAGAATAGTCTTTCTTGTGTTGTTTTGCTAGCTCCCATATATATACAAAATTATAAGACTGCAGCTTTCATCTTGGTATTGTTAATTTTTGTCATTTTTGTAGCTCCTTGAGTACCTTGTTGTTAAGCTGAGGTCTGAGTGGAATACAGTAAGGTAAAATGTGTGAGATTTGTGGTAAGTGTAAAGTTGTTTAAAGCCAGTCACTCAGGTCATAGCACAAACGTGGTATAAATGGTTCATAGTGACATAGACATGAACAAATGCAAACCCTTGACTTGATTGGAGATGACTGGTCAAGCAACATCGCTCACACAGCCAGTGGTTCACAGTGTTTCCAGTGTACTCCAACGCAAAGTTCATCAAAGGACATATGGGGCCTTTAGGTCAAGGTCAAGGTCAAGGTTAACTTTATTATCCTACAAGTGGGACACTCATGTGGTTACCATTGCACATTACAAACAGCAACAGGACAGACCAAATAACAAGAACATGAGAAGACATGACAGGCATGTGTGAATAAATAAAATAATTGAATGTTCATTTTAAATAGTTTAAAATACTTAGGAATTGTTTTGTCTAATGTTGTACAGTCTAATTGCTGTAGGCACAAAAGACTTATTGTACCTTGTGGTCCTAATTTTCCTCTGCAGGATTCTGCCACTTGACCTGCTACTTCTCAAAAAACTCAGGTGGAGAGGATGGGTTGAGTCGTTTAAGATTTTATCTATCTTATTTAAACATTTTACACTGATTACTAAAAAAAACCCTAACCCTACCCGGAAAAATTGCTGTGACAGCGGTATAACAAAAAAACTTTCTGCTTTGTTCATCATTCTTGTGAATGTCTGTGGAAAGAAGTGGGAAAGGGGATATATTTCAAGTAAATATGACAAAAAAATAGATTAAAAAAACAGCAGGTGCTACAAAAGCAGCTGGGTTGGAATGCAACTAACTGGTTAGTGTGTAAGCACCTCTTTAAAATTGCAGAGAGATTTTGCCCTCTGGAAGGGTGTGACATTACTTCCAGATGGTGTTCATGTGAAGAAGCAAAACAGCCATTACAAACACTGGATTCTCTTTGGGTCTTAGGGAGAAGTAACACCGTCTGAGGTAAGGAGCTGTTTTCTAACAAACTTGGTGCTGCTGCTTGTCGCTCAGTTCTGCAGAACAGCCTTTTGGTTCAACTAGTGCTGCTTATAACAACCTTGTTTGTGCTGAAAGATCTTCAAACCAAAGATGTGGGTTTATTTACAAAGCTATAATGCGTCATTTCACTTGATATTTCATCTCAGAGAACTAAAATGCAGCTTGGCTAGGGAGTGCATTCACCCTGTGGTTTTGCCGTATCCTGTGTGCTGCATTTTAAAACTGTGTGTGCGTCTGCTCTAAATTTCAGTCAAAGATGTGGTGAAGTTTTGCCACGGAAACAAACTTTTTAGAGCAGATGAATCATAGATGCACTGCTGGACACTGCAGTGTTTATAATGTTATATGGGTTTGCTTTAATTTTAGTCACAAAGCATTTCTATTTTACATTTAGGCAAATTATCTTTTGTGCAAATGTGAACCAAAGCACTGTGCAAAGAGCAAAATGTCGCAGGTCAGATTTAGATAAGACAAGTCACATGTCAAACGTTTATTCAGAGGCAAAGAGCAGAAAAAAATGTCACAAGGAAGTTAGCAACATGAGGCAACTTTTAAAGCAATTCTGAGACAGACAGTTGATCGTTAAATCCGAGCCACCAGTAAAAAGCATCAGTATTTGACCACCTGGGAATAAGACTTAATAATCAACTATCTTTCTGGAAGATGAATTCAGATTTTGTTTAGTTAATTCATTGAGTGGACCCTGAAAAATGTTGTTCAAAAATTTATTATGTCATTCCAATTTAAATTTTACAAAGGTGATATGAATTTGGATTTTTATCCAGTGTTTTCGGGGTTTGTTTATAAAGGCGTCTCTACTGACTGTAATGTGGTCGTACATGTCCCGTGTGTAGCTGATAAGACAATAGTTCATGTGTGAGAGAATCGTGGCATTGATGTACAACTTTGAGATCTCTGTAGTTCAATTATTCCTGATGTGTCTGAAATTTGCCAAATTCAACTTGATTCTGTTCACAACTTAAACTGAGGTTGAAACTGGATAAACAACCTCTCTGATCATCCCAGTGCTTGTGATTCTTTTCCTGGTGGCTTCGTTCTGGCAATGTCTGAGAGATCCCAAGATCTAAGGAAATGTGTTCTCAAATGACGGCTAGAACTATGAAGATATGATAACCTTGACATGGTAATTAATATCTCTTCACAGACCCGTTCTAAAAGAGACACAACATCATCAATGCGTCATCTTCTGAGTTTTCTGTTCATTTAGAGCATTTGTCACTGAATGATAAGAATAAAAAAACAAATTTCACCCAGTACAGCAAAAGAATTATTCAGGCAAAAAATAAAATACTTAAAAGAATGATCGACAATTTATCAACACTGAAGTCAATCTACACTAATAGATGTGATAGACAGATGCATTACTGGAGTCAGTAGCTGTGGTTTTAGATATTTGTAACGAAACAGTTAATATTACAATATTAACTATTATCTTTGATCCTCAGTTTGTGACACAGGCACATGGCCAGAGTCTGGCACAAACAAACGGTGGAATGACAGACGAACTTGCTGGAGCTGCTGTCTGAGCCGAGCAGTAACATCTTCATGTGCATGGAGGTAAACCAGAGGGTTGAGAGCGCTGTTCAGACACACAAGGACACGACTTATCTGACGAGCAATGTAGACTCCATTATACCATTTATAGCATATCCCCTGTTTGGTAAGAACTCTTGCCAAGAGGTTGAGGTTTCTGAATAAATGATAGGGGGTGTAACAAACAGAGAAGAGAAGAATCAAGATGAGCAACAACTTCAAGCTTCTCTGTTTCAGTACCTTATCAGTGCTCTTCAATGTCCATAAAACTACAGCCACATGTCCGTAGCAGCCCAGTGTGATGAGGAACGGGATACAAAACCCAGTGAGGGTCCATCCAAGAGTGTATTTCAGGTAATCCTCAACGTGGTCGTTATCCGTGGTATCGAAGCATTTTTCAGTGTTGTTTCTAAATGCTTTGGGGAAGAACATGTCTGGAAGACTTTGGACACTCACCAACAGCCAGACTATGACCGAGATCATCACAGAATGGGTGAGAGTTATTCTTCCCATCGCTCTCATTGGATGAACAATGGCCAGGTATCTGTACACACTTATACAAGTCAGGAATCCAATGCTGCCATATAGATTGACATTGAAGCATAATCTTGTTATCTTGCAGAATACTTCTCCAAAAATCCATTTACTCTTCATGAAGTAGTACACCATCAAAAATGGGAGTGTGAGCAGGTACAAAACATCTGTAAGTCCAAGGTTGAGAACAAACACGTTGACGTTACCCATCTTCTTCCAGTTGTGCCGCAGAGACTTCAGTCCCCATCCATTAGCCACCAGACCAATGATGAACACTAAGATGTAAACAGGAAGCAAAAATCTGCCTGTAAAATCAAAGCTGATACGAGGACAAGTGGTGTTATTCATCGTCTTTGAAAGGGAAGTTGCTGCAAGCTGTAGCTGGTAGATACTTTCCTTTGTTGGTGATCTGCCTTATGAGAATCGAAAGAAAGCATGACCGCTTTTTTGTTCGAGGATGACTTCCTGTATGAAGCCCCGCTATCTTAAATATATATTTGAGATCACTGATACAATTCTCTCACATCTCGGCATGTGCATGTACGCTTTTACCATCTCTACAACCATTGCATTTGTTCTTTCATTTGATCAACACATCAGCGTGGCTGTGGTTTTGTGGTTGGAGATACTGAGCAGACTGTGTTGAACTTTCTGTTTTCAGATCATTCATACGAGCAGACAGTGATCTGCTAAGGTACTGTTAAAGAGGTTATACTTATTAATGCCAAGACAAAACAAAAGTCAATGGTTTAATGTTTGTGCCAGAATTCAAGCATGCAACTGCTCAAGTGACAACAGTTTTAACACAACAAAGGTGCATGATATTATTGGAAGGCTGTGAATAGTTTGTGTGATACAGAAGTGTCTCATCATTCACAAAAATGGGAAGTTTAGAGTTTCAGACCTGCTTTAACACCTGTTTCACTTCTACTACTAGCTACGTGACCTGACCAAGAGACAATGACACCTGCTGACTCGGCTCAGATCACACGGAAGCCACAAACAACTTTAATTCTTTAACATTTTTACACCTAGTCTTTCTGTCCAACTCGCGCTGACTGAACAGTGTTATGTTTACATCCCAGACGAGCTGAGCCAGAGGTGATAAATACCCATGACACCTGCAGGGTCAACTGACCCGGGAGAAAATTCTGATTGTACACATTCACACTGCACACGAAAGCCCAATGTTAGCAGGTCTTAGTTGTTTTTTTTGGCCAGTATGAAAGGGGGTGTGTAACAACTTCAGCCTTATGGCAACTCTGATGGGACTTGATGGCTGCCATTTAAATCACCATGTTATGTGACATTCTTCTTGAGTCCAATACAATTAAGACATATAGTTTGACAGTAAGCACCTGCAACTTTCAGTAAACTCAGTAGCCCATCATTTTAAAGAAGTTTAACATTAACTACCCGCAAGTTTGAAAACATCTTGATCCAGTGGCGTAACTATCGGCGGTGCAACCGGTGCAGCTGCAGGCCCCTGTTTTTGTTAATGAAATAGCTGGGGACGGGTTGGTAAGGTAACTCTGAGTGGCCTTGATGCCTGTCAGTCATGATGAGTCGCTTCTTGTCACCTCCCTGCTGTGTCTGCAGCTGAGCACTGTGGGCCAAGCCGATGCATGTCTCTCTCCCCAGGCTGGGAGAGTTATCATACCGTAAAATACCAAATAATAGCCGTGGCGTTTATTTGTTTCAATCACTAAACAGACCAGGCGGCAATTTGGGACCAGGCGGCAATTTGGGACAGGCGTTTAATTCCTTCCTCTCAAAAGAAACAAAGTTCTCCAGCTTCTCGGTGAATTCTCTGACATCCTTCTGGGCAATAGTTGTCTTCAGCAAGTGAAGTTGTTGCGGCGGAGGAAACGATTCAGCCAACCAGCACTCGCAGCAAATTCCTCATCTCTGCTCTCACTCACGGTGGCGTACATTTGTTTCGCCATCGACCTGATCATTTTGCGGGACACTCTCTCGTGGCGTGCCCGTTTGCTGATAACTAATTCCCGCATATTTATCTCAAGCTCCTCGCTAGCCTTCTTCCTCCCTCCAGCAGGCAGCCTGACGCTGTTGCTGTCCTCCTCGGATAGACGCTGAAGCTCCGTTTCTCTCACTCTCTTGGTGTCGATAGAGGAACGTCTAGCGGCTGCTTCTCCCGAGTTTTCCTCGACATATTTTAAGACAGAAAGTTTGAATTTCAAGTCGTACTTTTTATTTTTTTTGCTGCACCGGAGCAATGGCGATCATCAATGTGATATTGACTGACAGAAAGCAGCACAACACGTGAAAAAGGCGAAGAAAAAAACATGCTGTGTCAGCGGTCACATCTTCTTCCTTGATTTAAAAAAAATATACATCTATACCCGGCATTTATTTTGAACCAGCGGTTGTTTACCAAAATATACATCTGCACCTTAAAGAGGACCCTGCGGTTAATTGAAACCCGGCTATTATTTGGTAATTTATGGTAGTTACCAAGGCAAGGTCCAGCAGAATAAATAAATAAATAAATGAATAAATAGATAAATAAATAAATAAGAGTACAATAAAAGATGGCCGTCCATCGGCCCATTATTGAAAAATCCTGGTACTCCTGATGGCCAGTCCACCCCTGCAATAGCAGTTCTCTCGAGTCGCTGTGCGTGTGTGTCCAAGCGTGTGTGTGTGTGTGTGTGTGTGTGTGTGTGTGTGTGGTGTGTGTGTGTGTGGGTGTGTGTGTGTGTGTGTGTGAGCTTGTGTTTAGGGCAGGGGTGGGGAGCACAAAAAAAAAAAAATTGCACCGGGGCCTATCACCAGGATGTTATGCTACTGTCTGGATCAGATCAGAGTTGAAATCCCTTGGCTTTGTAGTAACACAGATCCTATCTGAAACATTCTCTTCTTCTGTTTGAGTTTGCAGTTGTTTCTTGGGACATAGGAATTGAATCAAGATTTGTGTCCTATAGGCAAATGTTGTCTTGCTATTCAATGGGGTAAAAAATTCAGAACTACTGGTCAGAAAGATGCCTGGTCCTGTGATCTGGTGCAATATTCATGCAAATAAGGGAACACTCCATGACTTAATTACCAACTTAGTTAGCAGATCAACTCTGTGTTATTTGATGAGGAAACACCTATATCTGTACATATTCAAAATTCCACATCAACAATTCTGTGAAATGTTTCATCCAAAATCATGAAAATAATCTAGATGGTGCATGGCACAGAAGCAAAAAAGCCATAACAGCAAAATATCTGGGTGCAGGGTTTTTGGCAGGACATCTGTATGATAACAATTGCTTAGACAAACAGTACGCAGAAAGGACGGTTCAGCAGGGACATGCTGGGTAATACATTGACTTGTACCATGACAACTTTAGACATTAGATTCAGTGGGCTGGAGGGAGAAGACAGAGGCTGAGGTGAGGTGCTATATTTTACAAACTGTTTGTTGCTGCTTGTGCGCTTAACTATTAATGGTCAATGTGGTTTCCGTCCTAAATGTACGGTACTGTACTGAGGTACAGAGGTATTTAATATCATCATGGTTGGTCTCATAAATTCTTCTTCCGCCATTCTACTTGATGTTTGATCACAGGGGCTGATAGAACACACTGTTGCTACATCCTGTCTGCTACAATTTTGCAATTGCATGTGGTTGTGCCCTAAATTACAGTTTAAGATATGTGAATTGCTGCGTGGACAGAAGTTTCAGAGCAGATGAATCATAGATTGTACTTGAGAAATTGTTTGACATGTTACATCTGTTTGCTTTACTTTTAGTCTAATTTAATGTTTTACATTTTATTAAACATCAACATTCTGTGCGCACCGTAAAGACTTCATGCTTGACTAATACATACCTGATCCTTGACTGAATGATGTTTCAAGGGCACGTGGTAGTAGTCCACAGTAGTCTGTGTAGTAAATGCTCAATGTGATCAAACAGTTCCAGGAAAAAAAACATTGAATGGCTGTACAAAGAGCAAAATATAGCAGATGGTAAGATTAAGAAAAGACAAGAAGCAGAAGACTTGAAATGAATGCAGCATGAATAGATTAAAATTAAACATTTAAGATTTATGTTTTTGCAGATGTAGAGCAAATGAAAACATTTTGGTAAGAGATTTTACATTTAGATACATGGACCTCATCAGGCATTTAAACAAACACACATGCATTTGAACACACAGGCACACATTGATTTTATTTTTGTAAACCCTGTCAGGGTTAAAGGAGACACATGTAGTTTACTTTTGTGAAATGTTTATTCTTATGCAAAAGTATAACCATACATACAAACGTTAATAGGGAAGCAAAGAAGTAATTCAATGACAGAAATGCAATTCTGTACATTTCCTCAGAAAAAATTACCATAATTTTGTTTTTACAACCATCATGTTTATTGAATTGCTGCAGCAGGCCACTGTGTTAGGCAGATATGCATTGATTAACACACTGTAGGCTACCCCAGCAGCCTACAGAGTGAGGCTGAGAGTTTACAAGTTGTTTTTTATGTTGGTGGAGACCAAAACAAGTTGGCAGCACTGCCGTGGATGTGTCCACTCGGTGGCGACAGAACAAGTGTCACCTAAAACTAAACACAACATCCTTAGCCTAAAAAGTTGATATGTGAAAGTGTTAGCAAATAGTAAGCTTATTACAGAGGAGCGCAATCATTCAGACTTGTACCCATACAGCCAGCTTACCTTAATGTACATTAGCTGTAAGCTAGCAAGGTATGGCATGCATGGCAATGGCAAAATGACAAATGGCAGTGAAAATGACAACACATAAATACCAGACAATGTTGGTAACGTCCGAGGATCACTATTTCAGTCAGGCTGTTAAATGTGAGTGCAGAGAAATATACTTTTTAATGTCAAAAGTTTAAGACTAATCTCTGAGATCTGCTACCGTTCATAAATGGCTCTGGATCAGAGCACACTATGTTTTGATTGGGTGTTTATTCCTCCAGAAGCTCTGGCTTTGCACCTGATTCTTTCTTCCAGAGTTGGTAAGCTCTGAGCCCAGTACGCAACACCATGCAAATGTCTTTTGTTTTGATAGAGGCCCCTAGTGGCAAAAATTAACTATCATTCATTTAATTCTGTGCAGGTTCATCAGTATTAGTGACCCCACTCACATTACATTGACCCATTTACAATACAACAAAGGTGCACACATAGAAAGGTAGTAGAAAGCTCATTGGGATAATTACATGATAGCTTATTTCCACCTTATTCTTGTCTCTGTGATACTTTGAAATGGTTATGGGCATGACTTTCACTAAGCAGCATCTGTGAGAGTTACCAGTAAGCTACAGGTGTCTTTTCTTTTCTTTGAGATACATTGCAAGAAAGTGATGTGGTACCACAGTCCGTCACACCTAATGTGGACTCCATGTCTGCTGGATGTGTAAATATTTATATGTTGACCAGTGTAACTTTTTAAGATGGTAATGTGTTGAGATCTTCTGCAGTTAAAGCACAGTATGAACTGCAAATATCTGTTCAATAAGTTTTCTCTCTCTTCCACAGTGATGAGGTCGTATCCAGCCCTGGCATTCATCCTGCTCTTTTCAGCAACTCTGTGCTTCAGTTGTGATGGTGGAAAGATTTTGGTTTACCCCTTAGATGGGAGCCACTGGATTAACATGAAAATCTTGGTGGAGGCTCTTCATTCTGAGGGCCATCAAATAACAGTGCTACGGACCTCCACCAGTTGGTATGTGTCTGAATTCTCACCACATTATACCTCCATCACCGTCACCCAGGAACAGTCCCAAAACATTGAGAGCCAAGACGTCATGACCGCTTTTTTAAAGAGGTCAATAGAGATCCGTCGGCATAAAGGCTCACTATGGGCGTTCGTGGAGTCTTATAGGAATCTTTTCACCTTTCTGGGGGAGAACCAGAAAGACGTGGCAAAATTGGTAATCAACATCTTTGAGAATAAGACACTAATCAAAGAGCTAAAGGAAGCCAAATATGATCTTTGCCTGATGGACCCTGCATTTCCAGCGGGCGTGCTGTTGGCACACTATCTCCAGCTTCCCATGGTTTTCAATGTGCGCTGGGTTATCAATGGAGATGCACACTTTGCCTTCGCTCCTTCTCCTCTGTCGTACACCCCCCAGCTGTTCTCCCAGTATACTGACAACATGGACTTTTTCCAGAGACTCATTAATATAATTCGTCACAGCATGTTGGTTTACATGTACCACTATGTCTCAAATCCACCTTACCAGGCTGTGTGCGATCAATATTTTGGACCGGATGTCAACGTCATGTCTCTCATGCAGGGAAGTGATCTCTGGCTAATGCGGACCGACTTTACCTTTGAGTTCCCTCGTCCCACCATGCCTAATGTTGTCTATATTGGAGGGTTCCAGGGAAAGCCCTCAAAACCTCTTCCATCAGATTTAGAAGAATTTATGCAGAGTTCTGGTGAACATGGGGTGGTCATCATGACTCTGGGGACTCTGCTGGGTGACCTCGGGCCTGAGATATCGGAGATCATCGCCTCAGCATTTGCCAACATTCCTCAGAAGGTCATGTGGAGACACATTGGCAAAAGACCCACCACTCTGGGAAACAACACAATGCTGGTTAAATGGATGCCTCAAAACGACATACTTGGTCATCCTAAAACTAAAGTTTTTGTCGCACATGGCGGTACAAATGGACTTTACGAGGCCATGTACCATGGTGTCCCAGTCCTGGGCATTCCTCTCATCTTTGACCAGGATGACAACATGATGCGTTTGAAGGCCCGTGGGGTGGCTGAGACTGTTGAAGTGGCAACCCTGGATGTTGAGTCTATGACGAGCGCTCTGAAGAATATTCTCGACCCAGAGAAGTCATACAAACAGAATATGCACAAACTGTCACAGCTTCATCATGACAAACCAATAAAGCCCTTGGACAGTGCTGTTTTCTGGATAGAGCACGTCATGAGGCACAAGGGAGCTGCACATTTGCGCACTGAGTCATACAAGTTGCCATGGTATGCCTATCACTGTCTAGATGTGATGGCGGTCTTTGTAGCTTTTGGTGTGCTGATCATGGCATTACTTTGGGTTTCCTTCAGATGTCTAATGAGAGGTTTGATGAGGATCATGAAGTCCACACCCAAGTCCAAGAATGAATAGATAACCTGATGATTAAAGAAGCTGGATACTGACAATAAAAGATAAAACAGACCAGCAACTTACAATGGTACAGAAACTATGAAATAATGAGAGGGATCAATATATAGGACTTAAATGAATATATTAGGGGCAATCTGATGGAAATTCTTATTTCATGAAAGCTTTTATATTTTCAAATAATTTACTATTCTCTCTTTTAAACTGTCTTTTTCCAAATAAAAATACAGTTACAATGGACTTATTTTGCGATCTATGACGATTAAAGTGCATCATGAAAAAGTTGAACGATGTTTTGTTAATTTTTTTTATGTTTTCTCTTACTGTGAAACATGCTAACTCGAGTTAGATTCTGCATCTGCATCTGCAGTTTGTGTAACAGGCACACAGCCAGAGTCTGATGGAGACAAATGGTTTAACATCTGACGAACTTGCTGGAGCTGCTGTCTGAGCTGAGCAGGAACATCTTCATGTCCATGGAGGTAAACCAGAGGGTTGAGAGCGCTGTTCAGACACACAAGGGCACGACTTATCTGACGAGTAATGTAGACTCCGTTATACCATTTACGGCATATCCCCTTTTTGAGCAGAACTCTTGCCAAGAGGTTGAGGTTTCTCAATACATGATAGGGGATGTAACAGACAGAGAAGAGAAGAATCAAGATGAACATCAACTTCACGTTTCTCTGTTTCAGTACCTTATCAGTTCTCTTCAGTGTCCATATTACTACAGCCATGTGTCCATAGCAGCCCAGTTGTTTCTAGGTGCCTTGGTGAAGACTTTGGACACTCACCAACAGCCAGACTATGACCGAGATAATCACAGAACGGGTGAAAGTTAATCTTCCCATCACTTTCACTGGATGAACAATGGCCAGGTATCTGTACACACTTATACAAGTCAGGAATCCAATGCTGCCATATAGATTCACATTGAAGCAGAATCTTGTTATCTTGCAGAATACTTCACCAAAGATCCATTTACTCTTCATGAAGTAGTACACCACCAAAAATGGGAGTGTGAGCAAGTACAAAATATCTGTAAGTCCAAGGTTGAGAACAAACATGTTGACGTTACCCATCTTCTTCCAGTTGTGCCGCAAAGACTTCAGTCCCCATCCATTAGCTACCAGACCAACGATGAACACTAAGATGTAAACAGGAATCAAGAATCTGCCTGTAAAGTCAAAGCTGACACGAGGACAAGTGGTTTTATTCATCATCTTCTGAGAGGAATTTAGTAAAATTTTAGCTTGTTCACCTTTTCCTTTGTGGGTGATCTGTCTTATGAGAGGTGAAAGAAATGACAGACAATTTGTTCAAAGATGACTTCCTGGTTGAAGCCCTCCTGTCTCAACTGCAGATATGAGATCACTATAAAAAATGTTTGTCGCGAGCTTTGTCTATTTTCCTCTTTGTGCAGAACCACTGCTCATCATTCTGTCATTTGAAAAGAACAACATAAAACTTCTTCCCGACATATTAGGGTGGATGTGGTATTGTGGTTGAGCTACTGGGCAGACTTTGTGCTCAACCTTTTCTATTTAAATCTTAATGTGAACAGACTGAACAATCTACATGATCTGCTCAGGTGTACTTTAAAACATTGTTTCATATGTAAGTGCAAAGATAAACCAATCATCAAGTGTTTATTGTTTGTGTCAGAATTGTATCATGCAGCTCATTATGTGACAATACTTTTAGCACACAAAGTAAAGATTAGTGAAAATGTTCATGACATGGAAGGTTTTTTTAGTTTCTTCCACTGTTAAGTCAAAGCTGACAAGAGGCCAAGAGGAGTTATTGATTTTGTCTTCTGAAAAGAAGTTGGCTTTTGAGCGATGAAAGATAATGACCCACTATTTATTCAAATGAAACTTCCTGTTTGAAGCCCTCAGCTGTAAATGCGTCATCTCCATACACACATGTAAGCTTTGTCCATTTGCTTATTGTTCCATCATTTGTATAAGTCCTGCATTACAATTCTACAACATATCATGATTGATATGATCTCATTTAGAAAAACTGTGGTAATTTCTTACAGCAGACTTTGTGATGAACAAGATGCTTACAAATCCTCATGGGGGAGTGAACAGCCAATGTTCACATGAGGTGTAAAAAAGAGTTTTGCTTGAAAATAACAAGATACAATAATAGTTAAGAGTTGAATGTTTTAGTTATCCCTATCGCCTTTTGAGATGCAAAGTACAGGTACATGTCAGTGTTGAACAATTTGACTGATACAGGTCTGCTTCATCACTCTCATGAATGGGAAGGTGAGAGTCTCCCCCTGGTGGTCGAGTTTGGAGAAGCAGCACTCAGCATTTCTTTCTCATGAATCATTGTGAGCATACTGAGACCTAGAGATGTAGAAAAAGATGATTTGATTCAAAGCTAAGTGCAAAATTTTCTTCATGTATGAAAACACCAAGCAGAACTATACCTAAACATTTTCTGTCACATGTTGTTATTTTTGTCATTGTTAACCATCTTGTAGGGTCCACTTCTACAAAATGTGACAAAAGCGGTGAGAATGAACCAAAGCAGTAGAGTTGTGGGTTGGAAAGCTGAAAGCTCAAAGACAATATTACGCTCATTGAAGCAGAAAGAAGCTGCAGATTCGTTTCAAAGAATTACTTTTATAAAATGACACAAACATACTTATGTATCTGTGCCTATTTGAAAATGTGGTTAAAAATGCACTTCAATAAACTGACTTGCAGACGTTAGACAGAAACTAGTTAAAGAAGTTAAACTGTGATGATTAGCAAAAATTTAAGAAGACACCACTTGCAAGGTTCCTGAAAATATATAATATGTTACTAACTATTTATCAATTCCTTAGTGGAAAATAGCAGAATGTTATCGTGAAATTGCTGATGTCATTTTCAGTCAATTCTTAGGTCATCATTGTGGCAACCGTGGAATAATTTGAAAGAAAATTTAAATATTGTACTTATATTTTACAGTTCCACAAATTTAGGTACAAAGTAGTTGGTAATTAAATGTTGTCCAAAATTATTCTAATGCAAAATAATAACAGGAACTAACTTTGTGAGCTTTTCCTTAGAAAATCAAAGTGTCTCTAAAAAGAAGACAAACAACAACAACAAAAACACAACCACAGGGTCTCCTGGTGGTTGGGGGGCTCATTGCAGTCACTTATAATGGGAGAAACAGTCCTGCTAACTGTGATGAAAGTACAGACATGTGACAGAAACAGTATTAAGGGTGGCATCCTTACAAGGCTCAGCCATTCATAAGCAAGGCTGGGTAAAGGTTTACACTCAAGCACATGATTGAATTGTATTGTTGATATAACGACATTGTCTTTGGAGCAATTCGTAAAAAAAACACAAATCAACTTTTTTGGAATCTGGGTTGTACCTGTTCTTGACTAAGACCCAGGCGTAGTTGGTTGTTGGGCGCCACACTGTGGCTGCCCACTGCCTCACAGGGGTGGGTAGAATACAGAGAAGTTTCACTAGGTTGTATCTAATATGACGTGACAATGAACAGCCTTCTTCTTTTTAACCAAACGCTGGTACAACATCCTCTTTTGCCATACAGTTTGAATAAGTGTTCGACTGACAGAGCTGTAAGCAACAGAGCTATGACCACAACTCACCATCTTTCTCCATAACTGTGTGGAAATCTGCCAGTTTTACATCAAATATGTTGAACAAAGGGATTTTACAGGTAAAACATGAGACTAATGAGGGTTCAATGAGCAGGGGAGTGAATGTCATATTTCTTGTATTTGTAGCTAAGGTGTATGGAAGAAAGTACATGTAAAATGTGTATTTCATGAAAAAAATAATAAAGTCAGAAGAAGCATGAGCCAATGACGCATAAGCACATGTCAAATGAATGTACAGAAGATTGAAGTAATCACATTAAATGTATCAAAACAACAGTAAACATTTGTCTTCCTGCACATGCTCTCTTGTTTTAACAGCTAAAATAACTTACATTTTAAAACATCAGGGCCACTGAGTCTGTTGATGCTTTTAAACGCCGGCTCAAGACTCACCTTTTTAATTAAGCTTTTAACTGAGTCCCCTTTACTCATCTAGTTCCACTCATTTATGCTGTCCTGTCATTTTTTTTTGTAAGTTTCTTTATTATTTATTTATTTATTTATTTTTAATGCTACTTTTACGGGTTTAGTGCTTAAAAGCTATGTTTTGCTCTTAGTAATTTATATTAACATTCATTTATGTTGTCTTAGGAGGTTTTTCATTTCTCTTAGTACTTATTTTATTTATTGTTTCTTAGTTTCCAGCTCCAGTGTTCTTCTCACTCCAGGAGCTCTGTCTGCAAATCAGGTTGATTTGATTTGATTTGATATAGAAAGTGGATAAATATTCAATCTTATGTACCAAATCAGTGTATTGTAACAAAAACAGAATGAAAGATCTATGCCCTGAGTGATACTTTTATCTCTAAACATTTGGATTCATCGTAAACTTATGATCTTTTAAAGTGATAATTTATGTCCACTTCCTTTGCTGCAACAATTCCAAACTTGTAATCACTTATTTAATCGTTAGATTGAATTTAGTCCCATCTAACACATGACAGCACACAGCATTAAAAAGATTGAACTCATCCTCAGATAATTATACTGTAGAAGTGATTAAACACAAATAAACCAACATAATGATAAAAAAATATGTTTTACGTCGTCCTCCTTCCTCCCTTATTTGCATTGCATATGTATTAGAAAGACAATTATGACCTATAATGTTAAACATATTTTTCTTGTATTAAAGTTCATCTACAGTCGGTGCAGAAGGCCTTCTGCTGGGGTTTCACAAAAAACGATGCATTAACATCTAACGAACTTGCTGGAGCTGCTGTCAGAGCTGAGCACTAATGTTTTCATGTGCATTGAGATAAACCAGAGAGTTGAGAGTATATAAGGACACGACTTATCTGATGAGCAATGTAGACTCCGTAATACCATTTGTGACATATCCCCTGTTTTTTAAGAACTCTTGACCAGAGGGTGAGGTTTCTGAATACATGATAGGGGATGTAACAGACAGAGAAGAGAAGAATCAAGATGAACATTAATTTCAAGCTTCTCTGTTTCAGTACCTTATCAGTTCTCTTCAGTGTTCATAAAACTACAGCCACTATCCATAGCAGCCCAGTGTGATGAGGAACGGGATACAAAATCCCTTGAGGGTCCATCCAAGAGTGTATTTCAGGTAATCCTCAACATGGGCTTCATCCATGGTATAGAAGCATTTTCCAGTAAAGTTTCTGTATGTTTTGGTGAAGAACATGTCTAGAAGACTTTGAACACTCACCAACAGCCAGACTATGACTGAGATCATCACAGAATGAGTGACAGTTATTCTTCCCATCGCTCTCATTGGATGAACAATGGCCAGGTATCTGTACACACTTATACAAGTCAGGAATCCAATGCTGCCATATAGATTCACATTGAAGCAAAATCTTGTTATATTGCAGAATGTTCCTCCAAAGATCCGTTTACTCTTCATGAAGTAGTACACCACCAAAAATGGGAGTGTGAGCAGGTACAAAATATCTGTAAGTCCAAGGTTGAGAACAAACACGTTGACGTTACCCAGCTTGTTCCAGTTGTGCAGCAAAGACTTCAGGCCCCATCCATTAGACCAATGATGAACACTAAGATGTAAACAGGAGGCAAGAACCTGTGTTCAAAGAGAAAGCTGACATGATGACAAGCGGTGTAATTCATTGTCTTCGAAAAGGAAGTTGCTACTAGCTGTAGCTGGTAGACCTTTTCCTTTTGTTGGTGATCTGCCCTATGACAGTCGAAAGAAAGCATGACCACTTCTTTGTTTGAGGATGACTTCCTGTATGAAGCCCTGCTATTTTAAATGTATATTTAAGAACACTGGCACATCTTTTGTCACATCTCGGCATGTGCATGTACACTTTTACCATCTCTACAACTTTTGCATTTATTATTTCATTTGATCAACATATCAGGGTGGATGTGGTTTTGTGGTTAGAGATACTGAGCAGACTGTGTTGAACTTTTTGTTTTCAGGTCATTCATATGAGCAGACAATATCTACATGATCTGCTAAGGTACTAGGGCTGTACAAAAAATCGTTAAAAATCGCGATCTCGATTCACACATATACGTGATCTTATTTCTACACATAGCGATTCTGGAGCATTTTATATCTCGAGCTGAATCACAAACAAATGCTCCTAATTTCCTCCCGGATTTTTCAAAGCGCCCCCAAACGCAGCACTGCCGCTGCCTCCTCCCTCAACCTGTGGTAAAGCGTCTTTACACGGGAATCAGCGGAGGAAGCCCGCCTGCAGTTGAGTGTTTGGAAGGAGTGAGTGAGAGGCCGTCTTTAGACGGGGCAGCAAGGTCCATGGTTTTAGACAGAGGGCGGCAAATTGAGAGTCCGTTTAGGTCCGCCGATTTGCCGCCTCAGAGGGTACACTTATTTCCACCTCGCCTGCTAGTTGAGCAACTGGACAGCCGCTGAGATCCGGGAGATGCTAGCTTCTCCTGGCTCTCTAGCGGTTTCCTTGTGTTAGCTTGTTGTTGTAGCGCAAGCTAGAAACAGTCGCTACTTTCAAAGTAAAAGCCCCCCGCTTAAGAACCCAGTTCTAAACTACAATGGGGTGCAATGTAAAGCTCTTATTTTGAAGACAAATTTGTTGTCAACTGTTCCCAGCCCAACTTCGGGCTTCATGTCACGTCACATGTTTACTCGATGAATATTACGCCTCCGTTTTAGAAAGCCGATCAAAGCAGCTATCACATATCACCTAGCCAAAGATACAGCCCCAATAAACACTGTACAACATGAGGGATTAAAGGATTCCCTCTCATCTTGGAGACAAATTATTATTATTTTTTCTTTTGTAAAAATCATTTCTCATCCAATGATAGAAATTGAACAAAACAAAAAAAAACATTGCTTTATGCCTCTGCCATACTACAATGTTTTTTTACTCATCAGTGCATTGAACATTTTGTGAAAAAATCGTGCCAGAGAATCGTGATCTCAATTCTAAGCAAAAAAATCGTGATTCACATTTTTTCCAGAATCGTGCAGCCCTATAAGGTACTGTTAAAAAGGTTTCAAATAGTATGGCCAAGATAAAACAAAAGTCAAGGGTTTAATGTTTGTGCTAGAAGTCAAGCATGCAGCTGCTCAAGTGACAACAGTTTTAACACAATAAAGATGCATGATATTTTTCATGACATGGGAGGCTGTGAACAGTTTGTCAGACCTGATTCAACACCTGTTTCACTTCTTCTACTACAGTACATGACTGCTCAGGTATTTTTACCATGCAGCTGCAGTCAAAGTTTGCAAAGGAACTGCAAACCACTCAGAACAGTAACAACACACCAAGCTAACATGCCCTGACCGAAAGACAGTGACACCTGCTGACTTGGCTCAGACCACATGGAAGCAACAAACAACTTTACTTTTTAATATATTTAACTCTAGTCTATCTGTCCAACTCACGCTGACTGAACAGTGTTATGTTTACATCCCAGACGAGCTGAGCCGGAGGTGATAAATACCCATGACTCCTGCAAATTCAGATTGTACACATTCACAAAAAAGCCCGATGTTAGCAGGTCTTAGTTGTTTTTTTGGCCAGTATGAAAGGGGGTGTAACAACTTCAGCCTACCGCAACTCTGATGGGACTCGATGGCTGCCATTTAAATCACCATGTTAGGTGACATTCTTCTTGAGTCCAATACAATTAAGACATATAGTTTGACTGTAAATAACTGGACACAATTTATCAGACTTTGTACTGCCCCTTCTGGAACCACAAAAGGCTTTAAAGAATTTCTTCACACATTCAAAAGCACTCCCCAACACCCATATAACGTTTTGATACAGATGATGGATAAGTGGCGTTCCCTTTCAAAACTGATTTTAAACACTGATTTGAGATTCTTTACACTTCTGCTTTTCTTTATGTGCACATCGGTCACAGATAGAACAGAGCACCTGCAACTTTCAGTAAACTCAGTAGCCCATACTTACCCAGAAGTTTAACATTAACTACTCACAAGTTTGAAAACATTTGGATCAGGTCAGAGTTGAAATCACTTGGCTTTTAAGTAACATAGATCCTATATGAAACATTCTCTTCTTCTGTTTGAGTTTACCTTTGTTCTTGGGACATGGGAAATGAATCAAAATTAAAGATGGCGTTTGTGTCCTATAGGCAAATGCTGTCTTGCTTTTCAATGGGGTAAAAAATTAAACTGAACAGTGCCAAATGTTAACTACTGGTCAGAAAGATGCTTTTTCCTGTGCTCTGTTGCAAAATTCATCCATGCAAAAAAAGAAACACTCCATGACTTAATTACCAACTTAGTTAGCAGATCAACTCTGTGTTATTTGATTAGGAAACACCTATATCTGTACATATTTAAAATTCCACATTAACAATTCAGTGAAATGTTTCATCCAAAATCATGAAAATAATCTAGACGGTGTATGGCAAAAAAGCCATAACAGCAAAATATCTGGGTGCAGGGTTTTTGGCAGGACATCTGTATGATAACAATTGCTTAGACAAACAGTACGCAGAAAGGACGGTTCAGCAGGGACATGATGGGTAATACATTGACTTGCACCATGACAACTTTAGACATTAGATTCAGTGGGCTGGAGGGAGAAGACACAGAGGCTGAGGTGAGGTGCTATATTTTACAAACTGTTAATGCTTGTGTGCTTAAATATTAATGGTCAATGTGGTTTCTGTCCAAAATTTGAGGTACTTTACTGAGGTACAGAGGTATTTAATATCATCATGGTTGGTCTCATAAATTCTTCTTCAGCCATTCTACTTGATGTTTGATCACAGGGGCTGATAGAACACTCTGGTGTTGCTACATCCTGTCTGCTACAATTTTGCGATTGCATGTGGTCGTGCCCTAAATTACAGTTAAAGATAAGTGAATTGCTGCGTGGACCGAAGTTTCAGAGCAGATGAATCATAGATTTTACTCGAGAAATTGTTTGACATGTTACATCTGTTTGCTTTACTTTTAGTCTAAATTAATGTTTTACATTTTATTAAACATTAACATTCTGTCCACACTGTTAAAAAACTTCATGGTGAAAAATACACAACTGATCCTTGACTGAACGATGTTTCAAGGGCACGTCGTAGTAGTCCACAGTAGTCTGTGTAGTAAATGCTCAATGTGATCAAACAGTTCCAGGAAGAAAAAATAAAATATTGAATGGCTGTACAGCGAGCAAAATATAGCAGATGGTCAGATTAAGAAAAGACAAGAAGCAGACGACTTAAAATGAATGCAGCATAAATAGAATCAAACAAAACATTTAAGATTTATGTTTTCGCAGATGTAGAGCAAATGAAAACATTTTGGTAAGAGGTTTTACATTTGGATACATGGACCTCATCAGGCATTTAAACAAACACACATGCATTTGAACACACATGCACAAATGGATTTTTTTGTAAACCCTGTCAGGGTTAAAGGAGACACATGTAGTTCAAAAAAAATTTGAACTACATGTGTTAATTATTCATTTAAAAATAATTAAATGACAAAAATGCAATTCTGTATATTTCCTCATAAAAATTACTACAAGTTTCTTTTTACAACCATCATGTTTATTGAATTGCTGCAGCAGGCCACTGTTTTAGGCATACATGCATTGATAAACACACTAGGCTACCCCAGCAGCCTACAGAGTGAGGCTGAGAGTTTAAAAGTTGTTTTTTATGTTGGTGGAGACCAAAATAAGTTGACCGCACTACCGTGGATTTCTCCACTCAGTGGCAACAGAATAAGTGTCACCTAAGCACAACATCATTAGCCTAGAAAGGTGATATGTGAAAGTGTTAGCAAATAGTAAGCTTATTACAGAGGAAAGCAATCATTCAGACACAACCAGGTTACCTTAATGTACATTAGCTGTAAGCTAGCAAAGAATGGCATGCATGGCAATGGCAAAATGACAACACATAAATACCAGACAATGTCGGTAACATCCGAGGATCACTATTTCAGAATAAAAACTGATTCATCATTTATTCAACTGATCATAAACTGATTATCTATTACAGTAATAATTTATGTCCACTTCGTTTGCTGCAACACTTTCAAACTTGCAACCACTTGAAATCACAGATTGAATTTAGTCCCATCCAACTCATGACAGCACACAGCATTAAAAATTTTGAACTCACCCTCAGAAAATTATACTGTAGAAGTGAGTAACAACACGCAAAAAACAACATAATGATAAAAAATGTATTTTTTAAGTCATCCTCCTTTTTTCTAATGTATGGAAAGACAATTATGACCTAAAATGTTAAACATATTTCTTTTAGAAAAAAATATGTTTTTCTTGTGTTAAAGTTCGTCTACAGTCGGTGCAGAACGCCTTCTGCTGGGGTTTGACAAAAACCGATTGATTAACATCTGACAAACTTGCTGGAGCTGCTGTCTGAGCTGAGCAGGAATATCTTCATTTCCATGGAGGTAAACCAGAGGGTTGAGAGCACTGTTCAGACACACAAGGACACGACTTATCTGACGAGCAATGTAGACTCCATTATACCATTTATAGCATATCCCCTGTTTTTTAAGAACTCTTGACCAGAGGTCGAGGTTTCTGAATGCATGATAGGGGATGTAACAGACAGAGAAGAGAAGAATCAAGATGAGCAACAACTTCAAGCTTCTCTGTTTCAGTACCTTATCAGTTCTCTTCAATATCCATAAAACTACAGCCACGTGTCCGTAGCAGCCCAGTGTGATGAGGAACGGGATACAAAACCCAGTGAGGGTCCATCCAAGACTGTATTTCAGGTAATCCTCAACGTGGACGTTATCCGTGGTTAGAAAGCATTTTTCAGTGTTGTTTCTATATGTTTTGGGGAAGAACGTGTCTGGAAGACTTTGAACACTCACCAACAGCCAGACTATGACCGAGATCATCACAGAATGGGTGAGAGTTATTCTTCCCATCACTTTCACTGGATGAACAATGGCCAGGTATCTGTACACACTTATACAAGTCAGGAATCCAATGCTGCCATAAAGATTCACGTTGAAGCAGAATCTTGTTATCTTGCAGAATACTTCTCCAAAGATCCATTTATTCCCCATGAAGTAGTACACCACCAAAAATGGGAGTGTGAGCAGGTACAAAACATCAGCAAGTCCAAGGTTGAGAACAAACACGTTGATGATCTTTAGTTTCCTCCAGTTCTGTAGCTGAGACTTCAGTCCCCATCCATTAGCTACCAGACCAACGATGAACACTAAGATGTAAACAGGAATCAAGAATCTGCCTGTAAAGTCAAAGCTGACACGAGGACAAGGGGTTTCATTCATCATCTTCTGAGAAGAATTTAGTAAAATTTTAGCTTGTTCACCTTTTCCTTTGTGGGTGATATATCTGCGGTTGAGACAGGAGGGCTTCAACCAGGAAGTTATCTTTGAACAAATCGTCTGTGTTTTCTTTCACCTCTCATAAGATAGAAGATCACTATAAAAAATGTTTGTCACAAGCTTTGTCCATTTTCCTCTTTGTGCAGAACCACTGCTCAACATTCTGTCATATAACATAAAACTTCTTCTGACATATCAGGGTGGATGTGGTTCTGTGGTTAGAGCTACTGGGGAGACTTTTTGCTCAACCTTTTCTATTCAAATCTTAATGTGAAAAGACTAAGCAATCTACATGATCTGCTAAGGTGTACATTAAGAATAGTTTCATATGTTATAAGTGCAAAGATAAACCAATCATCAAGTGTTTATTGTTTGTGTCAGAATTGTATCATGCAGCTCATTATGTGACAATAGTTTTAGCACACAAATTACAGATTAGTGAAAATATTCATGAGATGGAAGGGTGTCACAACATGTTGATGACTTTTAGTTTCTTCTACTGTTATGTCAAAGCTGACAAGAGGCCAAGAAGAGTTATTAATTTGGTCTTCCGAAAAGAAGTTGGTTCAAAACTCTTTTGAGCGATGAAAGAAAATGACCTATTTATTCAACTGAAACTTCCTGTTTGAAGCCCTCAGCTGTAAATGAGTCATCTCTATACACGCATGTGAACTTCCATACCCATTTGGTTATTATTCTATCATTTCTATAAGTGCTACATTACAATTCTGCAAAATATCATGATTTATATGATCTCATTTAGAAAAGCTGTGTTAATTTCTGGAAGCAGATCTTGTGATGAACAACATCAATAAAAATCCTCATGGGAGAGTGAACAGCCAACATTCACGTGTAAAAAGGAGTTTTGCATGATAATAACAAGATACAACAATAAGTAAGAGTTCATAAGCAAGGATGGGTTTTAACCAAATGCTGGTACATCCTCATCTTTTTCCACGCAGAGTGACTAAGTGTTCGACCGACAGAGCTGTAAGAAACAGAGCAATGACCACAACTCACTCTCTTCCTCCATAACTGTGTGGAAATCTGTTATTTTACATTAGAGGTGTATGAATCGTGACTCATCCAGATCTTTAACCCAGGTCTTTAAAATAACCCGTGAGTCGCGAATCTCGAGTATCATTAACTCGAATCACTTGAGTCCTACTATAATCAAATCTAAAATGATAAATAGCGTCACACAGAGCCGTATGCATAGCAAGCTCGTAACCTGCAAACCGATGCGGGAAACACTCATCGTCATAGCTCGCGAGCCTCAAAGCCAGAAACAAAGCCGACTCGTCGTAGCACTAGGTCGCGAGCCTGAGCAGGAAACACAGCTGCAGACTCATAGCTCGCGAGTAGCGATGCCGGAAACGCCCGTAGCTCTCAAGCCTGCGCCGGAAACACAGCAGCAGATTCGGAGCTTACGACTCAAGTCAGAGCAGGATAGCGCAAACAGCCGGCTACGTTCTGAATGAATGTAGCCGGTTAGACTTCCTCGAGTCAGCGTGAAAAACACGTCCCTGTCATAATACAACAGAAGCCATTCTTCCAATTCTGAAATAACATACACAATGCTCTGCAGGTAGCCGAGGCTACTGTAGGTTTGGTGTATAGATGTAGCATAATAAAATGAAATTAGGTCGATCGATCTTTTCAAAATAATATAATTTATATATAAATATTATATATAAATATTAAGTAGTATATTGTAAGTAGGCTATTATTATCTCTCTTTTGCAGCCTGACCCGGCCCCCTTGACCTCTTACCCCAACAACAGGCTGATCTGATTGGGAGGTAAGGGGGTAGTCCCCATCCCCAAAGTCCATCATCATTTACTAACTCTACTGTCATCTAAGGGAAACACTGCAGAAAACTCTGCTGTCATAGTAATGCCAGTAACATGGCAGACTCAAAAATAGCAGATCAGAAATAATGAGTGCGTGTCTGCAACGACTGAATCCACAGAACCCTCTGCTACATTAGTGGTGGGGAGACAATGGGCTAGGACTGAGTTTCCATGGTGATTAGGGAATACTGACTCAAGTGACTCAATTGACTCGCACAACCCGGTTTGATTTAGTGAGTGACTCATAATGACTTGAATCCTTAAAAGGAACCGTATTTACCAGCTCTATTTTACATCATTTATGATGAACAAAGACATGAACAAAGTGATCTTACAGGTTAAACACAAGACTAATGTATGCTTCAATGAGCAGGGGAGTGAATGACATATTTCTTGTATTTGTAGCTAAGGTGTATGGAAGAAAGTACATTGGGAAAATGTGTATTTCACACAAGAAAAATAAGATAAGAAGAAGCATGAGCCAGTGACGCACAAGCACATGTCAGATGAATTTACAGATGATTGAAGTAATCATATTAACTTTATTCAAACAACAGTAAACATTTGTCTTCCTGCACGTGGTCTCAAATAACTTACATTTAACAACATTTTAAAAGACTATTTATTTTCTATTGTCTGTTTTTATATACATATGAAATGTTTGATTGGTATGTGATTATAAATCCTTTTATTTTCAGCTTTGCGTTTATATAGAAAGTGGATAAATATTCAATCTTATGTAGAAAATTATTGTTTTGTGACAAAAACCGAATAAAAGATCGATGCCTTAGTGATACATTTATGAATCCCTAAACATTTGGATTCATCATAAACTGATTATCTATTACAGTAATAATTTATGTCCACATCGTTTGCTGCAACACTTACAAACTTGTAATCACTTATTTAATTGTTAGATTGAATTTAGTCCCATCTAACACATGACAGCACACAGCATCAAAAAGATGTAACTTATCCTCAGAGAATTATACTGTAGAAGTGATTAAACACACAAATAAACCAACATGATGATAAAAAAAACAAAAAAATTTTAAGTTGTCCTCCTTCCTTTCTAATTTGCATTGCATATGTATTAGAAAGACCATAATGGTCGATAATGTTAAACATATTTCTGTTAGAAAGAAATATGTTTTTCCTGTGTTAAAGTTCGTCTACAGTTGGTGCAGAAGGCCTTCTGCTGGGGTTTGACAAAAAAGGATTGATTAACATCTGACGAACTTGCTGGAGCTGCTGTCTGAGCTGAGCAGGAACGTCTTCATGTGCATGGAGGTAAACCAGAGGGTTGAGAGCGCTGTTCAGACACACAAGGACACGACTTATCTGACGAGCAATGTAGACTCCGTTATACCATTTATAGCATATCCCCTGTTTGGTAAGAACTCTTGACCAGAGCTGGAGGTTTCTGAATGCATAATAGGGGATGTAACAGACAGAAAAGAGAAGAATCAAGATGAACAACAACTTCAAACTTCTCTGTTTCAGTACCTTATCAGTTCTCTTCAATGTCCATAAAACTACAGCCACATGTCCGTAGCAGCCCAGTGTGATGAGGAACGGGATACAAAACCCAGTGAGGGTCCATCCAAGACTGTATTTCAGGTAATCCTCAACGTGGTCGTTATCCGTGGTATCGAAGCATTTTTCAGTGTTGTTTCTAAATGTTTTGGGGAAGAACATGTCTGGAAGACTTTGAACACTCACCAACAGCCAGACTATGACCGAGATAATCACAGAATGGGTGAGAGTTATTCTTCCCATCACTTTCACTGGATGAACAATGGCCAGGTATCTGTACACACTTATACAAGTCAGGAATCCAATGCTGCCATACAGATTCACATTGAAGCAGAATCTTGTTATCTTGCAGAATGCTTCTCCAAAGATCCATTTATTCTTCATGGAGTAGTACACCACCAAAAATGGGATTGTGAGCAGGTACAAAATATCAGCAAGTCCAAGGTTGAGAACAAACACGTTGATGATCTTTAGTTTCCTCCAGTTCTGTAGCAGAGACTTCAGTCCCCATCCATTAGCCACCAGACCAACGATGAACACTAAGATGTAAACAGGAATCAAGAATCTGCCTGTAAAGTCAAAGCTGATACGAGGACAAGTAGCGTAATTCATCATCTTCTGAGAGGAATTTAGTAAAAAATTTAGCTTGTTTACCTTTTCCGTTGAAGGTGATCTGTCTTATGAGAGGTGAAAGAAATGACAGACGATTTGTTCAAAGATTACTTCCTGGTTGAAGCCCTCCTGTCTCAACGTAAAACTTCATCTGACATATCAGGGTGGATGTGGTATTGTGGTTGAGCTACTGGGCAGACTTTGTGCTCAACCTTTTCTATTCAAATCTTAATGTGAACAGACTGAACAATCTACATGATCAGCTCAGGTGTACTTTAAAAAATTTTTTCATATGTTATAAGTGCAAAGATAAACCAATCATCAAGTGTTTATTGTTTGTGTCAGAACTGTATCATGCAGCTCATCATGTGACAACAGTTTTAGCACACAAAGTACAGATTAGTGAAAATATTCATGACATGGAAGGATGTAACAACATGTTGATGACTTTTAGTTTCTTCCACTGTTAAGTCAAAGCTGACAAGAGGCCAAGAGGAGTTATTGATTTTGTCTTCTGAGAAGAAGTTGGCTTTTAAGCGATGAAAGAAAATGACCTACTATTTATTCAAATGAAACTTCCTGTTTGAAGCCCTCAGCTGTAAATGCGTCATCTCTATACATGCATGTAAACTTTGTCCATCTGCTTGTTGTTCCATCATTTGTATAAGTCCTTCATCACAATTTTACAACATATCATGATTGATCTGATCTTGTTTAGAAAAAACTGTGGTAATTTCTTAAAGCAGACTTTGTTAAGAACAACATCAATTCAAATCCTCATGGGGGAGTGAACAGTCAACGTTCACATGAGGTGTAATAAAGAGTTTTGCTTGAAAAAAACAAGCTACAACAATAGTTAAGAGTTGAATGTTTTGGTCACTCCAAGTCCCTTTTGAAATGCAAAGTACAGATACATGTATTTGTTGAACAGTTTGACTGGTACAGGTCTGCTTCATCACTCTCATGAATGGGAAGGTGAGAGTCTCCCCCTGGTGGTCGAGTTTGGAGAAGCAGCACTCAGCAGTTCTTTCTCATGAATTATTGTGAACATACTGAGACCTAGAGATATAGAAAAAGATTATTTGATTCAATGCTAAATGCAAATGTTTCTTTAGGTCGTCATTGTGGCAACCGTGGAGTAATTTCAAAGACATTTCAAATATTTTACTTGTTAATTTTACAGGTCCACAAATGTAGATACAAAGTAGTTGGTGATTAAGTGTTGCCCAAAATTGTTCTAATGCAAATAATAATAGCAACTAACTTTGTTCGCTTTTCCTTAGAAAAGCAAAGTGTTCCTCAAAATAAGAAGACAAACAAAAACAACAACACCAAAATCACAGCCGCAGGGTCTCCTGGTGGTTAGGGGGCTCACTGCAGTCACTTATAATGGGAGAAACAGGCCTGCTAACTGTGATGAAAGTACAGACATGTGACAGAAACAGTATTAAGGGTGGCATCCTTAAAAGGCTCAGTCATTCATAAGCAAGGCTGTGGAGAGGTTCACACTCATACACATGATTGTATTGTATTGTTGATGTAATGACATTGTCTCTGGAACAATTCATTAAAAAAACACATTCCAACTTTTTTTGAATCTGGGTTGTACTTTGTTCTTGACTAAGGACCAGGCATAGTTGGTTGTTGGGCACCACACTGTGGCTGCCCACTGCCTCACAGGGGTGGGCAAAATACAGAGAAGTTTCACTAGGTTGTATTGAATATGTTGTGACAATGAACAGCTTTCTGTTTTTTAACCAAACGCCGGTACAACATCCTCTTTTGCCCTGCAGTGTGACTAAGTGCTCACTCTCTTTCTCCATAACTGTGTGGGAAATCTGCCAGTTTTACATCACATATGATGAACAAAGGCATGAACAAAGGGAAATTACAGGTAAAACATGAGACTAATGTAGGCTTCAGTGAGCAGGGGACTGAATGTCATAATTCATGTATTTGTACCTAAGGTGTATGGAAAAATGTATATTGGTAAAATGTGCATTTCATTCAAAAAAAAAAATAAGATAAGGAGAAGCATGAGCCGATGACGCAAGAGCACATGACAAATGAATGTACAGAAGATTGAAGTAATCACATTAACTTTATCAAAACAACAGTAAACATTTGTCTTCCTGCACATGGTCTCTTGTTTCAACAGCTCAAATAACTTACATTTTAAAACATTTTAAAAGATGATTCATTCTCTATCGTCTGTTTTTATAAACAAGTGAAACGTTGGATTGGTATGGGTGATTATAAATCCTTTTTTCATTTTCAGTTTTGCAGTTATATAAAAAAGTGGATACATTTTAAATCTTTTGTACCAAATCATTGTATTTTGACAAAAACAGAATGAATGATCTATGCATTAGTGATACATTTATGAATCCCTAAATATTTGGATTCAACATAAACATATGATCTTTTACAGTGATAATTTATGTCCACTTCCTTTGCTGCAACACTTAAAAACTTGCAATCGTTAGATTGAATTTAGTCCCATCTAACACATGACAGCACACAGCATTAAAAAGATTTAACTCACCCTCAGATAATTACACTGTAGAAGCGATTAAACACACAAATAAACCAACATAATGATAAAAATATATATATTTTTAAGTTGTCCTCCTTCCTTTCTAATTTGCATTGCATATGTATTAGACGATCATTAAAACCTATAATGTTAAACATATTTCTGTTAGAAAAAAATCATTTTTTTGTGTTAAAGTTCGTCTACAGTTGGTGCAGAAGGCCTTCTGCTGGGGTTTGACAAAAAAGGATTGATTAACATCTGACGAACTTGCTTGAGCTGCTGTCTGAGCTGAGCAGGAACGTCTTCATTTCCATGGAGGTAAACCAGAGGGTTTAGAGCGCTGTTCAGACACACAAGGACATGACTTATCTGACGAGCAATGAAGACTCCATTATACCATTTAGGGCATATCCCCTGTTTGGTAAGAAGTCTTGCCAAGAGGTTGAGGTTTTTGAATACATGTACCTTACCAGTTCTCTTCAATGTCCATGTGTCCATAGCAGCCCAGTGTGATGAGGAACGGGATACAAAACCCAGTGAGGGTCCATCCAAGACTGTATTTCAGGTATTCCTCAACGTGGTCGTTATCCGTGGTATCAAAGCATTTTTCAGTGTTGTTTCTATATGTTTTACGGAAGAACATGTCTGGAAGACTTTGAACACTCACCAACAGCCAGACTATGACCGAGATCATCACATAATGGGTGACAGTTATTCTACCCATCACTTTCACTGGATGAACAATGGCCAGGTATCTGTACACACTTATACAAGTCAGGAATCCAATGCTGCCATATAGATTCACATTGAAGCAGAATCTTGTTATCTTGCAGAATGTTTCTCCAAAGATCCATTTACTCTTCATGGAGTAGTACACCACCAAAAATGGGAGTGTGAGCAGGTACAAAATATCTGTAAGTCCAAGGTTGAGAACAAACACGTTGATGATCTTTAGTTTCCTCCAGTTCTGTAGCAGAGACTTCAGTCCCCATCCATTAGCTACCAGACCAACGATGAACACTAACATGTAAACAGGAATCAAGAATCTGCCTGTAAAGTCAAAGCTGACACGAGGACAAGCGGTTTTATTCATCTTCTGAGAGGAATTTAGTAAAAATTTTAGCTTGTTCACCTTTTCCTTTGTGGGTGATCTGTGTTATGAGAGGTGAAAGAAAACAGAGAAGATTTGTTCAAAGATGACTTCCTGGTTAAAGCCCTTCTGTCTCAACCGCAGATATAAGATCACTATAAAAAATGTTTAGAACCACTGCTCATCATTCTGTCATTTGAAAAGCACAACATAAAACTTCTTCCGACATATCAGGGTGGATGTGGTATTGTGGTTGAGCTACTGGGCAGACTTTGTGCTCAACCTTTTCTATTTAAATCTTAATGTGAACAGACTGAACAATCTACATGATCTGCTCAGGTGTACTTTCAAATCAAATCAAATCAACCTTTATTTATATGGCAAAGTGCCTTACAGAGATGTACAGAAAAAGAGAAACATCAAATAAAATCAGGAGAAGAAAGTTGAAAGAACCCAACCCTCCCACCCCCACAGTCATGCACAGAGACATACACAAATATGTATACGTTCATACACACATTCACACATACACACACAGCCACGCTGACACACAGATACACAGACACACACACTCACACCTACACAAACACTAGCTGTCACTACAGAGACACGGCTGGGCAGCGAGACCTGAGGTACAGAGGAGGCTAGAGGAAGCTACCTTTGGGGGGCCAACCACACTGGGAGAGATCCCAGTCCAAGGTCGCAGGGAGCACCGCCACAGAGACTACCCCAACCCGGGCAGACAGGAGGCTCCGCACCAAGGTGCAGAGCCCTCCAGTCGCCCGGGCCGGAACTGTCCACGGGACAGCACCCCCCGCGGCCAGACCAGAGACAACTCCCAATCTGGCAGGCCCCCTGAGGAAACACTGGAGATTAAAAACTGTTGCCTAAAACAGTAAAGGGTTAAAATATGGAGGCTAAAAACATGAGGGACTAAAACATAAAAGCATAAAAGCACAGAGGCTAAAAAACATGGACTAGAACATAAAAGCATAAGAGCATAAGACATGAGAGGCCATAAAAGATAAAAGCATGAAGGCTCAAACACAGAGATTAAGACACTAAAAAAGGATAAAAAGTGCTCTTTTCTTTAAAACATTGTTTCATATGTAAGTGCAAAGATAAACCAATCATCAAGTGTTTATTGCTTGTGTCAGAATTGTATCATGCAGCTCATTATGTGACAACAGTTTTAGCACACAAATTACAGATTAGTGAAAATATTCATGACATGGAAGGGTGTCACAACATGTTGATGACTTTTAGTTTCTTCCACTGTTATGTCAAAGCTGACAAGAGGCCAAGAAGAGTTATTAATTTGGTCTTCTGAAAAGAAGTTGGTTCAAAACTGTCTTTTGAGCGATGAAAGAAAATGACCATCTATTTATTCAACTGAAACTTCCTGTTTGAAGCCCTCAGCTGTAAATGAGTCATCTCTATACACTCATGTGAACTTCCATATACATTTGGATATTATTCTATCAAGTGCTACATTACAATTCTACAAAATATCATGATTCAAATGATCTCATTTAGAAAAGCTGTGTTAATTTCTGGAAGCAGATCTTGTGATGAACAACATCATTACAAATCCTCATGGGAGAGTGAACAGCCAACATTCATGTGAGTGTAAGAAGGAGTTTTGCATGATAATAACAAGATACAACAATAGGTAAGAGTTCATAAGCAAGGATGGGTTTTAACCAAATGCTGGTACATCCTCATCTTTTTCCACGCAGAGTGACTAAGTGTTCGACCGACAGAGCTGTAAGAAACAGAGCAATGACCACAACTCACTCTCTTCCTCCATAACTGTGTGGAAATCTGTTATTTTACATTAGAGGTGTATGAATTGTGACTCATCCGGATCTTTAACCCAGGTCTTTAAAATAACCCGTGAGTCGCGAATCTCGAGTATCATTAACTCGAATCACTTGAGTCCTACTATAATCAAATCTAAAATGATAAATAGCGTCACACAGAGCCGTATGCATAGCAAGCTCATAACCTGCAAGCCGATGCGGGAAACACTCATCGTCATAGCTCGCGAGCCTCAAAGCCAGAAACAAAGCCGACTCGTCGTAGCACTAGGTCGCGAGCCTGAGCAGGAAACACAGCTGCAGACTCATAGCTCGCGAGTAGCGATGCGGGAAACGCCCGTAGCTCTCAAGCCTGCGCCGGAAACACAGCAGCAGATTCGGAGCTTACGACTCAAGTCAGAGCAGGATAGCGCAAACAGCCGGCTACGTTCTGAATGAATGTAGCCGGTTAGACTTCCTCGAGTCAGCGTGAAAAACACATCCCTGTCATAATACAACAGAAGCCATTTTTCCAATTCTGAAGTAACATACACAATATTCTGCAGGTAGCCTAGGCTACTGTAGGTTTGGTGTATAGATGTAGCATAATAAAATGAAATTAGGTCGATCGATCTTTTCAAAATAATATAATTTATATACAAATATTATATATAGATATTAAGTAGTATATTGTAAGTAGGCTATTATTATCTCTCTTTTGCAGCCTGACCCGGCCCCCTCGACCTCTTACCCCAACAACAGGCTGATCTGATTGGGAGGTAAGGGGGTAGTCCCCATCCCCAAAGTCCATCATCATTTACTAACTCTACTTTCATCTAAGGGAAACACTGCAGAAAACTCTGCTGTCATAGTAATGCCAGTAACATGGCAGACTCAAAATTAGCAGATCCAAAATAATGAGTGCTTGTCTGCAACGACTGAATCCACAGAACTTCCTACTCAGTAGTGGTTAAGAGACAATGGGCTAGGACTGAGTTTCCATGGTGATTAGGGAATACTGACTCAAGTGACTCAATTGACTCGCACAACCCGGATCAATTTAGTGAGTGACTCATAATGACTTGAATCCTTAAAAGGAACCGTATTTACCAGCTCTATTTTACATCACTTATGATGAACAAAGTGATCTTACAGGTTAAACGTGAGACTAATGTGGGCTTCAATGAGCACGGGAGTGAATGTCATATTTCTTGTATTTGTAGATAAGGTGTATGGAAGAAAGTACATTGGTAAAATGTGTATTTCATAAAAAAAAAAAAGATCAGAAGAAGCATGAGCCAATGATGCACAAGCACATGTCAGATGAATTTACAGAAGATTGAAGTAATCATATTAACTTTATTAAAACAACAGTAAACATTTGTCTTCCTGCACATGGTCTCTTGTTTCAACAGCTCAAATAACTTACATTTTAAAACATTTTGAAAATGATTAATTCTCTATCGTCTGCTGTTATATACAAATGAAACGTTGGATTGGTATGTGATTATAAATCCTTTTTATTTTCAGCTTTGTGGTTATATAGAAAGTGGATAAACATTCAATCTTATGTAGAAAATCATTGTATTGTGACAAAAACAGAATAAAAGATGGATGCCTTAGTGATACGTTTACGAATCCCAAAACATTTGGATTCATCATAAACTGATTATCTATTACAGTAATAATTTATGTCCACATCGTTTGCTGCAACACTTACAAACCTGTAATCACTTATTTAATCGTTAGATTGAATTTAGTCCCATCTAACACATGACAGCACACAGCATCAAAAAGATGTAACTTATCCTCAGAGAATTATACTGTAGAAGCGATTAAACACACAAATAAACCAACATAATGATAAAAAAAATATATATTTTTAAGTTGTCCTCCTTCCTTTCTAATTTGCATTGCATATGTATTAGAAAGATCATCATGACCAATAATGTTAAACATATTTCTGTTAGAAAAAAATCGTTTTTCTTGTGTTAAAGTTCGTCTACAGTTGGTGCAGAAGGCCTTCTGCTGGGGTTTGACAAAAAAAGATGGATTAACATCTGACGAACTTGCTGGAGCTGCTGTCTGAGCTGAGCAGGAATGTCTTCATGTGCATGGAGGTAAACCAGAGGGTTGAGAGCACTGTTCAGACACACAAGGACACGACTTATCTGACGAGCAATGTAGACTCCGTTATACCATTTATAGCATATCCCCTGTTTTTTAAGAACTCTTGACCAGAGCTCGAGGTTTCTGAATGCATAATAGGGGATGTAACAGACAGAAAAGAGAAGAATCAAGATGAACAACAACTTCAAACTTCTCTGTTTCAGTACCTTATCAGTTCTCTTCAATGTCCATAAAACTACAGCCACATGTCCGTAGCAGCCCAGTGTGATGAGGAACGGGATACAAAACCCAGTGAGGGTCCATCCAAGACTGTACTTCAGGTAATCCTAAACGTGGTCGTTATCCGTGGTATCGAAGCATTTTTCAGTGTTGTTTCTAAATGTTTTGGGGAAGAACATGTCTGGAAGACTTTGAACACTCACCAACAGCCAGACTATGACCGAGATAATCACAGAATGGGTGACAGTTAATCTTCCCATCACTTTCACTGGATGAACAATGGCCAGGTATCTGTACACACTTATACAAGTCAGGAATCCAATGCTGCCATATAGATTCACATTGAAGCAGAATCTTGTTATCTTGCAGAATACGTCACCAAAGATCCATTTACTCTTCATGGAGTAGTACACAACCAAAAATGGGAGTGTGAGCAGGTACAAAATATCAGCAAGTCCAAGGTTGAAAACAAACACATTGATGATCTTTAGTTTCCTCCAGTTGTGCAGCAGAGACTTCAGTCCCCATCCATTAGCTACCAGACCAACGATGAACACTAAGATGTAAACAGGAGGCAAGAAGCTGCCTGTAAAGTCAAAGCTGATACGAGGACAAGCAGTTTTATTCATTCTCCTTCAAACTCCTTCTTAAAAATGTAAATGCTGTAAAACAAGTATGCAATGATGCACAGAATGATAAGGAAATTACCTACATAGATTGCTTCCTGTAAAACACTCTTCTGAGAACTGTATCTTTGCACAATTACAGAGAAAAGTTATTTTCAGATGGTGGGTTGATGTCATAGGATATACTGCCACCTTAAGGTGTAAAAATCCACTTCAGTCCAACTTCGTACTGCACCATGTTCATAGATAAAAAACTGAGAGATAGCCAGGGGTTGCATGTAACAGCTGTGTTTATGTTGATGGGGCAAATAGATGGGAGTGGAGTCCTTTGAGTTAAGTCTGGCCACTTGGCGGCCATCTTGGCAATGTCCCGAGACACTTAATTCGGGCTAACAAGACCAGATCACTATCTTAACGAATGGGGAGAGAGCCAGAACTGGTGATTTTGCCTCAAGATAAGGTTTCAAATACCTTTTCCCTCCACAAGTTATACTTTTACACTGCATGCCACTACAGTTTGACAGAACCTGACCACAATATGGTCAGGAACCATTTATATTTATTCATACTTAATATTCAGTTCCTATTCTTTCAGACTTCCCATCCTAAGGACATATTATTCCATACACTAATGTTGTGAGATTGGCTTGTGTATACAACAGAATCATTTGGATAAAGCGCACATTTATGCATTCAACCCCCCCCCCCCCCTTATAACAATAAAGTTTTTTCTGTAATCCACAAGGTCAGGTCTTGGAATTGAAAATGACTTCAGTGACATTTCTTCTAGCACCAAGTATCTCACCAACTTTTGGATGAATACTGGCATGAAATGTGTACACATGCTCAAGCCCTCCTCAGGATGAATTCCAGTGAAAACCTCAAAGGCAAACTGCATCATCAAACTTCCTTGAAATGTGTTTTCTTTGCCAATCACTAGCGTTACATTTGAATTGGCTTCCAGTGAAAACCTCAAAGGCTAACTGTGATCAGACTTTCTTTGAATTGTGTTTTGTTTGCTGTATTTGTCCACCATGTACTGTTATTATAGTGAGGGCAGAAAAAACAGGACTTTCACTTGGAACAGAGTGCATTTGAGCATTTGTAACAAAGAAATGTCCACTTTTCAGGAACCAAGCAACCCAGCTATCCAATGAATTTTAAAATGGCTTGATTAGAATCAGAATCAGAATCAGTATTCCTTTATTGTCCCACAAATGTGGAACATCGTGTGCCACAGCAGCCAAAGGACAGAGTATTACAAAAAAACAATAACCATAGTAAAAAATAAACAATATAATCAAAAAGGTAAGAAATAGAAAAAACTTGTATATACATATATACATGATCCACAAGCCAGCAGGTTGTTGGATTTCCTCAACTGACTTAATCAGCAATATTAATATTCTGTCACAATAAAAACACTAGAGACTAAACACACACAACTTGTAGTTTTTTTGCACAACAATGCAGACAAAGTTGTTTACATCTGTGATATGTATTGTTTTAATCTGAATTACAATTTCTTTGACAGTTATATTCTGCGCCCAGTGCAATTAAATCTGCAGTTATGCTTTGATGATCTTCCTGTGAATCACTTTGAGGTTAAAAGGTTGTGCTGCAGTCACAGAACAATTTTGCATCCCATTTATATTTTTTAACATTCACACACTTGCTGTTTTAGGGTGTTTTACTGTGCTTGTTGTGCACAACACCTTGTCCCATTCTCTCCAAAAAAGATAACAGAGATTTTCAGAACTGTTGAAGTGAATTATATTGTTTTATCTCAGCTTTTTGAGCAGGTTTAGAGCAAAATGATGATGACATAATTAAAACCTTGGCAGCATTATAATGGAAGATGATGCAGTTTCATTCTCATGTCAGACAATTTACACCAGGGAAAATTGTGTTGGGTTGAAAGGGAGCTGCAAAATATCGCACCTCTCTGTTGGCACGAATGATCAGCAAAAGTTGTCCTCATCCACCCAGACAACCTCACCGTTGTCGACATCATCAAGCCGCTCACAATCACCATCATAGTACACCGGAAGGTGCAGTTCCAAGTAACCGCACACATTCCGCAACCTCCTTTTCTCCTTTTCGACATCGTAACAATAACCAGCTCTGTCATTAACTCCCATACGATCCTCGAAATCAGATCATCCATCATCCAAGTACAATCCTCCTGGCATTCTTCGGCCTCTTACTTCGGCCTCCCCTTCCACAACATCCAGTCACGACCCTCTCAACACGTTCCCCTATGAAAACTCCGTCCACTCCCAAGTTACCTCTGATTGAACCTCAAACAGAGCAAGACCGACCGGTTCGGCATCTCGCATCCCAACTTCCTTTTCCGACAGAACTCGTACCTAAGCCCTCACAATCCCATCCTGTCATACGTACACAAGTCCTCAATTGCGGTCCTCCCAAGCCTACAACAGCTACACCCATGGCCACCTCCACAGTATCGACCAAAGCATATTTGTCGCATAATCCAGTAATACCTTTTGGGGGATGATGAAGCCACGTCGACCAAGACATGCACCCATCAAGAAGTAGCTCCATTCTGAGTCTCAACCTCCCGGTTCATAGACGGTCCAGCCAATCTGCACCCCACTCAAACCCCCTCTTCATCCACCATCCTCGACCCCTCTTTTTCCTTCATCCACCAACCTCAACCACCCTTTTCCCATCCTCTCCAAAATCTTCTACCAATTTAAATAAACTACCTTACATTAAATTGTGGTGTGTCTTGTTAAGTGAAAATCTTAATGTGGAAAGACTGAACAATCTACAAAATCTGTTAAGGTGTACTTAAAAAAAATAGTTTCATGTGTTAGTGCAGAAATAAACCAATCATCAAGTGTTCATTGTTTGTGTCAGAATTATATCATGCAGCTCATTATGTGACAATAAATTTAGCACACAAAGTACAGATTAGTGAAAAGTTTTATGACAAGGAAGGGTGCAACGACAACGACGTAACGACAGTGATTTTAGTTTCTTCCACTGTTAACTCAAAGCTGACAAGAGGCCAAGAGGTATTACTGATTTTGTCCTCTGAAAAAAAGTTGGTTCAAAACTGGCTTTTGAGCGATGAAAGAAAACATCCTACCATTTATTCAAATGAAACTTCCTGTTTGAAGCCCTCAGCTGTGAATGTGTCATCTCCATATACGCATATAAGCTTTGTCCATTTGTTTGTTAATAATGTTTGGATAAAATACTGTTTGCTACGCTTTTTTGCGAACATTGCTGTCACGTTTGCTTTGTGTCTGGTGCAAGAAGAAACGGTAAAAACTGGCTTTTGTCACGAAAGTATCCGCAAGCAGCAAGTTTGTTTGCTGAGGAACAGGGGAAGTTGGGTGAGGGACGCCGGAGGGGATACAGACAGCGACAGAGATGGTGAGTATTATTTATAATTTATATTCTGAGAAGAATTTAGTAAAAATGTTAGCTTGTTCACCTTTTCCTTTGTGGATGATCTGTCTTATTAGAGGTGAAAGAAAACACAGACGATTTGCTCAAAGATGACTTCCTGGTTGAAGCCCTCCTTAACTCAACCGCAGATGTAAGATCACTATAAAAAGTGTTTGTCGCAAGCTTTGTCCATTTTGCTCTTTGTGCAGAGCCACTGCTCATTATTCAGTCATTTGAAAAGCATAAAACATAAAACATGACATAAAACTTATTCCAACATATCAGGGGGGATGTGGTCTTGTGGTTAGATATACTGGGCAGACTTTGTGCTCAACCTTTTCTATTAAAATCTTAATGTGAGAAGACTGAACAATCTACATTATCCGCTCAGGTGTACTTTAAAAAAATAGTTTCATGTTAGTGCATAGTTAAATCAAGTCATCAAGTGTTTATTGTTTGTTGCATAATTGTATCATGCAGCTCATTATGTGACAATAGTTTTAGAACACAAAGATTAATGAAAATAATCATGACACGGAAGGGTGTAAAGACATGTTGATGATTTTTAGTTCCTTCTGCTGTTAAGTCAAAGCTGACAAGAGGCCATGTTTTAGTCACCCCAAGTCCCTTTTGAAATGCAAAGTACAGATACATGTATTTGTTGAACAGTTTGACTGATACAGGTCTGCTTCATCACTCTCATGAATGGGAAGGTGAGAGTCTCCCCCTGGTGGTAGAGTTTGGAGAAGCGGCACTCAGCAGTTCTTTCTCATGAATCATTGTGAGCATACTGAGATCTAGAGATGTAGAAAAAGATGATTTGATTTAAAGCTGAATGCAAATGTTTCTTTATGTATGAAAACACCAAGCAGAGCTAAACCTAAACTTTTTTTGTCACATGTTGTTATTTTTATGATTGTTAACCATCTTCTAGAGTCCACTTCTTCAAAATGTAACAAAAGCGGTGAGAATGAACCAAAGCAGTAGAGTTGTGTGTTGGAAAGCTAAAAACTAAAGGACGCTATGACGCTCATTGAAGCAGAAAGAAGCTGCAGATTAATTTCATAGAATTACTTTTATAAAAATGACATGGTGACTTTTATAAAATGACACAAAGACACTGATGAATCTGAGTCAATTAGAAAATGTGGTTAAAAATGCACTTCAATAAACTGACTTGCAGACGTTGGACAGAAACTAGTTATAGATGTTAAACTGTGATGATTAGCAAAAGTTAAGCAGACACCACTTTAGGGTTCCTGAAAATATACAATAAATTACCAATTATTTATCAACTCCTTGTTAAAAAATAGCAGAATGTTAATAATAAATTACTGGTGTCATTTTTAGTCAATTCTTAGGTCGTCATTGTGGCAACAGTGGAGTAATTTCAAAGACATTTCAAATATTTCAGTTGTTAATTTTACAGGTCCACAAATTTAGATACAAAGTAGTTTGTAATTAAATGTTGCCCAAAATTATTCTAATGCAAAATAATAACAGCAACTAACTTTGTAAGCTTTTCCTTTGAAAAGCAAAGTGTCCCTGAAAACAAGCAGACAAACAACAACAACAGCATCAACAACAAAATCACAGCCGCAGGGTCTCCTGGTGGTTGGGGGGCTCATTGCAGTCACTTATAATGGGAGACACAGTCTTGCTAACTGTGATGGAAGTACAGAGGTGTGACAGAAACAGTATTAAGCGTGCTCAGTCATTCATAAGCAAGGCTGGGGAGAGGTTCACACTCATGCACATGATTGTATTGTTGATATGACGACATCTCTCTCTCTCTGGAACAATTCGTAAAAAAAAAAACGCATTCCAACTTTTCTTGAATCTAGGTTGGACTTTGTTCTTGCCTAAGGCCCAAGCGTAGTTGGTTGTTGTGGCTGCCCACTGCCTCACAGGGGTGGGTAGAATACAGAGAAGTTTCACTAGGTTGTATTGAATATGATGTGAACAATGAACAGCCTTCTTCTTTTTAACCAAACGTCGGTACAGCCTCCTCTTTTGCCCTGCAGTGTGACTAAGTGTTCGACCGACAGAGCTGTAAGCAACAGAGCTACTACCACAACTCACTCACTTTCTCCATAACTGTGTGGAAATCTGCCATTATGACATCACACATGAGGAACAAAGACATGAAAAAAGAGATCTTACTGGTAAAACATGAGACTAATGTTGGCATCAGCGAACAGGGGAGTGAATGTCATAATTCCTGTATTTGTAGCTAAGGTGCATGGAAGAAAGCAGGCCTACATTGTAAAATGTGTATTTCATAAAAAAAAAATAAGATAAGAAGAAGTATGAGCCAATGACGCACAGGCACATGACAAATGAATGTACAGAAGTAATCACATTAACTTTATTAAAACAACAGTAAACATTTGTCTTTCTGCACGTGGTCTCTTGTTTCAACAGCTTAAATAACTTTTAAATATTTATAACATTTTAAAAGATGATTCATTCTCTATCATCTGTTTGACAGCACACAGCATTAAAAAAAGATTTAACTCACCCTCAGATAATTATACCGTAGAAGTGATTAAACACACAAATAAACCAACATAATGATAAAAATGTATTTTCTAAGTTGTCCTCCTTCCTAATTTGCATTGCATATGTATTACAAAGACCATTTTGACCTATAATGTTAAACATAGTTCTGTTAGAAAAAACATGTTTTTCTTGTGTTACAGTTCATCTTCAGTCGGTGCAGAAGGCCTTCTGCTGGGGTTTGACAAAAAACGATTGATTAACATCTGACGAACTTGCTGGAGCTGCTGTCTGAGCTGAGCAGGAACATCTTCATTTCCATGGAGGTAAACAAGAGGGTTGAGAGCACTGTTCAGACACACAAGGGCACGACTTATCTGACGAGCAATGTAGACTCCATTATACCATTTATGGCATATCCCCTGTTTGGTGAGAACTCTTGACCAGAGGTTGAGGTTTCTGAATACATGATAGGGGGTGTAACAGACAGAAAAGAGAAGAATCAAGATGAACATCAACTTCAAGCTTCTCTGTTTCATTACCATATCAGTTCTCTTCAGTGTCCATAAAACTACAGCCATGTGTCCATAGCAGCCCAGTGTGATGAGGAATGGGATACAAAACCCAGTGAGGGTCCATCCAAAATTATATTTCAGGTAATCCTCAACGTGGTCGTTATCCGTGGTATCAAAGCATTTTTCAGTGATGTTTCTATATGTTTTGGTGAAGAACATGTCTGGAAGACTTTGGACACTCACCAACAGCTAGACTATGACCGAGATGATCACAGAACGGGTGAAAGTTAATCTTCCCATCACTTTCACTGGATGAACAATGGCCAGGTATCTGTACACACTTAGACAAGTCAGGAATCCAATGCTGCCATATAGATTCACATTGAAGCAGAATCTTGTTATCTTGCAGAATGCTTCTCCAATGATCCATTTACTCTTCATGAAGTAGTACACCACCAAAAATGGCAGTGTGAGCAGGTACAAAATATCAGCAAGTCCAAGGTTGAGAACAAACACATTGATGATCTTAAGTTTCCTCCAGTTGTGCAGCAGAGACTTCAGTCCCCATCCATTAGCTACCAGACCAACGATGAACACTAAGATGTAAAAAGGAATCAAGAATCTGCCTGTAAAGTCAAAACTGACACGAGGACAAGCAGTTTTATTCATTCTCCTTTAGTCTCCTTCTGAAAAAGCAGCTCTAAATGCTGATTAAACAAGTATGCAGTGACACCCAGAATGATGAGTAATTTATATACATAGATTGCTTCCTGTAAAACAGTCTGAGAACCTTATTGTTGCACAATTACAGAAAAAAGTTAAATGGAATTTTGAGTCACTTGACCGTTCAGGGAAGATGAAGAAGACCCAGAGACACTGAAATATGTGTTGCCATGATAATCCTCCCGAGTCTTCCCCAGTGTCAAAATTATATCTTACAGCTTCAGGAGGTAGTACTTCCGTACATGGTTATCGTTTTTTTCTAGCCAGAGGACTAAGACGTAAAATAGGTCAGAGACACTTAGTCTGCAAACATAGAGAGGTCAAAGGCCTCCTCACAAGGCTTACACAAACATTTAGCTTAGCCTTGGCTTGGTTCGTCAGACATCTGTTCGGTAGACATATCTACAGTAGCTTTGAGTAGCGCCGTCGTATAGGGGGTAAAGGTGATGACATTTCTAAGGGCCCACAGCACGCTATAGGGCCCACACACAGCCCCCAGTAGCCTCTATGACAAAATGGTTATGCATACACTGAACTCATATATATTCATACGAATGAATCCGAATTGAAACAAAGCCACAAGTCATACAATATTCTAATTTTAATTATTTCAATAACCCCCTTGGTTCCTTCTTAAAAAATGGTTTGGTCCACACCGCGGTTCGTTCTTCCCATGGTTCTTCCTCATCGGAATTAAGTGAGCGCGAGCGAACTCCAGCAGGGTTAGGATGCCCCCCAAAAAGCACAAGTCCGGACACCAGAGAAGAGTTGAGAAGGAGGCCAGGAGTAGAAGCAGCAGAGCAGGGGCCCAGGACATCAACAACTTATTTTCTAAGAATGGTGAGAGTAAAACTACCAAGGGCGGCTGAAACAATTAGCCTACTTGTTCATTAATTTAATGTCTGTAACATTACCTTTGACGGGGCGCAGGCTGCAGCCTACGTTAGCTGTCATCTGGCCGCGCTACACTCTGGACAAGTCGCCAGTTCATTGTAGAGCAACGGTTCCTAGAGTAGCTATAACTGAACGTTACTGATTTAGGGGCTACTAGAGTGACTGTGTGTTTCACACATATCCCTGTCGGACAGTGCTCCAGTATGCGCCCATTCAGAGGCTGCATTGAATTGTATTATGACGCATTCAAGTTCTACTCAGTAGTTAGGAGCATCTGACGAAGGTCAGTTACGTTATCATGATGTGTTCAATGTGGTCTTGTAAAATGTGTTATTAGTGGGACATTTGAATAGCCTAAATACAAAAAAGTTAAATGTTCAAAGATTTGTTTGTTTTCATAGCAGTATAAAATAAAAGACACCATAATAGCTGACAACAACAAAGTAAAAAAGACTATTTAGAGTTGTGGACAGTTTACACCGACTTTTGAATGGTCTAAAAATATTTTTTGCCTGGGAAAGTGTAGCTGTCCACCTAGAGCTATGGTACTAAGAAGCCCATTTAGATTTTGTCCAAGAATAGGTTAGTTCTGCATCATTTTTTTTATTAAACATAACATATAATGTTTACAATATATATAATGGAACAATAAACCTTTATGCTCTGCTGCTCCAGAATCAGCAGTGGCTGCTTCATCTGAGTTTGACCCACACAGCAGACGCTCAGCCCAGCAGTCCAGTGATGCCTTTGATGGTGAGTGAGGGATGTACACACTGGTTGGCTGTTTTGGTTTATTAGTACCCACTACCTATTTGTTGAGTGGTTAATTGAAAATGTATTTGCAATCAGAGGTGTAATAACGTGTTGCAAATCAGTGAAATGAGAATAAGACAACTAATTATACATCATTTACATAATCATACTCTGACTTGTTGAGTCGTTAATCGTAAAAAAGGAAACAAATTGGGTGTATTACACCAGGCACCGTCAAGAATACTGAAAAACAAGAAAATTGAATGTGGCAATGAATGGGGTAGAGGGGCCCACACCGATATTCTTTCAGGGGGCCCAGAATTCCTAGCAACTGCCCTGGCTTTGAGTATCTAGGTTGCAGAGACTATGAGAAGATTTATCGTAGAGCAATTGTCACTATCCTTATCCAGAAACTCTGTACAAGACATGCATGACCTACTATTGTAAGGAGACATAATGTCCTGGGAGAATCATATTTTTCCCCAACAGGTTGATGTCACCGGATGCACTGCTATCTTAAAAGTGTAAAATGCCACTTCATCCACCTACATACTGCATCATGTTCAAAGATGAAAAAGTGAGATAGCCAGGGGTTACATGTAACAGCTGTATTTTAATGATGGGGCAAATAGGGTGAGCCGATGGGAGTGGGGGATATTTGGGACTTGGGAGTTGGGGAAAAGTCCTTTGAGTTAAGCCTTTCCACTCGGCTGCCATTTTGGCAATGCCCCGAGAAACTTAGTTCAGGCTAACAAGACCAGATCACTATCTTAAAGCTCCCACAACAACAGAAGAGACAGTGGTTGCTTTTCATTTTTAATGACAAAGTGCTGTCTACAGTTCGTGTAAGTTTGTTTGTGAGTGCTAACTACTTCACATTGGACTGCCTCAGTAATGAGGGTCAGTACAAAGCTGGCTTTGCCTCGACACTGAAAAAAGGATCAGTCAGTCCCAACCATACGGGACCCAGCAACTGCACCTGACCCACAGGTAAATGTTGCCAAGTTTTGATAGTATTCACAGTTGCCTACGAGTATGGTGAAATCAGCTGTAAATTGGATAACTAGTTAGCTCCGCTTCGGTCCGCTATGCAATGGCGTTTGAAGCGAGTTTGATGTTAATAATATTACGATGGAGCTTGGTTGTCACAGTAAAAAGTCTGGAAATGTGCAGACTGGAGATACAGACGATGCGAACAGTGTCCAAGAGTTTGGAGACTTTGTTGGAGACAAATACAGCGTTTGCTAGCTGTTAGCCATTAGCTACATGGCAGTAACCGTACAAACACATAGAACAAACTAACATTATTCAGACACACTAACCATTCTGAAACGTCCTGCTGCAGCCGCAGAGTCTGTATTTCTTCAGGAGCCTCTCCTTCTGGGTCCGATTCTGGGTCAAACTGGTTTGGTTGAACGACAGCATCTTGGCGAGCCATAGTGATACCTCCACCATAGCGATACCTCCACCATAACATTAGCGCATGCTACCCGCATTTAGGCAGTGCCTTTCACTGATCATGAAAGTTGAAAGTAGCATCATGTGTGTCAGACTCTCAGCAGAGGGAATACAGAGGCTATATGAGCCGCAGCGTTTAATGATGCCACCGAATGCAGCCCTGCAGTTACAGTAGTGCTTACTGTATGTATCACGTTGCCAAGGGAACCTATAGCCTATCAGTGATCAGAATCTAGTTTGTATTGATATGCAGGTTGTTGTTGCTCTGACTGAACTACTGAAGGTGTGTGTAGTGTTTTCTGGACGTTTGTCCTTCAATGAAATCACAGAAGATTAAAAGTTCACTATATTATAGACCTAATCACCTAATAACTGCCTAAATGCAGGATAACAATATATTGACGAGAACAGAATAAGAAAAGACACTCACCTTAAGGACATCATAGGCTATTGCAGTTTCTAGAGAAGGTGCACTCGATTTGCTTACCCAGCTGCACAGGAATGATGTTAATATTATTAATTAGTATTTCGCACATTATACCTACTTTGTGGCCACAAATTAATATTTCGTGCGCGCATTACAATTAAATTTTTTTTGACCACGTCATGTCTGGGGCTCTGTAGAGTAGACTTATAGACAGCTGAAATTCAGGTCCATGGATGGGTTTGGGGAAATGCATTTCAAATACAGTGTTGTTGGACCTCTGACAGATGTGTGAAATTGATGAAAAACAGTATAATATGGGACTTTTAAAGCAGACTTTGTGATGAACAACATGAATACAAATCCTCATGGGGGAGTGAACAGCTAATGCTCACATGAGGTGTAAAAACCCGAATGCGAGAAGACGCTGGTGGAATATTGCTGCTTCTCGATCCGTGACAAAGCGGCTTTTTTCTGTTGAAAGAAGAAAGCCAAGTTGTCTTTACAAGCTCTGAGGCTGTGCTACTACCTTTGAAGCCTGCACACCTGAAGGATTGGCTCCAACGCTAACTTACAAGCAGAAGTACTTGATGCTCTGTGCGCTGTCCATCATTGCTCCGCTGGTCCTCCCTCCACCACCTCTGGGTTGTTCACCGCCTGGCTCCGTTGTTGCTCTCCTCTGCTGCTGCTGTCTCTCCCGGCTCGCGGTGATGTTGGAAGGTCACTGCTCCGCCATTGCTGGCGGGGTCTTCGGGTGTTCAGCGCAGGAGCTCCTGGACTTCTGCTGTTGCTTCGCCCCGGGCTCTGTCGCTGGGACGCCCCCTGCATCGCCCCTGCTGTGTTCACGGGGCCAGATACAAGTTCGCTTCTGGACGGAGGGTGTTCCCTGCGGTGCTGGCGGCGGTGTTGACGGCGGTGCGGCTGTTCCCTCCGTACTAACTGACAGGCGCTCCAATTATTCTTTGTTTTGTTTGTTTTCATATATGTTTGTTCCACTTTGTTAAGTGTCCTTGGGTAACCTGAAAGATGCTATATAATTTGAATCTATTATTATGAGTATTATTATTATTATTAGTATTAGTATTATTACAAAAAGATTTGTTTCGCATGATAATAACAAGATACAACAATAGTTAAGATGAGATGCAAAGTACAGGTACATGTCAGTGTTGAACAGTTTGACTGATACAGGGCTGCTTCATCATTCTCATGAATGGGAAGGTGAGAGTCTCCCCTCTAGTGGTCGAGTTTGGCGAGGCAGCACTCAGCAGCAGTTCTTTCTCATGAATCACTGTGAACATACTGAGACCTAGAAATATAGAAAAAGACTATTTTATTTTGAGCTAAATGCAAAGGTTTCTTTAGATAAGAAAACACCAAGCAGAGCAATAACTAAACGTCTTTTGTCGCATGTTGTTATTTTTATCATTGTTAACCATCTTCTAGGGTCCACTTCTTCAAAATGTAACCAAAGCAGTAGAGTTGTGAAAATGAGTTTGACATGAAAACGAAAATACGGTAAATCTTAAAAGTTCCTCTTTCGTCGTAATTATGCTTTTACACAAAGGTTTGACTCATTTGCATTCGCAAAAAAAAGCCTAGGTTGCATTTTGGCGAGAGTTTCACTTTAAAAGGCTCAGTCATTCTTAAGCAAAGCTGGGGAGAGGTTCACACTCATACACATGATTGTATTGTATTGTTGATATAACGACAGTGTCTCGAACAATTTGTGAAAAAAAAACACATTCCAACCTTTCTGGAACTTGGGTAGTACTTTGTTCTTGACTAAGGACCAAACGCCAGAACAGCCTCCTCTTTTGCCACGCAAAGTGTTTGACCGACAGAACTGTAGGCAACAGAGCTATGACCACAACTCACTCTCTTTCTCCATAACTGTGTGGAAATCTGCCATTTTTACATCACATTTGATGAACAAAGGCATGAAAAAAGAGATCTTACATTAGTCTCATGTTTTACCTGTAAGCTTCAATAAGCAGGGGATATCATATTTCTTTGTAGCCAAGTTGTATGTTAGAAAGTGGGCCTACATTGGTAAAATGTAGGGTTACTAAAATGTAACCCTAACCCTAACCCATTTCATTAAAAAAACAAGATAAGAAGAAGCGTGAGCCAATGACGCACAGGTACATGACAAATGAATGTACAGAAGATTGAAGTAATCACATTAACTTTATTAAAACAACAGCAAACATTTGTCTTCCTGCACAAGGTCTCTTGTATAAACAGCTCAAATAACATTGAGGTTATATAGAAAGTGGATAAATATTCAATCTTATGTACCAAATCATTGTATTATAACAAAAACAGAATAAAAGATCTATGCCTTCGTGATATGTTTACAAATCCCGAAAAAAACATTTGGATTCATCATAAACTGATGATATATTATATTAATAATTTTCTTCCTCTGCTGCATCATTTACAAACTTGCATGAATGTTTAGATTGAATTTGGTCCCATCTAACTCAGGACAGCTCACAGCAGTAGAAAGATTTAACTCACCCTTAGATAATTATACTTTAGAAGCAGGGACGTGCACATGATTATAGAGGGGCAGGGGCTCAAAGTCAGAAAAGGGCAAAAAAATGTCAGGCCTTAATAACACAATATGTAGATTAACTTAAAATTAGTAAACAAAGTACTTATAGAAAGCTAACTACTAAGCTGTGTATGCTGTGTAGCTGTGAGTGATATGTAACTGCCATTTCTTTTCTGTCAACCAATTATTTTCAACATGAGTTTATTCACATCATCATATTACTGAGGTTTGGAAGACATGCAATTCAGCTGCAATTCTTAAAAAGCAATCAAACACTGGTTTATTATTAGGCTATTTATTGTAGGGCATGTGCGAACTATTAATACATACTACACATCTAAAGATGTGACAAAACCAAGAAATGACTACTGTGACTGCTACTGTGAATGTTAGTAAAACAACAATGTTTACAACAGCAAAGTCACAGTGAACTCAATATCTGGAAGAAGTTTAAGATTTGTGGCAAGATAAACTGCCAACACAGACAGCTGTCAGATTAGATTATTTACTCTCATTAACAAGCAGTTAGCTTAACAAGGACAAATGGACACTCTTCTGAAATATGACTCATATTTAAGTACATTGAATAAGTGGAAGGCGACTTGTTAGCCCCCACAAGGAAGTTATGTTAATGGATTTATAACGCACAAAGGTTCAGGTCGCTCCACTGTCACGTCTCATCTACATGCGTGGTGGAGTCCTCGATGAGGCATCGGCGGACAGATAAGCGGCTTTAGGCTCAACACACAACGGAAATACGCACGGTAGATAACCGTGGTGTTTTTAAATCCCGTTTTTACATCCCTTTGCACAACAGGAATTTATGTATTCATTAAAAAACACACAAAAAGGGCACTTTTAATACGAGGCAAAAAGGGCAGGGGCTCAAGCACCCCTTGGACCTTATGTGTGCACGTGCCTGTTTAGAAGTAATAAACCACCATAATGATAAACACGTGTATTTTCTAAGTCCTCCTCCTTCCTTTCTAATTTGCATTGCATATGTATTAGAAAGACCATTATGACCTAAAATGTTAAACATATTTCATGTTTCTCCGTGTTAAAGTTCGTCTACAGTCAGTGCAGAAGGCCTTCTGCTGGGGTTTGACAAAAATCGATTGATTAACATCTGACGAACTCGCTGGAGCTGCTGTCTGAGCTGAAAAGGAACGTCTTCATTTCCATGGAGGTAAACCAGAGGTTTGAGAGCACTGTTCAGACACACAAGGGCACGACTTATCTGACGAGCAATGTAGACTCCATTATACCATTTACGGCATATCCCCTGTCTTCTGAGAACTCTTGCTAATAGGTCGAGGTTTCTGAATGCATGATAGGGGATGTAACAAACAGAGAAGAGAAGAATCAAGATGAACATCAACTTCAAGCTTCTCTGTTTCAGTACCTTATCTGTTCTCTTCAGTGTCCGTAAAACTGAGGCCACGTGTCCATAGCAGCCCAGTGTGATGAGGAACGGGATACAAAACCCAGTGAGGGTCCATCCAAGAGTGTATTTCAGGTAATCCTCAACGTGGGCGTTCTCCGTGGTAACAAAGCATTTTTCAGTGTTGTTTCTAGGTGCCTTGGTGAAGAACATGTCTGGAAGACTTTGAACACTCACCAACAGCCAGACTATGACCGAGATAATCACAGAACGGGTGAAAGTTAATCTTCCCATCACTTTCACTGGATGAACAATGGCCAGGTATCTGTACACACTTATACAAGTCAGGAATCCAATGCTGCCATATAGATTCACATTGAAGCAGAATCTTGTAATCTTGCAGAATACTTCTCCAAAGATCCATTTACTCTTCATGGAGTAGTACACAACCAAAAATGGCAGTGTGAGCAGGTACAAAATATCAGCAAGTCCAAGGTTGAAAACAAACACATTGATGATCTTAAGTTTCCTCCAGTTGTGCAGCAGAGACTTCAGTCCCCATCCATTAGCTACCAGACCAACGATGAACACTAAGATGTAAACAGGAGGCAAGAATCTGCCTGTAAAGTCAAAGCTGACACGAGGACAAGCAGTTTTATTCATTCTCCTTCAATCTCCTTCTTAAAAATGTAAATGCTGTAAAACAAGTATGCAATGATGCACAGAATGATGAGGAAATTACCTACATAGATTGCTTCCTGTAAAACAGTCTTCTGAGAACCTTATCTTTGCATGATTACAGAGAAAAGTTATTTTCAGATGGCGGGTTCACCTCACAGGATGTACTGCCGTCTTAAGATGTAAAAAATCCACTTCAGTCCATCTACATACTGCACCATGTTCATAGATAAAGTGAGAGATAGCCAGGGGTTGCATGCAGCTGGTTTTATGTTGATGGGGCAAATAGGGTGACCTGATGGGAGTAGGTGAAATTTGGGACTGGGGAGTTTGGGCAAAGTCCCTCGAGTTAAGTCTTGCCACTCGGCTGCCATCTTGGCAATGTCCCGAGACACTTAGTTCAGGCTAACAAGACCAGATCATCTTAATGAATGGGGAGAGAGCCAGAACTGGTGATTTTGCATCAAGATAAGGTTTCAAATACCTTTTCCCTCAACAAGTTATAATTTTACTCTGCATGTGGCCACAGTTTGATAGCACCTGATCAGAATATGGTTAGAAACACATTTTATATAATCATACTTATCCATATCCAGTTCCTATTCTTTCAGACTTTCCATCCCCAAAGACATTTTATTCCATACACTAATGTTGTGAGTTTGGCTTGTTTAATACAACATAAAACATTTGGATAAAGCGTACATTTAGCTATCCAAGAACAATAAACAATCACAACCCCCTAAAAATATTCATAACAATAAAATATTTTTTCTGGAATCCACAAGGCCAGGTCTTGGAATTGAAAATTACTTTGGTGACATTTTTCATAGCAGGTATACTGGCATGGAATTTGTACACATGCTCAAGCCCTCCTCAGGATGAATTCAGGTGAAAACCTCACTGCTAACTGAGTCATCAAACTTCCTCTGAAATGTGTTTAGTTTGCTACTCACTAGCACGACATTTTAATTTGCTTTCAGTGTTAACCTCAAAGGCTAACTGCGTCATCAGACTTCCTTTGAATTGTGTTTTGTTTGCTGTATTTGTCCACCATGTACTGGTATTATAGTGAGGGCAGAAAAAACAGGACTTTCACTTGGAACGGAGTGCATTTGTACATTTATAACAAACAAATGTCCTTTTTATGAACCAAGCAGCCCAGCTATCCAATGAGTTGTAAAATGGCTTAATTAGCCAGCAGATCGTTGGATTTCCTCAACTGACTTAATCAAAATTATGAATATTCTGTCACAGTAAAAACACTGAAGTAGTAATTGTAGTTTTTTTGCGCAACAATGCAGACAAAGTTGTTAACATCTGTGATATGTATTGTTTTAATCTAAATTACATTTTGTTTGACAGTTATATTCTGTGCCCATTGCATTTAAATCTGCCATTATACTCTGATGATCTTCCTGTGCATCACTTGATGAGGATGTGTTGCAGTCACAGTACAATTTTGTATGCCGTTTATTTTTAAACATTCACACACTTCCTGTTTTAGGGGGTTTTTACTGAACCTGTTGTCCACAATATCTGGTCCTATTCTCTCAAAAAGATAACAGAGACATTTTCAGAATCGTTGAAGGGGATTGTATTGTTTAATCTCAGCTTTTGGAGCAGGTTTACAGCAAAATGATGATCACATACATAGAGCCTTGACAACATTATAATGTAATATGATGCAGTTTCATTCTCATGTCAGACGATTCGCACCAGGGAAAATTGAGTAGGGGGGACAGACGCCTGCATGACAGCCTGACGAGCTTGCTGAATCAATCGTCTGAGCTGGGCACGAATGTTTTCATGTGCATGGAGGTAAACCAGAGGGTTGAGAGCACTGTTCAGACACACAAGGACACGACTTATCTGACGAGCAATGTAGACTCCATCATACCATTTAAAGCATATCCCCTGTTTTTTAAGAACTCTTGACCAGAGGTTGAGGTTTCTGAATACATGATAGGGGATGTAACAGACAGAGAAGAGAAGAATCAAGATGAACATCAACTTTAAGCTTCTCTGTTTCAGTACCTTGTCAATAGAATTTGTGCTGCACAGAACAACAATCACATGTCCGTAGCAGCCCAGTGTGATGAGTAACGGGATACAAAACCCAGTGAGGGTCCATCCAAGAGTGTATTTCAGGTAATCCTCAACGTGGTCGTTATCCGTGGTATCGAAGCATTTTTCAGTGTTGTTTCCATATGTTTTGGTGAAGAACATGTCTGGAAGACTTTGAACACTCACAAACAGCCAGATTATGACCGAGATCATCACAGAATGGGTGAGAGTTATTCTTCCCATCGCTCTCATTGGATGAACAATGGCCAGGTATCTGTACACACTTATACAAGTCAGGAATCCAATGCTGCCATATAGATTCACATTGAAGCAGAATCTTGTTATCTTGCAGAATGTTTCTCCAAAAATCCATTTACTCCCCATGAAGTAGTACACAACCAAAAATGGGATTGTGAGCAGGTACGAAATATCTGTAAGTCCAAGGCTGAGAACAAACACGTTGACATTACCCAGCTTGGTCCAGTTGTGCAGCAAAGACTTCAGTCCCCATCCATTAGCCACCAGACCAGTGATGAACACTAAGACGTAGACAGGAAGCAGGAATCTGCCTGTAAAGTCCAAGCTGACATCAGGACAAGTGGTTTGATTCATCATCTTCTGGACAGCAGTATGGTTCCTACTCTCAGTGAATGTTTTGGTCCTCTCAACAGATAAAAACCGAATTAGCACATGAGTACTTTCCAGAAGACTTCCTGTTGCCCATGCCTCTTCATACTATATTTGAAATTGTCACATTACAATATTCAGGAAATTGCGTCAGTTGGCTGGTTTGCAAATCGATGCAGAGTCTGCAAGGTTTGTCTGTAAGAGGTAAACACCATGAAGCCTCTAGCCGTCTTATCTATTACGTGCCAGGGTTTACCACATCCTGTGGCGAAATTCTTAGCCTGTTGTTGCTGCTCCACTGTGCTGATGATTCAAGCATGATGACTTAACGTTTTACAGCTGTTTCTATCACATTTGGTCGATGTAAACGGTCACATTTAATGCAAAGTTTTTCGATCGTGTCGACTCAGTGTGTCTAGATTAAATAACTAGATGTGTGGTTTCTTACCAGAGACGAAGACCACAGATTACATATTTTACAACACAAGATGTGGTCAGCCATACTGTTTCTAACCCCTGGCAGATTAAACCTCTAACCACTAAGGCTTGCCAATTTCACACACATTTTAAAATGTATATTCATAGTTCAAACATTTTATTTGATGTGAAACTTTTATCTTTAAAGAAGCAACTACAGCTATAGGTGCAGATTCTCCACTGTCAGATACAAAAACAAGTCCCTCTCCTGGCATTAATGAAACCCCTGAAAAGTCATCTCTGCTCAGTCTTTTACCATGAAAAAACTGAGTGGCTTTAAAATGACTTGGTTGTGACTCAACAACTTTGCCTCATTAAGTATGCCAGATTCTATTGATATGCAAATGAACACAGTTGTAACTCCGCCCCCATCCGAGCAGCTGAAACATGCCTACATTTCTTGAGAGATTCTTGATGCACATTGAAGGAGCCTGTTTCTCTGTTTCAGAGGATAAATTGCCATGAAATTTGGTCCAGACAAGTATGGTTCTTAGACGATCTTTGACGATCTCCTGAATTTTCCTCTAAAGCCACTAAGAGGTTGAATTTTGTGGTTTTAAGTGACATTTTTTGACTGCTCTGGGGTGACATTTTGTACAGACATGTATGTTCTCCTCATGATGGATTGTAACAACTTAGTGATCTTTTGACCTTTCCTCTATAGCACCATCATGTGATCAAATTTTGTGTCCAGTACTTAATTATTTCATTTATCGATTAATTCTTAACTTGTGTACTGGTACGATTTGAACCAGCTTTGGAACAAGCAGAAGGAGCAAAGGTAAAATATGCAATCTTATGTTCTGAAGATGATGGTGATAAAGGTGTTGTTGTGCCTCAGCAGTTCAGTATTTTGTCCACTAGATGTCAGGATGTGTATAAAGGTAATCCAGTCTGACTGAAAAAGCCTTTAGAAGCACAGTGCAACCTTTAGTGCAAAACTATGAATAAGACATCAACAAAAGAAGTCATTATAAGTTCAGACCTGCTTTTTCCTACTAACATTGGAACACGGCAAGAATCAGATCCTGAATATATTGAGAATGTTGATCCTGGTTTTATTGCATCATGATATGTTTCTGTGTGCTGGACACATGGTCGGGGAACTAAGGTGCTGAGGGGGCTGCAGCACTCCCTAAAATGAGGTTATAACATTAGCCGAATTTACAAAAAGGCCCAAATAATTAAGAATTTGCCAGAAACAGTACTTCACCAAGTCTATAAAGATTCTCCAAAATGAACAACTCACTAAATTGATCGATTTTAAAAGGGGGAATTTATCTCTTTCTTCATCTGCTTGTCGTTGTTGACTGGAAATGATGTTAGTGTAGTGGACTGAGCGGACATAATTCACCATTTGGTTAGTTTCTTTCTCACTGACAACAGACTCTTAGGCCAAGCACCTAGTAAGCGTCAGTGAGTTACCATGGCAACAGAGGCGCCCGGTAACTCAGCTTAAGCGTCAGTGGGTTACCTTGGCAACGGAGGAGATGAGGGGTTTTTAGCCGTTTTTCCAGCCGTTTAGTCCAGCCGTTAGTGAGTTTTGAGTTTGGTGGTTGAATAAACGACTGTTAGGCAGTCAAAGAGAGAAGTTGTTCGCTTCCTATTTTCTACAACTTCTTCATTAGTATTGTTTCAGAGCCTTTACTTTCCTTTTTTCTTGACTGAAACTTAATATAATACACACAACAGCAGCCTCACTGTCCCCATCAGCTCCCCGTCACTCTGAGATTAAAAACATAGTATGAACAGGCACTTATGTACTTAAAGGACTGTACTTGTGCCCTCTGAGGGTGATTTTACTGAGCCTGTTGTCCATAAAATCTGGTCCTATTCTTTTAAAAAGATAACAAAGACATTCTCAGAATCATATTGTTTCATCTCATCTTTTGGAGCATTTTCACAGCAAAATGATGTCGACAGACATAAAACATTGACAGCATTATAGTGGAACATAATGCAATGCACTTGTTCAGTTTCAATCTCATATCAAACAATTCACACCAGCAAAAATTGAGTAGGGGGGAGAGACGCCTGCATGACAGCCTGACGAGCTTGCTGAATCAATCGTCTGAGCTGGGCACGAATGTTTTCATGTGCATGGAGGTAAACCAGAGGGTTGAGAGCACTGTTCAGACACACAAGGACACGACTTATCTGACGAGCAATGTAGACTCCATCAGACCATTTAAAGCATATCCCCTGTTTTTTAAGAACTCTTGACCAGAGGTTGAGGTTTCTGAATACATGATAGGGGATGTAACAGACAGAGAAGAGAAGAATCAAGATGAACATCAACTTTAAACTTCGCTGTTTCAGTACCTTGTCAATAGTATTTGTGCTGCAGAGAACAACAATCACATGTCCGTAGCAGCCCAGTGTGATGAGTAACGGGATACAAAACCCAGTGAGGGTCCATCCAAGATTATATTTCAGGTAATCCTCAACGTGGGCTTCATCCGTAGTATCAAAGCATTTTTCAGTGTTGTTTCCATATGTTTTGGAGAAGAACATGTCTGGAAGACTTTGAACATTCACCAACAGCCAGACTGTGACCGAGATCATCACAGAATGGGTGACAGTTATTCTTCCCATCGCTCTCATTGGATGAACAATGGCCAGGTATCTGTACACACTTATACAAGTCAGGAATCCAATGCTGCCATATAGATTCACATTGAAGCAGAATCTTGTTATCTTGCAGAATGTTTCTCCAAAGATCCATTTACTCCCCATGGAGTAGTACACCACCAAAAATGGGAGTGTGAGCAGGTACGAAATATCTGTAAGTCCAAGGTTGAGAACAAACATGTTGACGTTACCCTGCTTGTTCCAGTTGTGCAGCAAAGACTTCAGTCCCCATCCATTAGCCACCAGACCAGTGATGAACACTAAGATGTAGACAGGAAGCAGGAATCTGCCTGTAAAGTCCAAGCTGGCATCAGGACAAGTGGTTTGATTCATCATCTTCTGGACAGCAGTATGGTTCCTTCTCTCAGTGAATGTTTTGGTCCTCTCAACAGATAAAAACCGAATTAGCACATGAGTACTTTCCAGAAGACTTCCTGTTGCCCATGCCTCTTCATACTATATTTGAAATTGTCACATTATAATATTCAGGAAATTACATCGGTTGGCTGGTTTGCAAATCGATGCAAAGTCTAAGAAGAAGGATTGTCTGTAAGAGGTAAGCGTCATGAAGCCTCTAGCTGTCTTATCTATTATATGCCAGAGTTCAGCACATCCTGTGGCAAAATTCTTAGCCTGTTGTTGCTGCTCCACTATGCTGATGACTCAAACATGATGACTTGACATTAACATTTTACAGCTGTTTCTATCACATTTGGTCGATGTAAACGGTCACATTTAATGCAAAGTTTTCATCGTGGTTATGACGACTCAGTGTGTCTAGATTAAATAACTAGATGTGTGGTTTCTTACCGGAGACGAAGAACCCATTTGGAATGCATTACTTATATGTTTAATACTTGTATAAGACACGCATTAAGTAGAAGTCACCCTTAATTTTATACGTAATAACTGAATAAAAACATAAGCAATACGTTCAATTTAATAATAATCAGACTTAGCCATTTGACTGATTTTCAGTTACTCAACATGATGGAAAACACTTGCATTAAATGTGACCTTTAATATTAAACCTAAGTAATGAAATTAGATGGATTTATTTTACTTGTAATAAAGGTCATTGCTTTAGGTAAATTATTTTTCAAGAGTACCATCAACTCAAAGTTTTGCAGCTACCACACATTACATATTTTACCACATTATGTGGTCAGCCATACTGTTTCTAACCCCTGGCAAATTAAACCTCTACCCACTAAGGCTTACCAATTACACACACATTTTAAAATGTATATTTATAGTTCAAACATTTTATTTGATGTGAAACTTTTATCTTTAAAGAAGCAACTACAGGTATAGGTGCAGATTCTCCACTGTCAGATACAAAAACAAGTCTCTCTCCTGGCATTAATGAAACCCCTGAAAAGTCATCTCTGCTCAGTCTTTTACCATGAAAAATCTCTGAGTGGCTTTATAATGTTGGTTGTAACTCAACAACTTTGGCTCTTTAAGTATGCCTGATTCTATTGACATGCAAATGAACACAGTTGTAACTCCGCCCCCATCCAAGCAGCTAAAACATGCCTACATTTCTTGAGAGATTCTTGGTGCACATTGCAGGAGCCTGTTTCTGTGTTTTAGAGGATAAATTGCCATGAAATTTGGTCCAGACAAGTATGGTTCTTAGACAATCTGTGACGATCTCCTGAATTTTCCTCTAAAGCCACTAAGAGGTTGAATTTTGTGGTTTTAAGTGACATTTTTTGACTGCTCTGGGGTGACACTGTGTACAGACATGTATGCTCTCCTCATGATGGATTGTAACAACTTGGTGATCTTTTGACCTTTCCTCTATAGCACCATCATGTGATCAAATGTTGTGTCCAGTACTTAATTATTTAATTTATTGATTAATTCTTAACTTGTGTACTGGTACGATTTGAACCAGCTTTGGAACAAGCAGAAGGAGCAAAGGTAAAATATGCAATCTTATGTTCTGAAGATGATGGTGATAAAGGTGTTGTTGTGCCTCAGCAGTTCAGTATTTTGTCCACTAGATGTCAGGATGTGTATAAAGGTAATCCAGTCTGACTGAAAAAGCCTTTAGAAGCACAGTGCAACCTTTGGTGCAAAACTATGAATAAGACATCAACAAAAGAAGTCATTATAAGTTCAGACCTGCTTTTTCCTACTAACATTGGAACACGGCAAGAATCAGATCCTGAATATATTGAGAATGTTGATCCTGGTTTTATTGCATCATGATATGTTTCTGTGTGCTGGACACATGGTCGGGGAACTAAGGTGCTGAGGGGGCTGCAGCACTCCCTAAAATGAGGTTATAACATTAGCCGAATTTACAAAAAGGCCCAAATAATTAAGAATTTGCCAGAAACAGTACTTCAAGTCTATAAAGATTCTCCAAACTCAACAACTCACTAAATTGATCGATTTTAAAAGGGGGAATTTATCTCTCTTTATCTGCTTGTCGTTGTTGACTGGAAATGATGTTAGCAACAGAGGCGCCCGGTAACTCAGCTTAAGCGTCAGTGGGTTACCTTGGCAACGGAGGAGATGAGGGGTTTTTAGCCGTTTTTCCAGCAGTTTAGTCCAGCCGTTAGTGAGTTTTGAGTTTGGTGGTTGAATAAACGACTGTTAGGCAGTCAAAGAGAGAAGTTGTTCGCTTCTTATTTTCTACAACTTCTTCATTAGTATTGTTTCAGAGCCTTTAATTTCCTTTTTTCTTGACTGAAACTTAATATAATACACACAACAGCAGCCTCACTGTCCCCATCAGCTCCCCGTCACTCTGAAATTAAAAACATAGTTTGAACAGGCACTTATGTACTTAAAGGACTGTACTTGTGCCCTCTGAGGGTGATTTTACTGAGCCTGTTGTCCATAAAATCTGGTCCTATTCTTTTAAAAAGATAACAAAGACATTTTCAGAATCATATTGTTTCATCTCATCTTTTGGAGCATTTTCACAGCAAAATGATGTTGACAGGCATAAAACATTGACAGCATTATAGTGGAACATGATGCAATGCACTTGTTCAGTTTCAATCTCATATCAAACAATTCACACCAGGAAAAATTGAGTAGGGGGGACGGACGCCTGCATGACAGCCTGACGAGCTCGCTGAATCAATCGTCTGAACTGGGCACGAATGTTTTCATGTGCATGGAGGTAAACCAGAGGGTTGAGAGCACTGTTCAGACACACAAGGACACGACTTATCTGACGAGCAATGTAGACTCCATCATACCATTTATGGCATATCCCCTGTTTGGTAAGAACTCTTGACCAGAGGTTGAGGTTTCTGAATACATGATAGGGGATGTAACAGACAGAGAAGAGAAGAATCAAGATGAACATCAACTTTAAGCTTCTCTGTTTCAGTACCTTGTCAATAGTATTTCTGCTGCAGAGAACAACAATCACATGTCCGTAGCAGCCCAGTGTGATGAGTAACGGGATACAAAACCCAGTGAGGGTCCATCCAAGAGTGTATTTCAGGTAAATCTCAACGTGGGCTTCATCCGTAGTATCAAAGCATTTTTCAGTGTTGTTTCCATATGTTTTGGAGAAGAACATGTCTGGAAGACTTTGAACACTCACCAACAGCCAGACTGTGACCGAGATCATCACAGAATGGGTGACAGTTATTCTTCCCATCACTCTCATTGGATGAACAATGGCCAGGTATCTGTACACACTTATACAAGTCAGGAATCCAATGCTGCCATATAGATTCACATTGAAGCAGAATCTTGTTATCTTGCAGAATGTTTCTCCAAAGATCCATTTACTCCCCATGGAGTAGTACACCACCAAAAATGGGAGTGTGAGCAAGTACGAAACATCTGTAAGTCCAAGGTTGAGAACAAACATGTTGACGTTACCCAGCTTGTTCCAGTTGTGCAGCAAAGACTTCAGTCCCCATCCATTAGCCACCAGACCAATGATGAACACTAAGATGTAGACAGGAAGCAGGAATCTGCCTGTAAAGTCAAAGCTGACACGAGGACAAGTGGTTTGATTCATCATCTTCTGGACAGCAGTATGGTTCCTTCTCTCAGTGAATGTTTTGGTCCTCTCAACAGATAAAAACCGAATTAGCACAAGTACTTTCCAGAAGACTTCCTGTTGCCCATGCTTCTTCAATATATTTTAAATTGTCACATCATAATATTCGTCGAAAATTACGTCAGTTGGCTGGTTTTCAAATCGATGCAGAGTCTAAGAAGAAGGTTTGTCTGTAAGAGGTAAGCGTCATGAAGCCTCTAGCTGTCTTATCTATTATATGCCAGAGTTTACCACATCCTGTGGCAAAATTCTTAGCCTGTTGTTGCTTTTTCACTATGCTGATGACTCACACATGATGACTTGACATTAACATTTTACAGCTCTTTCTATCACATTTGGTCGATGTAAACGGTCACATTTAATGCAAAGTTTTCATCATGATCATGTCGACTCAGTGTGTCTAGATTAAATAACTAGATGTGTGGTTTCTTACTGGAGACAAAGAACCCATTTGGAATGCATTACTTATATGTTTAATACTTGTATAAGACACACATTAAGTAGAAGTCACCCTTAATTTTATAATTGGCAAATTAAACCTCTACCCACTAAGGCTTACCAATTACATACACATTTTAAATGTGTGTGTAAACTTTTATCTTTAAAGAAGCAACTACAGGTATAGGTGCAGATTCTCCACTGTCAGATACAAAAACAAGTCTCTCTCCTGGCATCAATGAAACCCCTGAAAAGCCATCTCTGCTCAGTCTTTTACCATGAAAAATCTCTGAGTGGCTTTATAATGTTGGTTGTAACTCAACAACTTTGCCTCATTAAGTATGCCTGATTCTATTGATATGCAAATGAACACCAATGTAACTCCGCCCCCATCCAAGCAGCTAAAACATGCCTACATTTCTTGAGAGATTCTTGATGCACATTGCAGGAGCCTGTTTCTGTGTTTCAGAGGATAAATTGCCATGAAATTTGGTCCAGACAAGTATGGTTCTTAGACAATCTTTGACGATCTCCTGAATTTTCCTCTAAAGCCACTAAGAGTTTGAATTTTGTGGTTTTAAGTAACATTTTTTGACTGCTCTGGGGTGACACTGTGTACAGACATGTATGCTCTCCTCATGATGGATTGTAATAACTTGGTGATCTTTTGACCTCTCCTCTATAGCACCATCATGTGATCAAATGTTGTGTCCAATACTTTATTATTCCATTTATAAAATCATTTTTGACTTGTGTCAGGGACGTGCACATGATTATAGAGGAGAAGGGGCTCAAAGTCAGAAAAGGGCAGTATGTGCACCAAAAAAAATTTCTGGCCTTAATAACACAATATGTAGATTAACTTAAAATTAGTAAACAAAGTACTTATAGAAAGCTAACTACTTAGCTGTGTATCCTGTGTAGCTGTAAGTGATATGCAACTGCCATTGCTTTTGTGTCAACAAATTATTGTCAACATGAGTTTATCCACATTATCATAATATTGAGGTTTGGAAGACATGCAATTCAGCTGCAATTCTTAAAAAGCAATCAAACACTGGTTTATTATCAGGCTATTTATTGGAGGGCAAGTGCGAACTATAAATACAGGCTACACATCTAAAGATGTGACAAAACCAAGAAATGACTACTGTGACTGCTACTGTGGATGTTAGTAAAACAACAATGTTTACAACAGCAAAGTCACAGTGAACTCAATATCTGGAAGAAGTTGAAGATTTTTGGCAAGATAAACTGCCGACACAGACAGCTGTCAGATTAGATTATTAACTCTCATTACAAGCAGTTAGCTTAACAAGGACAAATGGACACTCTTCTGAAATATGACTCATATTTAAGCACGTTGAATAAGTGAAAGGCGACTTCTTAGCCCCCACAAGTTATGTTCATGGATTTATAACTCACAAAGGTTCAAGTCGCTCCACTGTCACATCTCATCTATGTGCGTGGTGGAGTTCTGATGAGGTCTCTCTCTCTCTCTCTCTCTCTCTCTCTCTCCAAAATAAGAGCTTTACATTGCACCCCATTGGTGTTTAGAACTGGGTTCTTAGTTGGGGGCTAAGGGCTTTGAAAGTAGCGACCGTTCGTAGAGAGAGACAGAGCGGAGCAGCGGACAGAGAAGCGGCTGTAGGCTCAACACACTCACAACACCATATTACGAGGAAATACGTACGGAAGAAAACCGTGGCATTTTTATGCGGCCGTTTTTATCCCTTTGCACAACAGGAATTTATGTATTCATTAAAAAAAATACACAAAAAGGGCACTTTTAATACGAGGCAAAAAGGGCAGGGGCTCGAGCACCCTTTGGGCCTTATGTGTGCACTTACCTCACTTGTGTACTGGTATAATTTGAACCAGCTCAACATAGCATGAGACATGCAATCTTATGTTCTGAAGATGATGGTGATAAAGGTGTTGTTGTGCCTCAGCAGTTCAATACTTTGTCCACTAGATGTCAGGATGTGCATAAAGGCCATCCTGTCTAAATGAAAGAAGCCTTTAGAGGCACAGTGCAAGCTTTAGTGCAAAACTATGAAGAATACATCAACAAAAACAGCCATTACAAGTTAAGACCTGCTTTCTCCAACTAACATTGGAACACAGCAAGAATCAGATCCCAAATATATGGAGAATGTTGATCCTGGTTTTATTGCATCATGCTATGTTTCTGTGTGCTGGACACATGGTCGGGGAACTAAGGTGCTGAGGGGGCTGCAGCACTCCCTAAAATGAGGTTATAACATTTGCCGAATTTACAAAAAGGCCCAAATAATTAAGAATTTGCCAGAAACAGTACTTCACCAAGTCTATAAAGATTCTCCAAACTCAACAACTCACTAAATTGATCGATTTTAAAAGGGGGAATTTATCTCTCTTTATCTGCTTGTCGTTGTTGACTGGAAATGATGTTAGTATTGTTTCAGAGCTTTTACTTTCGTTTCTTGACTGAAACTTAATATAATACATACAACAGCAGCCTCCGTGTGTCTGTCAGCTCCCCGTCACTCTGAGATTAAAGACATAGTATGAACAGGCACTTCTGTACTTAAAGGACTTTTTGTGCCCTCTGACCTCTGTAAGAGAAAGGCAAATCCGGGCACGTCTTTTTTAAAAGCCACTTGTTTTCTTAATTCTCTAACTTCTGTTTTGTTGGGTTTACATCCCTTTTTGCCTCTCATTAGCTAAGCTGCCAGGACACTATTGTATTCCTAGGAATTCTTTTTCTGTCTTTCTTTCTTCCGAGGAAGTCATACTTCCCAAGGGCGAAAACTCACCAAACTTTACAGAAATGTCCGGCCCCATGAAAAATCAATGAGTGGCTTTAAAATGACTTGTTACATGTTGTAACACATCACCTTTGCCTCATGAAGTGTGCCAAATTCTATTGATATGCAAATGAACATGGTTCTAAGTCCGCCCCCATCCGAGCAGCAATACATGCTGACATTTCTTGAGCCATTCTTGATGCACATTGCAGGAGCCTGTTTCTCTGTTTCTTAGACGATCTTTGACGATCTCCTGAATTTTCCTCTAAAGCCACTAAGAGGTTGAATTTTGTGGTAGTCAATGTAAGAGTGGCATTTTTAAACATCAGATTTTCTCTTATGAAGCAAAACACTTAGAGTTTAAACAAATCACCAACATTTCCATGTTGTCAAGATGCAATTTATGTATAATCAGATTTCTGTTCAGGTAACAGAATTTATGACATTTTGACCTTTTTTGAAATCTGCCTTGACAACAGCTGCCTGGACAGTGACTTCCTGAGTCGACAAATGAAGCAAGGATGATGATGATGATGACAGATCAAAATGTCAGATGTCCTCAACTTGATATACAAGACAATTGTCCTGATGGTGGCACTACAGCAAGCATCTAAAGTTCAAAACATTGAAAATTCATAACAAATCAACCTGCTAGAACTTCACACTTTCATCAAACTGTAGCCCCAATACTAAAGAAACTTTTGGACATTTAAACCTATTAAAAACTATGAAGTCCATCACTCTGTTTATTTTTAAACTGTAACATTTATAAAAACCCATCTACTCCCACAATTTTTGCCAACAGTGTATGAAAATGTTTGACTGTTTGACTACTGTAAACATATACATGCAAATTGATAAATAAATCTTCAGTGTTCATGGAAAAAATGTCCTCATGTTGCAATATGTGTATTTTTCGGATTTTTGTCTTGATAACTGAATTTTTTACAATGGTTTCAAATCTGCCTTCACAACAGTGAATGGCTTACTCAATTTGTGAAGCCACTGTTAGATTGCCACTTGCCAATTAGCTCAGAGCGATAGATGACAGTCTTTGATTCCAGAAGTTGTGAGTTCAAGCCTCAAGTGGTCCAAAATGAACATTGTTGTCAACTGTCTTGTCTTCCTATTCTCCTGTTTGTTGCTCAGAATTGCCAAAATTTGCCAAAAATAGCCCGGACCGACCCATCGCTGCACAGCAGCTATAATTTTATTTATTGTCTTCTCTGTCTCTATCTCCCTCTTTCCTTTTCTCCTTCCTGAAAAGCACATTGTAACATATGTGTTTAAAAGTGCCACTGTATACAGTACATTATGCTCTGATGATCTTCCTGTTCATCACTTTGATGTCAGGAGGGTGTGTTGCTTTTTAAAGATTCACATACTTCCTGTTTTAGAGTGTTTTTACTGAGATTGTTGTCCGTAAAATCTGGTCCTATTCTCTTAAAAAGATGACAAAGACATTTTCAGAATCATATTGTTTCATCTCATCTTTTGAAGCAGTTTTACAGCAAAATGATGACGACTGACATAAAACATTGACAGCATTATAGTGGAAGATGATGCAATGCACTTGTTCAGTTTCAATCTCATATCAAACAATTCACATCAGGGTAGATTGAGTAGTGGGGACGGACGGCTGCACGACAGACTGACGAGCTTGCTGGATCAGTCGTCTGACCCGAGCACGAATGTTTTCATGTGCATGGAGGTAAACCAGAGGGTTGAGAGCACTGTTCAGACACACAAGGGCACGACTTATCTGACGAGCAATATAGACTCCATTATACCATTTATGGCATATCCCCTGTTTGGTGAGAACTCTTGCCAAGAGGTTGAGGTTTCTGAATACATGATAGGGGATGTAACAGACAGAGAAGAGAAGAATCAAGATGAACATCAACTTTAAACTTCTCTGTTTCAGTACCTTGTCAATAGTATTTGTGCTGCAGAGAACAACAATCACGTGTCCGTAGCAGCCCAGTGTGATGAGGAACGGGATACAAAACCCACTGAGGGTCCATCCAAGATTATATTTCAGGTAATCCTCAACGTAGTCGTTATCCGTGGTATCGAAGCATTTTTCAGTGTTGTTTCTAGATGCCTTGGTGAAGAACATGTCTGGAAGACTTTGAACACTCACCAACAGCCAGACTATGACCGAGATCATCACAGAATGGGTGACAGTTATTCTTCCCATCGCTCTCATTGGATGAACAATGGCCAGGTATCTGTACACACTTATACAAGTCAGGAATCCAATGCTGCCATACAGATTCACATTGAAGCAGAATCTTGTTATCTTGCAGAATGTTTCTCCAAAGATCCATTTACTCTTCATGAAGTAGTACACCACCAAAAATGGGAGTGTGAGCAGGTACAAAACATCTGTAAGTCCAAGGTTGAGAACAAACACGTTGACGTTACCCAACTTGTTCCAGTTGTGCAGCAAAGACTTCAGTCCCCATCCATTAGCCACCAGACCAATGATGAACACTAAGATGTAAACAGGAGGCAAGAATCTGCCTGTAAAGTCAAAGCTGATACGAGGACAAGCGGTTTGATTCATCATCTTCTGGAAAGCAGTACGTACGGTTCCCTTCCTCAGTGAATGTTCTAGTCTTCGCAACAGATAAAAACTGAATCAGAGCATGAGTGCTTTCCAGAAGACTTCCTGTTGTAAGCCCACGCCTCTACACACTACATCGGAGATCTGCACCTGCCATTATTCAGGAAATTACGTCAGTTGGTTGGTTTGTGAATCATTGCAGAGCCTAAGGCAAAGGTTTTCTGTTAGTGGTAAGCATCATGAAACCTCCACCCATCTTATCTCTAATCTGCCAGATGTAAGAAAAACAGTTTTACACATCCTGTGTAGAGAAATACTTTCCTGTTGTTGCTGCTGCACTTTGAGCGGATTGAACATATAAATAATTTGCCCCGAACACTGACTTGACATGTACATTTTACACCTATTTCTGTTACATTATTTCGATGTCAACGGTCACATTTAAGGCAAAGTTTTTCTCTAAGTCAGTATGTATAATTTAAAGAACTATAACTATAATTCAGATGTGTGGTTTGTTGCGGGAGACAGAATAACCCATTCGAGATACATTATCTATATACCACATTACATTTATTTAGAAGTCACCCTTAATTTTGTATATAATAATTGAAACAATGCATAAGTTATATGTCTGAGTCTGTATTAATCTAATTTAAAAAAAATCACACTTAGTTACTATTATCAGTCAGTAGTATTTATCATCATTAATAATTAACCCTGATAATCATTAATCATTAGTGATAGCCAAATTCAATCCAAACTCCCTGTTAATGTTGTATGAAGCACAACAAAATGAACACAATTCTAACCCTGCCCCCATCCGAGCAACTGAAATGTGTTTGCATTCTTATTACACACTGCAAGAGCCTGTTTCTTTGGCAATCTCCTGAATTTTCCTCTAGAGCCGCTAAGAGGTTAAATTTTATGGTTTAATTGACATTTTTTGACAGCTCTGTGGTGACTTTTTGTACAGACACTGATGTTCTCCTGATGATGGATTGTTATAACTCGATGATCTTTTGACCTTTCCTCTATAGCGCCATCATGTGATCACATTTTCAAAGTGTCCAATACTTTGGTTTTCCATTATCAAATTCATTCTTATTTTGTGCACTGCTATAATTTGAACCAGCTCTGGAGCAAGCAGAAAGAGCCAAGGTTTAAAATGCAATCTTATGTTCTGAAGATGATGGTGATAAAGGTGTTGCTGTGCCTCAGCAGTTCAGTACTTTGTACACTAGATGTCAGGATGTGTCTAAAGGTTATCTGGTCTGACTGAAAAAGCCTTTAGAAGCACAGTGCAAGCTTTAGTGCAAAACTATGAGGAAGACATCAACAAAAAAAAAAGCCTTTACAAGTAACAGAAGTAGTTAATGTGGCTTCATTTTAAAGTAGGTGAGGACGACGAGCACAGGAGTGTGATCAGGGACTTGGAGTGAAATTAACCATCTTTATCTCAACACCACAAAGACCAAGGAGATGGTGTTTGATTTTAGGAGGAGAATCCAACCTGCGCCTGCACCAACCTCCATCCAGGAAGCTACCACTGGGCAGGGCTGGACTGGGACAAAAAATCAGCCCTGGCATTTTTGGCTTAGACCAGCCCCTCATAATTAGTGGAGTACAACCGACTAGTAATTTATGTATGTGTTCCCCGAAGGAATGTATTTTACCATTATCCCAAACCAAACTCTAATTATTGTGGTGAGGTGTGCATATGTTCACTCACTTGACTGGAAAAATCGCTCACAAACCCTTTCAATCCTAGTTGTACCTCCTTAGGTATATTCTATTTCAAGCATAATGTATCATCAGCATCCTAAATCTCAGAAGTGTAGCGTCTATTGTTAACTCTACCACGTTTGTCCGCTCTGTGAAGTTCAATTCTTTTATCCTTTTTATTGAAATCATCTCTAATATGTATTTTCTGAATTTCCCTGATATAGCAGCTCAATTCTAATTCTTCAGGTTAAAAGGTGCTCTCTCCTTTAAAGAGCTATAACATGCATGCATCAGGCTAAAGACAGGGCTGCTTTATGAACTCATGCAAAGCAACTATGTCTTAAAAGCATTTTACACTGTCCTACTCTTATTCACTGTGGGCACACCTTTTACTAATAATACTTTTATATATTGTTTTTATGCTTACTTTAGTAGTGCTTAAGTTGCAAAGCTTTTTTGATCATTTAGCAGTTTTAAATCAGTTTTAAAATCATGTTTATAACCACAGCATAGAGGGTTGCTACAAATTCAAACTACTATGCAGCCTTTCAACACACCTTTAACCTAAATATCTAAAATGCTATGATGGAGCCTAAAATGGATACTTGCTGCATAAATCACTGTGAATCTGTGTTAGACTCCCTCTCGAGAGATCAAGTTGGCAGACCGCTAATTTACGGAGGTTTTTCAACCCTCAGAAACGACCGCACGACAGCAATACACTGCTAAATGGGTCCAAATATAAACCGCCACCAAAAAGCCACAAATAATGCTCAGAACAGCACCAAACTTCAGCAACAGTACAAATAGGGTCTCAGCACATAGTCCGGGGCATCTAACCTCTGCTAGCTTATAAGGTGGCATTGAAGTCACAGTACAATTTTGTATCCTGTTTAATCTAACTCATATTCACACACTTCCTGTTTTAAGGTGTTTTACTGACCCTGTTGTCAACAATATCTGGTCCTATTCTCTTAAAAAGATAACAGATATTTTCAGAATCGTTGAATTGAATTGTTTAATCTCAGTTTTTGGAGCAGGTTTACAGCAAAATGATGATGACATACATAAAACCTTGACAGCATTATAATAGAAGATGATGCAATGCAATTGTTCAGTTTCATTCTCATGTCAGACTATTTACACCAGGGAAAACTGAGTAGGGGAGACAGAAGGCCACACCACAGACTACTGAGCTTGCTGGATCAATCGTCTGACCTGAGCACGAATGTTTACATGTGCATGGAGATAAACCAGAGGTTTGAGAGCGCTGTTCAGACACACAAGGACATGACTTATCTGACGAGCAATGTAGACTCCATTATACCATTTAAAGCATATCCCCCATTTGGTAAGAACTCTAGACCAGAGGTCGAGGTTTCTGAAGACATGATAGGGGATGTAACAGACAGAGAAGAGAAGAATCAAGATGAACATCAACTTTAAACTTCTCTGTTTCAGTACCTTGTCAATAGTATTTCTGCCTGCAGAGAACAACAATCATATGTCCGTAGCAGCCCAGTGTGATGAGTAACGGGATACAAAACCCAGTGAGGGTTCATCCAAGAGTGTATTTCAGGTAATCCTCAACGTGGTCGTAATCTGTGGTATCGCAGCATTTTTCATTGTTGTTTCCATATGTTTTGGTGAAGAACATGTCTGGAAGACTTAGAACACTCACCAACAGCCAGACTGTGACCAAGATCATCACAGAATGGTGAGAGTTATTCTTCCCATCGCTCTCATTGGATGAACAATGGCCAGGTATCTGTACACACTTATACAAGTCAGGAATCCAATGCTGCCATATAGATTCACATTGAAGCAGAATCTTGTTATCCTGCAGAATGTTTCTCCAAAGATCCATTTACTCTTCATGGAGTAGTACACCACCAAAAATGGGAGTGTGAGCAGGTACAAAATATCCGTAAGTCCAAGGTTAAGAACAAACACGTTGACGTTACCCAGCTTGTTCCAGTTGTGCAGCAAAGACTTCAGTCCCCATCCATTAGCCACCAGACCAATGATGAACACTAAGATGTAGACAGGAAGCAGGAATCTGCCTGTAAAGTCCAAGATGACTCAACAATCGGTTTGATTCATCTTCTTCTGGACAGCAGTATGGTTCCTTCTCTCAGTGAATGTTTTAGTCCTCTCAACAGATCAAAACTGAATCAGAGCATGAGCACTATCGAGAAGACTTCCCGTTTTAAGCCCAAGCCACTACATACTACATTTCAAATTGTCACCTGCCAGTATTGGCTGGTTTGCGAATTGATGCAGAGTCTGAGAAGGTTTGTGTGTCAGAGGTACCACAAAACCTCTAGTCGTCTTATGACTTGTATGCCAGGGTTCAGATTTACAGTTCAGCTTACCACATCCTGAAGCAAAATACTTGTTGTAGCTGCTCTAATTTGACCTGGTGCCTCAACAAGTACATTTTACAGCTGTTTCTATCACATTAGGTCGATGTAAACAGTCATATTTAATGCAATGTTTAGTTTGCTGTATTTGTCCACCATGTTCCCTCATTATAAAAAGGGCAGAAAAACAGGACTATCACTTTGAACAATAAGCATTATTACATTTATAACAAAAAAAAGTCCACTTTTGAGGAACCAAGCAGACCAGCGAGTGGGTTTTAAAATGGCTTAATTAACCAACAGGTCATTGGATTTCCTCAACTGACTTAGATAAAAATTATTAATATTCTGTTGCAGTAAAAACACTAAAGTTTTAGTTGTAGTTATTTTGCACAACAATGCAGACAAAGTTAACATCGATGATCTGTGTTGTTTCTTTCTGAATTCACACTTTTTTGATAGTTACATTCTGCACCAGTGCAACTAAATGTGTCATTATGCTCTGATGATCTTCCTGTGCATCACTTTGAGGTTATGAGGGTGTGCTGAAGTCACACTACAATTTGTATCGCATTTATTTTTAAATATTTACACACTTCCTCTTTTAGGATGTTTTACTGAGCCTGTTGTCCACAATATCTGGTCCTGTTCTCTCAAAGAGATAACAGAGACATTTTCAGAATCGTTGAAGTGAATTTTATAGTTTAATCTCAGCTTTTGCAGCAGGTTAACAGCAAAATGATGATGACATAGATCAAACCTTGACAGCATTATAAGGGAGATGATGCAGTTTCATTCTCATGTCAGACCATTTGCACCAGGGAAAACTGAGTAGGGGGGACGGACGGCTGCACTACAACCTGACGAGCTTGCTGAATCAATCGTCTGAACTGAGCACGAATGTTTTCATGTGCATGGAGGTAAACCAGAGGGTTGAGAGCACTGTTCAGACACACAAGGACACGACTTATCTGACGAGCAATATAGACTCCATTATACCATTTATAGCATATCCCCTGTTTTGTAAGAACTCTTGTCCAGAGGTCGAGATTTCTGAATACATGATAGGGGATGTAACAGACAGAGAAGAGAAGAATCAAGATGAACATCAACTTTAAACTTCTCTGTTTCAGTACCTTGTCAATAGTATTTGTGCTGCAGAGAACAACAATAACATGTCCATAGCAGCCCAGTGTGATGAGTAACGGGATACAAAACCCAGTGAGCGTCCATCCAAGAGTGTATTTCAGGTAATCCTCAACGTGGGCGTTATCCGTGGTATCGTAGCATTTTCCAGTCTTGTTTCTAGATGCCTTTGTGAAGAACATGTCTGGAAGACTTTGGACACTCACCAAGAGCCAGACTATGACTGAGATAATCACAGAACGGGTGACAGTTATTCTTCCCATCGCTCTCATTGGATGAACAATGGCCAGGTATCTGTACACACTTATACAAGTCAGGAATCCGATGCTGCCATATAGATTCACATTGAAGCAGAATCTTGTTATCTTGCAGAATGCTTCTCCAAAGATCCATTTACTCCCCATGGAGTAGTACACCACCAAAAATGGGATTGTGAGCAGGTACAAAATATCTGTCAGTCCAAGGTTGAAAACAAACACGTTGACGTTACCCAGCTTGTTCCAGTTGTGCCGCAAAGACTTCAGTCCCCATCCATTAGCCACCAGACCAATGATGAACACTAAGATGTAGACAGGAAGCAGGAATCTGCCTGTAAAGTCAAAGCTGACACGAGGACAAGTAGTTAGTATTCATCATCTTCTGGACAACAGAATGACAGTTTCTTCTCTTTGTGAATGTTTTGGTCCTCTCAATAGACAAAAACTGAATCAGCACATGAGTACTTTCGAGAATACTTCCTGTTGTAAGCCCACGCCTCTACACACTACATTTGAGATTGTCACCCGCCAGTATTCAGGATATGACCTCAATTGACTGGTTTGCGAATCGATGCAGAGTCTAAGAAGAATGTTTGTCTGTAAGAGGTAAGCATCATGAAACCTCTAGCCATCATATCTCTAATCTACCAGTGTTTAGAACTACAGTTTGGTTTACCACATCCTGAAGCAAAATACTTGTTGTAGCTGCTCCACTTTGAGCAGATGCTTCAAACAACATGACTTGACAAGTGCATTTTAGGCTATTTCATTCACATAAGGTCCATGTAAATGGTCACATTTAATGCCAAGTTTTTCTATCATGTTAAGTCTGTATGTATAATTTAACTATAACTCTAATCAAGATGTGTGGTTTGTTACCAGAGACAGAATAACCCATTTGAAATGCATTACCTATATATTTAATACTTGTATAAGAAACACTTTGTTTATGGAGAAGTAGCCCTTAATTTTATATATAATAATTGAAACAAAGCATAAGGAAGTGTACCATCAACTCAGATTTGAACAGCTACCACAAATAGTTTATGTGGTCACCCACACTGTTTCTAACCCCTGGCAGATTTAATCTCTACCCACTAAGGCTTACCACTTACACACACATTTTAAAATGTATATTTATAGTTCAAACATTTTATTTCATGTGAAACTTTTATTTTAAGAGAAGCGACCACAGGTAGGTGCAGATTGTCCACTAAAGGCACTGTAAAAAACAAGTCTCTCTCCTGGCATTAACACCTGAAAAGTTATTTCTGCTCCGTCTTTCACCATGAAAAATCCCTAAGTAGCTTTAAAATGTTGGCTGTAACTCAACAACTTTGGCTCATTAAGTATGCCAGATTCCATTCATATGCAAATGAACACAGCTGTAACTCCGCCCCCATCCGAGCAGTTGAAACATGCCTACATTTCTTGAGAGATTCTTGATGCACATTGCAGGAGCCTGTTTATCTGTTTCAGAGGTTAAATTGCCAAGAAATTTCGTCCACACAATCATGGTTCTCAGACAACTTTGACGATCTCCTGAATTTTCATCTAGAGCCACCGAGAAGTTGAATTTTGTGGTTTTAAAGGACATTTTTAACAGCTATGGGGTGAACTTTTATACAGACATTAATGTTCTCCTCATGATGGATTGTAAGAACTTGGTGATCTTTTGACCTTTCCTCTATAGCGCCATCATGTGATCACAATTTGTGTCCAATGCTTTGGTATTCCATTCATAAATATATTTTTAACTTGTGTACTGGTATAATTTGAACCAGCTTTGGAGCAAGCAGAAAGAGCCAAGGTATAAAATGCATTATTATGTTCTGAAGCTGATGGTGATAAAGGTGTTGTTGTGTCTCAGAAGTTCAGTACTTTGTCCACTAGATGTCAGGATGTGTATAGAGGCCATCCAGTCTGAATGGAAAAGCCTTTAGAAGCACAGTGCAAGCTTTAGTGCAAAACTATGAAGAAGACATCAACAACAACAAAAAAAGCCATTACAAGCAATAGTAGTAGTAGTAAATAGTGTTGGGAAAGTTCACTTTCTACATGAACTAGTTCAAAGTTCAGTTCACAAATTTTAAAATAAACTAGTTCAGTTCATAGTTCATAATTCAAAATTTTGAACTAAGTTCACTGTTCCAAAAATGAACTAGTTCATAGTTCTTTTTCAATATGTTGCTGCGAGCTATTATTTTTCTAAATTATTGCCACAGCCCATACAGAACCACAGACAGCAGTTGTTCTATCAGTTTTAACACTGAAACTGCAGCTCTCCCACAATATACTGCAAAACCAGGTGGTCCAGCTGCGGCTGGGAGATGAAGACAGCGGAGCCGCTACTGTATGCCGTTAATGTGATTTGGGTGGTAGAGGATCTGTTTTGGCTCGCCGTTGCTTCTTGGAACCCGGCGGCCAAAGTTTACACAAAAAGGTAAGATTTTTCCCACCTGGATCATCACTGACCTTTTCATAAAATAGTTTTAAGTAATCGTACATATCATCATCAATTATAGATGCCGTATTAATGGTGGAGGCAGAGTCGGAGGTAGTGCTGCCGCCTTCATTTGTTTTTGCCTCCATGCTTCACATGTTAATGACGCATGCGGTGGTGCAACGCTGTGGTGGCTGGTGTTGCCAGTGTTATGTCCGTTCAGGACGAAATAATCTGTGTTCATTTGGTAATGCCTCACTTCATGTTTGGTATGCAGCTGTTTCTGTCTGAAATTGTTAAGTTTCGTTTTCACCGAAAGTAAAGCGAGATGCGTGCACAAACCTCTCGTCCAGCGTCCTTTTAATACACAACAGCCAGATTGGGTGTTTTTCCGCTACATATTAAGCCTGTTCACGGTGTGTTTAAGCCGGTTTTCGCCTGGAAGGCTTGATGGAAATCTGGCACTGTCTTGGACGAGGTTTAACTGTGAGAGCGCGCCGTTCACAAACGCCAGTATGAACGCGTTCACAGTAACGTTCATCAGGCAGATATACAAACGTTCAGTTCACGTTTGCCCAAAATATGAACGAGTTCATGAACGATCGTTCATTGAAAGCGTTCATGCACAACACTGGTAGTAAATTTGGATTCATTTTTCATATGAAATACCAAAAATGACTTGTGGTACTCTGTGCTGCAAGAGAAGACAATGTCTTTTGATGAATTAAGAGAAATATCAGACAAACATATAAAAAGCCACAGTATGTACAAAATAACTATAAATCTGTAAATACAACATAAAAAAAATCACTAAAATTGTTAAGAGGTAAAATTCAAAGCAATGTAAATGATGTTTGCACGCTCACTTTCTGTAGGTTTTCCCATAATGTCGATTCTTGGATAGGTCAGCGTATAGACTTATAGGCTAACAAGACCTATCTTAATGAATGAGGAGAGGGCCAGAACTCATCTGGACATAAAAACTGCACATACAGAATCGTCAGTGAAATCTGGTGAAAAAAAAAGAAAATAAAAACAAACCAAAACCTTAAAAGTTTGATGATTTTTCCTCAAAATAAGGTTTTAAACGCCTTCTGCCTCCACAAGATATACTTCTACGCTGCATGTTGCCACAGTGTTACAGCCTCTGATCAGAATATAGTCAGAAAACGATTTATCTTTATTCATATTTATCCATGTCAAGTTCCAATTCTTCCAGACTTCCGTCCCAAACACTTTTTATTCCATACACTAATGTTGCGAGATAGGCTTGTGAGTATAACAGAAACATTTGGAGCAAATATTTAGCTATCCAAAAACTACAACAACAGTCTCCCCCCCCCCCCCCCCCCCCAAAAAAAAAGGAAAAAAAAAGAAATTACAATAATGATATACAATTTTCCTTGCATCAACAAGGACAGGTCTGACTTTGTGAACATATCTTCTAGCACCAAGTATCTCACCAACTCTTGATGAATACTGGCATGGCATTGGCACATATGATGAAATGTAACTGTAAACATTTCAGCAACTTAGCATTCCAGTTCCAATGTGTGTCAGCCTCAGATGTCAAATTTGAGATTATAGGTAATTTCTACCGTGTTAACATGCTAAACTAAGAAAGTGAACTTGGTAAACAGACATTACACCTCATTATCATAAACATGTTAGGACTATCAGAGTGATCATGTTAGCATGCTGATGTTAGAATTCAATTAACAGCAATACCTCACAGTGCCACACGTCTTTAGACTCTTAATCTTTAGTTATAATATGTTCATGGTATCTTATCGTTCGTCTGATTGTAATCACGAGTACTGAATTTGAATGAAAACCTCAAAGGCTAACTGCGTTGTCAAAGTTCCTTGAATTGTGTTTAGTTTGCTGTAATTGTCCACCACCTTCATTTTAGAGAGGGCAGAAAAACAGGACTTTGACTTGGATCATAGTGCATTATTACATTTGTAACAAACAAAAGTCCACTTTGAGGATAATGAATGGCTTAATTAGCCAACAGGTCGTTGGATTACATCAACTGACTTAATCAAAATTATTCATATTTTCTCATAGTAAAAACACTTAAGTTATAGTTGGAGTCATTTTGCACAACAATGCAGACAAAGTTGTTTACATTGGTGATATGTATTGTTTCTTTCTGAAATCACATTTGTTTGATCATTACATTCTGCACCAGTGCAACTAAATGTGCCATTATACTCTGATGATCTTCCTGTGCATCACTTTGATGTTATGAGGGTGTGTTGCAGTCACAGTACAATTTTGCATCCTGTTTATTTTTAAACATTTACACACTTCCTCTTTTAGGGTGTTTTACTGAGCCTGTTGTCCACAATATCTGGTCCTGTTCTCTCAAAGAGATAACAGATATTTTCAGAATCGTTGAATTGAATTGTTTAATTTCAGTTTTTGGAGCAGGTTTACAGCAAAATGATGATGACGTACATAAACCTTGATAGCACTATAATGTAAAATGATGCAGTTTCATTCTCATTTCAGACAATTCACACGAGGGAAAATTGAGTAGGGGGGACAGACGGCCGCATGACAGCCTGACGAGCTTGCTGAATCAATTGTCTGAGCTGGGCATGAATGTTTTCATGTGCATGGAGGTAAACCAGAGGGTTGAGAGCACTGTTCAGACACACAAGGACACGACTTATCTGACGAGCAATATAGACTCCATTATACCATTTATGACATATCCCCTGATTGGTAAGAACTCTTGACCAGAGGTTGAGGTTTCTGAATACATGATAGGGGATGTAACAGACAGAGAAGAGAAGAATCAAGATGAACATCAACTTTAAACTTCCTCTGTTTCAGTACCTTGTCAATAGAATTTGTGCTGCAGAGAACAACAATCACATGTCCGTAGCAGCCCAGTGTGATGAGGAACGGGATACAAAACCCAGTGAGGGTCCATCCAAGAGTGTATTTCAGGTAATCCTCAACATGGTCGTTATCTGTGGTATCGAAGCATTTTTCAGTGTTGTTTCTATAAGTTTTGGTGAAGAACATGTCTGGAAGACTTTGAACACTCACCAACAGCCAGACTATGACCGAGATCATCACAGAATGGGTGAGAGTTATTCTTCCCATCGCTCTCATTGGGATGAACAATGGCCAGGTATCTGTACACACTTATACAAGTCAGGAATCCAATGCTGCCATACAGATTCACATTGAAGCAGAATCTTGTTATCTTGCAGAATGCTTCTCCAAAGATCCATTTACTCTCCATGAAGTAGTACACCATCAAAAATGGGAGTGTGAGCAGGTACAAAATATCTGTAAGTCCAAGGTTGAGAACAAACACGTTGACGTTACCCAGCTTCTTCCAGTTGTGCAGCAGAGACTTCAGTCCCCATCCATTAGCCACCAGACCAATGATGAACACTAAGATGTAGACAGGAAGCAAGAATCTGCCTGTAAAGTCCAAGCTGACAGGAGGACAAACGGTTTCATTCATCATTTCTGGACAGCAGTACAAACAGTTCCTTCTCTCTGTGAATGTTTTGGTCTTCTCAACAGATAAAAACTGAATCAGAGCATGAGTGCTTTCCAGAAGACTTCCTGTTGTAAGCCCACGCCTCTACATGCTACATTTAAGATCTGCAACGACCAATACTCTAGAAATAACTTCAGTTGGCTGGTTTGTGAATCGATGCAGAGTCTAAGAAGAAGGTTTGTCTGTCAGAGGTAAGCCTCATGAAATCTCTACCCATCTTGTCTCTAATCTACCAGTGTTTAGAACTACAGTTTGGTTTACCACATCCTGAAGCAAAATACTTTACTGTTGTAGCTGCTCCACTTTGAGCCGATGCCTCAAACAACATGACTTGACAAGTACATTTTAGGCTATTTCATACACATTATGTCGATGTAAACGGTCACATTTAATGCCAAGTTTTTCTATCATGTTAAGTCTGTATGTTTAATTTAAATAACTAAAACTATAATCAAGATGTGTGGTTTGTTACCAGGGACAGAATAACCAATTTGAAATGCATTACTTATATATTTAATACTTGTATAAGAAAGACTTTGTTCATGGAGAAGTCACCCTTAATTTTATATATAATAATTGAAACAAAGCATAAGGAATATGTCTGAGTCCGTATTAATTTAATTTGATAATAATCAGACTTAGTTACTTGATTGTTTTTCAGTCACTCAACATGATAGAAAACACTTTGCATTAAAAGTGAGCTTTGATGTTAAACCTAAGTAATGAAATTAGATGGATTTAGATTTACATGTATTAAAAGTCATTGTTTTGGGCAAATTATTTTTCAAGGGTACCATCAACTCAGATTTGAACAGCTACCACAGACAATTTATGTGGTCACCAGTGTTGGTCAAGTTACTTGGAAATAGTAATTAGTTACTGATTACTTCTCCAAGAAAGTCATCCAGTTACTTTACTGATTACTTATTTTCAAAAGTAAATATTTACTTCACTAGTTACTTTACTAAGTTACTTTTCAAAAACATGATGCACAACCTGAATACGCTATAAAGCAATAGACCTTTCGTGGCAGCGGGAAATAAATGGACAACAGCCAGACATGAGATAAACAAACCCAGTGTGAGCCAACATTACAGTAGCAACAGCTCCCAAAGGGCTTTGCATCACTACCCGTCTCTTCTAGTAGGGCTGGGTATTGTTAAGAACCTCATGATTCGATTTTGATTCTTTAGGTCGCAATTCGATACAATATCGATTCGATTCAATACTGATTTAAATGCTTCAATATGGATTCAGTAATAAGCAGTAATAAACAAATAATTTATTAGAGTACCTGTTGATAATTTTCAAATTCAAAAAAGTAATCTTAAATCTTTCCTCTAGGAAGCTCTAGTTGAAATGTAAACAAAGGCACACGATGTGTTAAGTTATAAAATAGTGCAACCATAGTTAAGTTACTTGTACCCCACAAGGGGTAACAAGTTGACACTGATATGGCGGGTGGATAGTGCCAGGGTACCCCGCAGGAGACTCTCGTGTGACATCAACGTCTGAACTGACGTCGCCAGTGCAAGTCGTCGTTGATAAGTACGTCGCCACACCTACGCCGTCATGCCCCACCCCCCCACCCCCCACACGCGCGCGCGCACATACGCACAATTTCAACTTTCTACCATCAGTTCTGGTCTCCATAAATCGGTTCTGTTTGGCTTATACATAGCCTACCTAAACTTTACAGTAGGCTAATCTCAGCACACTTAGAGGGCAAGAGTAGTTATTTGAAACCATCAACCAACATATTAACATAATTAATCTAAGATTGTTTTTATTGTTTTTTATCAGCATCTCATGTAGCCTATAACATTTATTAAATAGGTCTACTTTATTTTGTATATTGCATGTTTCCACCTGATTCTTTTATATTATATACTTATTGATGGTACACAAATAAAATAAAATAAAATAAAATATACCTGACTGAAAAAAAAAAAAAAAAGGAAACACAACAGGACTTGCCCATTGCAATTTTTACTGGAGCGGCAAGTTCATTTGTTGCAGAACTCCTACCAAGTGAGCTATTGAGGTAACAAATAAACATGTAGGGGGGTGTCCTTTTAAGCCACTGTCCCACAATAACTGTTAATAGTTATACTAGAGATGTGTTGCCCTCTATTTGTCTTGAGCACTTATAGTCTGCCAATTCTTACATGTTGCACCTTTCATCTTAAAAAATTCTGAGTGTGACGACGTACTTTGTAGACAACGTATTTTGGTGACAACGTGTGTTTTAGGCGTATATTTTGTTAGTAATTCTAACATACACCGTCGTCACTTCGTCGTCGATACACTTTTCTTTCAATGCACTCGCCGTGAAGTCGCCACCGGTGTCTCATCTGCTGTCCCATTCACTCCCATTCAAAAATCCACACGGTCAGGCAGTGACGGAAGGGGAGGTTGCTCCTTCTCCGTCTCCTGGTAATCCTTGCATTGGCACTATCCACCCGCCATACAACGGTCTTTCCGCGGCGCATCACCCTCCAACCCTCAAGCGAGATCGCGGTCGAGGCGCTTCCAGCTGCTGGAGGCGGGGACCGAGAGGCGTCCGGCGAGGGACAGCCGCTGCAATCAGCCCTGCATACGACACTCAGTGCATTTACATGACACTCAAGAAAACCGAATTACTGCGTTAGTCTGACTATGATCGGATTTTTAAGATGCATGTATACACCTTAGTCTGACTAAAATTGGACCGGATCAGAACTGAACTATGGCTGTAATCTGACTTAGCTGTGCATATAAACGCACTGATTGTCACTCACGAGACAGTCTCAAAAAATCACGGTTAAGTAACGCAGTAACGCAGTAATCTAAATACTGTTTTTGCTATTGTAATCCCTTACTTTACTCGTTACTTGAAAAAAGTAATCGGATTACAGTAACACGTTACTGCCCATCAGTGGTGGTCACCCACACTGTTTCTAACCCCTGGCAGATTTAATCTCTACCCACTAAGGCTTACCACTTACACACACATTTTAAAATTCACATTTGTAGTTCAAATATTTTATTTCATGTGAAACTTTTATTTTAAGAGAAGCGACTGCAGGTAGGTGCAGATTGTCCACTAAAGGCACTGTAAAAAAAACAAGTCTCTCTCCTGGCATTAACACCTGAAAAGTCATCTCCGCTCAGTCTTTCACCATGAAAAATCCCTAAGTAGCTTTAAAATGTTGGCTGTAACTCAACAACTTTGGCTCATTAAGTATGCCAGATTCTATTGATATGCAAATGAACACAGCTGTAACTCCGCCCCCATCCGAGCAGCTGAAACATGCCTACATTTCTTGAGAGATTCTTGATGCACATTGCAGGAGCCTGTTTCTCTGTTTCAGAGGTTAAATTGCCAAGAAATTTGGTCCACACAATCATGGTTCTCAGACGATCTTTGACGATCTCCTGAATTTTCATCTAGAGCCACCAAGAAGTTGAATTTTGTGGTTTTAAAGGACATTTTTAACAGCTATGGGGTGAACTTTTGTAAAGACATTAATGTTCTCCTCATGATGGATTGCAAAAACTTGGTGATCTTTTGACCTTTGCTCTATAGCGCCATCATGTGACCACATTTTGTGTCCAATGCTTTGGTTTTAATTTTTTTTGTTTTTATGTTCTGAAGATGATGGTGATAAAGCTGTTGTTGTGCCTCAGCAGTTCAGTACTTTGTCCACTAGATGTCAGGATGTGTATAGAGGCCATCCAGCCTGACTGAAAAAGCCTTTATAGTTTTGCACTAAAGCTTGTACTGTGCTTCTAAAGAAGACATCAACATAAAAAAGCCATCACAAGTTATAGTAGTAGTTAATGTGGCTTCATTTTTCATATGAAATACCGAAAGTGGCTTTTGTGGTACTGTGTGTTGCAAGAGGAAGACGTGTATTGTACAATGACTTTTGATGAATAATGAAGAGAAATATCAGACAAAGATATGAAATACCACAGTATATATGAAATAACTATACATTTGTAAATGCAATATGAAAAAAATGAACTGAAATAATTTAGAGTTAAAGTGCAGGACGTGTAAAATACTGAAATTTTTTTTACTATACATGAATTATTTACAACATAACAACTGAAGAAAATGAAAAAATAAGTGCAATGTCATCTGGCTACAAACACACAAACAAAACTGTACAAGTGAAAAACTGCATTGCTCACATCAGAAAAAAATATCTGTCAACACAATGGTTGGGGTAGTTGTGTGGCATAAATTTCTACCAAACAAAGAATTGTAAGTTACAAAAATTTGCTCTTAAAGACATACTGTCCTCAATTCATGGTTAAGCTGTTTGGTTACAAAAGTTACTTTTGTTAAAAAAGTACATAAAACCTTGACAGCAGTATAGTGGAAGATGATGCAATGCAATTGTTCAGTTTCATTCTCATTTCAGACAATTTACACCAGGGAAGACTGAGTAGGGGGAACAGACGCCTGCATGACAGCCTGACGAGCTTGCTGGATCAATCGTCTGAGCTGGGCACAAATGTTTTCACGTGCATGGAGGTAAACCAGAGGATTGAGAGCGCTGTTCAGACACACAAGGACACGACTTATCTGACGAGCAATATAGACTCTATTATACCATTTATAGCATATCCCCTGTTTGGTAAGAACTCTTGACCAGAGGTTGAGGTTTCTGAATACATGATAGGGGATGTAACAGACAGAGAAGAGAAGAATCAAGATGAACATCAACTTTAAACTTCTCTGTTTCAGTACCTTGTCAATAGTATTTGTGCTGCAGAGAACAACAATCACGTGTCCGTAGCAGCCCAGTGTGATGAGTAACGAGATACAAAACCCAGTGAGGGTCCATCCAAGAGTGTATTTCAGGTAATCCTCAACATAGTCGTTATCTGTGGTGTCGTAGCATTTTTCAGTGTTGTTTCCATATGTTTTGGTGAAGAACATGTCTGGAAGACTTTGAACACTCACCAAGAGCCAGACTATGACTGAGATCATCACAGAATGGGTGAGAGTTATTCTTCCCATCGCTCTCATTGGATGAACAATGGCCAGGTATCTGTACACACTTATACAAGTCAGGAATCCAATGCTGCCATATAGATTCACATTGAAGCAGAATCTTGTTATCTTGCAGAATGCTTCTCCAAAGATCCATTTATTCTTCATGGAGTAGTACACCATCAAAAATGGAAGTGTGAGCAGGTACAAAACATCTGTAAGTCCAAGGTTGAGAACAAACACGTTGACGTTACCCAGCTTGTTCCAGTTGTGCAGCAAAGACTTCAGTCCCCATCCATTAGCCACCAGACCAATGATGAACACTAAGATGTAAACAGGAAGCAGGAATTTGCCTGTAAAGTCAAAGCTGACAGAAGGACAAGCAGTTTCATTCAGCATCTTCTGGAAAGCAGTACATATAGCTCCTTCTGTCAGTGAATGTTTTAGTCTTCTCAACAGATAAAAACTGAATCAGCACACGAGTACTTTCGAGATGAGTTTGTGTTGTAAGACCACGCCTCTACATGCTACGTTTGAGATCTTCAACTGCCATACTATGGAAATGAGGCATCATGAACTCTCTACCTATCTTATCTGTAATCTGCCAGGGTTTGTAATTACAGATAGGCTTGCCACATCTTGTCGTGAAATTCTTCTCTGTTGTAGCTTCTCCACTTGGAGCTGGTGTCTCAAACATGATGACTTGACATTTACATTTTACGGCTGTTTCTGTCACATTAGGTCGATGTAATCGGTCACATTTAATGCAAAGTTTTTCTATCATGTTGAGTCTGTGTGTGCAAAGGAAATAACTAGATGTGTAGAATGTCACCGGAGACAGAATAACCCATTTGAGACAGTCACCCTTAATTTTTTACATAATAATTGAATAAAAACATAAGTAAGAAGTTTAATTTAATAAAAATCAGACTTTGTTATTTGATTGATTTTAAGTCACTCAACATGATGGGAAATACTTGCATTAAAAATGACCTTTGATATTAAACCTAAGTAATGAAATTAGATGGATTTAAATTTACATGTAACCAATTCATTGTTTTAGGTAAATTATTTTTCAAGCGTACCATCAGCTCAAAGTTGAGCAGCTGCCACAGATTACACATTTTACCACAAGATGTGGTCAGCCATACTGTTTCTAACCCCTGGCAGATTAAACTTCTACCCACTAAGGCTTACCACTTACACACACATTTTAAGATTTATATTTATAGTTCAAACATTTTCATTATAAGAAACTTTTATCTTAAAAGAAGCAACTACAGCTATAGGTGCAGATTCTCCACTGTCAGATGCAAAAACAAGTCCCTCTCCTGGCATTAATGAAACCCCTGAAAAGTCATCTCTGCTCAGTCTTTTACCATAAAAAATCCCTAAGAAGCTTTAAAATGACTTGGTTGTAACTCAACAACTTTGCCTCATTAAGTATGCCAGATTGTATTTATATGCAAATGAACATGGTTTTAACTCCGCCCCCATCCGAGCAGCTGAAACATGCCTACATTTCTTGAGAGATGCACATTGCAGGAGCCTGTTTCTCTGTTTCAGAGGATAAATTGCCATGAAATTGATCCAGACAATTATGGGTCTTAGACGATCTTTGACGTTCTCCTGAATTTTCCTCTAGAGCCACCAAGAAGTTGAATTTTATGGTTTTAAAGGACATTTTTGACATCTATGAGGTGAACTTTGTACAGACATGTATGTTCTCCTCATGATGGACTGTAATAACTTGCTAATCTTTTGACCTTTCCTCTATAGCACCACCATGTGATCAGATTTTGTGTCCAATACTTTGGTATTCCATTTATAAATTCATTTTTAAGTTGTGTACTGATATAATTTGAACCAGCTCTGGAGCAAGCAGAAAGAGCAAAGGTATAAAATGCATTCTTATGTTCTGAAGATGATGATGATAAAGGTGTTGTTGTGCCTCAGCAGTTCAGTACTTTGTCCACTAGATGTCAGGATGTGTATAGAGGCCATCCAGCCGGACTGAAAAAGCGTCTAGATCAGGGCTATTCAATTAACTTGGAATTGGGCTTAATTTTTGCTTAATTTTTCATATGAAATACCAAAAGTGACTTTTGTGGTACTGTGTGCTGCAAGAGGAAGACATGGACTGTACAATGACTTTTGATGAATAATTAAGAGAAATATCAGACAAACATGTGCAAAAAGCCACAGTATGTACAAAATAACTATGAATCTGTAAATACAATATGAAAAAAAAAATCAATACCACTTAAATCATTTAGAGGTAAAATTCAATGCAATGTAAATTATGTTTGCACGCTCACTTTCAGTAGAGTTTCCCCAAAATGTCGATTCTTGGATAGGTTAATGTCATCAGCGTATAGACTTATAGCTAACTAGACCTATCTTAAAGGAGTCATCACCCAGAAATAGCAATTTCTCTCGTTAAATCATGCATATTGGTGTTGGACCTCTGTTGAAACTTGCCTGAAAAGCTGGAGTTTGAAAGTGGCTTATTTTTTTCGCTTTGGCTCTTTTTCCGAACAGGAATAGCGCACAGTAGTGCGCGTTCCTAAAGCACGAGATTTTGACTCTGCTCCTGTGGTGACGTTACCACAGGAGGCTACTTGCATATTAAGCATCGGCTCACAGCCGTCCTCATCCAGAGTGAGCACGCTGAATCTGCTTATTTCTCTGTCATTTTCACGCCATACATCATCACCGCCAGCATTAAAACTCAGGTCTTACATGTAAAACACGAGTGTGAAAAGTAAGACGGAAAAAAAAAAGAATTTACCATTCAGAGACATCCTGCTGTAAACGTGTCTCTTCCACCGTCTCTGCCTCTTCACTCTCCTGTTTGGTTTTCGACTCCGGCTCATACATAAATGCCTGAATTCCGTAAGGTTCGTCATTTAGTGTGTGCGCCATGACAGGGGGCTGTTTATGTTTTGGAGTCTGTGTGCATGCAGGCTCGCTCCCCATTCCGGCTCTGTCCTTCCTGCGGCCAATCACCGCGCGCCTCATTACATATTAATACAATGCACATCCGGACCGGTCAAAACCTCGCGCATAATCTCGCGTGAGAAAGTCGCGGTATGAAAAAGTGTCAGAACAAGCTCTATGTTTGATTTATTTTTAATTATTTTTTTTCTAATAAGTTTTAAGAATTGATCCAAAGCGATCCAAGAGGGACTGGATATGTAAAAAACCAGGTGATGACTCCTTTAATGAATGAGGAGAGGGCCAGAACTCACCTGGACATAAAAACTGCACATACAGAATCGTCATTGAAATCTGGTGAAAAAAAGAAAAAATAAGAAAAGAAAAACAAACCAAAATCTTAAAAGTTAAAACCTGAAAATAAGGTTTCAAACACTATCTGCCTCGACAAGTTATACTTCTACGCTGCATGCACAGCCTATGATCAGAATATGGTCAGAAAACCATTCATTTTTATTCATACTTATCCATATCAAGCTCCAATTCTTTCAGACTTCCCACCTCAAACACATTTTATTTCAGACGCTAACATTGCGAGATAGGCTTGTGAATATAAGAGAAACATTTGGATGGAGCAAATATTTAGCTATCCAAAAACTACAATAAACAGTCACAACACCCTCTCAAAATGTTTACCACAATAATATAACATTTTCCTGACATCCACAAGGCCAGGTCTTTTAATTAAAAATGACTTTGGGGAGATTTCTTCTAGCACCAAGTATCTTACCAGCTCTTGGACGAATACTGGCATGACATTTGCACACATGCTCAAGCCTTCCTCAGGATGAAATGTAACTGTAAACATTTCAGCAACTTAGCATTCCAGTTCCAATGTGTGTCAGCCTCAGATGTTAAATTTTGAGATTATAGGTCATTTCTACCGTGATAACACGCCAAACAAAGAAGGTAAACTTGGTAAACAGAGATTACACCTCATTTTCATAAACATGTTAGGACTATCAGAGTGATCATGTTAGCATGCTGATGTTAGAATTCAGTTAACAGCAATACCTCACAGTGCCACACGTCTTTAGACTCTTAATCTTTAGTTATAATATGTTCATGGTATCTTATCGTTCGTCTGATTGTAATCATGAGCACTGAATTTGAATGAAAACCTCAAAGGCTAACTGCGTTGTCAAACTTCCTTGAATTGTGTTTAGTTTGCTGTAATTGTCCACCACTTTTATTATAGAGAGGGCAGAAAAACAGGACTTTGACTTGGATCATAGTGCATTATGCATTATTAAATGGCTTAATTAGCCAACAGGTCGTTGGATTTCCTCAACTGACTTAATCAAAATTATTCATATTTTCTCATAGTAAAAACACTTAAGTTATAGTTGGAGCCATTTTGCACAACAATGCAGACAAAGTTGTTTACATTGGTGATATGTATTGTTTCTTTCTGAAATCACATTTGTTTGATCGTTACATTCTGCACCAGTGCAACTAAATGTGCCATTATGCTCTGATGATCTTCCTGTGCATCACTTTGATGTTATGAGGGTGTGTTGCAGTCACAGTACAATTTTGCATTCTGTTTATTTTTAAACATTTACACACTTCCTCTTTAAGGGGGTTTTACTGAACCTGTTGTCCACAGTATCTGGTCCTATTCTCTCAAAGAGATAACAGATATTTTCAGAATCGTTGAATTGAATTGTTTAATTTCAGTTTTTGGAGCAGGTTTACAGCAAAATGATGATGACATACATAAACCTTGATAGCATTATAATGTAAACTGATGCAGTTTCATTCTCCTTTCAGACAATTCACACGAGGGAAAATTGAGTAGGGGGGACAGACGGCCGCATGACAGCCTGACGAGCTTGCTGAATCAATCGTCTGAGCTGGGCATGAATGTTTTCATGTGCATGGAGGTAAACCAGAGGGTTGAGGGCACTGTTCAGACACACAAGGACACGACTTATCTGACGAGCAATATAGACTCCATCATACCATTTGTAGCATATCCCCTGTTTGGTAAGAACTCTTGACCAGAGGTTGAGGTTTCTGAATACATGATAGGGGATGTAACAGACAGAGAAGAGAAGAATCAAGATGAACATCAGCTTTAAACTTCTCTGTTCATGTTAGCATGCTGATGTTAGAATTCAATTAACAGCAATACCTCACAGTGCCACACGTCTTTAGACTCTTAATCTTTAGTTATAATATGTTCATGGTATCTTATCGTTCGTCTGATTGTAATCATGAGCACTGAATTTGAATGAAAACCTCAAAGGCTAACTGCGTTGTCAAAGTTCCTTGAATTGTGTTTAGTTTGCTGTAATTGTCCACCACCTTCATTTTAGAGAGGGCAGAAAAACAGGACTTTGACTTGGATCACAGTGCATTATTACATTTGTAACAAACAAAAGTCCACTTTTGAAGATCCAGGCAGTCCAGCCAATGGGTTTTAAGATGGCTTAATTTGTTAACAGGTCGTTGGATTTCCTCAACTGACTTAATCAAAATTATTAATATTTTCTCATAGTAAAAACACTTAAGTTATAGTTGGAGTTATTTTGCACAACAATGCAGACAAAGTTGTTTACATTGGTGATATGTATTGTTTCTTTCTGAAATCACATTTGTTTGATCGTTACATTCTGCACCAGTGCAACTAAATGTGCCATTATGCTCTGATGTTCTTCCTGTGCATAACTTTGATGTTATGAGGGTGTGTTGCAGTCACACTACCATTTTGCATCCTGTTTATTTTTAAACATTTACACACTTCCTCTTTTAGGGTGTTTTACTGAACCTGTTGTCCACAGTATCTGGTCCTGTTCTCTCAAAGAGATAACAGATATTTTCAGAATCGTTGAATTGAATTGTTTAATTTCAGTTTTTGGAGCAGGTTTACAGCAAAATGATGATGACATACATAAACCTTGATAGCATTATAATGTAAAATGATGCAGTTTCATTCTCATTTCAGACAATTCACACAAGGGAAAATTGAGTAGGGGGGACAGACGGCCGCATGACAGCCTGACGAGCTTGCTGAATCAATTGTCTGAGCTGGGCATGAATGTTTTCATGTGCATGGAGGTAAATCAGAGGGTTGAGAGCGCTGTTCAGACACACAAGGACACGACTTATCTGACGAGCAATATAGACTCCATTATACCATTTGTAGCATATCCCCTGTTTGGTAAGAACTCTTGTCCAGAGGTCGAGATTTCTGAATACATGATAGGGGATGTAACAGACAGAGAAGAGAAGAATCAAGATGAACATCAACTTTAAACTTCTCTGTTTCAGTACCTTGTCAATAGAATTTGTGCTGCAGAGAACAACAATCACATGTCCGTAGCAGCCCAGTGTGATGAGGAACGGGATACAAAACCCAGTGAGGGTCCATCCAAGAGTATATTTCAGGTAATCCTCAACATGGTCGTTATCCGTGGTATCGAAGCATTTTTCAGTGTTGTTTCCATATGTTTTGGTGAAGAACATGTCTGGAAGACTTTGAACACTCACCAACAGCCAGACTATGACCGAGATAATCACAGAATGGGTGAGAGTTATTCTTCCCATCGCTCTCATTGGATGAACAATGGTCAGGTATCTGTACACACTTATACAAGTCAGGAATCCAATGCTGCCATACAGATTCACATTGAAGCAGAATCTTGTTATCTTGCAGAATGCTTCTCCAAAGATCCATTTATTCTTCATGGAGTAGTACACCACCAAAAATGGGAGTGTGAGCAGGTACAAAATATCTGTAAGTCCAAGATTGAAAACAAACACGTTGACGTTACCAAGCTTCTTCCAGTTGTGCAGCAGAGACTTCAGTCCCCATCCATTAGCCACCAGTCCAGTGATGAACACTAAGATGTAGACAGGAAGCAGGAATCTGCCTGAAAAGTCCGAACTGACATGAGGACAAGCAGTTTCATTCATCATCTTCTGGACAGCAGTACAAACGGTTCCTTCTCTCTGTGAATGTTTTGGTCTTCTCAGCAGATAAAAACTGAAACAGAGCATGAGCTTCCTGTTGTAAGCCCACGCTTCTACACACTACATTTACGATCTGCAATTACCAATATTCTGGAAATAACTTCAGTTGGCTGGTTTGCGAATCGATGCAGAGTCTAAGAAGAATGTTTGTCTGTAAGAGGTAAGCCTCATGAACCCTTTACCAGTCTTATCTCTAATCTACCAGTGTTTAGAACTACAGTTTGGTTTACCACATCCTGAAGCCAAATACTTGCCTGTTGTAGCTGCTCCACTTTGAGCCGATGCCTCAAACAACATGACTTGACAAGAACATTTTAGGCTATTTCATACACATTATGTCGATGTAAACCGTCACATTTAATGCCAAGTTTTTCTATCATGTTAAGTCTGTATGTATAATTTAAATAACTATAATTAAGATGTGTGGTTTGTTGCAGGAGACAGAATAACCCATTTGAAATGTATTTATGTTGTTTGTTTCGGACATGTCAATTCATAAGCATCACATTTCATCATTGTTCAAATAATACAACACACATGGCCGAAAGGGAAAAGCGGGAGAAGCCAAATCTTATCAAGTCCCGCCCCCATTACCCACAGTATAAAATCTTCATTCTGATCTTTTCTTGTCTTTTGCAAATTACTTTTTTCTTTTCTTCTCTTTTTTTCTTTTGTTATGACCTTTGACAAAACATATTACAGCAGTAGCATACAGAGCTGAATTCAAGCTCTAGACAGTACATACAGATTACATGTGTGTCTGCACATGTGTCCATATTAGTCCATCATGAGTGAACAACAGTCTCATCTTATGGCCTCATCTTATAGCCAGGCTTGCCACAAAGTCAGAATATCCAATTGAGAGAGAGCAAAAGTCCAGTGTATTTATTATTTGTTGAGATGGTGTTGGGATGGTGTAAGAGCCCTTTAATGCATTTTCATGTTATTCATCAGTCTCCTCTGCAGCTTTTATGGCTGCTAGCTTCGCCATGTCCTCCCGATTGGTGGCTACATCAACTCGCATCTGTATCACGAAGTCGCGGATTGTTGAGATGTCAGAGCGTATCCCGACCACAGCACTCCGAGTATTGGCGTTGTCCGCCCTCGCACTGGTCTGCTCAGTAGCGATCTTTCTCATTTTCCAATATTGCATAAAGATTCCAAATCCCAAAGCGATCGTTCCAATTGTCATGAACGTGAACATGTACATGTCCTCGACATCTTCCACATCCAGTGCGGCAAGGCAGAGGACTCTCCAATTTTCCCAACCATCCTTAACGTAGCCGGACATAAAGGTCCCGTCCGGGCATGTCGGTTCACCAGAACCCGCACGCCGTGTTGAGAACACTCTGTCGATGGCATTCATTGACCAGCTCAGCAACTCCATCGTGGATTGATCGATTGATTGATTGGTTAAGAACGTAGTTGGACAAATGCATTACCTATATATTTTAATAGTTGTGTAAGAAACACTATGTTAATGTAGAAGTCAACCTTAATTTTATGTATAATAATTGAAATAAGTTATATGTTTGAGTCTGTATTAATTTAATTTAATAATAGTCAGACTTAGTTACTTGATTGTTTTACAGTCACTCAACATGATAGAAAATGTGACCTTTGACACCAAAGTGACCTTTGACATTAAACTTAAGTAATGAAATTAGATGGATTTAAATTTACATGTGATAAAAGTCATTGTTTTAGGTAAATTATTTTTCAAGTGCACCAACAACTCAGAGTTGAGCAGCTACCACAGATTACATATTTTACTACAGGATGGTGTCATTCACTATTGATATGCAAATGAACATGGTTTTAACCCCGTCCTCATCCGAGCAGCAGGGACATGCCTACATTTCTTGATGCACATTGCAGGAGCCTGTTTCTGTCTTTCAGAGGATAAATTGTCATGAATATGGTCCAAACATTCATGGTTCTCGGATGATCTTTGACGAGCTCCTGAATTTTACTCCAGAGCCACAAAGAGATTGAATTTTGTGGTTTTAAGTAAAATGTTTTGACTTCTCTGGAGTGACATTTTGTACAGACATAAATGTTTCCCTCATGATGGATTGTAATAACTTGGTGAGCTTTGACCTTTCCTCTGTTGCGCTCAAAATTTTAGTATTCCATTTATGGATTCATTCTCAACTTGAGTACTGGTATAATTTAAATCAGCTCTGGAGCAAGCAGAGAAGACCAAAGGAATAAAATGCATTCTTATGTTCTGAAGATGATGGTGATAAAGGTGTTGTTGTGCCTCAGCAGTTCAGTACTTTGTCCACTAGATGTCAGGATGTGTATAGAGGCCATCCAGTCTGACTGAAAAATCCTTTAGAAGCACAGTGCAAGCTTAAGTGCAAAACTATGAGGAAGACATCAAAAGAAGAGCCTTTACAAGTAATAGTAGTAGTTAATGTGGCTTCATTTTTCATATGAAATACCAAAAGGGACTTTTGTGGTACTGTGTGCTGCAAGAGGAAGACGTGTAATGTACAATGACTTTTGATGAATGATAAAGAGAAAATCAGACAAAGATATGAAATGCCACAGTATGTACAACATAACATAAATCTGTGAATGCAATATGAAAAAATATAAATCAAAAACACTTAAATCATTTAGAGTTCAAATGCAGGACGTGTAAAATACTGAAACAAAGTTCACTATACATGAAATATTTACAACAAAACAAATGAAGAACATGAAGAAATAAGTGCAATGTCATCCGGCTACAAACACACAAACAAAACTGTACAAGAAAAAAACTGCATTGCTCACGTCAGAAAAAGATATCTGTCAACACAATAGTTGGGGTCGTTGTGTTACATAAATCAGACAAAGAATTTTAAGTTACTAAAATTTGCTCTTAAAGACATAATATATTGCCAGTTAGCAGTTTAAACATGTTTTTAAGACTATCTTTATGACCAAATGTATCAGGCCAACTGTCTTCAATTCATAGTTTGGTTTACCTCTTTGGTTACAAAAGTTACCTTTTCTTAACAAAAAAAAAAAAAATGTTTTTGTCTTAAAAACCTTTTAAGCAAGTTTTAAGAATTACTTCTGATCCCAACATAAATTTTAAACACCATTTCACAAGTTCAGACCTGCTTCTCCAACTAACATTGGAACACAGCAAGAATCAGATCTCAAAAATACGGAGAATGTCGATCCTGGTTTTATTGCATCGTGATATGTTTCTGTGTGCTGGACACATGGTCGGGGAACTAAGGTGCTGAGGGGGCTGCAGCACTCCCTAAAATGAGGTTATAACATTTGCCAAATTTACAAGAAGGCCCAAATATTTAAGAACTGCCAGAGACAGCACTTCACAAACTGAAGAAATAGTTTCTCTAAAGTCAACAACTCATAAAATTGAGCGATTTTATCGGAGAGAATTTATGTCCCTCTTCATCTGTTGTTGACTGGAAATGATGTGGCTGCTTTGACCTATAGCACATTGAGGTTCAAGTTTGCCATCCGCTGTTGTGCAAAACGTTCTCAAATTGTTGTAAATTATTGTTAATAACGATTAGAGACATGTTATCCTGTAATCATTAAATAACAACAAATGTTGTTGACTTTATCTTCACTGAAACTTAATATAATACACACAATGGCCGCCTCAGTGTCTCTCTATTCGACATGGCATGATCAGGCACTTCGGTATTTAAGGACTTGTTGTGCCCTCTGACCTCTGAAAAAGAAGGTAAATCAGTGCACACCTTTATTAAAAGCCACATGTTCGTAATTCTAAAACTTTTACTTTGCAGGCTTTACATCCCTTTCTGCCTTTTGTTTCATATATCGTCTTCTGTCTCCATCTCTCTCTTTAGCTTTTCTTCTTTCTGTAAAGCACTTTGTAACATACGTGTTTAAAAGTGCTACTATATACACAATGTAGTCTATGTTGGATTCTTGGATAGGTCAAGGGCACAGTCATCAGCGTATAGACTTCCCAAAGGTGTACAGCTATAAAAGGAATTGTGTTGAAGTGCAGAATGAGATTGTACATGTGTGAAGATCAATGTTCATCCAAACTCAGTCACAGTTTTTATCTACAAATATACATTTTCTCTTTCAAGGTCCATTGATTAGAGGACGCCTGTGTGGATCCACCTGGTCATGCTTCTCGCACTGTTCGGCCCCTGAATCAGTCAAGTCTTCCTCCTCTGAAGGAATCAGTGCTCCGACAGGTCGATCAAGGCCTGTAGCCCCACAGAGCAGGGTTACGGTAAGGTGCATAGGGGCACTTGTTGTGACAAATACAAGAGTGGATCATCATCACAGGTCTCTGTAGCTTTCTACCGGACGGGCAGAGAAAGGTCACGTCAGCCGTTGTGGTTTGATGGGGCGTGCAGCAGCGGGAGTCGGTGCACTGTCCGCAGTACCGGAGCTTGTAGGCCCGAGTGCTGTAGCAGCCCTGGTGAACAAGCCTGATGGGGCCTGGTGATGTGTAGCTGGCCTTGCAATGTGCCTGCTGTCCCCACTTAAAAAAAAAAAAACAGCATGCACAAACACATAAACACAGTAGAGTCAGATGAGAAAATCCCAGTAAGCAATGCAGTGATTTGGTGATTTGCAGGTCTAAAGATGGCCGGATGTGTGAGTCAAAGCTAGACTGGTTCTAGTGCCAGGAACCAGCCTAGTTCCTGAACCAGCCTAGCAGATTCTGTCACATAACTCCTGTCCTGGCATCATTACATTGGCTGCCCATTCAGGCTAGAGCCGATTTTAAAGTTCTTCTTTTAACTTATAAGGCTTTAAACGGACTTGCACCATCTTATTTAACTGAACTACTTTCTTCCTACATTCCATCACGCCCTCTTCGTTCTCTTAGTTCAAACCTCCTTGTCATCCCATCAATCAATAAAAAGTCAGCTGGTGGCAGGGCCTTCTCTTACCGTGCTCCACTTCTATGGAATGGCCTCCCACTAGATATCAAAGAAGCTACATCCACTGCAATTTTTAAGTCCCGTCTTAAAACATACCTCTTAAACTCATTCTTAACCGTTTTATCATTTTCCTCTGGTGTTTTACTACTGTCTGTTATTATTGTACTTGATTTTATTGTAAAGTGTATTGAGACCATGTACCATGGTGATTTTGCACTTTACATAATAAATTGATTGATTGATTGATTGATAGTGTTGCTTCATCATTTCAGTGACAATATTTCATCTCTAACAGGTGACATATACATGTTACAGTTTTTCACCAATTGTTTAACCATGCTTCATGAAACTACAGCTCAATTTCTCCAGAATGTTTTGATTTGGTCTCAAGTCGAGATAAAAACCTGTTAAACATGGAAACAGTAGAAATAAAACAGGGAATCACTCACCATGGGCTTTCTTGTGGCAGGTTGAATTGTATGGCAAGGCCGCACTTTACAAAGTCGCGTTTCCATTTGCAGCTTGCAGGCTGGGTTCTGGTTGGACACCCGTGTGGAGACCCCGGCCCCACAGCTCTGGGAACAGGCGCTCCACTGGGTGCTCTGCTCTGTACACTTGGCGGCAGGTTGGACCAGTCTGTTTAGAGGATGATCCCTAGGGAGAGCTGGCCACAACCTGGTGGGTCTCATGGCTGAAGAAACCAAATAAAACAACGGCAGGATGAGAAGAAAATTCAAATGGCATTCACAGTTTGAGAACATCTGCACTAAACTAAACCAACTACATGCCGACTGAACTCATTCACCTCAGTGAGTCACTTTCTAAAAACTTTAATGTCTCATCTGATTGTTTTCTCTACTCTGAAAAATATCCAATTCAAGTCTCATGCAATGCTTTGGATTTTTGTGAATTTAAAAATTCCAAAGCAAAATTTTGTTCCTCCCAAAAACTAACATGTATGTGTCATAATAATCAGCTGATCTTCAGGATCAAATCAAATGTTTTGTATTCAGGAACAAAAAGTCCCATTGCTGCTCTCGTCACGTTGTTCGACTCCGACAGTGTTTGGATTTCCAGATGTTTTTAAAGTGGCTTCATTTCCCTGACACCCACTCTGACTCACACACAAACACACTCAAACAAACACTTTCCTTTGAATGGATTAATATCCTCTGCAAGGCTTTGCATGTTTAATTGTTACGCAGTCGTTGTTATGAAACTCAGAAACTTGGTGGCTGAGAAAAAAAAATATGTTTTGACTTTTCCAGAGAAATGCGGGTTATATTTGGACTTTGTGAGTTTTCCTTTGGCCAGACACACCCCAGTGTAATTCAAAAAGGCTCCAGTAAAAACTTCCAGACATGACCACCAATGACAGACCTCATATAAATAAAGAAGAGATGATGTTGCCACATGGGCTGATCATCAATGAGCAACATGTGTCGCTGAGAAATGTGGAGATGCACCTGGCTCCGCTACGCTGACACTGGAAAATATGTGTAAAAATCTGCTCTGATGTCAGGGTACAGAGGGAACATTAGACATTTTTGGATATATACTCATCGGCTTTCTTGCAGCGAGTTTTACGAGAAGCTTTATAGAAAGTGTGTCTTTCTTTTTAAATATGTTAAGATATGTTAAGGTTACAGCAATTCTGTTTTTTGTAAAGGTGAAACAAAGAAGTTATAACATGTAAATACAACATTTACACCAAAATTAACATGTGAATGTAGTTCAATAAATGCTGGTAAACTTGAAATAGGCTGTTGTCTCCTTACCATTGCCAGAAAACCAGTTTGCCTTTCTGTTTTTATAGTTTGTTGTTGTGTTTTAGAATGTGTTATATTCAACATCACAAACACTCCAAAAACAGGAAACAGTAGAAAGTAGGCGAGTGACAATGTCACAGTTTTCTTATCTCTTTCATTTCAGTCCCTCTTTAAAACTAAATTAAGACTGATTAATATTCGAAGGCTGCTTGAATGGAGACAGGTGTGAAACTAATCAAGTGCAAATGTCTGGCACTTTACTGTGCGTCACTGCATCTTGCCAGACAATGGGGCAAAAATGAGTGTGTCGACCCGGAAGTCATGATTCCATCACCCTTGAAGCTGGAGCCGATAAGGGAGTATATAGGGGCAGGGTAGAAGCACAGGTTGATAATGATAGCCTATAAAATACCAGTCACATCAGTTTACATAAACGCTCAGCGACAACAGTACAAGGGTCTTGGGTTTCCCATATCATAGGAGGAGATTTCAACCATTACCTCTTGTAACACTGTTCTGGGGGGCAAGGGGGCACTTGGGAATAAGAGAAAGTCATAGGAATTGGAAATTAAATTGAGCCAAAGTTTATCATGATGCCCCAACTATATTTCACTGCTGCTTCTAGTAGGAAATCTACAAAAAAACACAAGTTAACACCTGGATGTTTGATGTTTTCCTCAGTTAAGTGTTGATTTCACCCTCATGACTCATCCACGCCCCTGTAGAGTTTACCTGTGATCGCATCCTGAATGACTGTGTTCTCCAGGTTTTCGCACACCCACTCCCTGCAGCATTTCCCCGGCAGCCGGACGTGTTGCGGGTTGGGACAGTCTGGAGTGGGCAGACGGGCATTCAGAGGGCAAACTGGCACACAGCTGACCCCTCCGCCTCTGCAGTGGCAGTAAGTGTCGCAGGAGGGCTGAAACGACTGGCCCTCTTGGTAAGTGATGCCGTTGACTTCACAGCCCAGATCCTCCTGACCTGTACGGAACACACAGTACAGACAGCGCCTTGAATCGCTGGGTTGATGTGGGAAACTCAATCAGGAAGTGAAAGAATTAGGTTAGGTGAGGAGAGAAGGGACGGGTGCAAAAGGACACAGCGGTAAGGACACAGGAGCTGCTGTCCCGGCCGATGGTTAGTTAATTTTATGGGAAACCAGGCCTCTCTACTGAGAAACTGAGGAGTCTGTTTTTCAATCCGCGAGTGTTGTCTCTGCAATCTATCATGCTCAAAGGGCAGTCATTACAGCAAATGTGTCAACAGCAGTCCTGCAAATAGAAGTTGAAACGTTCTGGAGATCTGGCAGGCCGTCTGGCTCTGCAGCAGACTTAAAACATTAACCGCCTGTTTCTCCCACTCATGCAGACTGACTGAAGCTGTGTGTCCCCCGAACAGACATGAGCCTGGTTGTTCGCTTGTTAGAAGAGGCACTCACTGACACACTCCCCAGCGTCTCCAGGGAAGCTGGCGCTGTAGTCGCACTGCAGTCCCCTCTGGCTGTCGCAGGGAAACATCTCAGTGCAGGGCTCGCCTCGCTGCCTGGCACACACCTGGCAGCACCGGCAGCCATCCAGCAACAGAGGGACTCCTGGAGGGCACTGAGGGGCTGGACTGGGGCAGAGGCAGGGCCTGTCGCACAGCTGGCACAACACCTGCAGGGGAAAACACACACACATGGGATAGGGGATGTTACAGCAAAGACTATCACTGTTGTCATCTCACCATCTATTATCAGAATAATCATCTAAATTAGATTCTTAAATCTTACATTTTCCCATAAGAGAAGAAAATATTTCTGGTATTCTTAGAAACTACATGCAAGTATCCAACAGTGTCGGGCCAAACCACTGTTTTCAATTACACGTATCTGGTGGAGCCAAAACGCAGATGAGACCTGGACAAGAAAGCAGTCTCACTCAACAAGAGCCGAAGAATCCCTTCATTGCTTGATGCCACTTTCAAAAATATCCAGCACTTGTGTTTCACCACTGCCAAACATCACAGTACTGCTATACTGTAATTTACAATTACTGTAATTACTTATTTCTTTACTGTTAATCAACTTTAAACCAGAGAGCAAGATGGTAACACTGACAATTTGGAAGACAAATTCATGTACTAATGCAGACAATCCAGTTTTATAAGAGTTTTGTCATTATGGTTTTGTCTTAGTTATTCGCTTATCTTTAGGGATGTTTTAATCTTGAGTTCCGGCTTCTCAAATGAAAGAATTTGCTGCTTTTCTTTGTCTCGTTTGACCATAAAATGAATGTCTTTGGGTTTTGTACTGTTAGGTGGACAAAACAACCTCATCTTATCTCCCGGGGCTTTAAAGTGAATTCTGATATTTGATAGTCCAAACAAGACATAACAGATATTTCAAAAAATCAGTTAAAAAAGTTAAAATTGTTAAGTTATTCCCACAAAAGCAAAGTGGTGAGGATTAAATGCAGACACGCAGAGGTAGGCAGGCTGAAAACAAAAAGTAAGCTTTAATGAGCAAATGTGCAAACAATAAAATGACAACAAAGGGCCAGGAAAGGAAAATATCAAAGGAAAAAAAAAAAAAAATGAGGACAAACCAAAAAGAACAGGAGGAACAAATCAGGAACACAAGGAACACACAAGGAGCACGGGAGTACAGGGACGAAGCCAGATGAACCAACAAAGAGGTGAGGGGAACAACACAGCTTAAATACACACTATACCAACAAGAGGCTGAGGTGCAGGTGGAGGGGAGACACTGGGAACAGGGCAGTGCTAACGAGGCTAATTGGAGGCAGGTGTGTGAGGGTGGGGGATCAGACTGAGGAGGTGCACAGGAACGCAAGAGGGAACACAGGGGAGCAGGAAGTATGAGGAGATAACAAGACACGAAATAAAACAGGAAATAGCTCATCAGAAACCCAAACCATGACAGCTACAGCCATACTTAATACATCATATTTGCATATCTTGAATAAAGAGCAACCTCTGACCTTATTTCTGTTCAGTTATGAAAGTTAGATTCACTCTGACTCTATAAGTCAGGGTAGATAAGAAGATTTCCCTCCGCACATAAAATGAGTAAAACAGCTATAATTTATCAATAAATAATCACACAGAGGAAAAAAAAAAACTTCTCAGGTGAGCCCAAAAAAAAAGTTTTTAAATTACAGGAAATCCACTTCATTGTTTGAACGTCCACACCTACGCTCTTTCACACAGACGCACGGCACATAATCCATCCATTCACAACAAACTACTGTAAGTAAGCAGGAGCAGGCCTCACCTGTGTAGCCACACACAGCAGCACAGCCAAAGCTATCACACAGTCACACAGCAGTCGGTCCATGAGGGCTCGTGTTGCTGATGGAGCTCAGTCTGTCTCACTAACCTGTGTGACGGTGTGGTGCGACCGGTGCAGCTGTTTGCTAACTGCTCCGTCCTGCGTCTGCTGACATTTATAAAGTCTGGACTCTGATGTCACAGGCTGACTTACCGTGTAAACAGCCTCTGGACCAGCATCAGAAATGTTTCACATTCCTCCTCCCTGCTGCCCATTTCCACTTCCAGACACACACTCACACACACACACACACACACACACACACACAAACACCTCCACCCCCGAGTCTTTCCCCTCATTTTCCTCTCCTCCCTCTCTTTCCAGTCTTGTGGCGTTCTAAGTTTACACAGCTTAACACGAGCTGAGGGCAGAAAAATACATTAGTCCAGCTGTCTACGACTCAAACAACCCCCAGGGCTTTTTTGTGGTGACGATTCCGATTTAAGTCCGCAAGATTTTATCTCGCTGATATTTTTACAGGCTGCCGCTTCACTGCATGGTCAGTCACATATAGTAGCTGATCCTTTGAAGGGACAGATATAGGAGGAGATACTCCCACAATTTAATTTTTCCCTCCCAAAACTGAAAATACTACGGAAACCACCATGTGTAACTTCAGTCAGACTTAAAAGAGATTAAATCCTGCTCTTCCCTCTGGTTTCCATGGTGTGAGGGGCAGCATGTCTGAGGTTGTCATGAACTTGAATCATCGCGATCTCTTCCATTGTGAGACATGAAGAGAATTCAAAGAGGAGCCTGGAAGCAAACAGTGCCAGAGGACTGCTCAGAGGCCAAAAGGACACGTCACTGAGCTGCTTTATTACAAAATAGTTACCGCAGCAGTGCGTACAACAAGACTGATTCAATTTAAGATACATAGTGTAAGATGTAAACAGCCATCTATGTTAACCCATAGAGCAGATGTGTGTCTATATAGCTACACTAGCAGGTCCATGAGACTGTACTTATGGTGCGTTCCATCTGAAGTTGGAAGTCGGCACTTCTGAATTCCCAGTGGGCACTTTTGACCGGAACGCCACCTGAAGTTGGATTTCAAACTGGGAAGGTCGGACGCACCCGACCAACCCCGACCTTTTAAATCCAAATGGCTGCTTCACAAATCAGCAGCTCAGAATGCTGTAGAATATACCGTTAATTAGCGTTTCTGTCTCATTTGTGTCTCATCAAATCAGCTTTACAAACAGTTCAGTCCGAATTCTATCTGTGGACATGTTGCTTCGGTGTTTGTATGTGCAAAACACCATTTGATTCATTGTTAATCAACTGGTATTGTAACAATAGCGAGCAATCTCTAACCAGGCTAGAGCTGGCATCTAAACCTGTCGTACTGTGTAATGTGAGGGTTGTTGGTGGTGACTGGACTACTCTTTATGAAACAGACAGCCGTATTTTAATTTCCTCTATGAAAAAACAACTGCACATGGCACCAAACTAGCGAATGAGGAGCCATCAGGTGCAGAAGTGCTTTGAGCTAAATGTATGCTAACATAGGTACAATGACAACGCTAACATGCTAATGTTTAGCAGGTGTAATGCCGCCATTTTTGTTTACCTTGTGAGCATGCTAACATTAGCTAATTAGCACTTAATACAAAGGACAGCTGAGGATGGTGGCGGAAACCAAAGTAAGAACTTCAACCTGACGATGGAGATACAGTTTAGGGACAAGAATGTGTGTACCAAATGTCATTGTAGTCCTTCCAATAGGTGGACATTTCACTCAAAGCCACAGGCATAAACCTGATGGCGTTGCAAGATGAAACTTGGGGAAGTCCTTCAGATACATCATCTTGGAACCATCGATGTCAGCACCAACTTTTGCTCCAATCTATCAAGTAAATTTGGATATGTTTGGGTGGATAAGTGAGTTTATGACCTGCTAGTGGTGCTACATGAAAAGAGGCTCAACAAAGTCATAAGGCTACACTTTGGTTCATGAATGTCTGTAGCACATTTCAGGGCAATCCATGCTATAGTTGTTTTAGACCTACCGACCTACTGACACTGGCATCCCTACAGCAGTTCGTGTGGCTAAAAACCATCGACTGTATAAAATATGAATGGAGATTCTATGTCTGAAAAGTGAAGCCAATATGGAAGTCCTTCACACCTGCTTTCTTTCTAATGGCCAGCAGGAGGCGACTTCACTAGTTTAAAAAAGAGGTCTGACTGTATGTAAGCTTATGAGAAAATTACCCTACTTCTCACTTGTCATACTACCTCACTAAACATCCTCTCAGTCTTCTTTAGCACAGTATAACTTATATTATGTAAATATGGTCTCATCCAAAAATTGTCCAAATGTTGTAACTTGTAACATGTTTCAGAGCACCAGTCCACAAACAATGGATGATGTCATGATGGGTTTTCACTGGCTAAAATACAAAATAAGAGAGAAACATTCAATTGACCAGAACAGTTACTGTACATGTATACGCATGTGGATGCCGTCATAGCTACAACACGTCTGAATCTAAACACTTCAGCAAAACCACTGCAGTCACTGAAAAAGACTGTAAACCAATCATGGTTGAGGGATTAAGTCAAAAGTAACACCAGATTCCCGGACTTAAACATCAGACATTTCTCACACAGCTGGGTGGGCAGTTCAGACATCCAGTGATGAGTTAAAAATAGAATGAGGCGGACAGAAAGATAGAGAAGAGGAAAGAATGTGTGTCCAGGCAGGTGGGCTCCATGTGGAGAACCAGCGTAGATGTACTGCAAGGCCTCAAATTCTGCTTTCTTTGAAAACGATGCCTTCCTGGCCACCGGTCCACATGTTTCCATGCTCCCCAAGAGTGACATAGGCTGGAAGGATTGCAACAGCTCTGCTATAACATAAGAAGATTTGAAGTATATAATGAATCCAGCCTGCTGAAATATCACTTAGTCTTAGATTTTCTGTGGGAAAAGCCCCTCTGTGCTGGAGATTCTGAATACAAGATCTTGAATGATCCTAAGTATACTTGGTAGGACACTTGTATGAATAGAGGAGCTTAGTATAGCTTTATTATGCTTGATCTATGAACAGTCGCTGTTTGAAAAGGATCTATCCAAGACTTAACATCAACAACTCCAGACAGTATCAGTCATAGTAAAAATCATACACCGTCAGCCAAATCAAACCAAGAGGAGCTGAGAAGGTTCAACACATTTTTCCAGAGCGCACAGATGTTGGAGAAGTCCCAGACAGTGAAGTATCGCTCTCACTAACAGTGGACACTTCTGAAGAAACCCCCGAATTCTGTACAATGACCCTCATTCACTTGTGGCTGAATTTTGTTTGGGTATGTGATGGTATGCAGGATTCCTTGTTGCTTCATGAATGCAAAACCTGCACGGCAAAGTAATGAAAATATTATTAGTCCTGTAAATGTTAAACAAGAATGCAGTGATCTAAGTGCTGAAAGAAAGGAAAATCACTCTACCAAATCTGTCACCGTCAAGTAAAAATGTCAAACACATGTTCAGAGAAGTTGTCCAACAACCAAAAATGCCTCCGAGGGGAAGCAGAACAAAATACAGCACGGATTCAGACATGTTGCAATGGACTCAGGGGGGCAACAGTTATGTGGCGCTTAATATCACATTAACAGGTGGGAAAACGGTTTGGTTCAGTTCAGTCGGTATTAACTTCTTACGATAGTTAAAGATTTAAATCAGACAGTAATAGGTGCTGATTGAATATAAGTGTCACATTAGGGGCCAACAGTTTCTGTCCGTCTGTCCACTTTGGTCCAGACTAAAATATCTCAACAATTTTTTTGCCATGAAACGTTCTACAGGAACACAAGTTTCCCAGAGGATGTATCCTAGTGTCTTTGCTGATCCCCTAAGTTTTCCCTCTAGCGCCACCACAAGGCAGACATTTGGGGTTTTGAGTGAAATATCTCAACAACTATTGGACGAGTTGCCATGACACTGTAATAACTTTAGTGATCCGTTAACGTTTCCTCTACTGCCATCATCAGGTCAACATTTTTCCAGTATTTCAGTGTAAATACCTCCAAAGCTAATGGCTTTCCCTCCAGTTTAGTTCTAATTTACAACTGTTAGCATGCTTACATGCCAAACTTATGCTGCGTTACCATCAAAATCAGAGATTGGAATTTCCTAGTTGAGATAGTCCAACTTCCTGCCTCCAAGAGTTTCAGATGCAGTTGACAAAAACAGTACCTTAATAAAATGTTATGTCTTTGGCAAGTGTACACACATTGAACTCTCAGCTGTCCAGCCTCCTCACATATATCAAAAACAAAGAGCAGGGAAACATATGAGGTAACAAACGGCATTATACATTTTATTTTATGGCACTTTTATCACGTAATACAAATACTGCTGTCTTCAAATACTGTACATCCTACCCCCTCCCAATGGGTGACGCCATTGATGTGTGACATCAGACAACTGCTTCCTATTGAAGTTGGGACATACCCAAGTTTCCAAGTAGGAACTCCAACTTCAAGTGAAGGAGGTTGGAAATGTTCAAGCATATGATGGGGAACATAGTAAACAATATACCTGCTAACATGACATGTAATCATGTAATAAAAAGGTCAAAGAGCAGACTCACAGAGCTGCTAGCATGATAAGCATGGGCTATTTCTCTGCGTTCAGAAAGAATGTAAGGTGAATTTTACAGGTGCCGCAATTACCATAGTCAATGGAAAAATCCAAGTTAATGCAGATTCATTCAAACCGATGCAAACACACGTCCACACAAGATGGAAAACGTTTCAGTCTTAGAAAGAAAATGGATGAAAACAGAAGACAGAATTAGAGTCGTGAGTTCAGTGGCTGGGCTGAACACAGACAGTGTATTTCAACTGATGACGGAGCGTCAAATGTGATGTAAGCTGTTGTGGTTTCAGGGGTTAAGTCAAGGACTCTCACTCAGGAGGCTGGTTTGTAACCTGTGAGGAACACATTATTATACTGTTGACTTTTGACACTAAATTCACTTTTATGTTTTGTTTTTCAGCTTTCTGTCAACGTTTGGTTTGACTTTAGAAGACATGGTTTGGGTTAAAATATACCCTTCCAAAAGCACGTGTTTGAAAGGATAACTTCTTCCATGTGCAAGTTTTTCCGGTCTTCCTCCCCTGAGTTGCAAAGCAATGACGGTACAAAAACGTGATTGCTCAGCCGGGTGATGAACCTGGAACAACATTAACTACGATGTTCCGGGAACAACACCAACGCGGTGATATCCTATCTGCGAACACAGGCGCACACACACGTGCATACCTTGCTAGCTTACAGTTACCTCATGGTTGATGTATTAAGTGTTTGGGGAAAATACAAATGGTCCAGCAGATAATGAAAGTCGTAGAACTCTGTGCTGGAATGGAAACGTTTTAGTTGTTTGGTTGTCATGTAGTTTTAGTTTTTAGTAATATCCTCCACGTTTTTAGGTTGGTGCTCTTTGTGAAAAGTACATTTTCGTACCCCCAACACATTTGACCTCAGCAAACCCAGACAATATTCCAGTCTGCCAGTTCGTGGCTTTGGGTGGTGCCAACTAGCTGTGACTGATTCGAGTGTGACTCAGAATAAACAGGCTGTGGGCTGTAACAGCCACAAATAATACTCAATTTTGTTCCCAGGACAATATTTGACACATGCATAACATGCAGAGCAGTGCACTTGGTAATTGGTGTCTGAGGTTTCGGCACCATGTGACGCTGAAGGTTTTCTAGTCCCAGGCAGGTCGGTCGGCTCAGCCAGATCTGCAGGTACTCTTTCAGTGAGGAGGGCAGATTAGCTGTGACTGATGGAGCAGCAAAAAGCATGTGAGAGGTCCAACTTCGCAGCCTTGAGGCAGGAAGCATGTGTGAGTTGTAGTCTGCTCATGATGTTGTTGTACTGAGTTGTACTGACTCATTATTCCAGTAAGGATTTTGGAGAGGTAATGTGATGTCAGGCATCACTGGATCACCACCACACCCAGAGGTCACGGACGAAGCTGTTCTAATCCATTCAAAACACAATAACTGCTTGAACTGCACCTTGTCTGCTTCTCTTCCGCCTTTCTTTCAGCACACCTCGGCTCAAATAGCTTCCTGATTAGGAGTTTCTTTAAAAGTCAGCAGTGTAGATAACGTCGTCATTCATTAAAATTGGCTTTGAAATCAAACGGCCGGACGAAGTGACATCTGGATGGACTGGAACAAGTGCCGCTTTCAACAGCTCAGTCATAAAACTTTTAATAGTTAGGAAAAAGACAAGAGGAAGGGCTGAACATCTAAGCAGATGGAAAATTCGCCTAACATTTACATAACATAATGAAGAGCAGCAAAAGTGCTTTGACCAGGCATTTCCTCTGAAATAGCTCTTGTGTAACGACAGAGGAAATACTACAGGTGCACGGCTCTTGTATGATGTAATGTACATCTTAAATTGTCATGAGTGTTCCAAGTATAGCCAGAAACAACAAACTCAGACATGATTTAATTCCACCAAGCCACTCAGCCAGAGACTAAATACGGTAATTACCTTCATTCCACACACCAAAAGTCTAAAAACGTCTAGACTTTTACGAAACCAGAACCGAACGAAAAAAAAAACCACAAAGTGGAAACGTCCAAAAGGAAGGGAGGGAGAAAGGAAGAAGTGATTGTGTCCTTTGTCTCTGTGCACACTATCACCATTTATATGATTAATGTGTCAAGATGTGCTCCAGATGTAAGCACGTACAGGAGGAAACACACACACACACACACACACAGCCAGAGCTCCTCCAACATGGATAACTCCAGCCGCAGCCAAAATGTTTTCCTACTATGACACCTAAAATTCCAGGCATTCCAACTCGACGTGTGAAAATCCCACAGTGTTGCCACAGGAGCACCCAGGGCGGACGATAAGGACATCATCCTGACCAAAGGTCAGCTCGTGACGTACACAGGGTCGAGGTGACTGCGTGTCTACAGCGGGAAAAGAAAAGCAAAGATTGCCCAGACGCTCATTGACACCTTCTCAGCATGACAGCTGCTCTGACAGATGTTATCGACAAGGGGAGAAACGACTGTCTGCACAACGTCACACGCTGTATTAAAACTCAGATTGTCGCTGTCATGACAAATGGACATTTCCTGTGCAGATTCACAGGTCAGACCTCAAATTATTTCGCCGATGATGGGAGGAGGGATTCTCTTTAAAACTTTTACTAATGTGAGTTTTGGCAGTACCACCTAGTTGGAGACTGAAATATCTCAACAACTGCTGGATAAATTGTCATAACATTTGCAGAGACATTTATGTACCCCAGAGGATGAAATCTACTGACACTGGTGATCTTACTCTTTCTCTGGTGCCTCCATGAGGTTGACACTTTTGTTTCAGTGAGATATCTCAGCAGGCACTGGATGGATTGCCTTAAACTTTAATCTTGAGGATGAATCCATGGCCTCAATTTTTCATTGTTAATTATTCAGTGAAGTATATCAATATCTGCTACAAACTGAACAATGTGAGTTTACCTCATGTGAGGAGTGCCCACAAAGATGATAGTACTGGGACGATACACTCATAGTGCAATCAAAATACTTGGGTGCAGATTATGTATTTATTGCAATATAATATTTCGATTTGTGTGATTTGTATTTGCTTTTTAAACTCTAGATCATGGGGAAAAGTTGTATCATACGCTTCTTCAGACCGATTTTTTTTCAGTAGGATGATTGCTGCACTATATTATTTTCTTAATGTCTTATTAAAATCTATTTTCATGCCCCTGCAAACCACTTTGAAATGCCTTGTGTCTGGATGGTGCTACATCAACAAACTTGCCTTGCCTTACCATAAAAAGTGGTAAATAAACTACTTCAACAAGTAAACTGCTACATTTTGCTGTTAGTGCCATAAGAAAATAATAAATAAAATAAAATGTTAGGCTAAAAATAGTGGTGAATAATATACTTATTGAAGTATAGTTATATAAAATTGATTAAGGAATAAAAACAAAAAGAATAAAGATACTCAGTTTTATCTTCACCCCTGTAAGAATAGAATAAATAGATTTGATAGATAAAGCCTATATAATGGATCTGCAATTTTGTGTTGTTGCCCTTGAAGCTAGCAGATGATTGATTTGTAATAAACTTGTCCCCCCTCAGGATAAAATCAGTAACTAGTTATTTGTTAATTTTTCTGCCACCATAATGTCAAAATCATTCCAACAGGCTCAAGATGGTTTATTACCAAATACGTGAAAAACAAAGACAATCCATTTACCAATGCCAGTTGTACTAATACTGAATGTTAGCATGCTAATGCACTACACTAGGACATGGTAAACTTTACATGTGCAAAACAGCAGAAAGTTAACACTGTTATTGTGCGCTTGTTAGCATGCTGATGTTAGCATTTAGCTGACAGCACCAATGTGTACAAACAGAGCCACAGGTGAAGCCTTTTAGTCTGGTTGTCGTACTGGGCCGCACATATTGCCATCTCATCATCCTCCCTCTTAGGTAAACTTTTTTCTTTTCTTTTTTTTTTGGCCAAGGCCCGGGGTCAGGCGGTGTTTGTGGAGAGCTGCTTACAGCAACACAGCGTGGAAATAGCCTCCTGCATTCACCGACACGCCTAAACAAACAACACATCAATTCCTGGCTTCAGTTACTAAAAATAAACGAGAACAAATAAATAAGCAACAAGGATTCGATTCATGACGGCGACCACTTCCTTGCATGGTACACGGCGTCGGTAAATTTAGCTGAGACTGTGCGCTAACTTCAGGCAGAGGACAGATATATTCTGCAGACAGCTGGAGACATCTTAAAGATAGGAACTCCGCTCAGGGTTGTTTCATTCATCGTGCTAGCTCCTGCTGGTGAAAGTAAGAAGGCCAAGTTACTGCAGACACATCGACACGACTGGAAACCAGGATTTGAAGCTGTCGGATTGCTCTGAGAGTAACATATGACACATCACCGAGGGAATGTTAGAAGAATGTTTTAACCAATTGAGAAAGTAAAAAAAAAAAAAAAACAGTTTCTGTTTGATTTATTAGTTAAACCTCCTTTCTGGGAATCAGGGGAAGTATCATTCTTCACGTTACTAACGAGGTGAATTATTCCAGCCCATTTCCAGAGACAACACCAATAACATTCTGAGTACGAGCTCAGTGTCCGTGAAACAGACTGACCACAGCTCTGAGATAAACAGAGACTGAAACTAAATTATAGGTGCAATGGTTCACTGATGGCATGAAGTCACAGTTGCCAGTGAGTGGGAGTAGTCAGGGTGTACTGTTGCTTTCCCAGTGGTAACTTGAGGACAGCCAGCAAGCAAGTTTTGTAACTTTTCACAATGTTTATAGATTTTCTTCAGGTCAGTTTGTGGGAATGATTTTACCGACATCCTGCGTTGTGTGTGTGTGTGACATCAGAACGAGGGCTCTAAACATTATGTGTTTTCAAAGCTGTAAAGCCCATTTCCTTTTGATTTGCAGATGTGGTTTGCTGGCACTTCTTCAATTTCATCCCTCCAACGTTTCATCTTCTCTCCCCTCAGTCCAAATGATGCACCAGAGGTGGTTTTACAGAGTAAAACAAAAAGCAACAAAAGGTCTGAATTCAAAACTTGCAAAAACCTGCATGAAAGAAAATAAAGTCACAAACTAAGAACTTGTTTCCACAAGATAATAACTTGGTCTCACAAAATAAAAGATATCAACTTTCAGGGCTCCGAGGGCTCCGTGATGACGTGACATGATTCTAATGCCAAGTCTGTGTTTTGGATGTGATTTCATTTGTCTGGTTAAATTTCCATCGTGAGACAGCAGTGAGAGTTTATACTAGTTGCACAATTGTTTTATATGGTCAAAGAGACCTCTGCTGGACAAGACAGGACGGATAAAGTGAGTTTACATTACGACATAGCTGCTGAATTTAGCTGTTGCTCACTGACATGGTGAGTCACAGCTGAAGGAAGAAGTTTAACAGCTAACATGGAGGTGACAGCCTGTCCTGTCCTGTTCACTCAGAGCAGGGGCTTCTAGTATCAGGGGGAACTGCAGAAACATAATCCAGAGTACACTGGAACACACATGGACTAACATCACAACACCGCGTACCTCTTCGTCAGAGTCAAACAAATCCAGAGACTCATCCTCTTAAGTAACCTTCTTTAATCAGGACCTAATGCAGCGCAGGCTGGAGAGAAGAGGAGGGCAATCATCTGCATTTAGGCAGGGCTCACGTTTAAAAAGTACATTTGTAATAATAAAATTCACATACATTTTAATTATTTAGATAACTTCACTTAGCTAGGACCAACTTAACCAATATGATTTAACAAGGAGCTGAACCTGACTTGTGATTTTATAGCAGTGTTTCTTTGGATGTTAAATTTTGTCTGATGTTTTGTGACAGTCCAGGGTTGGATCCTTTGTTCATCCTTGTTGTCATTTTATAATCCAGAACCCCGTTTACATAAAGCCTGTTTCCGGCCACTGCGATATAAGTAGTTCAGACACTAGGGGGCCTGATACGTGTACGTTTTTCTATTGTTGTGGTAGTAATCACATTTTCTGTGAAGTTTACTATTTGATAACTTCTTTTCTACATGAATTTTGTTGCCCCCTCCCCTTTTTTCTCCGGCCTGTGTTGGATTAGTTCCTTTTTAAGGGAAGTTACCTATAAAAGATGCAACTTTCTCTATTGTTCTGTCAATTGTGTTATTGTTATTCATTGTAATTTTTTTGTGATTTTTACTACTTATAAGTGTAGTTTTTTTTAACTACATGCAGCTGTTTTCCCCCCTTCTCTTTTCCTCCAGCCTGTGCTGCATCAGGTCCTGATTAGAGAAGGTTGTTCAGGAGGTTGAGTCTCTGGATTGTTTGACTCTGATGAAGACGCACATGTTGTTGAAACGTTTACCCTTTTATGAAGCTTGTTGCCTAAATCTGAGTGCTCCGTATCCTTCGTATTATATTTCCAAAGTTACTCCTGATACTGAGACAGTGTTTCAAGATGTTTTTATTTGACACAATGATCAGCAGATCATCTTGTCTGTACATAAACGTATTCTCTGACATTATGACGTCATGCCCTCAAAGTACAGATGTGACTGATGATCAGAGTGAGAGGTGAGCCAGGTGTGTCTGCGCTCTCTCGTCTCGCAGGTTATCGTGGATGGATCACAACAAAACGTAACAGTAGATTTCACATGTTTGAAAAGTAAAGCGGTCAGATTTCTCTGCTAGAATTCGCTCGTATCACTGGAGGAAAAGCTTTGCAACAACGATCATGTAATTTGCTGGAGACATAATGTGAATTTTCGTGAATGTGTAGCCAGTTTATTGTGTAGGAAGACCTGTAGGATGTTTTGTTAAATCCAAAACAGCAATGGAACGGCCTCTTCGACCATCACACAGACCTATTTTCACACCGCTCTGATGTGTGAGAGGTTGAAAAGCTCAGTGCAGTGTTTGAAAATCACTGAGAAATCAATGCTTTGCTGTAGATCAGAGGACAGGTACACAAATACTGCTTTGATACAACGCAAGATGAAAAGAAAACCCCGGGGCTGTGTTGGATCCCATTACTGTGGTGCTGTCACACGTAGAGTTCAAGCATGACAGTAAATGTCAACACTTTTGTGTACTTTTGGTCTGAGGCTGTTATTGTCAAAACAGCAGCAGTTTTCTAGTTTGCTTCTTGTTGTGTTTCAGTGCCCCCTGCTGGACATTTTTAATACAAAGGCCTGGTTGCAGTTATTGTCCCTTAGCAGTGGACTCCTCCATCATGATGTCCGGGCACGACAGCTTTGACAGATTAGACAAGCCAGCATTCTCCTGGAGACTTCTTTATTGTCTTGACACTATTGACAAGTCTGAAGGTCGGGCAGGCAATTTTGACACAAGCACTTTCAGGATTGATCGGTGGGGATTTAACTGCACTGCCACAACTCTCTGTTTAGTAACTTTGACTCTGGATCAGCCGAATACGGGACATCTTTAAGCAATAGTTTGACATAGTTTGAAATATGTTTAGCTAGGCAGAAAGGGTGGGAAGAGCCTGGTTATGTTCAGATTAAGAAAAAAATAAATCATTCTATCAGCGCCTCTAAAACTCACAAATGTACACATTATCCATAAACAAGATATAATGTCTTAATAAGATACCAATAGCGTACCTCGTATATGGGTTTAGTTACCTTTAGACAGAGTCAGGCTAGCTGTTTCCCCCTGTTTCAAGTCTTTATGCTAAGCTAAGCTAAGCTAACCACTGCTGCTAGTCATGGCTTCAAATTTGTCTTGCAAACACAAGAGTGGTGTCAAACTTATCCAGCAGGTGTCAGCAAGAAAACAAATAAATGTCATTTCCTAAAATGTCAGACTCTTTAAAGAGGCAGTTTGTGAGAGATGGCCAGAAGTTTAGTTTAAAACATTCAAAACAAATAAACCAACAATATAAACAGGAGTGTGAAGAAACAGCCATGTTGACTTTATGTCAAAGACGTCGATGTTTTAGAGATGTTAACTGAAGTTAGCATGCGAGCCAGCTAGCACCTGCCTGTCCTGTCTCCTGATACGACCTCTATGGATGACAGTATGATATCTCTGAGATGAAAACGTGTCAGTTAATCTAACGAGTAAATAAAATAAAGTCACAAAATGTCAAGAAAGGAGATGTTTTCTACACCTGTTGTCCTTACTAAACTGAAAGATACAACCTCTGACGCAGACACAGCTACCTGACAGACGCTTGTCCCTAAAGCAAACATTAAGTCCAGTATACATTTGGGAGCAGTAATGATTATTCTGGCCACTACAGTTTTATAGATGCCCTGTAATTATGGTAAATTCTTATAAATGACAGCTTTTCTAACAGCATAGTGATATGTATGAGAATAGTGTGCTGTAGAGCAAGCAGTTTGGGGAAGCCACTTCCTGTTTTGACACTGTGAACAAAGCCAAATGGTTTTTCAAAGTTGTGCAAGAACCCCGACAGCGAACCGCATCTCTTCCTCAGTGTGGCTGAAAGCAGAGTAAAGGCTGAGAGAGCAGCGTATTAAAGGCCGGAGTGTTGGAATGACATGTTCAGTCACAAATGGGTGTAAATGATCAGTTAATGTAAACTCACAATGCTCTGCTGACCAGAGTCTTGAAGAAATGTTCACATTAATGAGCCTATTCACTTTGTCGATGAGATCTAGATGACAGGACGTATAACGCCTTCATGTCTGTCAGCTAAGTTTAAAACTACAGCCAAGGAAGCATAGCTTAGCTTAGCATAAAGACTGGAAATGGAGGCAAAAGCTAGCCTGGCTCAGTCCAAAGGTTAATAACTATCTGTCCAGATCAGACAAGCAATTATGTGGTTCCCTCTTTTCCATGTCTGGCCTTTTAGAACAAAGACTGGAGATAAATACTACTTTCCAGCAAAGCAGAAAAAGGACACTGCGTCCTGACTTCAAGAGCTGCTTTTTTTTTCCCTCCAACATCTTTTTTGATTGCTACTCTTGACTCTCACAGATTGTGGTTGTGGCCTTTAAACAGTAAATAGAGAATGTAAATCAGTGGGCAGTACAAGAAGAGAATTTTTATTTGTATTTAGCATTTAATAAACTATGTATACTTTCACTATGGTGTTAAAGTTTCATAACTTGTGATGCAATTTTTTTCAAATATGAAGCCAAAGGTCTCGATTTTATCCCCCGTATGAAAACTGCAAGCGCAAGTGAAACCACAGCTGACAGATAAGAAAGACAGAATCCTGTCCAGAGTCACTTATTGCACAATGTCACTTATCTTTATGAATGTGATCAGACAAACTAATAGTCGGGCTGTTTGAACACTAATGAGCAGGTAATGGACGTTTGTTAAGACAGATGAGAAGAGAAGCAGCCGGAGAGAAAAAAGAGATTCTCAGAATCCAGAAGTCGGTGTTTGCTAATAAAACACTGCAGGTTTAATGAGGACACGACATACAAAAGGTACTGCAACCCGGCACGGACACAAAACCTTAGTGTCAAAGAAACATCTTTGCATGTTCAGCCTTGAAAACCTTTTTACCACAAGTGTTTCTTCATCAGTAGTTCTGAAAAGGAAAAAAAAAAAAACTGATGACATGTAGATTATTCAGACTGACTGAGAAACATTTTCCAGCTCTGAGCATAACAAATTTTGTTTTGTTTTGGTCGGCACAAGAAAAATGAAACCTCGCCAGATAAGATGTAAACTGATACGGCCGACTGCCTGTCAGAGCCCGTGAGAAAATAACGCCGCCTCTCGTGAAAAACACAAGAAAAGTAGCGTTGCAGAGAGACATAAGGTGTTTTTTTTTAACCACACTGGGAGGTTGTAGAGAGATTAAAACATCTCAAGAAAGCCCCACAAGGCACAACCATTACTGAAAGGACTGACTGCAGCTGTTTGTCTGTGTTTTTAAAAAAAGTATGCCAAAGGTTTTTTTTGTCAGCAAATAAGAGGCATTTTGGAAGCAGAAGTAGCAGAGCAAGTCACGCACAAGCCCACAATGCTGATTGGCTCAGTTTCAGGAGGAGAAACTGCTTCTCATGCTGCTTCACATCTTAAATCCGCAGCCAAAGCAGACCGGCAGGGAGACGCTCCAACTGTTAACAAATGTTTAGACTTTGATTTCGCCACTATGGAACTTTAAGCAATCCTCGTTGTTCTGGATCCTACTGACCCCACTGCTGCATCTATAGAAACTATAACAATAGTTCCTTTTAAAAGGCGCTACGTAGAAGAATCGGCCCTGTCGGATTCAGTCTGCAAACTAGCCGGTGGCAGCATATCACCAAGTTGATGAGTTCTGCCTGTGCGTCTTTGTTTCTTTTATCAAACAGTTAACTAAGCAAACATTAATGAAGAACATTGATTAGTAAGCAGCTGTTTACTTACCGCTAAAGAATCAAAATCTTTCCCTTTACCTGCCAAGAGCTTTCTCCACCGCGATGCAAATGTTAACTTGTTTTCCGTCTTTTTCTGTCACTTCTTTTCGTTGCCAATCATAATTTCCTGCCTCATTACACCTTCAGACTCTCATGTTGGACTGAAGGCAGACTGCAGTGACTCACCATCACCTCTTGAGCTGTGTTTTTTGACAGGAAGCTAGCTGGTAGATATCACTGCAACACAGTACATTAAAGACAAAACAATGAACTTATTTTATAGGGCTGCAACTAACGTGTGTTTCATTAACGATTTATTAGTTTCCCGATTTACCAAGTTGTTAAAAGTGACGTCTTCACATGTCTTGTTTTGTGTGACCACCAGTCCAAAACACAAAGATATTCACTTTATCATCATGCATGACCAAAAAGCCCAAAACCAAACCATCACTTCACACATAAGGAGGAGCCAGCAAATTATTAGCTTTAAAAGACGGTAATTCTATTGACAAATAAGTGGTCAATCAATTTTCTGTCAACCGACTAATCGTTGATGCTCCACACTTCTGTTTGGGGTCGAGAGGTCAAACTCCCTGTTACACCTCTTATAAACAAACATAAGTAATGTAGAATTTTGCATGTGTGTCGTATTTAACCATGTTTTAAAGTGGTCAAAACAGAAGTCATCGGTTCACAATCATGTTATAGCAATTCTCGTAAAATCAGAAGTCATGAAGTATGAAGGCGATGAAGCACTACTTGTAGCTGTAAGAGGATCCTAACAGAACAACAGGATTACATTGGGTTAAAGAAAAAGACATGTTTCTACCCTTTATTTGAGATCGCAGGGATTCAGTTTGTTTTTCTCCACCTTTTGTAATTCAGTGTTTCTTCAAGACACCAGAGCATCATTTGAGCACTTGTTCGTTCTTCGTAGAGCCTTGAGGGAGGAACGGCCATGTTGTAAACGTCTTTGAATTCAACTCACTGTTAACCCTCACGCAACTGATAATACATTTGAAAAATACAATTTACACCTTTATTAAATTGATATTATTTCCAACTTTCACTGGGTGACATTTTTCAACCAGCATCAGCCCTGATAATTTACCAAATGTTCATTCATTTTCACGATTTTAACCCTTTAAATACCAGTTTGTTTACATGATGCCACTGTTTTGTTTTTATGAAAAAGAAAACACACACAAATGTACTTTCCATATATTTAATATAGTGTTTTTAAGATTTAACATTTAACATTTTTTTTGTACTAAATGTTGTTTTTTATCAGTTATTTCAGGGTTAAGTTATATTTCGAGGCAAAGACCCCTACAGGACACTACAGGCATGATATGTATTTGGCCTTTATTAATTGTCTGTCTGGCAGGTGGGGATGCTGTGAAATAGAACTTCCTCCCAGGATAATAAAGTCTATGGGCCAACACACAGGTAAACTGCCCTATCAGTGAAAAACTAACATTTGTTGTGCTCAAAGCCGGAGAGAGTGGGATGTGAAACAGCTTGACCATTCTGCAGAAACAACGTCCCAGTTACTCAGAATAATCCACTTGTCATCTTTTTCTTCAGAGCTGATAAGAAAAGAAACACTCCTTGTTAAAAGTTGCATCACAAGTTGTGAAACTATAACTGTGTGGTGGTGGTGGTAGAAGTAGTTTTCTTGGTCACAATACCTCCAGATTCTGCCAGCATTCACAATTGTGTGTATTCAGTCTCTCTGCCACTCACTTACAAAACAAATGTACCTGCTACAGCTGGCAAAGACATAAGGCACTGGTGTCATTCTGCATTTGTGAATAGGGGTCCACTAGAATCAACCAAGACTGAAAGTTCCTCTTGAAAATCAACTTTAAAATATAGTCATTTTATTTCAGCTTTTGACATGTATTTGGCCGATGTATATTGCCGCAGCATTGCCTGTCTGACAGGTGGGGATGCTGTGGAAAAGAACCTCTTCTTGGAATAATAAAGTATAAGTCTACGGGCCAACACACAGGTAAATTCCCCTGTCTATAGTCAAAATTACAAAAACTCATCCAGGACCACAGAATGACAGCCTGATGACATGGGGTGCATGATTTTAAGCTTTAATAAATTGGTTTGGGGGGAGAAAAAAAATAGTTTTAATGGGTTTTAATGGTTCGTATTATGTAAAACAGTTGTATCTGTCTGTCTGTGTTAAACACAGTGTATTATAGACATATCATACAAGCTGAGGTTGAAATTTACCAGAATAAAACACACCTTTACGCAAATTATATACAATATGCAGCCAAAATGACACAAACATATAAGTTAAAAAACATAAAATGTTGCATGAGGGTTAAAACTCATTCATCAGAGCCACCATGGATGCACTGATGCATGCTGGACCCTGCACACAGACCAGCCTATGTAACATATACGTCCGTTTTGCTCCCTTGTGTAAGGGTTTGGCAGAATTAATTAGCCGGCCGGTAAAGCTTCTCATCACATGGGTGCAAAGCTGCTGCCGTTAATCCCGTCCACCTCCTGACATGTGTTAATGCACACTGAACCGCAGCCTGCAGCAGCCTCGCACTTTGTTGGACTCCTTTGCTGCTTTTTTTTTTTTGTCCCGTTGTGTGAACAAAAGGCGTGTCCCGGAGTCATGCATATAATAGCCAGACGAGCCGCTGCTGGGTTCGCCTCCCCAGTCCTCCTCCGCGCACTGTGCACCAGCAGACCCACCGGCAGCCGCAGGCTCTGTACGATGGCCGACTTCTCCCCTGAACAAGTGGTGTTCGACAAGCCCAAGGTAGGTTATCAATGCAGTCTGAGCATTAAATCATTTAAACGGAAGAGAAAAAAAGTGCTGAATTATTGACAGCAGCGCCTTTTTTCCTGGTTTTACGCACGTTGCCAGTGTAAACAGTGAGCGCTCCCCCCCACTGACAACAGCAAGTGGACTGGTTGAGACATGAAGCAGGAATCAAGGTCACATACTTTCAGGCTTCTCTTGTTTTATAATCTTACATACAGCGTCTGTTTGTTTGAATAAGAGCTGAAGTAAAACAAGGAAGGATTTCTGGTGCCGGTTGTCATGTGACAACCGGCACCAGAACATCACCCGGTTTGAACATCACCCAACAAGCGGCACCGCGCGGATGAATGAAAGCAGATATCTACACAGACCCGCACACTATGTCTGGCTTTTATTCAAAATATAAGTCGAAGAACAAGAACAAGAAGAACAAGAAGAAAAACAAGAAGAAGAAGAAGAAGTCAGGCTGATATCTGAGCTTAAATCCTGCTTCTCAAAGCTCCTGTTGAAGTCAGTGCAAGTCTGGATTCAGGCATGATGGTTGGATTATTTACAAAACAATTATTGGTATTCATTACTAAGTTATATTAAAGAGCGCTGCAGCTTCACTGATTTAATTTTTAAGGTGAAATTGTGGGTAAAATCAACCCAATCACGATGTGTTCAGGCATCAAGCTTGACCACAAACACTCAGAATAATCGTGTGAAATCTGGTTGTTGGTGAGATTGTAGATGTTGTTGTTGTTGTTGTATAGTGATTATATAGAGATATAGATATAACGGTATAAGCTAACAGGATGTGCCAGCTGCACCGATGTGAAATCTTTTCTCTTTTTTTTTAGAGATAACACCAAAAAGATGCCTCAACTACACTAAAATCTATAAAAATCCATGTTAAGTTTATCAAGTGTACTGTTAACATGTAAAATATCTTATATAATGAGTGTTTGTTAAAGCGACATTATGTATAAATTGGCATTTTGTGCTATTTGGCGCCCCCCCGCAGTTTCTGAGCGCAAACACCGCTGTCGTAAATACAGATCCCAGGTCTGTAACAACTTGTCTGCAAACAGAACTCATCATTGTAGCGTGTTGAGAACTTGTGTGTCGAAGTAAACGTGTGTGTAACGCTGCGATCCCTCTCACTGAAGTTACACAGAGCAGAAACAAGTGATAAGATAGTTACATAATGTTGCTCACTGCAAAGAATGCGTATTTATCGGCCGATATATTTAACAGCTTCACTCCTTAATATCAGAATCAACGCCGGCCCCAAAAGTGTCAGCCAGGCGCTACTTGTGACTGCTTTTCATCCTGCAGTGCTCATTTTTATTAAATGTACAGTAAATTAGCTCAGAGCTAACCCCCGGTGAAGCTACGAAGCTTTTCAGCGTACATCACCATTATGAGATGCTACAGTCATTTTTGGGGTAAGTTAGTAAATTAATAGTAACTTTCAAAGACCTGCTCAACACGTGAATGTGACAGAGCTTCTGCATGACTCCTGAATACTTTCTCCTGCTAGTAGAGACACCTGACTTGCATATCAAAGCCTTAAAGTGGAATGCACCTTTAACTTGCCAGCTAGTTGAGTTGCACATCAGGCACACCGGCGTCAAGTGTAAACTCACTGCTGCCCTTTGGAGTCTGTGTGCCGACTGAGACCCGAGTGCACCTGGTCTGCCCAGGAGCTGACAGCTGATAAGAGAGGAAATGACTGAGAGGGAACACACACACACACACACACACACACACACACACACACACACATTGGCCTACACACTGTGTGGCAACAGAGCCCATATCTGTGTGTGTGTGTTGGTGAGAGACCATGAATTGTAAAAGGAGAGACCTCTGGGAGTGCCGGCTGCTTGCAGAGATAACCTCATTAAATATTAATTTGCCGTTGTAGAGTCGATACGACTCGTGGGGTCGTTGTCTGTTCCAGCAGCCTTCACAGGCTTCATGTGTGCCGACGGCAGTCAGAGCGCTGCAGCTTCGGGGTTATTACTCCGTGTGCTCACGTAATAACAGCGCTTGTAAAAATCTGAGAACATGAAGTGGACTGGACCCAAGTTATTGTGATTTGGAGTAGAGTTGCTCTTGATTTGCGGCTCGACTTGAGCTTTAAAGACTCAACTGACTTGATCTGAACTTGAGACGTGATGACTGGAATGTCTTGTGTTCATTTTGTAATTTCAATCTTGTTTTTTTTGTTTTTTAAGTCCGCCCTAGTATTTCTACGTGGCTGATTACATTCTTTTTTCACTGAATGTCAGTTATTGTAACACAAATTAGATTCATTGTCATACTTTCTGAACAAGTGGGATAAAGTGACACATAATATCACTGTTAGTCCTGTAGTGATACCTTGGATTTGCATCATAAAGACTGGAAACTGCAGGTAAGACTGACGTGATTTGCCCCGAACATATTCCTCGGGACTTGGTTGAGACTTGAGACCAAATGACTTCAGTCACATGTCTGAACATTTCCGATTGACCATTTAAACGTTTGTATTTGAGATTTGACAAAGATTGCTTTAATGTCACATTTATGGCACATTTAATGTCACATTTATGGCACATATCAACCTGACCTTTGCAAGAATAAACCATTACCGTGAACTTTTTTCTGGGATTAGGATTTTATTTTTGTTAACATGTCATTTTCATCACAACTGCTGCTCAACAATTTCTATCAAAACACCCGTGTCAGTCTTAAAATCTTTTATTATCTGGTTTCTGGCCGACCGAAAGTCCAACATCAACGCCATTTGTGAGACCAGCAGCAAATCCTTGAGAATGTGAGTGCTGAACCATATCTAGACATAAATAAAAGGCTTTATACCAACACGAGCTGAAAGGTTGCGTCGACTGAGTCACGACTCAGATTCAGTGCTGTGCATCTCATTCCCTGGAATCTGTTGGACGTGATCGGATTCACAGATTGAAATCAGTAAAAATTACACCGACGTCTATACGTATGCCCCTTCTATAACTGACCACAATGTACTACAGGAAGCACTGTGTGTACTGAACTCATTGCCTCAGGACTTCCTGAATGCACAGATGTGTTCACCAGCTGTTCGGTGTCTGTGCTCCAGTGTCACGGACACAGCCGGCCTCCAAGAAGAATAAAAACGAAGTAAACAAAAGAGACGCTCAGAGGCTTTCAGCGGAACGTCTTGTTGTAAACAGTCAGAACATCTTTTCTCTTCCTCTGTCACGCAGATGGACGCAGCCGTACACCGTGGATGTTAACGTCAATCACAATTAGTGCTGAGCTTAACAAATGCTGCCATTTATCTGTAACAGGTCGTTCCAGGTCACATTCATGGCTAATCAATGAATCACTTGGCGCCCACATCATCAGATAAATAGCCCTAAACACTAAATGATCCCTCTGAGTCGGAGCTGGTTTCCTTAAATGTTTTGTGTTGTCCGTCTAAACCTTGATGTACACTGGACGTCTCAGAAAGGGAACTAAGAGGGAAAAGAACCTCAATGACGTTTTCCTTAAGTTATAATGACTTATCAATGATTTCTCTTCAGGTTTGAACTGAGAACTGTTGACTTAGATGTTCTGATTCAGGACATTTGACTGAATATTGTTGTTCTAAGTGCTGAAAGTATGTTTCACTCAAACATGTGAGTTATCTTCTTATCCAGACGGACGCGAGGCAGCGTTAAGCATCTGCGCTTCAAATCATTACACTATAAACCAGTTACAGGTCCAAAAAGCTGACACATACTCAGTTTATTTTTTAATTATTTGCACCTTGAAGGCTCATTTGTAGTGATTTTCTATCCTTTGTGACAGTTTGGAGCATTCCTTCTTCAGAAAATCCCCCTCAGAGTGACCTTTAGCTCATATACTCCCAAATCCATCGTTTAAGAAGTGTTTATGACATCAGACACTCTCCTGGTCTCTTGGATGGAGCTCAGCTGTGGCCATGAGTTGGCTCCCTGACAGCTTCCCTCTCGCTCCGGATCCAGCAGAGTCGTATTACATTTCCACTGAAGGATGTTTGCTTTTACATTCAGTAGTCCAGAGCTTAACAAAGGTTCAACTTAATGTGGGTTTAAATCTTTAATAGCTCTCCCTTACATGAAATCTAAGTTGCTAAACATCTTTGGATTATTTTTGTTTAGGTGTGTACACTCATGAATGAAGTTAGTCGGCTTCGTCAGGACTTTGTGGGGTGTGCTTTCCTCAGGCTTGATTGACAGAAACCAAATCAGCTACCATTGTTATTTTTGCTAAAACCTGACTGGTGCGTGGAAGTATGTGATATCCTCCCTTTTTCTTGACTTTTTCTTGACTGATTTGGCAAAAAACAAACACCAACTTTGATTTCAAGCAGCGAAAAAAAGCAGCAAATAATCCGACTCGAGGAGCCAGAACCAGAAGTCATTTGTGGTGTTTGCTGGAAAAGCGTCCGGAAAGATTCATCGATGTATCAAAATGGTTGCTATTTTTATTTCTCCAGATCAACTGATCGACTGAATGACCGACTGTTTCCGCTCCTGCTGTTCAGACCGAGGCAGGATGCAGTGTGGTCACGATCCCATCACTCATAGTCAGAAGCTGATTAAGAGAATGAGATCTCAGGGCCTTTAAAGCAGCAGCACAAGGCACAGACGTATGAGGAATATTCACCAAAATAAACTGAGACACGAGAAAAGATGAAACGGGAAAGAGACAATGCTCCCAGCGGCTTCTTTCCCTGCACATTAGGAGCTTTAATCGAGGGCTGATTTCTTACTGTGCTCATTCTCTTCCTCGGGGAATAAGGATTGAATATCCGTGGTCATTACATTTTTTACTCGCGAAGGATATTTAGGCCTCGGTTGTTCAAAAGGGGGGAGGGTGATTTATCTGTGTCATCTGCCAGAATAAATCACAGCTCTCGGCGCTGGAAGGAGAGACGACCGTTCTGTGGCACCCCTGGCCTTTTCACCATGCCATGCCCAGTCATGCGTTCTGCATTCATAATGGGCTACGGCCAAAACACGGGAGTTCAACACCAACACCAGCGCCGCTCTCCCCTGCTGCTCTCTTTGTTAACACCACTGACATTTTTTTTTCAGCTCTCCTCCTCTATCTCGCAGCGTGCTGTCAGACTCAGACACAAGGCCGTCTGCTCGAGGATAACATGACCGATTCATTATTCATCGTCTGTCTCACCCACAGGTTGAGCTTCATGTGCACCTCGATGGAGCCATCAGGGTGCAGACTATTCTCGATGTCGCCAAGTAAGTTAGTTTACGCGCCATTAAATCAGATTCCTCCAATGTTGACTTTAGACTTTATGTGTTTGTACTGAGGCTCAGGTACACATGCTGACATAGATAAGAAAGCACCGGTGTTCCTTTGTGTGGTTTGGGACACAAACCGTTGAAAAAAACATTAATAACTGATAAGATACAATAGGGCACAGCTGATATTAGCACATTATCATCAGTTTGTCTTAAAAAACAATAATAAAAAAAAACAATTGCAGTACAAAGATGCAAAAGATATGGATTTAGAAACACTGCCTGGTTACAATACAAATGAAGCAATCACAAAATGTGAGCTCACGAATCTTAAATACTCAAATCTACGAGATCCAGCTTGTGATTATGTGTGTAAGGTGCAATATGTAAGAATTTAAGTCGGAAACATGCCACAAATATATACAATTATCAACAGAGTGTTGATAAGGAGGCTGGGGTTCATATCCCGTCAAAAATATATTCAAATGTTCACTTCTTATTTTCCGTTTCTTCTCAGTTTTCCGTTGCCGTTCGGTTGGTTTAGGCAACAAAAATACTTACGTTACGTTTAGGAAAAGGTGGTTTTGGTTCATGCATGCGAAAGGGTAAATTCTCCCACGAGTTGCTCGACTATTACATCACAAAAACGTGATTGGTCTTGCGTACAGAACAAGCAAGATGGAATAACAGTGATGCACCTTGAACAGGCTGTGTGGGAGGGGCAACAGCTACCTGACCCACTGGTAATGTAAAAACATAGATCATCAGCATCCGACTCAGTGCATATTAAGAATCTTATATCACAATAGACTAAATTAATCCTGGCAGAGGTTCAGGGGCTCCTTCAATCTACTTTTTAATGATTAATGCACCTGTCAAGTCGAAAGCTCAGGCCTCAGTACATCATAAAAAACAACAGCCTCTGCTGAGCCTTTCTTTTATGAAAGCAAATCCATATATACATGTATATAAAATATCTACACTGTCCTTGAACTGTTTTCTTTTTTCCTCTCGTCCTGCCAGGAGACGCGGAATCCCTCTGAAAGCAAACACCGTGGAGGAGCTGACTCAGATTATTATTGTGGATAAACCTGGCACCCTCACCAAGTTCCTGGGCAAGTTCGCGGAGTACATGCACGTGGTTGCGTAAGTGCTAGCGGTTTCGTAATTACTGAAGGTGTTTTCTTGCCGGGCAGGTGACATAAAAGTGCAAAGAGCAACGCTTGACTCTTAAAGAGTCATTCATGTCACAGGAATGTTACTCCAACAAGGTCCACAGCGAGGGTCAGAGTCCGGTCACAAAGTGCGTTATCGCTCATGTGCAGTTAAGGTTTTACGCTACTGATGCATTCAAAGTCTATTTAAACCGGAGTGTGTAATTTGTGACTGATGGGGGTTGGCACACCGCAGGATTACGCAATGTAGGTCTTTAGCACGCCGGTGAGTGGGCTGATTTGAAATGCCAGACATGCAGAACAGGAAGACATCACTATCGAGATCAAGTGTCACCTTGGCAACCAAACCAGGAGGAGAGTGAAGTCGCTCGCGGACTCTTTCCGGCGTCGCTCTGTCTTATATTTAGTCCTCCAGTGGCAGAGCTGAACCGCTAATAGAAGACCAAATACAGTCTTTCAGATACTCGACAGGCGTGAAAGCTTTCAACAATGCCGGACTGTCGTGGCTGGACTCCAGTGCACAGTTGTGCATAATGGACCCTTCTGTATCAGGGCTCTTGAAAGCCTTCTGTGCGTTTTAGAGTTTGTCAACAACATGGGGAACTTGCCAGCGGAGTTTGGCTCATGCAGATTTGTTGTGTGCGCTTGTGATGGTGGGTGTTCGTGTGTGCTGGAGGAACAATAGGCATTCAGACCTGTGCATTCACTTTCAGCGTCAATGCTGGAAGCAGTGTTGTTGCCCGTCATGTGATGGGGGACAGAAAGAGGGAAACAGAGCTGCAGTTCATCTGATATTTTCACAACACGACACATGCAGTCATACTGGCAGGACAGTCAATATGCCTGTAATGTAAAATGTTTTGGGTGGGGCAGGTGGCTGTGTCATATTCCACTTTGTAAGCCCGCCCCCCCCCCCCCCCCAACATTATTTATATTCTCATTTAGCCAAAGGGCTGCGACTAAATATATTCTTTATCCTTAATTTTCTGTCTAAAATTTGGGAACATTTGAATTTAAAACATTTTTTAAAGCCAAAGGTGACATCTTGAGATTGATATTTTGTCCAGCTAGCTCTCTAAAATCCCAAAATATTCCAATTCAGAAAGAAACGCTGCAAATATTCACATTAATAAAGATTAGAGCGGCCCTCAGTGGATCGCACACCAACGTCAAGGCCCAACAGTCCCCTTTAATTCAATCAAGCCTAATCCAACTTCAATTAAGACATCGCTAGATCTGGACTTTTATTTGGATCTGCATCAAAGTGTGTTCACTCACAGATACCAGTCACTTTAATTAAATTATTTTTCAGTAAGGCCTATCCATTATACCAGGAGAAATTACCAAAGAGTATAAAAGAAAAAAATTCCTTATCTCGCCATGTTAAAGAAAGTGAGAACAACATTCCTTGAACTGTCCCTTTTTATAAATTGGTCCTATTCTGGCCCGAGACTCATCCTTCATCCAAGTTTCGTGGAAATCCACTCAATAGTTTGTGTAATCCTGTTTGTGTAATCCTGTTGAAGAACCAACAAACAGACACGGGCGAAAACATGACCTGCTCGGGAAAGGTAATTCAGGCAAGGGAATGAGTTGTAATTTTCCATGGAAAATTACTTAAATGACAAGAATTTGTTTATCAAAACATTTAGTTAATGGAGTTATATTTGCAGCTCGACTTTAAAAAAAATAACATTTTTGGGAGAGTCCTCACTACTCCCCCAAAAATGTCCAATTAACCTCCCATTATAAATAAGAAATAAACTCATAATTTCCTTACAGGTGTTTTTTCAACTGAATCCTTAAGTGCATGTGGAAAGTCATCTAATCTAATGGAGGCTACATGTATTTTCATTTTGAAACCATCATTTAGATGATGTACCGAAGCAACGTTTGGTTTTATTTGTACCACTGAGATAAGAGATCAGAAGGCCGTGTCACTCATTTTGTGTTTCTCTTTGTGGTTTTTCAGCGGAGACAGAGAGGCCATAAAGAGGATAGCCTACGAGTTTGTCGAGGACAAAGCCAAGGAGGGAGTGATTTATGTTGAGGTCAGATACAGCCCGCATTTCCTGGCGAACACCGAAGTGGATCCCATACCGTGGAACCAGAAAGAGTAAGACTGTGTTGGAGTCCTGTGTTGTGCTTTCAGGGAGGGAAATATTAAGTTTGGCTCATCGCTGTTTTTTTTGTCACTGTGTTTCCATTCAGAGGGGACGTGAGCCCAGACGAGGTGGTGCACCTGGTAAACGAGGGCCTCAGCGAGGGGGAGAGGGCCTTCAATATCAAAGCCAGGTCCATTCTATGCTGCATGCGCCACATGCCAAGTAATGAACTGTTCATGCACCCATCCGCCCAAACAACCTTATGAGATAAGGTTCTTTACTGTCCTGTCCTCTGTTCTGTGTCAAAGCTCTGCCTCAGCTGTTCTCATTAGGTAACGCAGGAGCAACAAGAAAGACGCAATGCACTCAGGAAGGGTCGTTCATGACATAAACCCAGATTATTCTTATTATAACGTGAGAGTGAAACCATGAATCTTCAAATTGATTTGATTTTGAATTTCTCACATGATTCAAAAGTGTTTTATTGTGCATTGAGAAACTGATTTTAAAGACAAATAAATCATTTAGCGAGACCGACAGTCTGCAGCCGTGTTAGTGGCACTGTGAACAATCTCCAAGCTAGCATCCCAAACACTGAAAATAGCAAGTTACTCTAACACTAACCGAGGATTCGTCTCCAAAAGAAAATGCAGCCTGTAGTTCAGTCGCTCTGGCTCCTGCACATCAGAACCAGCAGCACTTTATATCTCCCGGCAAGTAGGATCAGGTGTGGACGACCACACAGGGACAAGGAGGAGGGAGGGAGAAAGAGGGCAACACCTGAGTGAAAGCACAACACAAAACACGCCCACAACAGCTGTGACACGCTCGCTAACGGTACGAACGTAAACAAGCCAGGGCTCAACTCCCCACAAGCTACAGTAAACCGGCTCCCCTCAACACGATCCTGCAGGGGCACCCTCGCTGCATCCAGTTGTGATTGGTTTAAAGAAATATGAACATGCCAGAGCATTTTGCCTCCCACACCTGAACGATAATTGCTGCAGTCAGACCTTTTTCTGCTGTTGTGATGCAGCGCTGTAAAGAGAGGTCTGGCTTTGCACGACCACGGTAAATGCTAACATCGGCATGTTAACACGCTCATAGTGACAAGAATATTTCCCATCAGCCTCAGCTGAATGGTTATCCTGAGGAGGACATGATTGTCTGTACTATATTTAATTTCAGTCCATCCAATAGTTGTTGTGATATGTCACTAAACCCAACTCATACTGTAATTTTGGGGCCAATACTGATATTAGGGAATGAAAATGAATCTTCATGTATTGGCTGATACGCACACATTTTTTGCTGTGACCCCTCAAATGTGGCTGTCAACACTTTGGGCATAGATATGTAACAGAGGCAGGTTATTTTACCGCCTAACACTAAACTTTATTGTCAAAAAGTTTCCTCAGTGTAAAACAGTAAACTTCATTGGAAATTTGTAATTATAAATTACCCCGAGCATCTTTTTCTGCATTATCATCACTATGAAAAGGTTTTCATATCAACACAGACAGTATTGAACAACGTGTACACCAATACTGATACATCTATGACGGTCCAATATCTGCCAACAATATCAGCAGGGCTCTTCTACAAGCCAAAGATTTCAACTTGTGGCACCAGAGGTAAAGTTAGGGGATCACCAACATCGTTGGTATTCATCCTCTGGAGACCATGAATGAATGTACAAAATGTTGCATCAATCTATCAAAGAGTGCTTGCATATTTCAGCCTTGAGGTGGTTGAGAAACAACTGACTATTTCAATAAATGGAGCCATGCCGACTAGGAAGGCTGAAAACCTCATCAAATTCTCTAAAAATTGATTTGGAGATGCATGGTATCACAGAACGGTACTAATATGTGCTTCATGAGTACTATAAGGGTATTGGAGTTGTGGTTATACCAACAACAGCACACTGTGACATCAAGCCGAAACCAGTCAAAGTAACCTGAGCAGCGGTTTCAGTATGAAAGTCTGTTGCAGCTCATGCAGCTGTTTCCTGTGTAACCCGACAGCCAAGTGCAGCTCATCTCTGCCAGTCTGCGTTTCGTTCTGTTACTTCCTGACCTCATGAAGGATATCAGATCTATTCACAGAAGATAAAGTGCATTCAAACGAAAACATGGTATTTATTTTTTTTTGTCAGGTTGTAGCATAACTGTGTGAAAAATACTCTATATGTTGTCTTGTTCTTGTCATAGCTGTGGATAGATGAACATGGAGGTAGCATGGTGCTTAATCTGTGTCATCACATTTCATCTATACATCATAGGCGCGCGCGTGAGTTTGTGTGAGATGCAGGACCAAGCTGTGTAATAATATACGTACATGTTTTAACCTCTGCAGGCTGGTCCATGGATGTTGTCAAGCTGTGTAAGAAATATCGCAAAGAAGGAGTGGTTGCCATCGATCTAGCAGGCGATGAGTCCCTCAACTGTGAAGCCTATCCAGACCACAAGAATGCCTACGAGGTGAGACTAAATAATGCAGACAAACAGTCGAGTGTGAGGGGGATTAAAAAGGGGACGGGCCGTTCTGTGTCTTTTGTATACTTTAATTACAGGCGAGACAACAACTTGTCCTGACGCGTAGCGACGGCTGACGTCTGCTAAACAACAGCTCGTTCTGCTGCATCAACAGTGTTTTGTGCCCTTGAATATGATGGTGTGTTAATGATTTCTTGCAGTTAAACAGAAAGTATGACTGCTGGAGATAAAGGCAGTGTAAAAACAGAGGCAGCGTGCTTACCTTGGCACTAAAAACACACTGGGCATATTTTTTATTTATTATATATTGAGTCATTTTGAGGTTGTAAAAGGATTTTATAGTCCAGCTCGTGTTTCCCACAGACTGGAGGCTGATAAAAAAAATATATATATATGGCTGCAGTTTATCACACCAGCAACTTTCAGGAATCCTTAGAAAGAATGCGAGACTGTGTCGTATAACTGCAGAGACGACGGCTTTTTTTTTATTATTGGCTCTGGCTCTGGGGATGGGAAAGGTTCAGACGGAAATATCTTGACAATTATGGGATGGAACACCATGAAATATTATAAAGAATTTCATGGTCCCCAGAGGATGATGTGAAGTGATCCCCTGATCGAGCAGCACCAGCAGGTCACAGTTATTGCTCATCTACCGAAATATGATATACATGATATACTAAACAGCTTTAAGATGGTTTGGTTCTCAGATGATGAACCTTAATGACCTTTATGATCACATGACGTGGACATCTGTTGATGTGAAGTGAAATGTCTCAACCATTTGATGGTGTTACATGTCAAGATAAGATAGAAATATTCATGTCCCCCGTCAGGATAAATTGCATTAATTTTGGTGATCCATCAAATTTTCCACCACCATCAAGTCAAAATGTTAAAAAAAACTGGTCATCGTTTCGGTTTGTGACCAAATTCCTGCAAAACTAATGGCATTCTTTTCGGCTGGACTTTGTGTTTAGTCTTAAATACATGCATGCTAACATGCTAAACTAAGATGGACATTTCCATATGCTTAACATCAGCATGTTAGCATTGTCATTGTACGTGCAAGCATGAAGATGTCAGATTAAGCCCAAAGCATGACTGTGTGTCTGAAGACTTAAGACATGTTTAATCTTGTTTAATTATGTATTTATGTAACACCATGTATGTATACCATTACACAGAAGTTGCTGCAGGGCTTGTTTGGACCTGCCTGCCTAAATATAACCGCCATGTTATGCAGGTGTGCGACCTCATTTACCAAGCAGATGTACCCATTGTGGTTCTTACCAGTTTTACTCCTCTAAATAGATTTTTAAATTTTTTTTGTAAGAGAGAAAATAGTCCTAAACTAATGAGGACTTAAATGTCTTTATCTGAGATCAACACAGCACGGGAGCCAAATTCAATACTCCCAAACCAATTTCCTCTTAAGCTCTCAGGCTTCTCAGAAAAATCCAATTTGGTTTTCAGACGGCATTTATTGATTAATTTGGAGAATACCACCATAAGTAATCAATCCTGCCTGTCAGGCCGGAATGAATGTGATAGATTAATCAGTTAATACACTACAGCGCTGGACGAGCCCAGAGTCTTATCTGAAATTAATTACTTATATGGGCACAGGACGGGTGGAACTAACTGGATGTGTTTGTGCGTGTGTGTATGTGTGTGTGTGTGTGTGTGTGCATGTGTGTGTGTGTGTGTGTGTGTGTGTGTAAGAATACAGTGTATGACTTTTTTATTGTGTAACTACAGTTTCTTTTGCGTATTGCTTAATTCTCCAGAGTATTCTCACTATCCTCGGCATGTGTGAGTGGTTCTGAAATCCGACTGGTGTGATATTGATGGTGCTTCAATTATTAACATGAAGCAAAACTCTCGGAACAGAGTCCACGCTAAATTTGAGGGGTTATCTTCATGACGACATGACCTCGAGATACACTCGAGCAGATTAAGTAAGGCGAGGCGGGCGTGTCCAAGGTTAAGGCGGATGAAATGTAATCAGATGGTCAAACTACTGCGATGTCTTGTTTTTACTTAATGCTCAATATATGATGAATTACATGTGAAATAAAAATGTCTGCCATTCGTTATGTAACTGTGTATCCAGTGGAACATGTTTTCATTCTACAGTTTTTATCCCTGCACCAAAGCAAACTCCTTTCCCCTCTGAAACCAAACGAGTTTGTTCAGAAGGCGCCCCAGTAGATGCTGCAGTAGCGCAGATGTGAAAGCCAGATGTTTGGCTGTGCTGATGTGTCCCTTGTTTGATTCTGTTGACAGGAAGCAGTGCTTTGTGAGATCCACAGGACAGTTCACGCAGGCGAGGTGGGGCCAGCGTCCGTTGTGAAGGAGGTATGCAGCTCAACAATAACATGGGACATTTCACGCTGGGTGGTGGAGTCATATGTGAAATGACTTGCCCTCGGTGTGCAGCTCGGTGTGCAGCTCGGTGGAACAGCGTCGAAAACAAACCGGTGAAGTCGTGTATTAACAATAGAAACGACCACAGGGAGACAAGAAGAACCAAGTAAAACACTGGTTTGCATTTGCTGTTTAAGTGAGGCGCAGACTTCTAAACATCCAGATGACCCTAAGTCACAAATGGATATTAATGACCCTGAGACATGAGCGTCTATCAGCACTCATTTGATTTCATTTTGGGGGGATTTTCTTGTCAACCTCAGCTGCTTCGTCTCAAAGCCTTTAGTGTAAAGCTACAGTCCGTCTCCGGGGCTGCCATAGCAAGTGGCCACTCTCTAAGGAAGCCATTCTTCAAAGTGACAGTTCAGCTCTGCCACAACCGATGCAAGTGTGCTCCTAGAAATAGCCGGCAGATCTTGCTGACACGTACCGCATTGGAGGATTTTTTTTCCTGGTTTGTAACCTTTTGCGTTCCACCTGGTGACCCCTGTCTGATATTTTAGGCCGTAGACGTGCTGAAGGCTGAACGGGTCGGACACGGTTACAATACCCTGGAAGACCAGGACCTGTACAAAAGACTGCTGGCTCAGGACATGCACTTTGAGGTAAGGAAATATTCAGGATTGTCACCAGCAAGGTTATTTATTAGAGCAGAAATCTGCCCGTTATCTGGTAAACATAGTGTGCCCTGTTCACCATCATTTTATTCTGCTTTCTTTCACATAAGCGGTTGATAAATAACTGGTTATTTTCCTTATAAATTTTCAAGAAACTGGCTTAACTTCTGCTGATCGTGCCATTTTAAATTCCCAACCAGTTTCTGTCCAACTTCCCCTCAGCAGGCGACCAAATTTAAGTGAGTCAGCTTAATTTTCCAGCTGGGTTCTGCCCATCTTCTGCGGGTGAGGTGAGGGGAAGTGAGACAGAAAGAAGCTGTAAATCAAAAATGGCACGCTCTGCAGAAGTCTCCTGTAAATGTATCGAAAATAGCAGAATGTTATTTTTTTAAACAATATTTGGGGTTATTTTCAAAAGGTTTTGAGGTAAATTCAGTTACTTGGTAATTTGTAATTAGGTCTGTCACCAAAGTAAGACCATTTAATCGGGTAATAATGGTAAAGTTGTTGACTCATAATATTAGAGAACCTATCAGGAGCACAGTGATACGCTGACCCCTAGTGGAGACTTGAATATCACAGCTGGAAGAGATTCAGCTCCTCAGTGCTGCCTTTGCTCTTCTGGTTGCAGGTTTGTCCTATTTCCAGTAAGCTGACAGGTGCCTGCGACCCAGACTTCACCAAGCATCCTGTCATCACGTGAGCCACGTTTATTTCTGCATGGAAGTCTGTAAACTAACCTGCATGGAAAGTACATTTAGGCCCTAAATTCATTTCCTTTGTGCAGATTCAGAAAGGACAAGGCGAACTACTCCCTGAATACAGATGACCCTCTGATCTTCAACTCAAACCTGCACCTCGACTACAACACCGCGCACAAATACATGGGATTCACCGAGGAGGAATTCAAACGACTGGTGAGATCAAATGCTTGAGTAATTATACCTGTGCTTCACAGGATGGAGCTGTTTGAACATGGGTTGAAATGACAGCATGAGGTGTAGACGCCCCCTGCATGCTAATGCCTTGCTCAGGAACAAAAGCATAAAAGCAGTGTTCCGCTGCACTCTGAGAAGCCTCTGATCCTAATAATGACTAATTATTTATTTTAAAATGTGTAAAGATTCGACCACATTCACAAAGCGGACATATTCCTCTGATGTCACGCTAAGAGTGGGGAGCTCAAAAGCAAAGGGATAATGTGTGCTTCTGTTTTCCACGTCATGTAAATGTAGGGATTCTGACAAATATTTATTATATTACTACTTCCCAATTGATCCGCAACTGATAGGATGATGAATGACGGCATTCTGGAGGGAAATCTGGCAAGTAAAACAACATATTTGATAACCCGAGCTAACAATAGCATTCATCCACTTCCTAGCTAACATTATGTTTCATTGCAGTCAGTGAGTTTCACTTCATGGCTTAAATAAACGTGTCTAACATGCGATTTAACATTTTAGAATCTTATTTTGTAATGCTGTCAAACGGTAATGTTAGCTATGAAGTTGTTGAACGCTAACGTTGGCTGAAAGAAGCTAACAGGTTATCAAATATTGTTGTTTCACCTTGATATTTGACCCGATGTCTATCCACATATTTACTATCCATTATCTTTACAGTTGCTGATCAGTCAATCTGTCAGATTCCCTGTGTTAAAAGGATTTGCAACCAGGAACGCAGCAGTTCAATATTTCAGCCTCCCGCCCTGAGGGAAATGGCCGGTGAACGCTTCTGGTCTATTGTGCTTCACTTCCAGGCTCCATCAGGCTTGCAAATGGATTGAGTTCCCAGTAGATCATTAAAAGAGTGGTTAAACATGTTGGAAACAAGCTCTTATATGCTTCTTTGCCAAGAGCTAGATAAGAGGATCAATACCGTTCATGATGTATGATGGATATGCAGCTGCAACCAGCAGCTGGTTAGCAGATGAGGAGGAAGCAGTGAGCCTGGCTCCATCGAAAGCTAACAAAATCTGCCCACCGGCAGCAGCTAGAAAGTTCAGAAGTTACCAACTTATATCAAACAACCAAGGTGTAAAAACAAGAGGTTTTTACTGTGGGCTATGTCTCAGACCATTTCTTGAGTGGAAGCAGTGACTTTCTGAAGTCTGGTCGTCACCATGAGTTTGACAGAAGCTAGTCTGACAGTTGCTTTGAGCCAAATCTGTTGCTGTTTTAAAAATCCCTCATAGCTGCAGATCTACACGCTAAAAATGGAAAGTCATTCTAACATTACCCTGGTTGCTAACAGCGCTACTGAAGCAGGGATTTAGCCAGTCAGGGCTCACTGCAACCTCGCTAAATTTTGGGTTTTAGCCCCACCCAAGATAATTGTGATTGGTTTAAAGAATTCAAAATAGCCAAGAAGTCATGCTGAAATGTTTACATAAACTTAAAGAACATGTGTATCGTGGTAGTCTAGAGTTCCTGCGATTTCCACAGCTCTTTTTTGTCGGTGATGTAATGAGAGGAACACATTCTGCTTCGTCACAACTAACACTCAGGAAGTTATTATAGGTCTAATGAAACTGTGAACTGAAATAAACATGCAGCAACTTGAAGGATTAGTGTTGGTGATTACAGAAAGATGCGTGACTCAGATGTTCTTTGTAGCGTGGCCTCTTAACTTCATCTGAGTAATTCTGATTGACAACAGCTGGTTTTTAGTAGGGCTTGTTTGATAGAGCCATTAGACTCAGCCACAAACACCACAATGGGAAAGTCTAATGAGCTCAGCATTAATCTGAAAGAGCACATTATCGATTTGAACAAGTCAGGAAAGTCACTTGAAGACATTTCGAAGCAGTCACAGGCCTCAAGATCAATATGCAAATATTTGTTTTTTAAGTATAAAGTGCACATAACACTGCCACGATCAGGAAGAAAAACTATCATCTGCTGCTGAAAGAAACCAAGTCAGGGTGGTCAGGAGTCAACCAAAAACCCCTTAGAAGGCAGCAATGAATTAGAAGCTGCTGGAAGACGGGTGTCAGTGTCCAACAGTCAAGAGTGTTTTGCATCATCATGACCTTAGAGCTCCAGACGAGGAACCTTAAAGCTCATTTCACTTGGACAAAGAAAAAGCCTTCTGGTGTAAAGTTCTGTGGTCAGATAAAACAACAAACGAGTGGTTTGACCAAAACCAAGACCTTTCACCCCAAGAACACCACACCTACTGTCAAGGACAGTGGTGGTAGTACTATTATGCTGCAGGGCTGTTATGCTGCTATAGGATCTCGTGCTCTAAAGAGAGTTAATGGAATAATGAAGAGGGAGGATTATCCTCAAATTCTTCAGGAGAACCTACAATCATCAGCCAAAAGACAGACAATGATCCCAAACACACACCAAAGGTGGTAAAGGAAGGGCTAGAATATAGGTTTTGGGATGTCCTTCCCTAAGTCCTGACTTGTGGACTTGCCAGGAAGCCAACAGATTTAGTTGAACGTCAGCGATTCTGTCAAGAGAGTGGTTAGAATTTCAGCCAGAGGACTACCAGAAGTTTGTGGACGGCTAACTGAGGTTAAAATGGCCCGATGGACATTTAACCAAACATCAGAATTACTGTATGTATATTTCCGACCCAGCAGATTTTCGCTGACCTACTTCCTGACTTGTGTCTTGCAGAACATCAAGTCAGCAGAATCGTGCTTCCTGCCTGAGAAGGAGAAGAAGGAGCTCCTCCAAAGACTGTACGAGGCCTACGGGATGATACAGAGCACCGCCTTTTAAACCTGACGAGGACGTCTGAGGAGGAATCTGACCCAGGGGAAAACAAACAAACACAACCAACAAAACGCTCTCAATCTCCCCACCCGACACAACAGAATGTCTTTTTTTTCTCTCACATAACCAGACAAAAAGCAAATAGAATAACACGGCTCGTGTGTTGCCAGTATTCCATCTCAGATACCTTTTTATACTTTAGTTTACAGTGCAGTACTCAAGAGGATGTCATCACGGAGATAATGTTCTCAGTCTTACTCTTCATCTAACGTTTACATCCTGTCGTCATCAAGAGAATCAGGGAAACTTTTTTGTATGCACAATTACTCAATTACCTTCAATACTTGGTCAGTGTTTTAAGGAAGGAAACGGGTGGTCATGTGTGGCTCATCTGTCGTCCGTGTGTCCTGTCGTCCTTTGGTTGAAAGCATGAGGTGAAGGAGCACTGAAGAGCGCATCGTTTACTATGAACATCCATTGTTTGGTTCAAGAGGAATCGAGTGTCAGAATTATAATGTGTTTTGTACCCTCCGCACCTAGCTGCAGGTGGAACAGCTAAATACCAAAAGTCTAGTCCTACATTCGAACACTAGGTGGCACTACAGTGTCACCTACATGGACAAACCACACTTGATGTGGTTCTACTCGATTCTTTTGATGTATATATTTATTTAAAATATTATTTTTTTTTCCATTTCACTTAATATAAACAAAGCACCAGCATTTTTAACAGACACCTTTATGACACTTTTAACATCTTCAAGCCTAATAAAAAGGTATTATTGAAATCCTTGTGTGTCTCTTTATGCTGATAATCTACAGTAATTTACCTTCATTTTAACTTTAAGTCACCTTAATGCAGAGTTGTTTAAATTCATATTAAAAAGGTGCACTATGTAGTTTTGGGGAAGAATTTTTAAACAGAAGAGAAAGAGCTTCATTGACTGATTTGTGTGTGCATAAACAAATTAGACAAACTGTCTTCATTTTCACGAGGACAACACAACTTCACACTGTTTTACTTTGTTTGCATTTGCCTGAACCTGCCACCTTTCTAGCTTCACACCTTGTTTTCCTCTGAGAACAGCTTGTTTATTCAGTCATAGAAAAAATATGAATTTGAATTATTACCTCATTTATTATTGGAATTTTTTTTTTAAGTCCGACTTTAAATTACCAAAACTACACAGTGCCCCTTTAAACGAGGATGTACGGTAAGACTGCTAAAGAAAAAAAAAACACAGCTTAACAGATAAACTGCTCTGTCATCCTCTGTTTCTTTATTGTACAAAGAGATAAATGGGAACATGGCGTCCACGCTTGGTAGAAATGTAAGCACTGGCTTCCTGTAGCCGTGCTAATGTACACAATAGCTGCATTTAATAATATTTATGGCTCTGGAAGAACTCAGCGCTGAACTCATTAATTCTAGTCGAGTGGAACTCTGCACCTCTAAAGCTGCTTTACCTGCTTGTGTTCAGTACAACAGAGACCTGCAAATTGCTTCGCGTGAAAACATTAAATACAAATGTTACAGTAATTCATAAGTATTTTATTACACAAAGAAAATTGCTATCACAAAGTTATCACTGAACATTTAGCAATAAATATGAAGTCCGTACACGACAGTATAATGGCAACTATGTTACTAAAAATAAAAAAAAAGAAAAGACTTGACGATGAATTTGAACAAGAGGGTCACAAACACACACACACACATACATAAAAAAAAAAGAAAATGACAAACAGATGATTATGAATACTCCCTCCACGACACCGTTCAGTATTAGAACAATGTTTCGAGTGTTACAAATGAATTCTGTTCAGCTCGGTCCATCTCCACAAACAATTTCAAAGTTTCTGTGCTTTCTTGTCTCGTCGGGAATATAAATGACTAACAGAGGATGAAGCGAAAGAGCAGAATCTCAGGTGTCAGTTCTACTCCGTCCTGCTCCCCGTGTTACAATCTGATCCAATGAAAAGGCGTACATTTGGGCCGATGAAGCTCCAAACAGGCCGGCAGTGAGCGAAGGTGTCCTCGTGTCCACTTAGGACAACCAATATACACTCTCTTTCCTTTCTCCATGTCTCCCCACTTTCACTCGTTTCCGCTCCTCAGCTCTGCCCCCCCTCCGGTCCCTGGCTGAGTTTAGGAGGGGCCTCCACTTCCCTGGGCGTCTTGGCTGGTGGAGCCCTCCGCCTCGGGGGCAGGGGAGGCCCCCGGGTCTCCTTCTGGAGGAATAAAAAACAATATCTGTGAAGCACTGTGTTTATTCTTTATGGCATTTCTAAATAGTGATAATTCTGCTTTCAGGCTCCAGAAAGTAAAAAAAATAATGACAATCGTAAGGAAGGAACAACAACTTCCTGTAGCAACACAGTGTCAAGCATGATGAGTCTTCCCACCAGACTGCAGCTGAATTAGTTTGATTTATAGCAAAGTGGTTATCATTTCATGGGAAACTTGTCTTTGACTGAAAAGGAAGTCAGCAAGGACAATGATGCAATACACAATGGTTAGACTGTGGCCATGTGCGTCATATTCAGACATGTTCCTCCTAACAACTTGACACTCTGCTGACGGTGAGGAAGCAAAGGCTATCTGTCATTGTGCTGCCGTTACGACTCATTTAACACTGAGGGCAACAAAGCAGCATAATCGACTCCAGCTGAGACACACCACCTGTTTGGTATTTTGATGTTCTGGTGCGCTGAGGTCCAGGAGCCGGCTTCACAAAGACAGACACTGACTATGAGTGTTCGATCAAACTACGTCAGACTTAAGATAGACGTATAAATTCATGCGTTTCACAGAAAAAGCAATCATCATTTGGAAGAATTTGGCATGAATTCTGGGTAAAGTAAAACTTTGTTCAAACTAGAAAACATGGCTGATCGAGCATCCGCACCAGACCGATTAGCTTTGTTCATGCCAGCGGAAAATGCCGAGGAATTTAACAGTTAAAGGATATTTTAGTAGGGAACTTCCAGAAAAAAGCGTAACAATACAAAAACTTCCAGTAACAGTGTGGACCTGAGACAGAGGGGTAGGGCAAAGTGCTAGGGCGACATGGCCCTCTAAATGAGGTTTTTCACGGACACATTTCAGATAAATTCTGTCGTTAAAACAAGCATAAAACTATTTCTACTAGTTTAGTTTACTAGATGTAAAACTGCTCCTCTAATATCAGAGCAGACTGGTAGGGTAGGAGCAGAGGTTGCCAGGTCAAGGGTTTTTTCCCCGTTTCCGTTAATTGAAAGCGTGACGTCGTGAACTAACTGAGCGTTCATGCTTTTCCATCTCCATCAGATTGTTGGCAAACAGCATTGTGATAATAGCAGGACTGTCACACTAAGGGAAGAGAAATCCCCACAGCTGGAGACAGCGTATTGGAAATGTCCAGCTGCGTCTGTTTACATAAACACTATTGACAATAACCGATCACGTATGGGGTCTTGAATGGTTGGTGCCATTGCAAACGGGGAGATCTCCACCTTTAACCCTTGGAACTTGGAAATGCAATCGTCTGGAGCCTGATGTTCAGCAGGATACCCTAAACACTCATAATCTCATTAATTCAATCAAAGAATAGTCTAAAATATCTCAGTGAAACCAGCCCCAGGTCTTCAATGTTTGTTATGCACAAATGTATGCACATTCCCTCTGCCTTCTCATGAGTGTTCAGATGTGGGTTTACTGACCTGCTGCCTTCAGGTCCATCTCCGCCAGGTCTTTGGTGAGTTCACTGGTGCTGGCCGCTCCTTCCCCCTCCCCTGTGATGTCGGGAACTGCGTTCCTGCGGCCTGTGCGATCACAGTTGATGAAGTCTGAGTACGACGTCTCCACGTCCATCATCTGTCCATGACCAGCGCTCTCATTACACCTGCCAGAGGGAAGAGAAGGAAGTCAGACGGCTGCGGAGGTGTTGCAAGAAGCAAATAAATCACCCCGCTGACCCGTGGGAGGACGGACCACTGTGTCCCGTGAAATTCTACTTTATCAACGTGACACACAGGATTACTGGCTGGAGACCAAAAAGAAAAATCAGTGCTGAGCTATTTAAGATGAAACTGAGGATGTCCACAGCAGAGAGAGCAGGCAGAAAGGGAGCACTTCAGAAACACTGAAAGGCCGACAGCTGAGAGAGATTTAATAAAAGGGAGAACGAAGGTGTTAATAATTTCCATTACTATTTCCGCACGGCGATTAATGACACTACTGACATCTGTGTTAATTGCTTGTCCTAATTATATCAGGAAAAACAAAAACCTGCTGAAAATCTCTCCTCTTGCATTAGACCTTTACTGGAGTCCATTTCTCAGTTCTAAAAAGGTACTTACACAGCAAGGATTTAGAAAAAAAAACAAAAAAAAAACGTAAGGCTGGAAAGAGCACTGATCAATACGGATAGCAAGAGTAAAAGAGCTTGAAGCCATTCAGAGCACGAGCAGAGGTGGGGCCAGAAAAAAGCCCCAGCAAAAAAAGTAAGTGGAGCTCCCATTAGCCATTCATTCCTCTTCTGTTTCCTGTTCTCAGTCCATTTTTAACTAGGTCATGGATCCTGCCAAACTCTAAAACACTATACAGCTGGTAAATCCTCAGAGGGGAGAGGACAAAAAATAAGACTGCTCCACAAAAGAAGAAAAAAAGACGAGAAAAGATGAGAAAGTAGTAGTGGGAAGTCGTTTGCCTGCAGCGGAGAAAAGCAGAAGGAAACCTAGTACCAGACTGCGAATTTCGTCACAGCTGCTCCTCTGAACAGTCCCTGAAGATCCCCCCCCAACACACACACACACAGTCCAGCACAGACATGGGCAGCGCGACAAACTGTATTACAGATATGGACATACCCTCTTATAAATCATGCAACGGTTCGTCTACGACAGAACAGCTGAGCAGCTCAGCGCAGAAACATGGAGGAGGTTCGAGTCTCGAAGGGGAAACAAGAGAAAGAGTGAGGGAGGAATAAAAACGAGCTGGCAGACTCGGCTACGACACGCTGACCCGGGGCCAGTCTGTTCCCAAACTCTTTCGCTCGCATTCTTTTAGGATCATTCAAAAGGTCCCACAATTGTTTTCTTTCTTTTATGTACAGAATGTGTGATCCGTGCCAAAGAGGAAGCACCCGGGGTCATTCCCCGAGAGGTCACGAGTCACGCAGATGTAGGCAGCGCTATTTGGGAATGTGAATTTTCCAGTAAAGGGCAATCTTTAAGCCCCTGTAGGTAAGAGCGGTACCTCAGGAAATGTCAGTGGGTTCTGGGCTGCTGGCATTTCCCTGAGTACTTCATCCAAACACAAGAGCCACTCTGTGTTCCCGACTGCAGATGGTGGTGTGATCCTCGATTAGATTGGTTTCTAGATAGCCGGGCTGTACAGTCATTAGTGAGCCATATCACCGTGGGATGCCCGTGTCTCACAGGTTCATAATTACACCTACAGTATTACCTTTTACACAAGGTGAAGTTCAAACAACTGAGGCGTTCACTAACTACTCGTTAGTGCTGCACAACCTGAGGAAAACATCTCATATCTGTAAAAAGTTTTCGTTAAACTAATAAATTTAACTCTTTCAATTGTAGTTAGTGGTCTACGTATTATTGAGCAGGAAATTAAAGAAAAGCCATTTTTGTTTCTACTGAAAAACATTTTCATCAGCAGGTTACATTATGTTTAAATTGTTTAATTGCCTGTCCATCAGTGTTTTTTGTATGAAATATATACAATAATGGCGCGCAGGTAGTCGAGTGTTTAGAGCGCATGCCATAAAACGCAGCCGACCCCGATTCGATTCCGCCCGGAGGTCCTTTGCTGCATGTCACATCCCCCTCTCTCTCCCATATTTCCTATCTGTCTACTGCTTAATAAAGGTGTCTATGCCAAAAAAAATATATAAAAATCTTGAAATATATACTATAAAAAATGCACTACTTTGGCTCTGATGCAGCTTCCTCTCTCTTTCATTACTTGTGACGTGTAACCAATCAACACTCAATAATATAAATCTGCAAAGTAACTAAAGTTATAAAATAAATGTAGAAGTGTAAAGTAGCAGAAAATTCACTTGGTTACATTTCATTGATGGTAATTCTAAATTTGACCACTAAGTTTTGTGAGTTTTTTTCTTGTACTGCAAATGTATTTTTGTTTAAAACAAAAAACATACTCGTTGATCACCTTGATAACTAATAATCTGGAAAAAGAAAAAAATAATAATAACGTATCTGTTGAATCCTGACAGACAACTCATACTAATTTAGTGTCAAGCTGAAAGTCTATAAATCAGTTAATCAATGAGGTGATGATTTTTGCAAAAACAGACTCAAAGCCAACCATAACAGATGTTCAAACCAGCAAAAGAAACAGTCCACTACTTATTTTTTTTAGCACAGAAAATATTATCAAGCTGCATTTTTCGTTTTGCTGCGCAGCTCCAGAAACATTTAGCCGACTTTGACACCTCCTCTGTCTTTCCATCTGAACGGGGGTGAGAAGATAATGGCTGAATCACAATTTCTGGGATGAAATTATTCTTCAAAAATTGCACCTTCCGCGATTATGATAACTGCACTCTTTCCAGGCACCGATTTCAATCTACAACTCGCTGTTCAGTCTTGCTACCCATCAGCCAGACCTGCCTGTGTATCTGCTGCAGTGTCGTGTTTGTCTTTTTCTACTACACTGGCCCAGTTGTTATGTGGCTTGTGGGACCTCGTCTAATTGCCATTTGTTTGTTTTAATTAGTCGGCTTGCTCGCGCATGTGGATCAAATCCTGCCATGAGATCATTAACAGGTTTCCATGGAGGGATGATGATGATGGTGGTGGTGGTGGTGGTGGTGGTAGGGATGCTCTGCCCTTCGGCACGTGTTTACACTCTTCTCTGCCTGCCTGCCTGCCTGGTCTCAGCTGTGGCAGAAGCTGTTTAATGGGGCTGCAGTTTAGAAATCACTTTATCCCCGATACCCACAAACCACACTGTGATGATGGACTTGTTTTTGTTGTGCCGGCTGACTGACTGAGGCAGAGTGGGCTGGTTGTTGTTGTTGCTCACCTGCTGCGATTTGTATAATGCAAATGAACATGTAAAGTGGTTTGGGAGCTCGGGATCTGAAAACGACACTGATGACCTTCTGTGCGACTGAACTAACTTGCAATTGAGCTGATGAAGGAGTAATCATAGCCCCCACATAGGGTTGCATTGAACAGTGATATTTTTGTTATTCATTGTTTAGTCTGTGGACTGAAATGTCAGGAAACAGTGACATTTGTTACAGTTTCTGAGAGCCCGAGGGGGTTTGTTTTTAAACAGTCCAAAACTAAAACGTATTCATTATACAATATGAAACAGAGAAAGCGGCATATTCGCACATTTGAGAAGCTGGAGATTACACATCTTTGGGAGTTTATCATGATATATGACTCAAATTATTAGCTGGACTATCAAATGTGTTGTCTTTTACCCCTCCATGTCTCTTTTTAGATGGTATACAGTATGTACAGTACAGCATGTCCTCTTAAAGGCATACTGTGGGCGTTATATCGCTGTCCTATTACAAATTTGATGCCAGCCTTGCATCATTTACAGCTTTCTCACATAAACAGTATCTCATGACCACATTCCTGAAATCATGACTTATAGCGCTCTCAAAGTGCGCGTCCCAGTTAAATAAAAAGGCTGTCTTTATGTGAAAGGCCAGGGGGGGGGGGTTGGGTATACGCAGGGAAACTCGACACAGCTGCAGCTAGAAACACAAGCGCGAGACAAATGTCACAGGTGTGTATTTTCACCCAAGACAATAACAAGTCAATCCTCAAAGGGAAATGGCTGCAGCTCAGATCATGAGCTGAACTCCGTTTGCCCTTCCTGCTCCGCACCATATGTGCGGAGCCGTATCCAATGTGGGGATTCTCGCCACAAAAGGTACTTCAGGAACACGTCCTAATTCACATTCTGGTAAATCCTCGGCTCTGGGGTAGAGGCTGTGCTGTCATATCTACACAAAAAGGACCGTGACTTCACTGTGAATAAAGGCAAAAGCAGAGCGGGGGTTCACTTTATGACATGTTTGAACATGAGCAGCGACCACGCTGGGCGAGGTGACATGGAGCGGGAGAGGTTTTGGCATGGAGAAATTAGGAACAAAAGCCCTTGAGATCACCAGGGCGAGTATGAGTCAGCAGAGCCACTTACAGCGGGCCCATTAGAGAGGCAGGCTCACTACCATCCCGCTGGAGCCTTTTAAGGCTGATTTGTGTGTAATAAACTCACATTATCTGCAATAACCCACACAAAGACTGGTCGTGTAGACGGCGCTAATGGATGTCAAATCAGCAACGAAGCCAATTTCTAGTCTGTCAACTCATTCTGCTGTTTTTATTGACGAGGCAGAAAGCCTCCGTGAGTCTCACCGGCCTCTCGTGGCAACTGAACTTTTCCACTGGCCGTTTCAACCCTGAATTCTTCATCCTCTGCCTTTAAGTTTGAAGTGATAATGCAGTTAATGAGTTAAAATGCATCCAAAAGTAAGTATTATCTTCATTAATGATTAATCTATCCTTTTTTTCTCAGTTTACCATTTGGTCTATGAAATGTCAAAAACCAGTAAATAATGCAGGGCTGCAACGATCAGGCCTGCTCAAATAATCCATTACTTAATTTTTTTTTTAAGCAGAAATCCCAAACATTTACTGGTTTCAGCTTCTCAAATGTGAGGATTTAATGCTTTTTTATGTGCTACATGATAATAAACTGAATATCTTTTTGGTTTGGGACTCTTGCCCCGACAGAAAAAGACATTTAAAGTTCTCTCGTTGGGCTTTTAACAGACATTTTTCACAATTTTCTGACATTTTACAGACAAGAGCATTCAACAATTACTCAAAGAAGAAACCGGCTGATTATCCGATATTGAAATATTTATATCTCTAAAACTGAGACTATCACAGTCCCCCAGAATTTCAGGTGACATCTTCAAATGTCTTGTTTTGTCCGACTAAAGCCAAAAAACCCAAAGATATCCAATCAACAATGATTTAAGACAGAGGAAAGCATTAAATCTTCACATTTAACAAGCTGTAACCAGAGTTTATTAGCATTTGTGCTTGACACATGACTAAAGCAATTATAAATCTAATGGTTTCTGCTCTAATAAAACCCCTTCTGCTATTCAAATTAAGGAAATGGCTGTTTTAATCAAAAGAACCAAGCTGTCACAGCTCTTCGTCAAACAATGCATCAAAAGATAGAGTTAACAACCGTCTTACCAACGTATTCAGAGGTGCTTCATCTGCTCTCGGCTGACTACGAGCAGACCCGGACTGCTGCTCCGTCCTCATCCATTCACCCTCAAGTGCTAAGTGTTACACAGCGAGAGCAGCACCATAACACTTTGTGTGCCTCGGCTCTTTGCCCTCCCGCTCGCTGCCTCTCAGCCCCCGTCAAATGTGGTCTGGGCACTGTCTGTTCACATGATGTCAGCAGCTGCTTTGGTTGACAACGAGCCCACTTCAAACACAAGGGAGCTGTATTTCCTCGTCGGGATTAGCATTGTTCTTCCTCTCCGGCCTTCCTCTCATAAATAAATAAAAGCCCTGCCCATTCAACTCTATTGTATATATTTGCCCCATATCCTTCCTCTTCTTAAGGGACCCGGGGCTGGGTGTGAAGTTCTTATTTCCCCTGGTGGAGTGAATATTGCAACTTCTCTTGAGCAGTCAGCCATTAACGGCAACACTTATAAAACTTTTCCTGCTGAGGAGACGATCAGACACAAAGCTCCTCCACTTTAAAAGAGGTTCTGACCACCTCTTCTCTCCCTCTCTTGCACTTTTTAAGTTTCACAATTACCTTTAAGATGCAGTAAAAAGCCACCATCTTCTCTGTCAGACATGCAGAACTGTCACTGATAACACTGGATATTCGACGCAATTTTCCATCACCTTTTCCCCGAGTGCAGATACCAAGGATGATCACTGACACTCACATAATTGCCATCCTAAATGAGCGTACTGAGCTCCTACGCCTGAAGGCATTATGAATCATCCGTAGAGCAGGAGATAAGAAGCCTGACCAAGGCTATTAGCATCAGCTGCTGTGGAGAAGTCTTGAGTGAACTAATGAATAAAACAAAAGGTCCGGGCAGGGCCGCATCTTCAGAAAGCTCCAGCCAAATCAAAAATCAATCTGGCTTGGACAGATTATCTCGGCAGGCTACAGAGGAGCAGCTCGAGTTGAGGTTTTTCACTTCACAATGTGGAGCACTTCAGTGATCAATTCAGAGTGATCAGTGCAGGAGAAAAAAAAAGAAAAACATGCATGTGAATGGCTTTTTGCCAAACACACCGTTTAAAAAAAAGACCTCTGATGTTGACAGCTAACTATGAATATGGTCAAATTGCCGTCACTGACTTAACAAAAGACAAAATCTTCTACACACTCCAATATGGCTGGAAGCACCTTCAAATAAACCACAAATAAACACAGAGAAGAAGAAGGTGAAGAAGTGCAGCAAATGCAGTATGCAGTTGTCAAACCGGGCCATGCAGTGTAGACTAGAGTGCGAAACATGCTGACGCAGATGTTTATTTTTACAGTATCAGAGCTATGGAATATCAGATCCTCCATCTTCTCTCACCACATCTCAGCCTTTCTTACCCTCAGGTGACTAAACGTTAGGAACTTCTTGAAATTCAAAGATGTGAAATGATCAGTCATGTTATCAGTACAGGGCTTGAGAATTATTTGTTACTGACGTCATCTGATGAAAATTAAATCGTGCAGCCCTCGTCTGGGCGCTTTGTGTCATTTGCAATACAGCAAACAACGAGGACGCGAAATCCAAAGCGAAAGAAGTGCAATTACGCGAGGGCAAAGTACACGCTGCTAGAGCGAAGAGAAGCAAATGAAGAGAAGAGAGAGAACTACACAGACCGATGCTGAAATAGGCCGTCTGCTGGCTGCTGCAGAAAGGTTGATGGACAGTCAAATTCGATCTGATCACTTACAGATGACTGTGGGGACAGACCGTCAATCAAAGATCTGATTTGGGAATTATATTTGATTTGACTGAGTCCAAAGTCCAAAACACAACGATTTCCAACGACATCAAACAGAGAAAAACAGCTGCTCCTCACATTTAAGAAGCTGGAACCAGAGAAGTTTTCTATTTTTACTTAAAAAAAGTCGGAAGTTTTCGGCTCTAATTAACGGTGATGCAGTTGAATTAATCTGAAGACTTCCGAAACGTAACACACAAAGTATCTATTTCACAGTTAACTTAAAAATCCTGAAATAGGAGTAAACAGGAACATACAAAAAGTACTTCTCATTTGAAGGAAAAATTAGTCATGCGATACTAATTTTAATACTCATACTTCTGCTGCTCCGACTACCGTTACTACTACTGCTTTTAGTTTTATTTATGTCCGTCACAGCACATACAGTCGAAGGACAAAATGTATAAAACCAAAACCAGAGACTACTGATTATTTTTCATTATCGATTAATCCACAGATTATGCTCTAAATTAATCGACTGACTTAATCAAGAAGAAAAAAAACAACTGAGTACGTTTTCCATAGTTTTGACGATGTCACGTAAGGCCCGATCATTCGGTGTTAAGACGGACTACATCTACCTGCTCTCTCGGGGGATTAGAAGGTCAGAGATGCAGCGGGCTACTAAAGCAACATGAGCCTCGGTGGTCAGACAAATCGATTGTAAGCATCACAGACCACCTGTGTGGCTCAGCGTCTTTGCAGAAGGTCTTCTTGACTTTGTTCTCCAGGTTACCAGGATTAATGCGGCAGGTGAGCTGCTGTTAAACAGTGACTTTACGTCTCATCCTCCGAATGACGATCAGTTGCCGAGGTCACAAGATCACATCATATCACCACTGAAACGAACCAGGGAAGAGTCTTAAACAGTGCACAGAAAACCCATTACACATCAGCTGACTGGCTGTGGCTGGAAATCCATAAGTCACGGTGAAATAAAAGCTAATACGAGGCAAACACGGTCACGCCCTGCATTAGGTTAACAGCTGCTGGTCTGCTGAATTCTGCACTCACTTCATTGGGTAAAACATTTAAATGCATGTTTGATGGGTTTTTAAATTGATAATCAAGATGACAATTGGACTCAAATCATTCCCACACTTTTAACAGCAGGCTAATGATGCCATAAGAGACTTAAACAAACTACGGGAGTTTTAATGGACACAAATAAAGAAGGAACCTACAGTTCGTGATGTGTAACAGGAGAAAACCGCGGGACATCCAACGCTTGCAACCAATGCAAATCAATTTGGGATATTTGGGCTTTAGAGACTTGGACTGCACCAGACGAGCTGTATGAAGCCATTACATGTGTTTTTTTTCTGTTGTTTGTTTTTCGACGTTTTATAACCAGTCCCCAACCACCTCTGTTGCTTAGGAGAACGCTGCAACGCTGTTCTGCTGTGAAGCTCCTGAAATGTTTTGCGGACTGTGAAACTTCATCCATCATGTAGCTGTGCTGTGCATACATAGTCGATGTGTTGTGTGCGTAATGATGAAAGCGAGAAGATGCATACAGATAACAGAGGATGGGACCTTTGGGAAAAGCTGATGGAAGATGAGTGGAAGATGAAGCCGCGATCCCCACATCCACTGAAAGGCCGGTGCGATATGAAAGGAAGCACTTAACTATACTGCCTGTGATGCAAACTAATCTTTCAATACTTCTAAGTGTGCAAGACATGTCAAGTCAATGTTCCTGCTTCATAAAAAGCACCTGATAAATGTACAGGATAAACCATCTAGCAGGGCAATTACTGTAACAACAGCTAAAGTAATAGTTCGACAGTGGGGAAATTCTCTTATTCACCTTCATGCTGAGAGTTACATTAGAAGATCAATATCACTCCCATGACTGGACATTTGATACGAAGCTACAGCCAGTAGCCATACAGTCAGCTCATCTTAGCATAAAGTCTGGAAGCAGGGAGATATAGCTTGCCTGGCTCCGTCAAAAGTTAACAAAATCCTTTAGCAAGACTGCACTAATTGGTATGTTTGATCTTGTTCCTTTAATCTGTATTCAAATGGAAGAATAAATATGGCAAGGTGTGGTTTTTAAGGAGCTTTATGAGCTGGAATAATGGGTAATTCTACTTGTCATACATGCAGCGGTGTAGGTTTATTGGCTCATCTGTGCTTTCAGTGGGTAAATGCTACTCATAACTGTGTTTTTATATATGGCCCATTCACGAGAGAGAGCACTCTGCACAAGTGTAGTAAATGGAAATTGATATGTCCTTAGCATTAATGTAATGCACAATGCAATGATAAAATGGTCGTATAATAAAAGTGCACTGAACAAACTAGCAATACTACTGAACAGGCCCGCTAGGTAAAGGTTCAGGGCCCTGGTCCCAGGACTAGAGCCTCTGTATGACGTGACTGTTAACATTTCTTGTCCAGTCAACAGGATGACTAAGAGACACATCAACCGCACAGTAATGCAAAACCAGTACAATGACGCAAAATGAGAACAAAGCCTCATTAAAATGACCATAAAGAGACATAAACAAGCACGAATAAACACAAAATGGCTACAAAGACTCTGGGTGTCTTGCTGCGATGTAGGAGGGATAAAAGGGCCCTTTACATGTCTGTGCCCAGAGGCCAGCTGTTTCATAATCTGTCCATGTCTGTAGCCTATATGGAGGTACAAATAACAGCCTTGTTTCTTTATTCCTTCATATCCACACGAGAAGTTAATGGGGTCTATTCTGGGTTGAGACTCGCCCTCAATCCAGGGACTCAAGCACTGCACAAGTACAATTTTGAGGTACTTGACTTCAATGTTTCCAGTTTCTGCTACTTTATACACTGTCTGGCTGAGGCTGACCTCAGTCACGTCATGTTACACCGGACTAACAGCAACTTCCTGGATTGACGACTGGTCGACTGGAACTGCAAGTCTGTCGGAATTGGCTCCTAGCTGTAGCTTCAAAGACGTGTAGGTTGGTGTCAATCTACCCAAATCCCAGCGAGAAATCCATTAACAAGATGAAAAAAAAAGTCACAGTTTTTAACTTTTCCTTTAAGTTGTTAAATGACATAACTAAGTGACTCCACCCAAATGACCACTCCACAATCGCATGACCGTCCAATTCACAGGAAGTCTTTCATGGCTTCCAGTAAATTCCTCATACGCACGCTGATGACTGCAGCTGAAAAGTCATGCTGACAAAAGAAAATCTTTCACAACATATTTATTTATCAAATGTGTAATCAAAGACAGATCTGTTCTCGGTGACACTAACCGAGCACAAACTAGGAAGCCAAAACACCACAGCAGAGACGTGCACTTAAAATAATTCAGTTAATCTACTAAATCGCCTCAGCTGTTAAAACAGATGGCAGGAGGGCATCATAAACAACACAGAAGAGACACATAATACCTCCACTGTAGACCATGTTCCCTTTTGTTAGCACAGCTCACTTGGCAACAGCTGGGCCAATCAATACCAGTTCTTGAGGCGAGAGAACCAGCGCATCATAAATTCACACAACGCGGAAACCACAGCAAAGTAACAGGATCGCATGCAGAATCCTATATCCATGTTCGGAGGTAAGCGAAAGGCTACATTACCAGAGGTGTTAGATGTACAACACCGTGTCCCCTGTGCGAGTGTCCCTGTGGCCCAAAACCTGCAAAATAAGCTGTGATCGATCAATGCTGTGCAGGCGCTTGAGACGAGTGGCCAGACAGAGAGCCAGACATATGAGACCGAGTCTACAGTAACAGCATGCCCTGCCTCGAGCTATAGGGAATCCCCTGGTTTGTGTTTGTGTGTGTGTGTGTGTGTGTTTGTGTGAAAAGGATGGGTGTGACTGAGCCTCATCAACCAACCATGATTCACAGCTGAGTCAGGAGCAGGTGCTTCAACTGGTCTCCAAAATGAGGCCGTGATTACAACCCCCCCGGAAAAAAAAACAAAAAAACATTCTCACATCTCCCGTTTCCGCACGGCGTCACAACTGTTCGTTGGGAGTCTCATGATGCTCGAGAATCTTCACAGGCAGTGTTGTTACAAAAACAAAATGTGTCGTGAGAAACGGACTTCATTACGACCGAACATGTGACACGGACGTTCCCCGTCTCTCGCGATTTAATCAGGGAGCCGTGATTAATGCTCCCAGGCACAAACATCTCTGAAAAGTTATTCTCTTGTTTACTTTAAAAGCCAGACTAATTTACGGCCGTCTAAAGCAGCCTTAAGGGGATTTGTAAGTTCAGGATGTGAGATTGGAATTTTTTTTTTTTTTTTTTAAAAGGTGCTACATCCAAGTTGAAAATATTTAGATCTCGGTGACTCCTCTGTGTGTCTGGAAAAGCAGTGAAGGAGCCAAAACACTCAGAAAACCACTAATATTTTATGTCTGTTCTTCGCAGTTTATTCCGTTAACTTTAGTTGGAAACGTCACCACATTAATATTGTGCTTCCATCATTTTAATTAGAGCTGAGAGGATCAGTCGATTAGTGGAAATGACTTCATTCTGATAACCATTTCATCTTCTCCGTCATTTTTCAAGCTCCCTTTAAATAATATAATTCACTCTATTTTTCTATTTGATATCATTGTAATTAAAAGTCTTTGGAAGAAGTCAGTAGCTCGCTGGGAAATTATGATGGACATGATCTTCCATTTGTATGGCAAAAGCCATCAGTTTAAATAGATCACTTTGTGCCCAGGGAAAATGCAACTACCATTCTATTAATCTTATAGATTGATTAATCTTGGAAAATAATCAGTAGAATAGTCAGTAATGAAATAACCACTAGTTGCAGTCTGTCTCCTGGCATAAATTTGCAACTTCTCTGATAAAAAAGTGTTCTTGTCATAGGACCTAAAATATCAATTAGTCAATCAATTGATCTAATTTTTGAGATTTAAACAGTTTTGAATGAAGCTTTACTGCCAAAAAATCTGTTTCCAGCTTCATCATGTGAAAATTATGAAGAAAGACAAAAATATGGGAATGTGTGTTTATGGCTACAACTTACAACTGTTTCTATCATTGATTGATGTAGAGTTTCTTCTCTCTATCAATCTTTATTAAGGACTTCAGAGCCGTATCTTATCTTATGTACATACCTTATATCTTATCAATTCAACTGTACATGTTCATGACCTGGCCCATTTGTGCTGACCTCTATACAGAGCGCTGCAGGGATGAAATATTTTTGCAGACTAACCCAGAAGTTCGTCCTGGTTCCAACATTTTAATAGCTGCTACGTATGTAATTTCGTGCTTTAATGGGTTCAAATAACAATTAGTAGATTAATCGATCAACAGAAAATTATAGTTTAGGGTAATCCATCATAACAAGAAGGAATTGGTCATCAAATGTCAAAATGATTTGCAGTTTTATTCAGTTTTAAATCTAAAATGGTCCAAACATCGTAAAAAAGAATCACAATCCATCACGATATCTTGAATCCGAAAGTGACCTCTTCAGATTGTTTGACCAATATTTGTTTACTAATATTACACTAAAATAAATCACACTCAAATGTATAGATAAAATAGATGTATAGAATAATTAGATTAATTTTCTGTCAAGTGACTAATCAACCACTAGTCGTCTTCTGAATCCCTGACGTCCCCAGGTGTCCCCAGGCTTGGCTCCTACATCAACTGCCGCAGAGCTTGATGTGCCGAGGATAAGTGCTCTGCTGGTCTGTGATTTTCCTCCCACTGTCCGTTCTATCTGTTCTAATTCTACTGCAAGGTTGCCCGCTTCTATTTCTGTCCACACATTTAACAACACGAGACCTCGGCAGGAAGCAGGTGGTTTGTTTGCTGTGTTGTTTATGCCCCATCTTTTCCCAGGCTCTCTGTGCACACACTGGAGGCTGAGCAGGACCCTTGGGTTGATGGGGAGGAGGACGACGTGTGGACAAGAGGGAGACGTGGGGATAGGAGAAAAGATGGGATGATGGCGAGAGGGAGTTGTGGAGAGAAGTGAAGGAAGGCTGATAAGGAAAGGGAGGAAAGCAGTTGAGGACAAGGAAAAGACAGAAGCATGAGGATGAGCAAACCGACGGAGGAGGAGAGGTGAAGGGAAGGAATGCATGCATGTTTATTGTGATTTTCTAAATAAGGAAATATCCCCCACTGGCTCCAGTGTTTTCATTACTTTTTTTGAGAACTTGAGAAAATATAAGACATCCTCCTCGGCTAGGCTGCTTGCACAAACATTTAGCCAACTGTGATATGTAACAGAATATCTGATTTGGTTGCAGGTGACCTCTCTGCACCACCTGTTGGAGGGATTTAACCCTCAACTCTCCCATCACATGCAATTGAAACTTTATTCAGCCAAGGTTTGCTTACTTCCAAAGCTACAGATGTGATTACTTCAGCCATTTCTGCTGATTTTGCTGCATTTGAAATGAATCTAAAGTTGCTCTGCTCACCTATACTGTTGGCCACTTTGTGTCCGAGGTTTGCCAAGTAATTCCACTCGGCTGCATCATCACACTTTTCTCCCACAAGTCCAGGAGGATGTGGGCGTCATGTGATTCGATTTGCTGAGTTGACGGGGATAAAGAGTGCTCGTGCTGCACGTAACCTCCTCACGAGCAAACACAAAAATGAGCAGAGGCAATTGCTGCACTTTCCTCTAGACCTAGATAATGAAACCATCCTTCATGTTGGTGTACAGGACACAACATTTTCTAATATACTCTGATGCTAATGCAGTCAACAGCAGTGGGGGGACTATTCAGACCCTTTACTCAAGTTAAAGTACAAATGTAATAATTTTAAAATGGTCTGTTACAAGAAATCGTCCTTCGTTTAATACAGAAGTACCAAAGAAAAGGACAAATGGACTCAAAGTATCAAAGTACTGCAGAAACTGTTAACACTCACTAATTGATGTAAAGGCTGGTTGTGGTGAAGATACTTTAAACTACATTACAGCTATCAATTATTTTTCATTGATCTGCTGAATATTTTCTCAATGAATCATTTAAAAGCAATAGCTCAGGAAGTTGAGCAGGTCGTTGGTGATGTGCTAGCAAGAGCCATGAGTTGTGGGTAGATTAGATCAGCACTATATACATGCAACTTATTCACAATTAATTAAACAAATTGCAACAAAGTTTTCAGTTTAATATCACATATGATTAGGAAAAGCATCAGGGAAAGGTAACAAATGTATGCAAAATCAACAGCGGCAGTACCTCTCTACGTAGGCAAAATGCAAATTTGCATCTTGGCTTCATGTGGAGTTCAATATTGGTGAACTTTGACCAGCGTAGTCACAGCCGCAGCCGCAGCCAATAGCAAAGAGGTGTTTGTGGTTGACTCCTTCCCTCAGTGCATCTTGCATCCTGCACTGCCCACACTCAGCACAACCAGGCGATGGTCATTTGCCTGAAATCGCGTATGTGTGACCATAAAAGCCTCAAACTGAGAAGCTAGAAGCAGTGACTGGTTGGTCAATTAAAAATGTATCAATTATCAAAATATTTTTCTGTCCATTGTAAGATACATGACATACATACAGTATATTTAAGGTTGAAGGTTTTATCTTTTAAATTTAGATAATTTGACTTTTTTGGTCATCACACACTTGTTCTGTCTTGTCTTGACTGTGAATTTTAAAAAGTAACCACGGCGAATAAGTTACATATACTTTAAAATTGGAAATAATTTGAGTTTAATTTGAGAAGTCCCTGTCTTTTAAAAAAACTGAGTAAAACCGGTTAAATACCTTCCAGTCATCATGTAGAATTCACCTACAAGCCCTGAAACAATAACAATTTATTTGTCTTAATTAAGAGTAATTATCACATTTAATTTCCTCTAGCAGCAGAATGGGAATTGGGATACACTTTTAATGCATCACTGTCAAGTGAATTTTAATGACAGTCAATGATTTTCTCTGTAGTTCCTGTGACGAGCCTACTGTCAACAGAGCGAACTGTTTCCTGTCCCCTGGGATTCACATGAAAACAGAAAAACAATTGAATATTTTAAAGCAAAGCGCGCCTGTGAATTCCCAAAGTGGATCAAATGGAAGCATAAAGCGGATCACAAGCCTACAGTTTGATTTCCTGTCAACACTGAAGGTCATGTTGTTCCTTTTAACCTCAAACATTTTTCTCTCATGTCACTTTTAAAGTTCCACGATTTTTCTCACTTCACTCGCGTCACATGGAATTTGAAATGGGCTCCTCCATCTAAAATAATTAAACCTGATTTTTTTTCCATGAAGAGAGATTCTCATCAAATCACCTTTCACTGGAAGAGGACGAGTCTATTTTACTTCCAAACCAATTCACAGGGATGAGAATCCATTTACATAATAAGGCTTGATTAAAAATTCTATTACCAAATAGATTCAAACTGTGTTTATTCAACATCTCAACCTTATCTGTGTAATGTATGCAGATGCTGTGGGCACAATCCAGCCGAAAAAAAAGGAGGGTGTAACTGCATTAAAACAAATGGCTTAACGCCGAAAAGCAGATGTGTGGTCGCGTTCCAGAGCAACATCGCCAAATAGTGTCAATTAACAGGAAGAGGAAATGCATCAGAAAATAGAGTTGGGTCTCTTAAATGGTGCAATAACTAATGGATTTGTAATATCAATCCATTTTTTGTAGCTACTTAGTGTTTGCAGGGTTGCTGGCAGTTACAGCCTCTCCCACCACAATGGTTGCCATGTCTAGAACAGGGCTTTGGACAAAGCCATTTAAATGGGCTGGGTCAGTACAACAATTCCTGTGCCAGATGGAATTAAATCCACCAGAAATTTAAGTGATACTCCAAATTCAAGATCAAATGTCTTTATTTTGACAGACTCCTTCCCTGTGAGCGTACCGAGTTAGAAGCTGCAGACGCTGTGGTCAGTTTGTATTCTGAGTGGTCAGAGTATTTTTGTGCTGACCCAGTTTCACAGCGTACAAAAAGGTCAAAAGAAACATTTCAGACTATTCCTGGAAAGTAACTCTTTTCTGTCAGCCTGTATCTCACAAGCGTTCATGTTTTTGCTGCTAAAAACAATGTCCATCTATGTCCGTACATACTACTCTGTTAACCCTGCAAGGAATTGAGTATGTTAGTTTGTGACGATCCGAGCATTTGCCTGCTGCACTTCGATTCGTCAGATTGGTCCAGCAATCTGCTCTGGATGTCTCCGTCTTCAGCTACCTGCTTGCATGTTTGACTCATATAAAGCTGTTACCATGGAAAATGGCATTTCTGGTTAAATGACTAGACGCACCTGAAGTCGCACCCATGATTTGTGCAAGGTATCATGGAGGCTAGGAATAAGTTGGAAAGGTTGCACAAGTATCATACAGTTATCAACAGAAAGTGTATGTGCCAAAATAAAACATAATATCTACTATTTTTATAGTAGTATATGTATAGTAGTATAGTAGTAGGGCTGCACGATTCTGGAAAAAATGTGAATCACGATTTTTTTGCTTAGAATTGAGATCACGATTCTCTGGCACAATGTTTTCACAAAATGTTTATTGCACTGATGAGTAAAAAAAACATTGTAGTATGGCTCTGCCAAGGCAATGTTTTTTTTGTTTTGTTCAAGTTCTATCATTGGATGAGAAATGATTTTTACAAAAGAAAAAAATTAGAGGGCATCCTTTAATCCCTCATGTTGTACAGTGTTTATAGGGGCCGTATCTTTGGCTAGGTGATATGTGATAGCTGCTTTGATCGGCTTTCTAAAACGGAGGCGTAATATTCCTCACGTAAACATGTGACGTGACATGAAGCCCGAAGTTGGGCTGTGAACAGTTGATAACGAATTTGTCTTCAAAATATGAGCTTTACATTGCACACCATTTGCGTTTAGAACTGGGTTCTTAGCGGGGAGCTTTTAATTTGAAAGTAGCGACCGTTTCTCGCTTGCGCTACAACAACAAGCTAACACAACTAAACAGCTAGAGATACAGGAGACGCTAGCATCTCCCGGATCTCAGTGGCTGTCCAGTTGCTCATCTAGCAGGCGAGGTGGAAATAAGTGTACCCTCCGAGGCGGCAAATCAGCGGACCTAAACAGACCCTCAATTTGCCGCCCTCTGTCTAAAACCGCGGACCTAGCCGCCCAAAGGACTCGCAGATTGGCGGCTTGCTGCCCTGTCTAAAAACGGCCTCTCACTCACTCCTTCCAAACACTCAACTGCAGGCGGGCTTCCTTCCTCCACTGAATCACATGTTGTAAAGATGCTTTACCACAAGTTGAGGGAGGAGGCAGCGGCAGTGCTGCGTTTGGGGGCGCTTTAAAAAATCTGGGAGGAAAATAGGAGCATTTGTTTGTGATTCAGCTCGAGATATAAAATGCTTCAGAATCGCTATGTGTATAAATAAGATCATGTGTATGTGTGAATCGAGATCGCGATTTTTTAACGATTTTTCGTGCAGCCCTGTATAGTAGTATCTTATTTTTTTTACTGTTCTATAGATCAACCAACAAGTTGTATCCCTAGCTAGAGTAACACTTATTTATATGTTCAAACAATAATTTAGCGTATTCTGTCTGCTGTAGATTTGGTTTCCAGGCACTGAATGCATTAATGTTTTATGTAGTAAAACCAGTAGAACGACACATCTCGAGCCATAACAGGTGCAACCATGGCCTTAATAATCACCTGTTTTCATATCAACACTTAAGCCTTCCTCACCACTTGTTCGACGTGTCAATTAAAAGAGGCAGAGAAGAAGTGCGATTTCACCAACTGTGCCACATCTGTACATCTCATCTAACAATGCCAGAGCAGCTATAATTACACACGACCATCACCCATGGCTGTGGCTATTCATAGCAACTGCATCATTATTGCATTAAATGTACCTGCAAGCCATCACAGGTGGCGGGTTATATGTCAGTCATTATCGTTATTACAGATGAGTGAGACAATCGGTGATGTAGTTTACGGTGCCTCTGCTGTTATCAAAACAGTCTTTGCAAAATGCTTCACAATAGGGTTAACAGTAACTTAAAACCAAGATCATAAAACAATGCCTCCAATAAAATAAAAAAAGACAAAATTGCTCACAATAAAACCCAATTATGTTCCTATGCACCTTTCATTGTTATTATACAACACCGAAAATATCTATCTGAGACTTGAATTTATGGAGTAAATAATTGTTTCTTTCTTATTATCCGAGACTCTTTCATTGTCTGACATTTTCTTTGTGCATTGGAAAGCCTACTCTGTCTGGTACATGATGAGACATTAAAAGCCGGGGTGACAGCACTCATTTTCTCCTCATGGGGAAGTCCGTGAGCTAAAAACAGAGGAGCTTAACTCCTCAGCACACAGGGCAAAGACTGTGGTTAGAGGTCGACGCAGTTGAACTGACAAATCCCTCTTCACAAAATATGTACACATTAAACCCATGATTACACAGAGGGACGCATACAAAAATAGACCCTGAGTACCGTGTTCACACACACTACCAAAAACCGTGCTGCATTGCTCTGGACTCAGCCTGTTATTTTCTGAGCCCTAAAGTCTTTATCATGTCAAGGTCTCAGGCAGGTGATGGATTGTGGACATAATCTCAAAGAAATCTAGAAGACACTTGAAAGAATTCTGAGAATAGAATTCTATTTTTATCTTAAGCATGTAATGTCTTGCCCTTGTTGCAGAAAAGCTTTGAATCCCTCAGATTCCCATGAAAGGCCAGTAGGGGTGGGCAGTTTACCGGTTTTATCACCGTCATCAGTGTCAGGTCCTGTTACGACATGAATTTCCAAAATAACTCATTGCTGTCATGAGTGTTTTAACAAATCAAAAAATAATGTGCTTCGAGAGACTTCGAAAACATGCAGGGAAATGGCCAAACATGTCCTCACAAACACCGACTCCATGTTGAAGGTACAAACCCAAGTTTCTCTGTTCTTGTCTGCAAAGCCGACACAAACATCTACTCCCACCATCCCAAAAAACAACTTGAAAAGTCTTTTGTGTGTGCGCTAACCATTTTACTGTGCACTGTTTTCGCATCAAGGGTCAGCCACATAAAAAGCAGGATGCACTTTAAATTCAAACTCCCTGGTGGATCCCTGTCAAGCTTGGCACCTGTATGTTTTGCCCTTTTCCATCTGTTGTAGCACACTGAAACAATGTCGGAAGTATTTAGTATTCAGGGAATATCAAGACAAATTGTGTGAACATTTATCCTCGTCTGAGGTAGATTTAATAACCAGAGTAGAAGGTTCGATGTTGTACTTTCTTTTGTCACTTTGAGCTTTGCAGAACTTAATACTGCAACGCAAGCTTTGGTTACTCCATACTTAAAAGAAAAGCGCCATGGTACACTGACTGACATACTCTTTGGGTTTTCTACAAATAAATGCTGTTCAGATACATTAATCCTACCCATTGTCTAAATCTGACAATGAAAAAATACCGGCCACCTAATGCCTATTTTTTTATACCAAGATACAGGCATTATTTCCCAAGAAATCAACAAAAAGTGTTGAAGATGGCCTATCACACAATATAAAAGGGAGTGAAAAAAAAATTCCTGGATTTGTCCCTAACCAAAGGTTAATGGGATTTTTCTTCCATCCAAATTTCGTGGAAATCCATTCAGTAGTATTTCTGTAATCCTTCATCACAAGGCAGGCTACTCCATCACACCAAAACAAGTGGAGGCCGACATATCCTCATTTGTATTCCTGTATGAAGCCAATAAAAACATACTTTTTTCTTTTATAGGCTCCCTTACATTGCAGGTGAAAAGAGGTAGAATCATGTTTGAGTGTAGCGTCCATTTATAAAAGTGTCACCACAGAAAACGAAAAACGAAAAACTAAAAACGTGATCTTAATTTTAGGTCATATTGTCCACCCCTCAAGGGCCGTATTTTCAAACTGGGAATGAAATAACCCATGTGTATTACAACGCATCGAGGAGAGCTCATTTAACCTTCAGGCAGACTAAAAGTGGAAGAAGGAGAAAAAGCTGCCTGGCAGGGGGAAAAAAAAATCTGATGACCACTTACGGAAAAACAACTGACAGAAACAACCACACCGTAACCGTCCTACCCCAGTCGTGTATATTTAATGCGGGCTCTTCAGGGACATAAGGGTCCGAATGTTCTCAGGGTAATCATGTTATTGTTGGCAGCTCTCAGCAGGCGCAGATATGACGTCTATTTACCGAAGGAGTTGGAGGAGAACGGTGTTGGTAAGAGTGTTGGTCATGCAGCACTGCAGATAATCAGAACTGTACGAGCATGACCTGATTACTCATGATCTGGCCGCTTTCTGAATAACCGGTGTCACAGATTAGAAGAGGCAGAACGCACAAAGGCCCCTGAGGACGAGCCTTCATAACAGCCAAAACATGTATTCTCAATGGGAGGTGGTCGGCCTATTCTTCTCAGTCAATATGAGTGAAACACAGGAGGAAAGGTTTTGCAGGGTTCTGTCCAAGGTCAGCAGAGCATGTGTGTCTCTAGTAGCTGGGGTTTTCTTGCATCACTGCGCTCTCTGATCTGGCTGCTTTCCACCCCCCCACTGGCCATTTTGAAGGATAACAGACCATGTTTGGTTCGCTGGTACAAAGAGGGGAGACGACGCAGTAAAGAGCTATTCCATAGAAGGACATATCTGTCATGAGAGTGCAGGGATCACACTAAATTTAATCAGATATTCTTCAGGTGGCTTAATCTCCTATGACATGTGATTTAGCCACCAATCATATGCTCTTTAATAAGAACATTTTCTCCAGCAATGATGTCATCATTTGAAGTGCAGCCAGACAGATTTACCTCCAGCTGGAGCTTGTGGGAAAACATGCAAACATGAGGTGCATTTGTTTTTGTCGAACATATTACACTAGATGAAATGATCAGTCGAAACATACTGCAACTATTTTGATAATTATTGCAATTATTTCAGGCAAGTTTTTCCTCACTCGAGGGAATCGAGGGTCTAAGGACAGACGATGTCACTTGCTGCACAGATTGTAAAGTCCTATGAGGCAATGTGATTGTGATATTTGGCTATATAAAAAATGTAGATGAATCGTACCAATGAACCGATGTATCGGCGGTAACAGCGTATGTCAGATTTGTGCGGATATGAAAGCTTTTATTTTCTTAGATTATAATGCAGAAAACTTTGCCTCGTATAAATTCTAATTACTACACTGCACGTAAGGTCTACCGTTTATTTGCATTGACGTCATTCTAGACAATAAAGGTTTATTGTTAGACCGTAAAATATCCTGCCTCCATTACCTAGTTCTAGTTCTCAGTGTTTGTTTGAGTGTCTGTTGCAAATAATATGTGTGTATCGGCTGATAAATGGATATCAGAATTTTTTTTTTCATTAAATCAGTACAGGCATCAGCCGCAAAAATCGGTCAAATATCGTTCAGGCTCTACTGAATATCTTTATGATTTGGAGAGTTGGACAAGACAAAACAAGCAATTTGATATCACTGCCACGGGCTTGAGGAAATTGTGATGCCATTTTTCCCAATCATCTTTAATTCATCAATTAATTAAGGAACCAATCAGACAGAAAAATGCTTGCTGTACTTTTCATAATGTAGAATTTAAAGTGTCACCACTGATGTGCAACAGCTTCCAGAACACTCACCAGAATAAATGTTGCCAATGTACATTTCTGCCACCAACACTACCGGAGATGTCCCAACTTCTTGCCCAAAAAAAAAAAATGTTTTTGTTACCACAAACATGGCTGGAAACTATCCTGAGGACTTGTTAAAAACACCAAATTTTGTCGCCACAAACACAGCGGGAGATGTCTTAACTTCCTATCAAAAATATCAGTTTTTGTCACCACGAACACAGCTGGAGGTCTCCCGAATGCTCATTAAAAACACCAGGTTTTGCCGCCAAAAATCGCGGCTGGAAATGTCCCAACTTAACCACAAAGACAAGCAGGGGTTTTTTGCCTCATGCAAATGTAGAATCGCTGTGGTCCATCGCTTTAGATGTGAAGCGGTTTAACACTCATCTGAACATGTTTACAAATGCAAACATTTCAGTGGTTTTGCGGAAAGGTTCCGTGCCAACATTTGTGCATTTTCTTAGTTCCACCCTGATTTCATTAAGCTTATCCCTGTAAAGGTATGTCACAATACAGCTTTGTTTGCTGACACTGGTCTAAAATAAGGCTGGTTGTCATGTTGCAACACTCCCAAGCTGTGCCACTTCAATATAATCAAGATTGTTGGTGTATCTTAAGAACCTAGATTACATGTTACCACAAACCGAGCTCAGGGAGAAGACTGTTTCCGTCACAGTCGGCCAGCCAGATGACAGTGAAGCAAACTACCACCAGCAGGCAAGAGGCCAGTATTTATCTTCGCCAGTCCCCCATGCCCAGTAACGCTGGCTCCTGCCCAGCAACACTCATGCAAAGTGGGGGGTCCCAGTCTGCCCCCCCACCAGCCCTGCTGCTTAATCTCCCATCTCCATCCAGCCTTGTCATCTTACAAGACTCGCCTCCAGGACTGCACTGACATGTCCATTTGTCTCTCAGCAGGCAGATTATTGCATTAAACCCTGCTGTCATCGTTGTTATTCTATCGAGTTAGGAAATTTAAAGGATGAAGTTGATTTGTGTTTACAGAGGAGGAGGGAGGAAGGGGGAGAGGGAGGGAGAAGGTTGGCTTGCTTGCTTGCTTGGGTGCATTGACAGAGCAAAAAAAAAAAGCACAGTCGATGAGAGCTTTTCAAAAAGCTATCCAGGCTGTCATTAGCTACCCTGAATGCAGCAGCTAATGTGTGGGAAGAACGTGCATGCCAGTCCTTCAAACTGAACACACACACACACACATAGACAACTAGCATTATGGACACATTTGAATGCCACTCGAGGGAGACAAAAAAAAATGTGAATACCATTACAATTCATAATGTAATTGCACATTAGCTGACACCCGGACGTTAATTTCAGCCGTTGGACAGATGCGCGTGTGTACAGTTGGACTCTTAACGGCTCTGCGCACAAAGATGTATTGTCGAACGTTAGTCGGTGTGCTGGCTGGAAAAATGCCTCATTAAAAATCATATACAAAACGTCGCTTCGTGACTCTGCAGCTGCCTGCGGTTTATCTGACCACACCATTTTTTTTTTCTCCAAGTAGATACATTCAAAGCAAAACCGTCGTTTTTTTGTTTGGTTTTTTTTTTGTAGAAAAGACCGCCACTAACCTTGGTCGGGTCGCCTCCTCTTATCCACTTGTTACAATGGAAATTTAACACCATGGATCCTCAGTTAAGTTTTCCTGGCGGTCGGACAAAAACGCAGCACGCCGAACCGGACTGAAACCGACGCGGGCTGCTGTGGAGGAAAAAATGAAGAACCCCCTACTGAAGAAGTGAGTGTTAAAAGCCTGGCTATATTTTTTTTGTTGGTTTTTATCTCGAGATACCGCCGGACAACAACGAGAGAAAGGTTGTGTCTTCAAACAGCTGTTTTCCAAAATGGAGTTAGCCGAGTGAGAGCCAATCAGAGCGAGGCTGTGGAGGCTCCCACTCCTCTGTGGGCTGGAGCCAACACCACACTGCACTCCCAGGATCAGACACTTAGGTTTTTTTTTTTAGGATGATTCACTGTAGCTTTCATGTCACTGCAGCTTTATTTAGTCGTACATCAAACCACCAGACACCCCAACTGATGAGATTTCCTCGCAGGAAACCCCCCAGATGTTTCTTATGTTCATATTTTTAGGATGCTTGTTTATCTGCGCAAGGCTGGATCATATGATGTGGTGGTAGAGGGTAAACCCACATATTAGCACATTTTTATCTCTACAATATTAAAGGGGCACTCTTTGTAGTCATAAAGCCCAGAAATCAGTTTGCATTTTCACACATCACGTTCCCTCGTCTCAGAGTCAACAGGTTTTCTGAATTGGTTTTCAGTCAAATGCCCAAAATAAGGTCCAATAATATTTACACATTTTGTTCTATGGCGGAAAATACATCATTAAATGTCCTAAAATTTAATTATAAAGCACTTATGTGGCTAAGTAGTGGCTAAACAGGACTACAGAAGTTTTCATTGACATTAAATGTCAGCACACTGAAACACATAGTCTGTCTTTACAGGCCGACTTCGGTTGCAAATTATTTCAACTTTAACATTACAATATGTAGATTTACAAAAAAAAGGGGGCTATAGTAAATGTGTAGTAAGATGCTTAGTGGTAGTTTAAGTCATGCAAGCACAATATAGTCTGTTTATAGCCTAATTATATGATATATTTATTGAGGAGAGGGTCAAGTGTAGAGCCAAACTTCTGGAGGGATAAACATCCAGTGTCACATCAGATTTTAAGGATTAAAAAAAGATTTTTCTTCACTCCCATTTATTAACCTGACTGCAACAGCAATCCACAGAGGTGACCCTCATTGTCGGATGTTAATGTACTTCAATGTTGACTGCTGAATGGAGGACAAATTTACCTTACTTCATGAATGTAACGGTTCAGAGAGGAGAGGGGGAAAAGTCGAGAGAGAACTAGAGTCTTACGTGAGTGCTGAGTTCAGTCATTGACCTGAATGTAAAGCAATTGATGTATCTAGGGAGAATATTAGGGAGAATAAACACTTCTTTGAGTAACACGAATAAACACAAATTACCCCACCGTCAAACTCACATCACTGGTGGTGAACACACCATTAAACACTCATCGCTGCTTATGAAAATCTATGTCGTTATTTGGGACAATGTACATTTTTCATTGCAGAATACTTGCAGATAATATCTTTTACACTTCAGTGCTGCTCTGAAGGTGTTTTCAGGATCTTTTAAGCCTCTTTTCAATCTTTATGAAAAACTAAGCTATTTATTCTAGACTTTTTAAACTAATTTCTTAAGCTACTACATGTATTTTCTATCCAGGTAGTGAAAAATGACATATTTTCTCTATAAAAATACCAATGAATCACACAAAGCAACACTGACAAACTGTACTTGTATAAAAATCCCCAACGACAAACATGGATAAATAAATAAAGCTCTAAGTACAAGTCAAGTATTCTAAGTTGTAACAATAGAAATAGAGTAAAAAAAATAAAAAAGAATACATTGAGTGTATAAATGATGTATACACATATACATACGTTATGTACAGCACGTAGGATTTATACTAACAATGACTGCATGATGATATGTGTACATATTAAAAACTATTAAACATATTAAAAAAGCATTTTAAATTGAAAAAACATCATTTATAATGGAAGCAAGAGGGTGTTCTGGTGTTGTGAGGTTATTGACACTACATGACTGATTTAAGTGCTCATCAGAGTGATGGCCTGTGGGAAGAAACTGTCCTTGTGTCTGGTTGTTATGGCGCACAGTGTTCTGCATCGCCCACCACATGGGAAAAGTTGGAACAGGCTGTGTGCAGGGAGTGATGCAGTGATGTTTTCTGCCCTCTCCAGACCCTGTAGATGCATAAGTGATGAAACAGGCAGACAACATCACTGCAGACCCACACACTCACTCTCTGCACCAAAAAGACATTAAAAGCCATTTCTGGACGCCATATTTGTTTTTGATCAGGAATCAGAGTTGCATCTTGGGAAACAGGTTAGAATTTATCTTTATTGTGCACTAAGTATGATTGTACGTCATCCAGATGGTTAGAAGAGTCTGGAAATACCTTCAGAACATCAGTAAGTGCTGTTTAATGACTCACCAGATATATATTGTTTAGAGAAATAGTTGCTTAGATCTGTGAGTCAAATGTAAAGGTGATGGTGATACACGTGAGGCACAAACTAGGGCCTTTGAAATGCCAACTTCGTCCTTATCTTACACCCCCAGTTGATGATGCAGGCTGTCTGTTGAAAAACGTGAAGACTCGAGCTCAAGCTGCTGATGACACGACATGTTCAGGGTTATTTTTTCCTCTAAGGTTTCCCCCGAGTCACACCAGACATAATGGAGCTGTCTTCCTTGTGACGCAAAGACTGAACTTCAAGTGTAAAATCTGCCAAGTGCCCCTTTCATTGACTCATCTGCTTTCTTTTTCTTTTGTTATTAACTCAAATAGCCAGCCGGACAGCGTGACAAGAAGTCTTGTTGACTAAATTAATGTCATGGTAACGGAAGACTAACAATATCCAACAGCGTAGGCTGAGTGGAGTTAAAATTAAGTCCAAATCTCATTAAAGAAACAGCTCAAATCAATGAGTTCTGAGTAAGTCTTCCAGATGGAAATGGTCCCATAACAAACCAGCAGGCTCTCATTCCAAACCTATTTTAATCTTGAGTCAAAGACACAGCTCCTCAGTGTTTCAAATATTTCTATAATTCCATAATTATTAGGCTTGAAATATAATGATCCACTTTATTAAATATGTGATATTGCTGGTGTGGTCCCCTTCAGTAGTGGAAGGAAACAAGTCACATTTATGCATGTAAGTATATTTTTGAGGTGTCTGAACCTCACTTCAAGGGCACTTCCACACATTAAAGTGTGTTTACAACACTTGGGGAGTACCACTGTACACTCCAGTAGTATCAGTCATTGGCTAAGTTGCATTGTGGGTAATTCAGTCACAGGGTTCTGTAAATGGAATGGAAGATAAAGATCGATACAGCAGCAAAAAGAGATATTGCCTGTTTTGTTCCACACGTTCTTCTTCTGTTTCAAAACATGGTGCCTAAATTAACCACAATGCAACTTTGTCACTTAGTGACATCACTGGAAGCAATTTATCACAGTACACACAGTTTCCTCTGGAGACACAAAAGGCTTTATACTACTTTTTCCACATAGTAGTACTCCGAAAGACATTTAAACACACTGGAGGATTTACTCTTTAAAAGCGAACACTTTACTTTATACGTCTGCTCTGCTACATATCAAAGGGAAAATGTGTACTTTTTGCTTTTCTTTTCTCATTCTTCTTCTGTACATTTTGCATGAGCCCGAGAACTAGGATTTCAACTGTTTCCCTGTAAGTGCTGTCCACATGATAAATAAAGTCCTTAAACTAAAACTCCGCCACTGTATATCTGATGTCTTTGGGGAGCCCAGTTCGGAAAAGCTGCTCAAGTCAGGCACAATAGTGTTGTGAAAGTACCCACAACTTCCCCAGAGCCTGCGGCATACCACCACCCTTTGCCAACAACAGCATCCACAGCACAAACAAGACACAAATAGCAGTTTCTCTGTTTGAGTTTTACTTTACTGTCTTCACTACCGACGATAAATATCCTGTAACACAATACAGCTTATAATCACAGACATGCTTAAAAATAAAAATATAAAAGACTGACAATGGAAATAATTCAAGTTAGCTTCGGGCTACCGCAACAAAACAGATCCAACATTTATTGCACATTTCTGCACGTGGCCGGGTGTAAAATTTGGCAAACCAGATGTCTATAAAATCAGGACTGAATGTTCTTCTTCCTCATGTGACTCCTGCGATCAGTAATGGCCCCGTGTTAAGACTGAGTGATGAAACACTGGCAAGCAGGTCAAAAAAGGTTTTTTAAAAAAAAACATAAGGCAGATTATCCGAACATAGAAAAATAATCCTCTCAGACGATTCAGGCTTGAGAAAACTAAAGGATCAACTAAACAAAGGCCCTGAAATACAGTGTATGAGTTAGATTTTCAGCAAGACGGTTTACTTGTAAATCTTCCCTCTATAGTATTTCAGTGACGTACATCTGCTCTTATGCAAGACAAGCCCTGATGAGAGTACACAGGAATATTGCTTTGGTTCACACAAATCCAAGATGATTCATGACACATAGGAAAAATCTACTGATTCACAACAGTTTAAGGCAATGTATTAGACGGTTACATACACTAAAACTGTCTCCGTTTGTTGTTGGTTTTTTTTGTTGAGTTGTGGGGCGATGTAACCATGCAGGCAGAACCTATGGCCACATTTAATATTCTACCATGTCTGCCTTAAGACAGTACTGTACTGCCCATATATACACTGGAACAGTTTTTTTTTGCTTGCTGTAATCATTCAGAGATCCCTTCCTAGTGTGCTTCCAATGGAAGAGATTGGGGACAAATCCACAGTCTCAGTCAGCCAAAATACAGTGGGTAACTTCAAAAGTCAGTGTTTCTAGTATGAAATTCCCTGGACAGCGTTTCTGGTACCCTCATGATTTGTCTAACTGGTTCTGCTGAAGCCTCAATTTAGATTTCAGCTGAACACAAAACGAGGACAGTAGATTTTGTCTAATTTCTTTCACCAAAGGCCCTTTAAACTGCCAATAGACAACTTTTTCGCCCTACATATCATTCTGCAATATATACTGACTGCACAGTGTAGGAAAAAGAAATCATCCACCTATAGATTGGTTCTCTGTGTTATTCAGCCTGTCCACAGGGCTTGATTTGTCCCGGCAAAAATGGAGGTTACATTATGGCACAAAGGAAGCAACTCATTCCCTTCCCTGGTTGCTATTCCCAGGTAACGGTGGAAAAACTGGAATAACTGTGGAAATTCTACACTGTAAAAGATTTTTTAAAATCCCACTGATAGAGGGGGCAAAGAAGGGAAGATTGATGGAAACTGAGGTAAAACAACAGTGAACCGACTGACATTCACTTGATGGAGAGCGTCAGTGTCTAAGTCTGTAACCCCAGCGAGACTGCATTCTCTCTACCGGATCAGTAATTAAAAAAACTTACCAACTGATCACCAGGATTAACTCTGCCTTTGCATAGCACTGGTTTATATGTCAAAATTGGGATTCTTATGATTGTTTATTGCTTTATTGGATAGTGGCCAGGCCGTTAGGGGTAGCCATGTTGTGGCGCCAGAGAGTTGTCTATTTCCGATTCAAGAAGGCATCTTTTAACAACCACTAAAGACGGGGTGGGGAAAGACTGCATCAAGCAAAGCCTGCTTCCATGTACATATGGGCACCTTTTGAAAAAATGTAATACATAATAATCAATTCATAGAAGCCACCTATAAGGGCTACACATGCACCTGCTCATGTCAAAGCCTCTTTGCCTGAGCCTGCAGCTGCCTTGGAACCATGTTTAAATGCTGGGCTACGTGTAAACTACAAAAGACTATATCCACCTATAGTAGTGCTGCTTAGTTAGTAAAATAAATCATGTATAATATTGGCAACTTGCCCTGTAAAAGTCTACACACATGTTTCAAATGAAACAGACATTGTCCTCTCAGCGACGGGAGTATACATCAGTAACAGTAGTACAGCTGAGAGCGCAGGCCCCTGAAGGTGTCATCGTCCTGCCCGCTGGCCTGCTCTCCTTCAAACAGCATGGAGTCTGGGAGTACCACGCCCTCTAGTGGATCCGGCTGGCAGAACTCCACTATAAATTCCTCCTCACAGTCCAGCAGCAGACTCGACCAGGCGCCCATGTCCAGCTGGCCCGCGGTGCCACCGTACTCCTGCGGGAGAACCGACCGGGGGATGTTGCGGTGCAGAGAGCGCAGGTCTGAGCCGTGGAGGACGTACTGTATGTGGAGACAGAGTAAATATCAGTGGCGTCACCTGCCTCGCCATGAGCTTCTTTATCTACAGTGAATAACTGTCACCGGATTCTACAGTTACACTTAGCTCTACAGAGATTTATAGCTTCTTTCAACTCATTGTTTTGGTTTTAAAGCCAGCAAATTAACTGTTTTGGTTCATTCTCACTTCTCCAGCTAGCAAAGTTTTTGGCCCCAGCGGCAAAGGGTGAATACAGATGAATTGTCTATTACATGCTCTGAATTAAATGGCAGGCAGACAAAATTAGCTCCTAGCTTATGAACATAGTGGAGCATCTCGCTGCTAAAGAGGCCGATATTTCCCTCTGGACTTAATGAGGTGCAAACCAAAGCTAGAGTGAACACTGGTCTTAGATTCGCCAGGTGCTCGACAAACCAATCGAATGTTGCTTCATATGCGATGATTGTGTATATGAGCAACTGTATGCCACGTTAATCTAAAAGGTAACTACATGTAAGCTTGTTTCTGTTGCCCAAACATGAATAACAATCACTGCAGGTTTAAATGAACACAAAGCAGACCCTCTCATGAGATGTTTAAAGAAAAAACAGGGCTGAGCTGTGTTGGTCCAAGTTCATTCCTGTGAAAAGAAAATGCTTGGCCTTCTATTTTCAAGGACAAAAATAGAGCAAATGGTTTTTGCGTACAGGCTGCGGATAAAAGGGAGGCACACGATTCAAAATAGTCCTTTGTTAAAAAACAAAAGAGTCAGAGACAATTCAAGGAGAATAGTTACCCTCTCTGCCATCTTCTCCTTCAGAAAAGGCTTAATTATAGCAAAGATGCCTTTGAAAATCCTGGGCTCGTTAATTATGTTAACAGCCTTGATTCTGATTGGAAACCCATCCTGCAAATTAGAACAGAAACAGAACAGTCACAGTCAAAGTATTTCACTTTGTGTTTTGTGTGCTCAAGTAAAAATATTCACTTTGCAGTCACGACAAAACTCAACAGGCAGAACTCAAGAGCCGCTGCTGTAAATGACAAGGTTGTTTTCTCGTGTGTCAACACTGGGGCTGCACAATCAATCGCAAAATAATCCAAATCACAATATGACCAAGTGCAATATCCAAATCACAAGAACCGCAATTATTTTATAAAGGTAAATTGTGTCACAGAACATTGTGTTTATGGTATTTTGTATTGCTGAAGAGATGCTCTGACCTACAAAGCTTCTTCTCCAGTTGTATTAGAACTAGAAATGTTTGGCAGAGACCAGGAGAAAGGCCACATCATCATGATTTTACTAGGTTTTCAATGACAATAAAAACTGTGCTGTAAAATTGAATCATCCTTAACAATCATGAAATATATATCGCAATTGCAATATCTGTCAAAATAAACGCAGTATCACTTTTTGACCATATCGTACAATCCTAGTTGTGCCATCAGATCATGGGGTGTTAGATTTCTCACCTGAAGGATGCTCACAACCTTTTTGGCGAGGAACGGGCCTGGATTGGATGCTTGTGACATGCCCACTCCGGTGTAGTCGGCCAAGATAACAATACCATTCACCTGCGTTTCCTCTGGCTGGATCAGCTTCTCCAGAGTCAAATAAATGGCCCTCACATTGTCAACAAAGGGATAATCATTTGGTTTCCATTTTCCTGTAAAAGGAGATCGAGTTGTGTAATTGTACAATATGAGAAAAGCCCATCATGGATAAATAATCAGCAACAGGTGTAAGCCAACACACAGTAGCAATACCATATTTAATACATTATAAAACTGCTGATGGCTCCAATGACACACACCTGGCCGGAGACAGAGGATGTATCTTCCGTTGGGGTCCGGCTGTGGCAGGACCGTGAGAAAGCCCAGGTCCAGGACATGTTTCACTGTGGATGGTTTCAGGTCCTGGAACACTTCTGGCCAAGCCTTACGGCCTGCGTGATAATTAAGCAGCAGCTGCAGGGCACGGTCATAGTCGAACTTCCTGGCCCGCAGGAAGCGCAGGAGAAAGGTGTCGTCTAGCCTCGTCCTGAGATTTGGCTGTTCCTGCAGAGTTGGGCGAAAAAAACATGAACGTGATCTGTGACCAAACAAAGTGAAATACCATTTAATAATGGCAATTTGTTTCCTGTGATATTCTGTAATTTTTCACTGTCAAGAAAGTTCAAGAAAAGACTAAAGCCAGCAATGAACTGACCCTACTTGTGTGTCTATCTAAATGCCTGATATCCTATTTCTCTGTACAATAGAGCATCATTATCCTCCAATAAACACAACAGTTATTGCATTCCACAATACAATTTTCCATTAATAATCAGAATAATAACATCAAAACATAAAAATGGCTCATGCAACAACCTCAATCAGAAGAGACTGATCCGACCCAGCCTGATTTGAATGAATGTCCAATCTGATGATCACTTGGTATAAAACCTTTATAATCCATTGAAGAGGAAATTATCAGTGCCCTGTAATCATTTCTCTCTAGCCGGAATATAAATTGTATTCTGCACATGTTTGCATCACCAAGGGGGGGACATGACATAACGGTGCTTCGGGGTGGGGCAGAAAGATGGAAGTAGCCAAACAAAAATGGTCTGTGGATGATAAAACTTTTTTTTGATGGAGAACTTAAAAGATTTAAGGATTGTTGAACCCCTAGATGATCGAAAGGCTTAAAGCGGCGCAAACTAGGGCTCAGGCTGTTAGTTTTAATTTTTTTCACTGGGATTTGTGAAAAAGAAGAGAAATACAGAATATATCAAGCCTCGTTTTTAAAAAGCTTCTTCTTTTAAAATTCACTCATTTTTGATTATTTTCACTGTTGGCTTTTACAAATCTGTGAATTTGAGTGAGGATTCATTATTTGACTGTTTTAAGACTTCACATTTGATGTTTTCATCCAAACTCCTGCTTGGAATGCTGCTGGAAGATGATCAGGAATGAGACTGTTTATTTCTATATCAATGCCAGTATGGCAGTAAAAAATAAAAAATAAAAAGGAACAAAGTAGTACCTTCAGTATCATGTCTCGCAGCGCTTGGACATCCCGCAGGCGCCACTCTGGTTTCTCCTGAAGCTCCTCCCGTGCCTTGGCCACCAGCTCAGGTGTCAGGGTGCAGGTATAGATGGGTGGAGGGGGTGCAGGGAACCAGCTGTGTCCTGCAGCTGCTGCTGGGTCCACCGGAGGAGACCTGAGATCGATGGACTCATGCTGATCAGCCATGGACTGACTGGGTGAAGCTGTTTGAGAAGCAAAACACAAGAGGCACCAGAGAGGCTATAAAAACAGTAAATGGGAGACTGGTTTCTGAGCTGTCATGTTAGATTCTGGCAGGTGACACACACACAGTTTACAGCCTTTACCTGAACTGGACAAAAGATACTGGAAAATAAAACGTTCAGTGAAAACATGCTCACTGTATGTATGTGCTTAGCTATGAGTCACAGCCTCAGCAGACACGGACTGGCGAATACGACCTGATCCTGAGCAGAACCGATGCGACAGAACTAAAGTCAGAATAACGACTCAATACCAACCCGGAAATGCGTTTAACATTCACCGACTACGACACATAAAGATGCCTTTTATGAGCATCCATTGGAAAGTGATGAAATGTCATCAAAAACACAGACACGACTGCACAAAACCACCGCATCAAAAATCACAACCGACCTGTCAGGAAAATCCTTTTCCGGGTAGAGAAACGGCGCTCTCTCATTGGCCCATATGCAGCGTGTGACGCACTCCTGACGCGCCAGAGCCGTCGAGTCGTACGTCTATTGTTTTGACTGCTGCGCTGCCTTCAGGGTCCCTCGGAAACTAACCAAGCACGACATGTCGCGCAGTGAAAATTGAAGACAAATGCTAAAAAACTTGATTTTTGTGCGTGTTTCAAGTTTTTTATTTTAACCACATTCTTTAAAAAAGCGATTTACTATTTACTTACAATTGTCTAACTGATGTGGTAGAATTTGACTTGCTTAAACAATTAGCTCGAACCCAATCGTCTTTTCGCCCAGCGAACGAGAACTTCACATCTTGCAAACGCACTTCAAACAGTAGGCCTACATTTACCACAATACATCATCGTTTTGAAATAAAAAAAAGAGCCTGTGATGTTTTCTTGTAGGAGCCAGAAAGTTATTTAACGTATAGCATTTGCCTTTTGCACACTTTAGATGTTCCTCTGTATCTTTATCATTCTTGAAAAATGTCTAGTTAGCTAGTTAGTTAGTCAATTAAAGTCAACGTAACACATGGTTGATGTGTGCTAGATGTTTTCACACACTTCTTGTGGACACATCAGGTGTATCAGTTACACTGGAAAGCGGTAGATGGCAGAGTTGACCTGCATGTTGCTCAGCCCCTGTCGCTATAGATCACACGTCGTCTCAACGTCTGTCAGGTATGTTTCTACTTCAAACGTGATAATGACTTGTTAGAAATAATACATCCAACTAATGTAAGCCTGTTCATCTTGATGTAGGTGTAAGACCGTTGTGATTGGAAAAAAGTTACTTCCTCAGATATCTTTGAGGATGACCTTCAAGTCTTCAAACTTCCACATGTTTTCTAAGCCATGGCTGTCAGGTGAGTTTATAGCTGAGTCTAAATGCAGCACATTGGATTGGGAATGTAGAAATAAATCCTTGAAGTGTCCCCCTCTCTGTCACGAATCAGTGCTCGGCTATCTGTAATGATTTTATGGCACTTTATCAGTCTACAACCACATGTTGCATTAGGTCAGTGAACAAACAACACTGCCACGTTGGAACCATTTGTTTCTCCTCTGGAAGCTCTCCAACACATCTGACTCATTAATTGAAGGTGCACTTTGTAGTTTTGGGGATAATGTCATCATTAATTGATTTTCATAAGCATACAAACTTAGAAACAACACCATTTTATACATTGTTTTACGTTTGTACATATGTCCAGGACCCTTCTAAGTAGCCACCTTTATATCTTCATGACAGCTTAATGACAGCTTGTTATTCAGTTAATGGGAATACAATAATAGAATAGATAACTCTGAGCTATATTATGAATATTATAAAATCTTACCTATGTGAGTTTGAATTACTTTTAAAAAACAACAGATTGCGCCTTTGAATGGTACCATTTTGTTATTCAGATGATCCCATTCATTCCCTCCAAAAACTCCAGTCTTATAACGAAAGATGTAAGGTACAAAAGCAGAAAATGCGATGTAAAAATAGACCTTGAGATTTATTAATTCATCTTCACATTGTAAGGCGAAATAGTGCCTGTGTTTGTAAGGCAGTACAGGCTACAAGGCACACTTTATTCCACCAGTTAAACCACAACAAAGTACTAAACAAAAAATATAATATATATTTTTTTAAAAACCAATACAACATATTATTGGGAAACTTCCTCAGCATGTGTGCTCGTGACTTTTACAAAGTGGCACCACAGACTTCACAAAATGTACCAAGATTTCTTGGTGTGAATTGCAAATGTTCCTACTGTAAATATGCATTTTTCCAGTACACAAAACAAACCAAATATTTTTAGTCCTGTCACAGAGGATTTCAAATAGATTCCCTCAAATGCTGAAGTCGTTCAAGGGATTTCCTTCAGCTTTGATGAGATGACATCTTCAAAGTTGCTACTGAGAGTTGTCACTAATGAACATGAAATAAAATACTGTGCAACACTAGACACATGACATCGTAAAGGCCTGTTGTAACATTCATGAAATACTGACATGATCCCGTCACCATGTCTAACATCAGCCTTACTGAACACACACTGAGGCCACGCTGAAGGAAGTGATATAACCCAATAATAAACTATATATACAACAATGCGTTTCTACGTGTCGATCTTACAGAACAACAGCACGACTGAGAGTTTGGATGCTTCTAGTTTTGTCTGGCATTCGCTGCTTTGTGGAGCTCGACTGCAGCTGCGTGTGTGAAACAATAGATCCCTGAAGAAAAAACTGCAATCTGCAAGGAACATCATTGTAATTACATTCTACGTACACAGCTAGGACTTAACAGCTTCAATGCTGATTGTGTATAAACTTACATATAAAGACCCTGGTTTAACACAATAAAAAAAAAAAAAAACTGAAGGATTTAAGGATGCAGAGGGTTGTTAGATGGCCTCTTGCTTTGTAATAGTAGGCTGAGGGATGGAGGTTGGCTGCTTGGGCACGGTGGCTATGACCCCCTGTGCCATTTTATAATGTTCTGAGCTGGAGGCAGTAGGCGGAGACGGGATCGGGGTTTCAGGAGTGGCTGGAAAGTAGAACACAGAAGAACAGGAGCAGGTCAGAGTCAGAAACTGCAGCATAAGCGGGTGTATATTTACCATTACTCGGTGGTATAACATGTCTCGGGGCAACATAATTTTCAGATAAGGAGTAAGCACTTTTGTGAAATTTCTCAGCGCATTAAACATGTTAAGAAAGAATAACAGAAGTTCCCTTTGACAAAATAAGCCAGATTAGTTTCCATGAAGAATTTAGAGGATTATTCTGCCGAGCCTGTTTGTCCTTCCAGCTACCTGACTAGGCTGCACATGGAGCTGGGCGAGGAGAAATATCTGACGCTCTCTCCTAATTAAAATATCATTGATTTCACTTCCCTTGGAATAATACGTTCCCAGCTCTTCTACTGTAGGTGGCAATGAACAAAAACCTCAGTACATTTAAGACAGAGAACTGATCTCCGATTGTCCTTCACATTTGGCACTGATGTGTTTTGTACTTACAGATTTGACCATTATGAATCGGCGTTGGCATGTTGTTGGACACTATAACATTGCTGCTGAGGTGCTCCTGAACCAGGTGAGGGTGCAGAGAGTGAGGTGCATGTGGAGCCTCATTGGCAGAACCTGAGGAAAGAAACACACAAAAATACGGTAAGTCTTCATTCATTAGAGAGTATCTGACTGCAGAAGGAACACCACAGTCTTCTCTAGTGTCTATATAGTAAATACAATGTGGATTCTGTATATTGGCCCATAGTTTTTAGGGTTGTTACCTTGGACCTTTATAGAACTACATAGTGAACCCAAAGAATTTTTAGCTCCCTGGTTTACTTCCTGGTTATGTGGCTCACTAAAATGTTCCTGCTCAGTCGACAGACATTACACTGTGATGATGTCACACATTTTTAAAAAGCTTTCCTCAGCTTAAGAAAAACCTCCATTGATCAAAGATTCATAATAGAGCGAGTCACAATTGATCTTGCTTGATGTCCTGTTGACATTTATTTTATTTATTAATTTATTTATTTATTTGCTTTTTTGGGCAGCAAAGGACTTTTTTTTTGCTGCAGTACCCGCACAATTGGAAGCAGCCGGTCTGTCGCGCACTCATTGGTTCCAAAGAGCTCACCTCCGAGGAGCATTTCCTGCAGCAGGTTGTCGATCTTGGCCATGCCGAAGAGTTTGACAAACTGGATCTGTTCGATCATCTGCCAGGTGATGCTCTGTAGCGTCGGCAGCAGCAGGAGCAGCTCCCCGAAGCGGCCCCGGGAGTCGTACTGCCTGTCGTTGATGTAGTCTTCCAGGCTGACCTGGACCTGGTATCGCATCCGCTTGATCTTTCCAGGGTCACTGAGACCTTTAGCATCTGGGGGCAAATGAAAGCGGGGGATGTTTACAGAGAGCAGTGAGTTGTTGGGAGGCGTCTCGTTATTATTGGCTTGAAAAGTTGCTAACACAATTTCTGTGGTAGTACCTGGGTCGAAGAAAACTATGGCTTTCAAGCAGGCATATTCATTGTCATCTATCTGAAGCTCCTGGAAGGGAAGCACCAGCTCGTCCAGGATTCTCAATGCTACCCTGCCCACCTCCAACTCGGGGCAGTTTCTGGGAATGATGTAGTCATTTCCTGCAGGAGAATCACAGTTTAGAGTGAGATTTAAAAACACCACATTAGAACTTAGTCCTGGGTGAGACAGTGATTTTAGGTTTCAGTGTCTCTACAATTTTTTACCTAATAAGAGGATGTCCTTGTATAGCATGGACCTCTTTGCAGCACCGAGCAAGAGGTGCTCTCCGGCATGAGCTCGCAGCAGCGCCACCTGCAACACAGCAAATTCACTCCTTGGTGGCTGCGTGATGATAAATCAATTACATCTTTAATCCTCTACATGCTGATCTGAAAGTTGTCGTGGGCACTTTCTGGTTCAGTCCCTCCATGTGAAGCTCACCGAGGGAGACAAACCCCGGTGGAAAACACTGGCTTCCTCAACCAATGTAACATCAGCAAATCAGTTACCCGGGCCTGGTGATCACACTGTTAATGATTCTGCACTTTTTTTTTTTTGCGGGGATATAACTTCAAAACCAGCTCATCATATTCTAACTCAGAATTAAAGTACATTAACCACCCTGGTTGAGGAATGTGAGGTTTTAAAGTGATGAGAAAAAAAGTTGTTGTTGTTACACACATTCGAGGAAGGGAAAGGAAAACCAAAATATTTAACTATTATGCACATTAATCTCTTTTTCTGCCATGTTTTTATTCAGAAGAAGAAGCGTCATTGACTCTATACCCATGTGCTCCTGCTGCCCCCACTTTGGTTTTGAGCCGGCTGGTTGATGAGTTACCAGAGTGTCTATACAACTATGTACACTCTGTCTGCGTATGATCCTTACCTGGTCATCCAGGGGCAGGTCACAGAAGGCTGGGATGTACTTGGCCCACTCCACCAGGACCAGCAGCTGCTGCTTCATGGACTCGCACACGTCTGTGATGGTGGCGATCTTTTTGGTCCTTATGTCGCCGTTCAGTATAGGAGCAGGGGAGGTGATCTAGACGGACGCAAGATCGTTACACGCCTTGCCGCAGGTGATCGATCATATTTAGATGTGATATCTCAAGGTGATGCAGTGGGTCTTACCTGTCTTGACAGTACGTCTGCCTGGATGAGTGCATTGATGGATGGTAAACTGCTGTCCTCGTAGCTGGACCTCCTGGTGCTGATTCTGTCTCTTTCATTCTGCACGGCTGAAAACACACACAGATTTATAGCATCGTCATCTGCAGAAGTGTGAGAGAAATAATCGCCATCCAGCTCGTTAAAACAGTGACAAATGTTCCATTATCTCCGTCGCATTCTTGCGCAAAGAATGCAGAGTCATTTAAAAGAAAAATAAGTCTTCCCGGGTCGTCATCTTTATCAGTATATGGCTATTATTGCTCGGAAATGTTTGCTCAGCATAAGCTGGTTAGAGACCTCGGCGCTCCAGGGAGTGAACATTAACAAACTCTCGTGGGGATTGCAACACACTTCAGCCAAGTCGTGTCGATTCAGTGGGGTGGCAGCTCGCGCTCAGTGATTTGCTGATAAAATGGGAAGTTGTGTTTTCAGGAGAGTTTCTCAAAAAAAAACATATAGATTGAGTTTTATAGATCCGGTCAGTTCCTACCTTCTTTCTTCATGCCGGCTCTGAAGCATTTCTTCAGCCTGCAGTATCTGCATTGATTTCGCTTGTCTTTGTCCACGATGCATTGTCTGTTGAATCTGGAAAAAAAAATTAGTTGAGAGAGTTTGTGTTTGTGCTTTCTTAGAGTAAAAAAAAAAAGAGGGTTGAATCAGTGAAGCTATCAGAGCTGCAACGGATGATTGGTCGATTAACCGATTAGTTGATTCACAGAAGGTTAATCTGCAGCAGCTCTGGTTATTGAAGGATTATTTTAATCCATTATTTGAGCGAAAATGTGAAATATTTTGTGTTTTCAGCTTTGTGATTGTGAGATTTGGATATTTTTCTTGAAGATACACTGAATGTTTTTGCATTCTGGACTGCTGGACGGAAAAAAAACACAACCTGTAGGAAATTATAATTGCATTTTTAAACTTTTTTTTATGGATCCAAGAAGAGAATCTGTACATCCATCTATAATGAAAATAACTGTTAGTTGCAAAAGCTAGTTAGTTGTTTTTGCAGTATTTATTTCCGTTTTACTGAAAAAACAGGGCAAGTTTCCATTTTGCTGTGTCAGTGTGTAGTTGTGAACAGTCTCTACTGGTGTGGCCAGATGTGCAGTGCTTTACTTCAGATGTCACATCTGAGAATTTCGCCCCTCCTCAGTCGTGGAGCCGTCCTCACCTGCACGAGTACATGTGGTTTTTGCGAACGCTGCGTCTAAAGAAGCCCTTGCAGCCGTCACAGCTGGACGCCCCGTAGTGTTTGCCTGTGGCTCTGTCTCCACATATGGCGCAGAGGCTGCCCGCCCCCAGGTGGCCGGTGGCGTTCATGTTGGCGCTCTCAGCCGGTGAGGAGTCTGTCACGAGCAGAGAGAGAGAGAGAGAGAGAGGGAGAGGGATAGAAAGTCTCATTAGGGTCAGAGGACTGGCTTTTAGATCAACAGGATGACCTGAAACCAGAGAGATTGTTTTTCTGTGAAAGCTTAATTAATGATTACGGCAGTCAACAACCATCAAGATGTTTTAGGAGAGGTTCGACATCAAGAGGATTGATTTAAGAGGGTGTGAACGGCCGCTGCGATCGGCGCCACTGACGGCTGATCAAACCCAGCCTTCATGAGACGCTCTGAGGATCTGTTACCGGCCTGAGTAGCTCCCACAGAGTCAACAGAGCAAAACTGATGGGATCTTGATTACCTCTGAAAAGGCAATCACTGGAGACAGTTTTTAGTCACCAGGCTGGATCAATCAATCATAGAGTATGTCATGACACATGCTATTGACTCAGAGACGTCGTCATACATTCATACAATAGAGTAGAAACATGGGAAAAACTTGAGTAATGCTCCATGTCAGGCTCCCTTTTTTCTTTTTTTTTCTCGTTGGGAATTTTAGAATCAGGATCACGTTCAAACTTCATGGGAGACTGCATATATAAATAAGTTGGTGTCATTGTGAGCACCTCTCGAAAAACTGGACCCCTTTTTCTTCCCTTAAGGTTCTGTGGGAAAAGACCGTTTGTAACAGGAGATGAAGGATCGTGACACTCAAACTACTGCTTCATCAGGAGATGAATATCAGACCCACTGTAATCAATCTGACACCGCATCAGTCTACAGGCTGAAACAGGCTCAGATTGCACCAACCAGATGACCCGGGCGCATCGAGGACTGAGCCGAGTCTCGTAAATCAAAAGTCCCTTAATGTTTCACTATTGCACCCAGAGGTGATAAAGGAAGACCACTGAACAGGATCATCCCTCTGCGAGCACGAGCAGATGGACAAATGACCCCTTTTTATCACTCCGTGCCAGAACTCCCCTCTGTCCGCTCCTGACCAAAGTTTTAAATCAGTAAAAGTTTCAAAGTTCAACGCCCGAGCTGCATATATGTGACTCACCTGTGCCCAGTGGGAGCACTTGCATGTTTTCGAACTCCAGTGTAGTATAGGCTGGGTCCAGAGCCTCGCTGTAGTCTGCCATGTCCATGTCTGCCGGCGCTTTGGACAAACAAATTCTCAACTACCTGACAGTGGGGCAGAAAGACTTGTCCAAGAAGCTAATGTGCCCCCCTCCTCCTCCTCCTCCTCCTCCTCCTCATCCTTCCCTTCACACACCCCCAAACACCTCCACTAACCCCCCCTCCTACCACACTTTTTTTTTTTTTTTAAGCCTTGCTCCGCCCTTTAACAAGGTAGCTCCCAGGCCCAGTTGAGTGTGATGGGGACCTACTGGTGTCAGATAGGAAACCAGTGACTGACAGCCGACCTCCTTCTCCTCCTTCCCTCGTGCTGCTAACCAGAGGAGAGGTGGAGTGTCTCTCTGGTTGATGGTTAACCAGCCCCTTCAATGGTGAATCACAGGGTTGTTTTTTTTTTTTTTTTTTTGGGGGAAGAGATAGCACAACTTTGATAGCTACCATCTCGTCTGGGTCCTCCGTCAGTAATGGATTAACAATTCTTCCACGAGAGCAATATCAGCTCAACCCTCTGCCAAATCACTGCCCCGCCACTTTAAACCAGTTCATTTTACAGCGGACACTTTATGTAGCATGCTGGTATCACATGCACGCAAATTATACAGCCCGCCCGCGTTACGTTATAAAGACAAAATGAAGGCGCAGCTCAGCTTCATGTGTCTGCAGAGAGACCAACGGTGTCCTGTACTTCAGTATTTCCATTTTATGTTACTTTATACTTCCACTCATCTACATTTCACAGGGAAAAATTGTACTTTTCACTCCACAACATTTATCTAACAGCCATGGGGGAATTATGAGACAAAGGGCCCCTACATTCAGTGGTGGATTCTTATTAAATACATTCATTATTCCATGAGCCTCACATGGTTTCATGTAATTTTATGACGCGATCAGTTAATCCAGACTCCAAAAAAAACACATTTTCTTCCTTACGGTTCAATTCGTAAGATACTGGATTACTGAGTCTCATTCCTAACTCGTCAAATCACTTTCGATATTTTTAAGTAGGTGGCCCGGCCCGACAGAACAACCAAAAACATCAGTATTTGACGGGTTTAAAGCTGCACTTAGTTATCAACTGTCTTACAAATTGGACCTTTCAGTGCTAACCCTAAGTGCAAATTCTAGTTTTTCCATTTTATGCAGCTGTGTACTTCTACCTCACTTCATCTTAGAGGCAAATGTTGTGCTCCTGCATTTATTGTCACAACTCGAGCCACTTTTCAGTCATTTAAATGTGGTGGTTTTGACTTTGTTCCTTCATGCATCCCACTTCTTAAACTGGATAAACGATTGAAAGGTCTTGGAAAATATAAAATGTAAAACGTAGCCTCACAAAGTCGAAAACACCACCGACAGTTTGACTTTATAGAGGTGTGGTTTTCACAGGACAGCCAGATTACAAACATATCTTACAGAATCAGATTTATTGCTGTAGATTAAACGACCCAGCAGTATGAATTTGTTGAAATGAGCTGAACCTTAAACATCTACAGCAATAACATGACACATACACATTAATGCAGAAGTAATGTTAATCTAAAAACATCAGATATGAAAGGAAAACACTGACAGGGAACATTTTACTGAACAATAAATATTTTTTCCTGAACCTGAACTTCAATCAAAAAGCTCCCTGCAGCAGCAGATCTACACAGACACCACGCTGCATGGATTTTATTCAGAATACTAAGATATTGTAAGAAAGCCTGAGGTAGAAGTTCTGCCATCGTGAAACAGAGCTGCTCTGCTGTCAAACTGATTTGAATTATTACAATGTATTATTATTACTACTATTAATTTCACTGAACTTCAAACAAAATAAATAAAGTGCTTATTTTAAGCTAAAGCATCAATTTAAATCATTCAGTCATATTGTAATAATACAAATTTAACACTCTGAAAGGATCCATTCTGTAGAATAAACCCTTTTGACTCTTCAAGTACATTTTGTTGAAAATACTTCAGTAAAAGACATAATGGTACTTTCACTTCAGGAAACATTCTCAATACTTCTAAATCATCTGTCATCTGTCATATTCAGACCTACTTCCATGTGTAATTACATCGCTGGTTGATCCGAGTTAATTCTCGCATAATTAACAAGAGAAATAACTCTCGCTAAAGCAAAGTGATGCCTTTAAGTAAAAGACTTCATTGTTTGTGAAAATGCAACATGCACGTGAGGCTGATCCAAAAGCTCAACGCTTGCAAATGGTAAGTTTCTGTAGCCTCTAAATCAATCACTCACACAAAATGTGCTGCCTGAAATGTGTAGAGGACATACCTGACACAAAACTTAATTGTGTTGTGATGGAGCGTAGTGCATAACTAAACATAACAGATAAATGGTTTGGTACGGACGCAAATTTCATCCACTTAGAAGATATAAAAAGTCTCCAGAATCACTATGTCTTAAAAAAAGAAATCCACATTTGCAAAAGTTTGGTAGCCAATGACGTATGACATTAAACGACTGTTCCTCCAGGAACAATCTTTAAAGGAATTGTTGTGATCTGATTTAGATTTTTCGCATGTGGAACAAAAATTATCACATACGGATTAAAACATGTCTCATCAATAATACTTTATTTTAAGTCCCCTTATTATTTTCATAAGCATATACACACTTGAAATATCTTTTTGGAACACACCCTTCAATATGTATTAAAAAAACTCCATCCACTCACGAAGGTCAAGAGATGAAAATGAAATCTCCAGACAAAATCTAGCAAGTGGACAATCGCGTGAGTTGGACATTTTTGATCAAACTACTGAACATTCAATCTCATTGTGTCCGTCATTAATTTTGAGCACATTATAAACCCATTTTAGAGTAGTTAAAAGGATGAGTTGTGTTGCAGTACTTTCTTAAACAACTGAATTAGATGGGGAAACAAATGCAAAATGGCTCCATACGTATTGTCTGGTGTAACTAAGTCTACAGAAGCCCTGACATCCTGAACTGATTTGAAAAGACGTTATTTACACCCATTTATACCCACTTAGGTTTTTGCTTAGCAGCTACAGTGAATAATTTGTCATAAAAAAGGGTATAAATGGCGCGCAGGTGGTGGAGTGGTTAGAGCGCATGCCAAAGACGCAGCCGACCCCGGTTCAATTCCGGCCGGAGGTCCTTTGCTGCATGTCACATCCCCCTCTCTCTCTCCCATATTTCCTATCTGTCTGCTGCTTAATAAAGGTGTCTATGCCAAAAAAACCTTAAAAAAAAAAAAGGGTATAAATAACGTCTTTTCAACTCAATTTGCGTTCTGGAGACTTCCAGCGACATAAGTGCATCGTGGCATTTCTTTACGTTTTAAAAAATGTCCCCAGCAACTATGTTTTGCTGTGAAGCTCCAGAAATGTTTAATGAACTACAAAACTTCCCCTGATTTTCCATCAGCTTGGGGGGGCGAGTAGATCTTCTAAATATATGCAATCATAAATCCATAAAGATAATTACAGCTTTGTTACAATGTGATAACGATCCAGGGTTGTAACTGTGACGCCTATATTAATAATTTACTTGTATCTGCTTCCAACTACATTATATCATCCAGTGTTTATCTAATCCTACATATGAAATGATCCAGTTCCTGCATATGAAATCTAACATTGGTGTTAAAGGACATATGCTTTTAACTTTTTTGGGTGTCCTGAATGTGACTGTTTTCAAAAATAAATACTCTGCTTGCGCAAAAGTGGGAGTCTCTTGCATGTCACACAGCAAACAGTAGTCTTGTATTTGAAGAGAAAGTGCCAGTACATAGCAGTAGGTCAACGATCCCGAGTTCAGCCAGACCTCAGAAGCAGTAAACCCCATGTAGGTGAACTTGTTAACCATACACTCAAATTATACTGGGTGCACATAAAATTATTTTTCTTCCAGCAAGCAAACACCGTAACATTCCCAGAGGCTCCTGTGCGTGATTGATCTCCTCAGTGATTAAATATCTGACAGAAACCTCTCTGACAGTAATCCAATCAGAATTGAACATCGAGGTGATCAACCTTTTGATCAAACAGGATCATGGGTTTGGATTCATTGATCTTGGATGTCACAGTAGGTAAACGCTGTGAGGATCTTCAACAAACCTAATTAACTCAATGGAAAGTACGCCAGTGATCAAGTAATGATTAGCAGCTTTTTTACACACTCTTGCATCAAACGCAGCTCCAATCTGAGCATGTTGTTTCTCTTGTGCGCGCAGAGGTCACCCGTTACGACATCTCTTCACGTTCGATCTGCACTGCTCTTCTGCAATGACCATATTTGCTTAAGTTGGGTGCTGATTTTTTTCTTCTTTTTCTTTTTCAAAGCAGAGCAAGCAGAGGGGGAGGGGAGGGTGAGGATGGGAGAATCAGTGCAGAGCTATGAATGAGTCACTCGGAGCAAATCTTATCTTCCGTGTCATTAAAGCGCTTTTATCGCTGCCCCTCATCTTAAATTTCGGTGAACTCCTCAAGGAACAGTCGTATACAGGACTATAAACCATAATCTGCTCCGTTACAGCTTTCTTAATCACGAACTGACAAACTGTTCTGATGTGTCAGATAGCTCAGCTCCATATTCGCCCATAACTTATCTGCAATTTTGAGGCGGGGGGTTTGTCTTAACATGGTGTACCTTCATTCTCACAGTGCACAGGCTGGATTGACACGTGCAGGAGGTTGTAAAACACAACGAAGGCCGATGAACAGAAAATAGTTGCAGCAGCGTTATAACTTTCTGTCAATGCAGTCACTACATTGGGAGTGTGCCTATGTTCCCACAGCCCTAAGATTTTTTTTTCCAAAATTAGGCTCTATGTTCCCAACATTTCCTTGGGTTAGCCAAACCCTAACCCTTTCCTTAACCTCTAAGCCTAACCCTTAAATTGAAGGGAAATGTTGGAGCACAAGACCTAATTTTGAAAACGTCCTATAAATGTGGGAACATAGGGCTGTGGGAACATAGGGCCTAATTTAAAGAAAAAATCTTAGAAATGTGGGAACATAGGGCCTAACTTTAAGAAAAATCTTAGAAATATGGGAACATAGGGCTGTGGGAACATAGGGCCTAATTTTAAGGAAAATCTTAGAAATGTGGGAACATAGGGCCTAATTTTAAGAAGAATCTTAGAAAAGTGAGAACATAAGGCTGTGGGAACATAGGGCCTAATTTTAAAAAACATCTTAGAAAGGTGAGAACATAGGGCCTAATTTTAAGAAAAATCTTAGAAACGTGGGAACATAGGGCTGTGGGAACATAGGGCCTTATTTTAAGAAAAATCTTAGAAATGTGGGAACATAGGGCCTAATTTTAAAAAACATCTTAGAAACGTGGGAACATAGGGCTGTGGGAACATAGGGCCTTATTTTAAGAAAAATCTTAGAAATGTGGGAACATAGGGCTGTGGGAACATAGGGCCTAATTTTAAGAAAAATCTTAGAAACGTGGGAACATAGAGCTGTGGGAACATAGGGCCTAATTTTAAGAAAAATCTTAGAAACGTGGGAACATAGAGCTGTGGGAACATAGGGCTGTGGGAACATAGGGCCTAATTTTAAGAAAAATCTTAGAAACGTGGGAACATAGAGCTGTGGGAACATAGGGCCTAATTTTAAGAAAAATCTTAGAAATGTGGGAACGTACAGCTGTGGGAACAAAGGGCCTAATTTTAAGAAAAATCTTGGAAATGTGGGAACATAAAAGGCTGTGGGAACATAGGGCCTTATTTTAAGAAAAATCGTAGAAATGTGGGAACATAGGGCTGTGGGAACATAGGGCTGACCCCACTACATTAATAACTTGATTTCTGCCGAAGGTGAAACTTTCAGGTCCTGAAAAAACAATGTGCTAAAGTTAAACATTTGTAAAGATCTTGCTGAAAGGAATAGTAAGAGATTTTGAGAAATGCTTTTATTTCATCTCTTGTGGAGAGTTAATATGAAGCTACAGCTGGCAGCCAGTTAGCTTAGCTCACCACAAACACTGGAAACAGTTAATAGCTTGCTCTGACAAAACCATGGCATTTTTCACTTTGCTTGGATTAAACAAAAGCACCATAACATGTTAAGTAGTGACCCCTAAATGCACCAGTAATCTTTTTTTTGGACAGAGTAAAGTAATTAATTCAGACGCTGATTACTTTTGCATACTAGTCACAGCTTTCACATGAGTCTGTAATGAGGGAGAGGCAGCAGTCTGAGGTTATTTGAATTGATTTGTGTTTTATTCCATGTCATGTTTTTTGTTTGTTTGTTTGTTTTATGGCAGATTCATATTTTCATTATTTTTATCGTAATGTGTCTCAGCACAAAAAGAACTGCTGATAAACAATGGCCGCAGCTGCCATGACATTTACAGCGGCTGTTAAACACATGCTGAATGCACTGGGAGGCTGTCATGTTTAAATGAGATGGACCAGAGAGTGTTGTCTTATAATCAGTCACCCAAACTCCTGCCCCGGGGCTAAAAGTCAAAGGATCGCTGAGACCTGATGTAACACTTGTGTGATTCTCCCCTTTGAAACTTCAAACTCCAGTTTGTGAACAAAGTCCTGTCTATCTTCTGAATAGGAATCTCCGACCACTGACCAAACTCCATTTGCAACCACTGCCTATTTGTACCTTCTCCTCAATGACTACATTTCATTACCCCAAGTCCGATCTCAAAGGCAGGCGTCTGGGAAGCAACACAGTAAAAATTCAAAATACAGGAGCCAGCAGCTGGGAGGAAAAAGACGATCATGTTGGCCGGGAACAGATAATAAGATGAGGAATATACACTGACCGGGGGACTTGCTTTGTTTCTGACTAAGAGAGCAACACCACAGGGGAAATGTGAGTGTTCGTAAAGCCCATCCAGGAGCGTGTTGATGTTGATAAGAGTAAAACAGAAGGAGACAATGTGCTGGCTGCAGCAGATTTGAGGCCAGCAGAAAAAGGCTGCTGCTCTGCTCTCCTGCTGTAGATGGAGGAGATAGGTGAGTAGAGTGTCATGGCAAAGACCTTGTCAACAGATAACTATCTGCAAATAACACAGCTTATGCAAGCAAGTGTGGCCGAGCGCAGGCGGGAATATCATATTTTCTGTGCCACTGGAATATTGTCAATTACTCTCACTGCCTTTAATGACACAGATCGATTTTTAAAGGAGATTAAATTTGCTATTTTTCTTTTTTTTTAAAGAAAACAATTTCGTAATAGCGTTATGTTGGTGTGTCACACGTTGCTGTACCTTTCTCCAGCTTTCATAGTGCAAACTACTTGAGCTTAGAGAAATAGTGTATTTTTAATTTTCCCTGTCAAATAACATCCCTCTGTACTCTGAGTGGAGCTAATGTGTCCTGTGAGGCCTTCACAGCCTCGTAGCTGCAGCCAAATGATGCTCTGTTGTGGTGTTAGGCTCGTCGTTTTTAGGGTTTCTTGCTGAAAAGACAAAGATATAATCACGTTGCCAAACAGAGGCCTTTCAATACTCATCAAAAAGATAAAAATGTTCTGTAAAGTGTTTCATTTTTGGTTTCTCATCAGCCGCATAGTCATATATTAAAGGGATGTTTGACTATGTTTTTAAGAAGATGGTTTCAAATAAATGGAAAATGGCAAAAGAGTTGAAATCAGATCCTTTTTTATGGAACAACAGGAGAGTTTTCATATCGTCCTCACACATAATGACCATTTGCTCTCAGGGTAATGATAAACCACATGTGCCTGTTAAGTTCGTCAGTATCTCGGAGGATTATGGGGTGGTAAAAATTTGTTGAGGAAGGAATATAGTTTTTAGTTTCTTAGTTTCTAAGAGAGAGGCCGCTAGAAATGAACTTTCATAAAGCAACCTTGTAGTTCCCAAACAAGGTCGGTTCAAATACATCTTCATGTCTCGTTTGTTTTATGTTTAAGGCCAAAATAACTCCTCAACACAACGTTTTAAGCTGAAAGACATATTCTGAAGTGTTTTATCTCAAACATGCTTCATCTCATCCAGGCCGGCTGAAAAACTAAAGTAGCCTCTGTGCACCAAATAAGTAAACAATTGCATCAATAAACATGAAGACCCATGCAGGACGTAAATCAATCACAGTCCACGATAAGCCTCTGTAATCATTAACTCTGTTTTTGCTGAGAAGTCATTTTGACTGCTGGCCCGATCACCTCTGTCAGCAGCTCTGCTCTGAGTACTTTTTATCTCTCTGATTCTCTATAGGTCCTTCAGTCATCAGCCAATCAATAGACGTTTAACCTCCACAGCTCGAATAACAAGGCACTAAATATTTATGAATCAGGCGTTATCCTGTCAGTGCAGAGACTAAAATCAAAGAGCCAAGATTCAAATCTGGGTGACTTTAAAACACTCCAACCCATCTGATGATCAGACTGTCTGACTGCATCATGACACTGTTTGAATATTGATTGGTCAGTTTAAACTCTTCATCGGCTCATTTATTTTTCCTCGGTGTTCATTGGCTGCTCTCCTTCTACCTGCTGAGGTCACACGCTGCTCTCTTCTGTTTGAACAAACCAACTCTGACGTCCGATCACGCTCTCATTTCTGACTTCAATGTCACAGGCAAACGTTTTTCTTAGTGGTGGAAGAGTACCCGAATCCCTTTTCTCGATTTATAGAAGCAAAGACCGCAGAGAGAACTCAAATGAAACTCAGTAGAGCGCATATCTCCACCAAGGGCCAACAGTCCCCTTTACTCCAATCAGGCCTTATCAAATATCAAATACAACATTCACTGTGATCGGGACTTTTATTAGGCTCTGCATCATATTGTAGTCAGTCATAGATACCAACCACCTTAAATATGAAAGTAAAGGATCCACAGCAAGAAATGACGCAGCCTGTTCTCGGCCAGGACTCATCATCCATCCAAGTTTTGTGAAAATCCGTTCAGTAGTTTTTGTGTAATCCTGCTGACAAGCCAACCAACAAAACACATAAACTTCTTGGCGGAGATTAAATTGAAAACTCCATTACAAGTTAAAGTCCTCCATCAATATTAAGGTCTTGCAAAAGAACAAAATGTCAGTAATATTTTGACGTGGATTCAAAGTGCAGCTGCAGATGTCTGCAGTGGTCAATGTTGTGGAAAGCTCCCAAAAGTTGTACTTGAATAAGTAACGATATTGTGTTAAGATTTCACCTTGGTTAAAGTGAAAGTCAGCCAGGTGAGTAGTACTTGAGTAAAGAAAGTCAGTCAGAAAGTATCTGATAATACCTGAACTTAACTATCAAAAAATACAAGTAAAAGTAACTTATGCATATTCTGTAAGTTATGACCTATTATTAGATCTGCATTTAAGTGCATTTAACTCAGGTTTTGTATACGTGTAAATTGATTTTTTGTATTTCCTCTTACATATAAAGTGTAAAAACATCGAAAGTCTGGTACATGACTACAGAACTGTAGTTTCCCTCCTGCATTGCCAGCAGAGCAACATGAAATCACCACTTACTGCTGCCATCATGTGGACAAACAGAGTCCACACTCACACAAAGACAACCAGACTAACATTTCACCAATAAACAGCTGAATCACTGAATTCTTCTAATGACATGGAATCCAGCAGTTAGTCTTTAACATTATTTTAACTTAACAAACAAACTTCTTGTTGGCTGATGCCCTTCAGGTTTCTCCTCAATAAAGCAGCTCTTGTAAACAGTCAACGTTCAGAACTTTACTCTCTCAAAAGGCTCTACAAAAACTTCTCTTTTGACAGCAGAAGTAATCCAAAAACACACGACACAACTGCGTTCACTCCCAGCAGCTTTACCTTCCGCAGCTCCGCGGTTTCAAAGCACAAACAGCAGCGTGTTGTTCGCCCCTCGATTCAGGAATAATCTACACGCTAAGTCTCCGCGTTCTCTCCGTTCACCTTTACCTGGGTTGGTGAAGTGCAGCGTCCCATCTTGGCCATACATCCCTCTGAAGGCCGAGCCCTGACAGTGAGCCGGCCAGCTGAGCGAAGGCCCATGAGCCTCGGCGGCTCTCTCCGGCCCGGCCAGGCTGAGGCAGGCTGGGAGGAGAAGCAGGGCCGCTGTTACTGGATAGTGCTGTGTGCCGGGGCCACCGGGCCGGCTGTTAGGGCCCACAACACCCAGGGATAATCCCCTAATGCCTGTCACAATGAGATTTGATTGGAGACTTGAACACTGGGATTAATAGTGTCAAGTGAACAGTGTGTAACGCCGAGCCTCCAAACAGGCTAATTGGGCTTTCTGCCTCTGTTAAACACCAGATATTCTATTACAGAATGGATTATATTTCACTTCATTAGCTGAGGGATTTGTTCAGCGGGACACTTTCTGTATGGCTGCTGTTATATTTATATATTAATCATTTCAACACGTCAAGTTCATGGTGATTTCACAAGGTGACTCTTGGACGAACAAGAGAACACAAAGTGAAAGTAAAAGCAACATTTCGCTGATACAGTCAGACTTTGTCATTACAGGTGGTTGAAACAATGTTTTATTAGTTAATCCAGACAAACATCAAGAAAAAGAAGCAGCAGAATGCAACTTTATTCAGGTGTTATACCTTAGTACAATTTTGGCATACTTCACTTGAGTATCTCCATATTTAGACAATTTGGAGGGAATTTGGAGGGAGAATTTGGAGGGAAATAACACATGATCTAAAAAATATGCAAGAAAGTGTAACTTAACATTTATTTATCATTAATTTATTGAAATTTCTTGTTTGTTTTTATTTTAAGAAAAACACATATTTGCATCTTTGCTCTTGTTTGCAGTCAAATACACAACATGTTAAAGGGACACTATGTAAAAAACTCCAATTTACAATAATAATGAGGTCATAATACATTCCGAAATATTAAATGTTTCCATAACTGAATAAACAAGCTGTTCTCAAAGGACAATAAGGTCCCAGAACACTGTTTGAAGCCAGAAAAGATGGCAGGGTCCGCCACATATAAAAAAAATAAGTTAAACAGTATGAATCTGTTTTGTCCTTTAATGTTTCTTTGTTTATCCAGTCATGAAAACAGAGAGTTTGTTCATTTAGTTTTTTTTGTCAATGAAGACATTTCTCTTCTGATTAAAATGTCGTCCCCAAAACTAAGTACTGCACCTTTAAGGAATCAAACAAAGTGTGTCATTGGATGCACTTAAATTATGTGCTGGTGCACCTAAATGAAGAAGTTAGACACAGCAGTGCAGCAGTGTGAGGAAACTGTCTCCTTACTCCTCGACACACTTCAGGTGGGTTGTCATGGCAATAGCATGGCACAAGCTACAGGTAAAAAGTCAAACTGAGAATGATGCAGTGTGTTTGTATGTTTTCTGTGTTTTTAAGTCCTGCACAACACATGTGGCTATGTGTGAATTGTGTGTCCTGGATGTATTTGTGCCCAAAGTTGTTATAATCCATCCATCCATCCTCTCTGAGAGGAGCCTGCAGCTGTTGTACAGATGGAAACTGTTGATTCAGTTATGATAAATATAATACAGTACTCTAAAACCGCAGGTCAAGTAACTGTGTTAAAGTCCAAACTAAAGAAGTTCAGCATGTCTCAAATTACACTTTTCAATTACTTGAAATAAGGTGTTAATAAGTTCTGTAGAAGTCTATAGAGTGGTGTAGTTATGACATCCTTCAGTCGGCTGTTTCTGAATTTGATTTTTGAATATTGCCAAAAATAATCTCCATGGCAAACACAAGCTTATGATACTTACAAGTTATCAGCATTGAAATGGTTTGCATTATTTTTAGGGGGCAGAATTATTCACAAAACGCAAAGAAAATAACAGTTATGTGACGTCACAGAATAAATAATCAAGTAATCAACTAATTTTGTGATATGTAATATGTTCTGTGTATGTAACGGTGACAGGGTCTATTTTTCATTATGAGTACTTTTGCTGATTAAACTAATAGTATTTTTTAGTGTTTTTTAAGGTGTGATATTGCTGTTTTTATTGAGGTAAAATATATCAATACTTCTTCCACTTCTGCCTTCAGTTAAAACGTTTTTTTTTTTCTAATTTCAAACTCACACACTTGCATTTAAAAAAAACATAAATGCAATGCTTTGTTTATAACCCATCTTGTGTTTTCTCATGACTTGTCTTCATCTTGGTCCACACAGCAGCTGTATTATAAAAAGATGTTGTGTTTGTTCATTTCTAACCGTTAACTCTGTCGTCCCTGTATATTACTGAGGGATCGGGCCTCTCGTGACCCACTGTCGAGTCATTCAGCTCTGTGGGCAAACAGATATCTTGCGGGGGAGCTGCTGAACGGCTGTTGTCATGTTTACATTCACCAAGCGATTCTGCCAACAGCCGCGCTCGAGAGTTTGTCCAGGTTGTGACCGTTGAGCAATCAATCCCATGTGTGTGACACGAAGTTGTGTGTGTTGTGCGAGCTAAACTGTAAGTGAAGAGGAAGGTTTGTAAGTTCGTCAGCGGAGCCTCAAGGAAATAAAAGTGAATTCTACCAGAAAAAGCTCAGATTTTTGCCACGCTTGCCTCTAATCGTCACGTTAAAGAAGCATTCGTTTGCACGACATGGAAATAGAAAGAGTGCATAACATTTGCACAGCTCGTTTAGACGTGATGTCAGCATGTTTTGAGGCCAACTGAACGGTGATTTGCAGTTTGTTTGGACAAAGAAGCATAGTATAACTCGATCCAAGTCAGAAGGGGCTTAGTGCAGGCGGCTGCCAAAGAATGTATTTGTAACATAAATGTCCTGGTTTTGGAAGATTTGTTCAGCGTATCCTGCGGAGGGTAAACAAATCCTTCAGAAAATGTTGCTATTGTACTCGGAAACAGTGAAACTCAGTGATTTGGCCTGAGGCGAGACAATTTTCGTGTCATGAATGAAAGAGGTGCCTAATCACGGATCAATCCAAGTGTCACTTGTTTGAAAAGAGGAGGCGTGTAATAACTATCCAAACACTGCGTACGGTCAAAATAACAAACACTGCATCTGCATAGCGTGCAGCTGTTTAAAACCAAAAACAACAATATGTTAGTCGGCCTATGATACTTTCAGTCTTGCCTGCTCTGCCTGTTCCCACTTAAGATGTGAATTTTGGAAAAGAGGTCATGATTATATAACACGATGTTTAAAAAAAAAGGCACTGTAGCTTTTAGAAAACGCCACACAAACAGGAGTAAATAGTACTTTTGTTGGGGGACTATTTTTAGCAGCGGATTAAACCACATTTGGAGCTCAAGTGAGTATTAACGGCGGTGCAGTGCAGCAGGTGGAGTAACTCAGAGAAACAAACCCATCGCTCTCAGGAAGAGACTGTTCAGCCACAGCAGTCGATTTTTCTTTATCACCTCTCTCTCAGTTTTGCCAGAGCTTTGTAAAAAAAATGAATTTGCATCTGCACATCCTGCTGTGACATGCAAATGCTGCAGTGACCACTGGAGTGAGAACTAAACCCCCCCCCCCCGTCAACCGCCGTGTGAGAGGTTACAGTGAGACAGAACTTGAGTATCTCCATTCTATTAATCTATACACTTCTTCTTCTAATGTTTCCGCCACTACATTTATTTGGCACATACAGTGACTAACTGGCTTGTGGAGTAATAGAATACACGTAACAGAATTATGTCATTACAGATACATTCAGTCGAAAAAGGGGGATTACTAACAGGATTACAGTTTTAGGATACAGAATGAAACACTGGTCTGTAACCGTGCACATGTGCACACATGACAACACGACAAGTGTGTTTTCTAACTTGTGTATCAGGATGAAATAAAAGTTATCTTATTGATATTTCTTTTCTCTGGTCTTTATTTGCACATGTTTGGTATTAAGGTAATCCAAAAGCAACAGGAAGTAATCAGGTTTAATATTGCGATGCTTGGATTACATTTCTGACTTTATTATTTAACAGGTAGCTTCATCAGAATACATTTTCAAAGTAACTCTTCTCAGCCTGCTAAAACCAACATGATACAGTTGTCTGATATGATGCAGTACAGCGTTACTACTGGTACTGTTGTAACTACATGGACGAACTAGAACTTTGAAACGCTCTCACATATCTGTTAGTGGATGAAAACAGATTTATATGATAATCTGTAATGAGTTCTTTTACTTTTAATACATTCAGTTAATTTTAACTGAATGTGAACTTACAGTGGTGGTATTCATAATACTGATAAGATGATATTAACACAAACACAAAAATGCTATTCATTTTTTATTCATTATTTAAGCCATCTTTAGGGAATATAAAAAAAAAACAATCAATGACGGCTTATTTCTGTCCTCATTTGAATTTCCTCCACAAAATTACAAAGTGTATCTTTAAGTAACATTTTCAACTTTAACGTGTAATAGAGTATTTGTAGCCTCATTTCTGCATACATCAAACATTTAGCACAAAATCTTTTATTTAAAAAGCACATGTTACACTTGGAGGATATGATGCCATACTACACTGCTAATCTACCGAGTAGTGACAAACTACAACATTAAAATGTTCTCAGATGTATCCGTTAATGATGAAGACGGATTCATATAACATTCGTTGATAATTACAGATGGTGAGCCACAGGATACGATATGATTCACGATACGTAGCCAACGATAACGATTGTATCGCGATATCACGATACAGCGATTCTGCAATAATCGATACATTGCAAGGCATCATCCCACAAAACACCACGTTATGTCTAAGTGGAGAATACAAAATACCCTTCAAAGGGAAAGTGTAGGAATTGTTTATTTATTGATGTATTATGGTGTCAGTTTCGCAGGATTTGACAATAACTGAGATGAAATAACGTACAAAAGAGTGTGCGTGCTTCTTCATCACACACACTGACTGCAACCTGTCTGTGTTCACAACTGCCACCATTCTAATGTTTAATAAGAATATCGATATTTGGCGTCAGCGCGTCAATAATCACATATTCACATCCCACTTTTGAAAAGATCCATTCTGTACTTTAACTCTTTCAGTACATTCCACTTGACAAAAACAACATTTTGAATGCAGGACCGTCATTTGTAAGAGTGTTTTTAGACCATCCTACTTTTACTAAAGTGATGGATCTGAGTACTTCTGCACCACCGACAGTAAAAGTATATCTGACATCATCCACCGACGCAGCCTCTCAAATCGGCTGCACCAACAACAACTACTTCAATACTCTTGATACTACAGGGACATTTTGCTTGACGATACAGCTGCACCGTTACTTAAGAAATTACTTTGAATGCAGCATTTGTAAAGCAAGCATTCTGATCTCTTTTTCCATCACTGAGAATAGAAATACATCTGACTTCATCAGCCTACGCAGCTTCTCAAAACTCCCCCACTTCGTATCAGCTGCACCGAAAAAAACATCATGTTCAAATCCTCCTGTAAACCCCCCGTCAGCCTCCAAGTCCTCTGCTACGACATCTCAAAACCTCTGGACCATCATCACCACCAGGCCCAGCTCCCATGGCCTGTTTAACAACCTCCATATCTCTGACACACCTCCTGGATTACGGCCGTGTGAAAAAGGCAGACGCAAATGGCGAAGACGTTGTCCGTCAGGATCTGTCGTGATCCGGCAGAGCGGCGGCTGCTGCCACAAAAAGACAGAGAAAGCCAGCAGCTGCCACACTCAACCTGTTTGTTTTACACTGGACATTAAAACCAAAAAAAATAAAAAAGTGTGTACTCACCAAATGGAAGTTCCATACTTGAACTGACTGGCGTGTTTACATTGACCATGTCGTCCTCTGCCTCCTCTCAAGCATGAGTTTTTAAATCCACTTTTTTTCTTTTCCTCCTCAAACGCAAGATGTAAAATGTGGAAGTTTGGCGCAGGGTGCTGTAGTGTGAGAAGGGTGTTGTTGGTGCAAGGTAAGGCCGGTGTTGCCGCTGTTATCTTATTGATTTTCCTAATCTGGGCAAATGTGGGTGGGGAGGTTAAACAGTAACCAGGCTCGTATGGACACCAATCTATATAGCAGCTGTAACTAAGGCAACATGATGATAGAAACTCAAATAGACATAAAGTTATCGTGTGCTTTTTCCCTTCTTTCTCATCACCAAACAGCCATTTCTCCAGATACAGATTAGGAATGACTAAGAGCACTGAATAAGAAAACTGAGTTTATACAAAAAGGAGAGAGAAAGCTGGAGAGTGGGGAGGGACATGAAAGACGGAGAGGAGTGGAGAATGTACTGAGGGTGGCAGCCAGCAAACGCTGTATGGTGAGTGACGTCATCGGTTTTGTTTTGACTGAGAGGAAAAAAAGTAATATAGTGCCGAGCTTGTCAGGGACAGAATTAGGCCCGAATCACCTGTGGACGCCCACTGAAATCTAATTTTAAAACATTGTTTCCACAGTGCACCAGCAGAGAAATGGAAAACCTCAGTCGTGTTTCACTTTAAATGGCGAGTTTACATCATTTCATAGATTATTCTTCAAAATATTGATGGTGTTTAACATGATTTATGTCAAGATTAAGAAATCAAATATTGTCACATCACTTGTATTTTATGTGAATTATAGTCTAGTTATTATAGTGTATCTTATTTTTTAAAACATGAGTTGAGATGAGAGAAACTGCACAAATATGAAGCTACAGCAAAGAGACAGTTAGCTTATCTTAGTTTACCTTAATTTAGCTTAGCTTAGCATAAAGACTGGAAACAGAGGCGAAAGCTAACCTGTCTCAGTCCAAAGGTACAAGCGGGGCGACCAGCACCTGTAAACCTCACTAATTAAAATATTATTTCTTGTTTAATTAACTTTATCTTGAAATATTTCTTGAACAAAATGTGTTTGTTTGTTTTCAATTCAGATTAAAAGCATTTGTTTTTCTACCAGACCTTCAGGACTTGAATACCGTCTGCACTTGGATCAGATCAGATTTGTGTGTCCGGACTTCACCAGCCTATCTGCACTTGTTGCCGTAGTGACGATGAAGGCTTCAGTAACTACGGTGTATCTGATATCACCGCGTCGTTGCCAGATCATCAAAATAATTATTGTTCCTCCAGGACCATCGTTTCTAATTACGAGAGAGGGACGAGATAAATGTGCTTTGGGTGACAGGTGCATTATGTAGTCGTTGGGAGGAAATTCTAATCAGATGAGAAACATCTTTATTGACAAACTGACCTTAATTAAAGGACAACACAGTTTCATACTGTTTAACTTTGTTTAATGTGGCGGACCCCGACACCTTTTCTAGCATCAAAACATGTCCTGGTGACGTTATTACTCTCTGAGATCAGCTTGTTTATTCAGTTCAGTATTAAAAAATATATATTTCTCAGTTTGTATTATTACCTCATTAATATATAGTAGTGTTTTTGATTTTTGAGCCAGGCTAACTGTTTGTTTGTAACTGCTGTGTCTGTGGAGGCATCGGCTGGTGATGACGCCAGTAAGTTTAAAACGTCTTCTAAATCATCTTTAATGACCTGAAACTTTATTAAAATTATTAGTAAGCAAAACTTTTCTCTCACTCACAGAATAAATTCCAGCTGCTCTCCATCTGTAGATAAAGAGCGACCAAGTAAATGGTTGCACCGGTCGCCAAAGTGCTGAGCCGGGTTTTGTTTGTTTCCTGGGTGAAATGGTCTCCATATCAAATATTTTACATGTTTGCCGTGAGAGGCCACGGTGTGTGTGTGTGTGTGTGTGTGTGCGTGTGTGTGTTTTCATGATTTTGTTGGAAGGCACAGCTGATTCCCTCGTATTTAAGACCATAAAGCAGCATTAGTCTCCTGTTTTATGGCAGAGAAAGTCTCTCAGGGGGCGACTGTGGGGATGTAATGAGGTGAAACGCAGGACAGAAAATTTCCTGCAGCAGCCGCAGCGAGTAAACACAAGTCGTGAACAGCAGATTATTTATAGGGATTTACAGCATCATCAGTTATTTATAACTTAATGAGTGTTCAGTCGGGCAAACAGACAACCGTGAATTAAAGACGTTGGAGTTTATTGAATGACTGAGCAGAGAAGATATTAAATCAGGTTAGGGAAGAGCATGAATAACACATCCAAGTTATTGTAGCACTGTAAGTCGTCTGTACACCAAAAGTGCTTTAAGTTTTGGTCAATGCCTCCTAAAAGTCACTCAAACCAACAAATTCATCAATTAAAGTGCAAAGAAAATCTCAAAAGTCACAAAACAGGCCAGTTTTTCAGCAAACACATGAAAAAAATCCTTCTTGTGTTGTAATAATATTTAGTTTTTTTGCAGAAATTATGAAAATATAAACATTCTGTGTGTGAAACATTCATTAATAAAGATTTACTTTGAACATAGTGGTAACTGGACAGCTGCATTGTGTTGGTGGTTCAATCTTTTCATGGATTACAACTTCATGTTCTTTCTCCCCTTATTAAAACACATTTTTAAACATTGTGTGGCGTTATTATCTTGCGAGTTTTCTGGGTTTTGTGTTTGGTGAACACTGGTTTCTCCAGCAGGAGCCGCCGTAGCTCGACGGACAGACAGAACAAGGCTTCCCGGTCCTGTAGGGAGCTTCTCCCACCCAGTTTCCCCTGAAACACAAATGAATGTACAGTAATGTTAGCGCTCAAGCATTGTTATTCTCATATTTTTTTTGATAATATCAAGGAAACAATTTCCAGCCATATTGTATTTTTTGTGCCTAAGCCTAACCACTCCTAAGAACAGTGTTATCACAACATAAAACTGAAAACTGCGCCTTACAAATGTAAAGTTGCAGCAAAAAAAAAACCTTCAACATATGCATGGTTTGCAGAAACATGCACTGCAAACACTGACTCAGTGGGGGTTATGCTAAATGTGTCTCTGCGTTCTTTCGGCAGTGAACTGTCCCTTTAACTGCTTCTTACTTTACAGAGTAGTTGCACACCAGCAGCGTCGCCGCCCTCCAGGTGCTCCCAAACACGTACATGTTGGAGCACCTCCTGACAGCACATCCCACTCTGTTGGTGCTCGCCCACACCATCTGAGAGGGAACACACGACACATCCTGAGGCTTATTTCCACAAGTTAAAACTGTGCACACAGTACATCCACATACAAGAAAACTTAACTAGTTATGCTAGTTGTGTATATGCATATACAGCAGTTCATCATTTGCAAGGGACAAGGAAAGAAATTGTGAGGGTTTAGGAAGCTGACTCTTTGATTTCATATATGAAACACAGCTCGACCAAAAGATTCAGATCATAATCCCCAACAGTGAGAATAAAGAAATATACAATACTTCCCTTTTTCTGCCACCCTTATAATTTTCACACAGTCCCCTAATAAAGTCACAAAATGACCTTATCATTGGATGAGTCTCTCATCACTGGCTTTTAATGTTTTGGGGACAACACATGTTGATGGTATTCAGTGTTTAGTGAAGCGGGGAACTGCACTTGTAATTTAATCTGTCTATACTTATACAAGTGTAAGTTTTTGGAGAGAGGGAATGTAAAGCATCACTGAGATCTTGAGTTTAGACACCGATCGTTGGGAACATTGAGTTTCGCTAAGCTCTCCTTGAATGCAATGATTGATTGAATCCATGCCGACCGTACCTGAGTGTAGTGAGAGCACACAGATCCACTGCATCTGTTCGGGTAGGAGAAGTGATGCCTCTCCTCGTGCCAGGACTTGACCAGATCAGTGATGGACTGGTACCTGTCACATCCAGCAAACATTCAGTATTCCATCTGCACACAGGTTTGTTTTTTTCATCATTTTTAAATTCTCACGGAGCTCTGAGCTACCTTCCAGTAGTGATTGACAGGTTTTGGCCCATGTATTTCATGGCTTGTGGTGGACCGTGATCCCAAACACATCGTGAAGCCCAGGAGTCAGCTGACTTAGCCAGTCCCTCGTCCCACAGCTGGAGAGCCATGACAGGGAAAGATTAATTCATTCGAATGATTAATTAAAGTTGTTAGATGTAAATGAATAAAAAACGTGTTAGATTTGTTTTCTGAGCTGTTACAGATGACCCAAAACAAAGCATTACTCTACATTCCAATAACTTTACCGTTTAAGGCCTCAAAGGTTTATTTTCACCTGCACAAGGAGCAAAAATATAACATATTTTTACCTCTATTTATATATTCCAGTGTCTTTGAAAATGCACAAACTTAAAGGCCATAAACACAAACTACCATGTGTTCCTGGTCTGTTTCCCTGTTCACTGTCTTCTCACCATGAACTCCATATTAGCAGCAGGAGGGAAGACCTGAGAGCGGACTCTGTTGTGGTAATCCAGCAGGGCGTTGATCTCTCTCGATGAAACGGCTCGCTTACGTCTGACGGCTCCAGTGAGCGTCCTGAAGTCTGACTGTGTCTCAGCTCCAGCCCGGGTCATGTCGAGCAGCTCTGTGGAGCTCGACAGCACAGCTGCTGCAGCTGCAGCTCCCATGTGAGGCTTCATCCACAGGGTGGCAGCCAGCAGGAGCTGAACACAGGCAGCACCCATCTGAGCCCTGAGGAGGAGGAGGAGGAGGAGGAGGCTGCAGCTGCACCACGAGCCTGCACAGCTCTGAGGAGAGGACGGGTCTGCTGTCAGACACAAGGATCTCAAAAACTGCTCTTAGACACAGAATATACACATATTAGAAAAAAAAAAAAAATTAAATAACTTAAAAAAATGTATCAATAAATTATCTTGAAAAGAAAATTCTCACCAGCTTCTATTTGTAACTTGCACATAAAAGGAGGAAACAGCTGAGTGTCGTACCTTCATCAGTGGATCCTTTCACAGAGAGGCAGAGGAGAGCCTCACTTCAACCTGAGCCTCTGCAAACAAGCCCATCTGTCATGTAGCAGAGAGTTTTGACTGGGCAGAGAGAAACCCTCCAGTACTCTTCTTCTTCTTCTTCCTTTCCTATTTCCTTCTTTCTGCCGATACGAGAAAATCAGGTTAACATTAACATTTCACCTGCTGGTTGATCAACATCAGCGTGCACAGATCAAGTACACACACCTTATAGATTCTAAGCATATGAATACTGAATATGGGGCTTGAAATGTGATCCAAATTTTCATATTTTTAAATGAAATTCAGGACGCTCCAATATTTGAACCTTTATTTCTCAGCTTGGGGCCGCCTTACTGACACTGAGCACTGTGGAGGAGAATGCGTATTAAACAAAAAAGCGGCTGCCGAGTCAGCGTTCATCCCCAGCTGTTGTCTTTCTAGGATGGACTGAACATCCTCTGCCACGTCTTACAAGAGACACTGCAAAGGCACACTGCACCACAGGTCAACAAGATCGCTGAGACCAGAGCTGTGACACTTGGGGACAAAAGCTAGGACACAAGTTCCAATGACATCCGGTGCCATTATGACACTGTATATTCTTGGCTACCATCATGTGCTTGTGAACCCATTTGCAATCATTTATTCACGCGACTGATGCTAAATTATATGCAATCCACGTGATGCTCATCGGGATCAAATCCCCCCTCTTCGGTAAAGAAGTCAAGGTGGACTGAACATGAATGAACGCAGTGTGGCTCTGAGGGTTTCTGCGGTCGCTCAGGTAAACTCTCTGAAGCCTCCCGTTCAAAGGCTCGCAGCAGACATCCTCACAGGCTCAGCAGAGCTCTGTCAGACTGTGACTTTGTGTCTAAAATGCACAGACGGCTCCATCAAAGCGGCTCAGAGGGCCTCCGTCGTAAAGGTCAGCGGCACTTAAAGTTCCCGGGGTCACGTCTTGTTGTTGCTCTTTGAGCTTGACCGGTTTGCTTTTCCGCTCGTCTGAAGGGCGAAACTGAATCAGCATGAAGTGCTTTTCACTCTCTTACAGTTTTTATTTTTAAATTAGAGTTGGATGTGTTTTCTGATGATGATTATCACGGGTTATTTGTCATTCCATCCGTGCACTTTGGTCAGATATCTTCAGAGTCATATCATCGGTGCAGGCTGGAGGCATTGCTCTCTCTGCAGAGAGTGAACCCTTGAACTTGTGGGATCGGGCATTTTAAATTTAGAAATGGCCACACACGTGTCACTTCTGACACATAGTTAATATTTCTATCATTGCACATCAAAGAGGGGAGAAAGGCTTTGCAGCAATATAAAACACATCCATCAAACGGCTGAAGGTGTGCGGACAGGATGATGGATGGTGGAGACTTGTGGAGCTTGACTGAGGAACTCTGTTCTCCTGGTTTAAACAATCGTAAAACTTAAGAACCAGTGCTGTGGTGAAGTAAAGATTTGATAATATAACTCACAGTTAGGTTAGTAATTCATTTCCTGTCTAAAATACTAAAGCAGTTTCCAGGTGGTATATCAGTGGATAGTTCTGCAGGAATGAGTCAGAAAACAAACTAATGCTGAAATGGGTCAGAACTGGGAGAGGATCATTCTCCAGACCAGACCAGACGGTCTTCCCAGACCCTCCCTTACCCCCTGCAGCATGACGTCATCTGTCTGGGTTGAGACACTGCAGGGCGGTTGCATAAAAAAAAAAATCTTGCTGTGACCTTCGTCGTGTTGAAAGGTGATGAGGAGAACTCGGTGTCCTCCTGTAATTACCAGAGAAGGAACATAAAACAAACTCCGGTACTTACACCTGAATTACAGCTCTTCAAATTAAATCTGTCAGTGGTCGAAGGACAACTAAACATATCTCAACAAATATACTGTATTTGTCTGCAGCATCAGCGGGCAGGCGGACTGTAAAACAACATGGTCAACGGGCAGCTTCTCCTCCCGAGTGTTGGAATAATCTCAGAGCTCAGTCAGGACAGTTTTTTTTTTAATAATTCACAGCAACAGTTTCCACTCTGCACAGCAAAGTTTCATCCGGCATGACAGTTTCTCATATTTACATGAGATTTCCACTCTCAAAGATGATCCTCTCAGTGTTTGCATTTAGCATGTTCACATCTGCAGTACAGCAGCACTAGAGGCAAACTGTGAAGCAGTTTCAATATTTTAGTATGCATCAAATGTTTTTAATCAAACCGCAGCTCTTTTGGATCAATTACTCATCACTGTGATATGCAAATATATCATTTAGATGCATTTTGTTTGTAGTCTGGCATCAGTGCTTGCAGAACAATCAGCCAAATACCAGGCGTGCCTGGGAAATTGTATTTTCTAGGAGAGGCTTGTTTGCCAAGTCAGAGTGCATCAAGGACAAACTTTGTCCTGCTTTCAGATGCTGTAAGAGGAGATTTATTTTGCCTCGCTGCAATCGCATCAATCATAGAGAGTCAAGTTGCCTGCTGGCCCAAGTTAACATCACCAGCACTGAGGAATATATTCAATTTTACACACATTTTATTATTTTTTTAAATCCATTTAATATGAAAGGTGAGTAAAGTAAAGTAGACCACAAATGTTAAGTTTTAAGAGCTGAAAATCTTTAACAACCAAAAGTGATTAGTCCATTTTACTTTTGATTTTGAGGCAGTCGGTTCACTTGAATTTACAATGAGGATTAGAAAATTCACAGAAATCCTCACAAATGTATGATTTACATACACAATGGGAATTTGTTCCACGTTAAAGTGCCATTCAATAGAATATTATGTTTAAAACCATAATCAGGCACATACACAACTTCAGTTTGAACAACAGTCTTCAGCTGCACAGAGGAGAAACATGAATTATTTAGATGCAAAAATCCAATTTCGACTCTCAGTTTGCTTCTCTCTCATCCAGCCAGATCCCCAAATATTTGCCCGTTCAACACTTCCAAGTTGTCAGTATTGTGTCTGTGACTGAGGCTGCATTTGGTCTCTCTCAGTGAGGCTGGCATGAGCGTAAAGACCTGACACGTTGACCCCCTGTCTTACATCCACATGCCACACGACAAGGCTCCGTCTGAGCAAACATGACCCAGAGAGTGTGTGTGTGTTTGTGTGTGTGTGTGTGTGTGTGTGTGTGTGTGTGTGTGTGTCTTTTCAAACAATGATCCTGAATGTTTTACTTATTCTATTTTATACCTTTAAAAGTTATCTCAGCGTCTTTTTTTAAATTATTGTCTGTCACTGTAACAGATTAATATGACCAACCAAATAATTTCTGTTGGTTGTACAAAAATCTGTCTGTGTGATTGTACATCCAAATCATTTTTAATTAAAACTGACTGTTGACTCAGATTTTCCTACTGCATAACTGTTGCTCTGTTATTGTGGAAGAATATTATCACTGCCCACATGACAACAAAAACGACATACAGCAGAACAAACTACGGTACTAGTTCTTGGCCGAAATACTTAAGAAGGGTGATGGGACATAAAGTAATTAATCTTTCATGAACAGGTTGAGGTGTTGTGGGAAGACGGGAATGGCTGCAGGTGATGAAACAATCAAACTTAAACAATATGTTTGGTTTTTTTCCTTCTGCTAAACCATGAAAATACTAATGTATAAGCAGTATTTGACTGCTGAAGTTGGTTGAGGTTTTTGTTTTATCTGCTGTGGGTAGTTTAAGATGAGTGAAGATCATCATTTATTATTCCTACAATTTGTATTATTACAGCAGCAAAGGGAATAAAGGAAATAAAGAGAATCAGTGAAAACAATAACAATAAATAATAAAAAAAAAAATAAAAAAAAAGTAAAAAGGCAGTAAGAACGATAGAAAGAATATATATAAGCAAAACAACTTCAAACACCATTGCACATTTATGTATAGTGCATTGTGTTGATCATTATCTGGTAATTGACACAATTGTTTCTCTGGGTGTATTAGTTCTTGACTTGTATATATTTATCTATTAAAATTTTAGCGTTAAAAAATATGATATGGTATGAAAATGATGTAATATAATATAATATAATGTAATATAATATAATATGATATAATACAATATTATATTATATTATATTATATTACATAATGTAATATAATGTCATATAATATAATATAATGTAATGTAATATAATATAATATGATATAATATAATATAATATAATATAATATAATATAATATAATATAATTCGGTATAACTTAGTACGCTAGTTGTACTCTAGGTGGAGGTATTGTGCCTGAATTTACCGGCTTGCGAAGAAAAGAAGAAAATTGTCAAACGCAAAAAAAAGAAGAAGAAGAAGAGCTCGGAACACCCGTCCGGAAAGCCTCATTGGTTGAGCTGCTGTGACGTCAGAATCCCTCCTGCACCGGCTTGTGTGGTCAGTGTTGTCAACATGGCGGCGGTAGATGTCATTGTGGACAACTTGGTGACGCTGTGGAGGACACCGGCCGTTAAACAAAACCTCCACTGGATCTTTTTACTCATCTCAGTCGTGGGTTCGGTTCTGAAGGAGCTGGAGCTCATCCCGCAGACTTATTTCAGCAGCAGCAAAAACGTCCTGAATGTGTAAGTGGCGTTAGTGCTAATGTGTTGTATGCTAGCTCAGGTTAACTGCACTACTGGACTGATGAATACACCTGTCGCTGACTGTTAAGCGACCTGCTGATGACAAAAATTAAACAATACCATCAATAAATCTTCAGGTTTTCCTAAACCTTGTTATAACGAAACACGCCACGCTTGAGTAATGTAGGTCAAAGGTAAACTGAAGCTGTGTAGCTGTAGCCTTGCTGATAAATCTCCCTTTCAGTGCATAAAAATCGAGCTGAGTAGTTGAACAGAAAATTATTTACAAAATAAAACATACATCAGATCACTATGAATTAACCGTTAGGCTAACTCAGGGTTATTTTTCAGTTAGTAGAAGTGACCCCAGTAAAGAAATAAGTATTGGTTTCGCTTTAACCTTATATAACAGTCAGCTACATCTCTCAATTAAAGTTTTTCTATTTGTCACATAATCCAAATTATTCTCCAGCTTTAGCAGACATGACATCAGTGGCAGCATACCATTGTCTCACTTGCAGAAAGTATGTTCTACAGTTTTTCTCTTTTTCTAACTGAAACCACGGGTATTATTCTCCTTTTTAAATCTTTTGAATTCAAAAATTCACTAGATGGAAAGTGTATTGGAAGCTAACCCTTTTGGGTTTGATAGGAATAAGCAAAGTCTTTCCTTGTATTCTTGTAGAACATACTTTATGTTAAAATTAGGATTACTGAGCCACCTGCTACCCACTGTATACTGTTATATGAAAATTAATATTTTGATAGCCAAATAAAAGTGTGTCACTTTTAAAAGCAAGAATGCCAAGCATTTGCTGTCTCCAGCTTCTGAGATGTGACAATTCGACTCACATGAAACTAAATATCTTTGGGTTTTGGACGGTTAGTCAGACCAAACAAAACATCTGAAGTCATCCACTTAGGCCGCGGGAACCATGATTTGTCATAATTCCCTGGTATCTTATTGACAAAATGAATATTGATTATTATTAATTAAGAATGTAATTGATACCCAAAGGAGAAACTTGTTTGGTAGCCCAGAGTTGATTCAGAGTGCAGATTAACTGATGAAGTTTCTTTCTCTTTCCAGGTATTTTGTCAAAGTGTCCTGGGGGTGGACGTTGCTCCTGCTGACACCCTTCCTCCTCCTCTCCAACTCCACCTTCAACAGAAGTGTTTACTTCCTGGGCCGACGGCTGCTGGCTCTGGTGGTGGCAACAGCCGTCTGGTACACCTGCACTGAGACCTTCTTCTACATCGAGGATGTGACCGGCTCCTGTTATGAAACTGACACCATGGATGTCATCAACAAAGAGTTCATGTCCAAAGTCAGCTGCAGGCGGGCCGGCTTCCACTGGCACGGGTATGACATCTCAGGACACTCCTTCATCCTGGCCTACTCTGCTCTCTTCATCGTGGAGGAAACGGCTCCTATGGCCTTCCTGAAGACAGCCGCTCTCTCTTCCCTGCCCAGGATGGTCCTAAACCTGCTGTACGTGGCCTTGAATCTGATACTGATCATATGGATGTGGATGTTTGCCTGTACCTCAGTTTACTTCCACGATATATCTCACAAGTTACTAGGGACCGCATGTGCTTTATTGGGGTGGCATCTGACATATCGGGTTTGGTATCTAAAACCTTTGTCACCAGGTCTCCCTCCTCAGCGTCACCCCAAAGAGCAGAAACAGCACGCCTAAGCTGCAGTCACACCTTCCTGTACAGCCATCCTCCAAACAACGCACTACAGTTGATGTTATCTGTCTTCAGGTCCAAGCAGCCCGCGCTATTTTAAGTTATTCCCTCCTCACTGAAAGGTCGTTCTGTACAGGATGACTGACTTGCAGGTCCTCCATGGTGTTTGGCAGCTGCTGCTCCCAAAATGACTCTGGGTAATTTGAGATAAAAGCAAGACGCTGCTCTGCTGCACAGCTTCAGCCTCTCACCTCCAGCCTCTGTGGCTCCCCTGCTGCACCATTGTTCTTCCCCCCCCCCCCCCCGTGTTTGCTGCCTTATTGTGCTTTATTAAGATAAATCAGTTTTTAGACAAATGAATGGGAACACTTGAGAATGTTTACAGCTCCTCCAGTTGTATAGCACAGATGATGTGTATTTTTGTAGACCAATGTACAGTAGCTACTCATTGTTTTTATAGGGAACTACCTACAGAACAAAGTCCAATCAGACACTGTAACTACGCTGGGCCCGCATTTCATTTAAATGAGCTGTCCATTTTTTATCACATGTTGTTTTGATTTTGTTTGCCTGTGTGTTAACACTATATGTAAAGGCTGCTCAGAGGATGTAGGGCTTGAATAGCGGATGTAAAGAAAATCTTAACGTGTGATCGTACTTAAACTGTAGTTGTAAGCCAAATCTCTTTCTCTACAGGTGCAAATTGTAATTATTATTTAAAAGGTTTTAAAAGCTCAGGCTGGAATTAATGATGATTTCTATTACAGATTATTCTGCCGATTATTTTAAATTGTGACAAGTTCTAAAACAATTTATATCTGGATATTTAGAAATCTTCTCAAAATCACTTCATATATGCTCAGACTGGATGATGAAATTAATTATCAGGATAGTTTTGACCAAATATCTCTATCAATATTGCGACGATACTGTAGAGATGATTATTGGTGCTGTTGCAAAATATTAACGCAGTGGGTTTTTTTAATAAATCATCATTAATATCAGTGTTTTGACAAAGTGGGCAAAGGTAGGTATAAGAACAAATAAAAGGATCTGGTAGGTTTAGAAATCCATGTAAAGAAAACACTTACGGCATATCATCATATAGGATATCCAAAATCTAAGAAGATGTAAAGTGTGATCAGGATAATGATATAATATCGATTGCCCAGCCTTATTAGTGACAGGGGTCCATCACAGATCCTAATGCCCAAGGTGATCTCTTCAGAGGTCTTGTTTTGTCAAAGTGGTCCAGAGCCAAAATACATTTAATTTACTTCAACATAGGACAGTTAAAAGTACCAAATCTTTATGAATAAAAGGCTCAAACTAGATACTTTTGTGCCTAAAAACAATAATTCATTAAAATTGTCATTTTCTGTTGATGAAATAATTGATTAATCGAGTGATTGTGTCTGTTGTAATTGTGTTTGTCAACAACTTGAAATGACAAAAATGTAATTTTACCTGTGAACAAATATTTCAGATGTCGCCAAAGCCCGATATATCTCATTCCTTTGTGCCATAACACTCTATTATTGTCATCAAAAGTCCTGCTGCCATAAATACTCACTAGAGCACCAAATGCGTATCAGTCCACATCGGAAAATAGTCCTGTACAAATTCTGTATTCACCCCCATGTGAGTGACGTCTTATGAAAACTACAGTGCCCAGCTTGTTAAGTAAATAACTATTTTAAAAACTGACTAAGTTTGTATTTGTCACCTGTTAGTCCTCAGTAGAAACCAAAAGGCTGAGGCGGAGTGCCACAGACCTGGTAGGGAAGCTGTTCAGTATTAAAAAATGTTGTTGGTTTTGTTTGTTTTTTGTGGGATTTGTTGACAGTGACAATAAAGAATAACAACAGCCTCAACCTGTCATGGGCAATGTTTGGAAACTTGGGTGCATTTAAATCATACCTAAATTTTTCTTTACTACATGTCAAACACATAATCAAAATCTCCACGGTGACGAGAACAAAGAGGGCTGATGATGAAATAAAAACCCGGGTGTGTGTATTCCATTTTCATTTTTTATTTCTGTCATTGATGGCAACTGAATAAATTAAGGCTTATGAACAAACATCATAAAAAGCACCATAAATAAATGCATATATATATAAATATAAAAAATAAAAAGTAAAAAATAAAAAAATACTATTGTGAAATATAATGGCCACAAATCACAACTAGGATTTCTCGACTTGAACTCTTTGTGTGTTCCAAGAAGTACAGATCCAAACCCCCTCAGGTCGCATGATGTCAGTCGGAGGAAGCGGTGGAGTCGTAACAGATGTGCTTGCGGTAATCAAAATGTTCACAATGATTGGCTGGTTATTACGTTTCTTGATGTTTCCCGCCCCCCTCCGGTGTCACCTGCTGTTTGTCAATTGACGTAATATGTGAATGATTGAGCACTAAAAAGTCAACATAAACAAAAAGCGAATGTTATGATTAAATCACAACAGTAAATAGTAATGTGTCCTCTTGCTTACCTCCAATCGTGGGAAAAAAATTAATAAATAAATCAGGTATCTGTTTTTAAAACCTCTCCTCCTTTTGTGCGGTTCACGTCGCTGCTGTTCATTCAAGAACAGTTCAACAAATAACCTCCCTGTTTCGTTTTAATGCATATCTCAAATGTCTCCCAGGCATAAAGGATTGATGATTCCGGACAGTTAAATCTATATGGCTCTACTTCACTCTCCATATCTCCATTATCACACATGAAACTGGACACAATGAGCTCCTACGCGTCTACTTTCTAAATGCAAATCAGATTCCTCATCAGATGTGACACAGCACTGCTGCTATTAAAGGAGATTTGATCGTCGTCTTTGGTTCAACATAATCTGCCACAGCTGCAGCTCGCTGCTCATCACCACCTGCAGGGAGGAGTTTCTGTAGCAGGAGAAAACAGGGAGCGTCCTTACTGAAAAAACTTCACATAAATCACCTTCCCTTATCCGAGGCTTGACAGTTATCCCCTTTAATCGCAGAAAGAAACACTGAACTGTGAGTCCCCACTGCGAGAATGTCTGTATAACCAGCCGTTAAAACCAAAAGCAGCTTACAACTCCAGGCAGCACCTCACAGAATGAGTTAAACCTAAAGAGCGCACGGGTTCAGGAGCAGAATTACAACATGTGAAACCCTGGAGGGCTGACTGGGAAAAAAGCAGAAAGGCTCCCATTAAGGGTGGACAGAGTGTGGAGCGAGAAAAGTACACTGCATCAACAAACAACGAGACAGCTGGCGAGGCTCGCCGGGAGAAAGGCTTTTTTCTTTTTCCCCGTCATACTCATTTAAGCCTTCAGATGAGTCAGCTTCTCCTCCCCTGTTCCCCTCATTTCACCTGTGAGCTCATTAATTCGGCGAGGAAAAATAAACGAGACAATGTATAATTAAAAATATCTATCTGTAGAAACAATCTTGCATCTGTCAGGAGGAGTCGGCGACAAACAAGCAGCGGTAAAATTCCATTTTTGTCGCTCAGTATTGCTGAGGGACCATCTCCAACACACTGTACAGAGCAGGTGATTCAAAGGTTGCAGTTAGCGACGGAACGTTTAGAAATCTGTGGTTTTGATTGTGCGGTAGGGATCATAAATTCTGCCTCCGGGCGACACAAAATCCTCAGTGTCCACAAACGCTAACACAATATGAAAAGTACCCATGCAATGAAATATACACCCTACACCTAACGCAACACTTTTGTGCCATAGATGCAGAATTTACAATTTTACCACCAGTTCAGCCAAGTGTAACTTTTCAAACACCCAAGTTTTTGTAACATCTGAGCTAAGAGTGACAGTGGACCAGTGTGTGCTGTGTGATCGGTGGTGCTCTAAATAAACTGAGTCTGAGCGCAAGTGTGTGTGTGTGTGTGTGTGTGTGTGTGTGTGTGTGTGTTTTATTGTGTGCGAGGTGTACAGTTAGTTAAAGAAATAATTCAGCATTCTGGGAAATGCTCACACTCGTGCTGAGAGTCAGAGGAGAAAATAGACATCACTCTGTTAAATGTGAAGCTACAGTCAACAGGTTGTTAGTTTAGCTTAGCATAAAGACTGAGAACAGGGTGAAACAGCTAGCACTAATTTGTGCTTGTCATGTATTAACATTAGATTTGAGTCACAGCACTTAAAATCAAATTTTCCTGAAAAGAATTACACTATGAGAATCTATGAAAAAAAAACAAAAGATAATTAAATAACACATTTCACTGCTTCCAAAGACTCCTCTGACCATCTGGATAAAATAAATATTCAGTTTGCTGCACAATAAACTAAATATTTTTAAACAACGTTCCAAGTCACATCTCTTTTTCCAAATCAAAACAAAAACAGCAGCCAGAATCTCCTTGCTTAACTTGTACAATGTGAACCAAAATTAAAAAGAATCAGCTGTTTCTCGCCAGTAAGTGACATTTTTATACAAAATAATGATTGTGTTTTACAAACAGAGCAAGGACATATGTCAAATCTGGCAACCGAGATCAGGAAATAGGGAAAAAGCTTGGAAAACATGTTGGAAAAAATCTTTTTATCCAGTAACAGATTGAATATTTTACAATCCATATGTTTGAAAGAGTCTTTTGGCATCATGGAAATACTTTCTGTTTCCCATTGATCCCTGATAAGCTAACCAGCTGCTAGCTCCAGCTTCATACCTTCACAACAGCAGTTAATGATGTTTAACAACTTTCTGGGTTTGTCAAAGATTCCTCTGTATATATTTTCTGGAGAAAAAAATACGTAAAACATTTAAAGGTGCAATATGTTAGAACCAACCACTTCAAAATAAAGATGCGTCAAAACTTACATGATAGTTTTAATTGATTTCTTAATTTTTTTCCAAACAGAATTCTTACATATTGCACCTTTAAATACAAAGATGATACATGATGAGTGGCACAAACTGGGGCTGTGAAACAGCTAGCCTGCCTCTGTCTGAAAGTTAAAAAATCTGCTAACCAGCAGCTCTAAAGCTCTCATCCAGGAAATACTAAACCACTGTTTCACACAAATTAAACAAACGAGATATATAACGCTAATTAGCTAGCATTAGAGGAGCTTCATCCAAAGCTAGCCTGTTTTTTGATTTAGCCAGGCTAGCTATGGTGTTTCCCCATTTCCAGTCTTCACGCAAAGTTAAGCTAAGCTAAGCTAAGCTAAGCTAAGCCTGTCTCCTGGCTGTAGCTTCATTTCACAGGACATACGATGAGAGTGTTATCGATTTAAACTAAGTCTCTGCAAGAAAGTGAGTAAACAAATTCCCCAAAATGTCCAATATTCCCTTGAAGGTTACCTCCATCCATTCATTGTTTCATGTGGCAGTTTCTGGCAGCACAGCACTTATCAGAGAGTCTCTGTCATGTACACGTTCCTGAGGTTTCACTGGTGAAACCTCAGGCTGATGGAGCAGATATGAGTAATGACTATAATAGTGGCATGCGAAGGTCAGTTAACCCCTGTTGGTGTTACTGTGTTTAACATTTTGTCTGCATTTCTACTTTAAAGTTTCAGTATAAGTGGACCTGATGCATGCCTCCAACAAAAGTTAAACAAACAAGGATTTGCCGGCACAAGAGCGGCAAGATGCCACGAAATTAAACTCGATGAAGGCATTGATTACCAGAAAATGTGCTGTCAAGAATTTCTTATTATGGAATGTTTTTATATTCTTTGTTCACCCAGGTAAGTAATAGTGTTCTCTATATAGATTCATTATGTTTTTCCTGCAGTCATAAAACATTACAGAAAAGTTGAAACATCACACAAATACACAGACATTTAACACAACAAGAGGGCATTCACTACATGTATTTCTTTTTTAAAAACCAGTAGGCAAAGTAGCCCATCCCCCCCAGCGAGCCCATGAGAAAAGAGGCCCCGAAGAAGGACGGCGGCTTCTTTTTTACCATCCGGAAGGCGTTGGGTAGGACCGCCGACAGGAGGGTAGTGTGGATGTCGCCCAAGACCTTGCGGAAAGCGTAGCGTTTTTGCACACGCACAAAAAAGGACTGCAGGTTGGGTCGGCTGCCGTCCTCCCAATATTTCTTAGAAAGTCCCAAGAACTTGAGCCTGTGCAACAAGGCTCCGAGGCAGACATCAGCTAGTGTAAAATCAGGTCCACATAGCCACAACTCACACTTTTGACCTGCAAGGGAATAAGAAGTTCATAAAAAAAAAAAAAGAAAACATTGTTGGAAATATTTTTGTGCCACTTTGATGGAAGGTAAAATATGTCTGGACGTACCTTGATACTCTAGTTTTCTTTTTTCCAGCTCGGCCTCCACTTGATCTAGAACCATGGCTAACTCCCCCAGAATTTTCTTCAGGTAGTTCACGTTATCGTGGTCCAAAATTTTTGCCTGACATTAAACAAAAGAAATCATAAAACCCTTAAATACCAAGAGGCAAAACAGCATGCAGACTTGGAAATTCTTACCATCATAAAGTAAAATGAAGGTGTTAAATGTAGACGAAATTCTCCTGACAGCTGATTTGTATTTCTGATTACTAAAATGTTACATAAACATGAAATATAAATGACCCACAGTACTTGCAAGTGAAGGGATTTTGTTCCCATGTCAGTTTAAAAAAATGATGAAACTAAATTATGTGTCATAGCCTTGCAGAAACAAACTACAGCTGCACTAAAGGCTCTATTATGAGGCTGCACCGGGGCGGAAGCTAACTGCTCACGTCAGCATGCTAATATGCCCACAATGATGTTCAGCAGGTAATGTTTCCCATGGGGCCAGTTCCAATGTGCCCCTCACTGAGCCATCACAGACTTTAATGGTGTAGTCGAGTGGTTTTATTGGAGTTTGCGCCTTTAAAAAAGACACTTTTGGAGTGAATAAACATATTTTGATGACACCATCGTGCTATCATAAGTAAAACAACTACATACACATGAGGCTGTTTTAAATATGTATGGTTTCTTGTCTTTTGTTTTACAATGTATAAATCCACTGTCAGTGTTGTTTAAAGTCAACACTATGCCCTGCACTGAAGACAGCGCGTGGAAAGTGTGCAACGAGGGTTTAAAAACGTCAGAGAGCCATTTAACACTGTGCCAATTTCACAGTTGAAAAACCCCCTATGGCTCAGAAATGAATGTTTTCAAAGTCTGTGACACAGAAGTGGAGGCATTTGTCACCATTTTAAATTCTACTTAGCACTAAACATAAAGTATGTACATTCATTTTGCAGATATTAGGCCATAAATATAAGTACTGCACAGTCATTGGCAGTCTAGTGTCAGTGTTGGACGGAAATCAATGAAAAGTGAATCATTTCAAGCAGAGCTGGAAAATTAAGCCAACACAAAGGTGCCAAAAACTGCAGTTCTGGTTGAGGGCGGCTCCAAAAGCTTTGGTTTCTATAGCTGATTCTGCAGTTCATGACAACCTTACAGCGGCGAAAATTTAAACGGTTCATTTGTTTGAACTATATTATGCTTGAAGTTATGCATAGTGAACGGAGCGTCTGCTTTGAGTCACTTGCTAATAGCTGTCTTGCTAGCTGCCAGCAACCAGGCTTCATAAGGCTCCACCTCACTACCCACTTCTGAATCACCAAGAGTTAGGCCTCAGCGTGCCAGATGTGCGAAAATTATAACATTTGTATGATAACTTTGCCCTCTGTGTGATCAATAATGACAAAAATGTACCGTAATATGACTATTTGGTGACGCTGACAATAGCAGCTGGTTTTATTCTACACCGCCAGTTCAGTTCCTGACATTATCAGGACAATATGGATCCTTAGTCTCATGTGACAGAAGCACATGGATATTTTCTCCAGGGGGATATAACTGTATTTAGGTCAAAGTTATAGTGTGACAGGATCTGTATGAGGCAGAGTAGTGTAATAAGAGGAAACTACTGAAGCCTCTCATGATTGAATTTCTCTCAGCTACAATCGTGAAAACTCAATTATCTGGTCCAAGACATTTTGGAAAATTAAATAATATCTGCCAGAGTCTGAAAACCTGAACACATAGTGTAGTGCATGTGTATGCAATATTTTCAGGTGTGAATGAATGATCTTTAAACCCAGGTTATGTTGTAAAAGGACCTTATTTTTGCAATGAATATGCTATAGTCCAATAAACAATAGATAGGTAAATGATTTTAATACATTAAGCTGGTTTACAGGGTTTTTTAAGAGGCAAATTACCTCAACTCACCTAAATTGAAACTTAAGTGCCATTAAGGTAAAATCTGAAACAAATCTATCATTACACTCCATTAATTTATACATGAATTCTTCCCACAAATCCCATAAAAATAGCTTAATTCCATCATTAGTGATGCATAAATGGAATTTTTGGATTTACGAAATGGGGTGGAATCTCTTGCAAACAACAATTTGAGATGAATGTGAATGTTTCACCTAAATTTAATGGAATCCACTCAAAACCACAGATATTAACCTCATAGGGGTGCAAGAGGAAAAGTCAGCAGGACGACCAAAACAGATACAATTCATCCTCTGGGGATCATGAACATCAGCACAAAGTTCATCCAACCTGTGGTAAACCGACTAACTGACCAATCAACACACTCAATAATGAAACACAACAAACACTGACTCTCTCTTGAACACAACATTAAAACATAATGAGGACAAGAGAAAGATTATTGCTTTTTAATTAACAGAAGCGTAAACTCACCATGAGCTTCTTCTGCTTGGAAAGGTACGGTTCTGTCAGCTGAGGCTCCTCGTGGTCCAACTTCATCAGCTCCGTCGCAGCGTTGGCCAGGTGTCCTGAACACACACACACAGACAAAGAACACACAGTGTATCGATTAACTGTTTGGTATAAAAGAAAATATGATCTTAAGAAAATAACTTTTGAACTAATCTAAACTAAGAAGAAAAAGATTTTACTTTATTACTCCATTAGGGAATTTATTTTTCATTTGGCAATGAGAGTCAGATATTGTTGTTTTTTAAACTAATAGACGAGGACATTGTTTTTTCTTATTTGTAACAGTTGGTAAAATTGCTTTTGTTAATAACACACTCAATTTATTTTTGCTGTGGTTTATCGTCTTCTAAAGCATCTGATTTTAAAGGAGGCGTGGATGGTAGAGTCTGCAGCTGGACACTTCGTCCTGATGAAGTAAAGTTTGATGAAAACTAGAACTCTTTAAGGATGTAGTTTAGCTTGTAGCTTCTAAAAAGTATCTCTCTAAATATACATCATATGTTGTTGAAGATTTACATCTTCAGTAGGGACCAACGCGCTGAAGACTCCCGCAATCACAAAGTGTTGAAAGACAAACACATCTTTGCTTTCAGTCTTTCTGTAGGATTTGTTACCCTCATCCAGCTGCACAAATGTTTATATTTTCATCCTCAATGTGGATTCATTTAATATAATCATACATTTTCAGAACTTTCAGAAATAAGTGGATAATTACACAATAACAGAATAACATCACTGCTGTCTTCCATTAAAAACTCCATCTGCTTGGTTTGATAGAAACAACACAGACGGACCAGAGATTTAGTGGATAATGAATTCTGCTGCAGAATTCAGTCGTGTCCAGCTCATTGCTTGGATTTACATGCCGAGGCCATTATCTGACGGAAAGAGCACTACAGTTCAGACTGGGAGGCCTGATATCAGCTGTTGGGATGAATAAATCTGGCATCACTACAATGTGCTGCACTAAGGGCTCCTGTATTGAGTAGCGTCAAATTACACAGTATGCAAATCACGTAGTGCACATAAAAACAGGGATTTGTTTGTCAATGATGTGGAAAATGCTGCAAGGATGATGAATAGCTTTGCATTCATAATGCCTGTCCGCTGGTTTTGCTTTGGGAGACGAGTTTGTCCCAAAGTTGAAGCCCATAACACCCTCGAGAGCTTGTAAATGTTCAGTTCACGTAGAGTTCAAAACAGTGAAGTCTTTTTAAATTATGCAACAAAAAATGAGGCAAAAACAAAAACGGCTGTCTACTTCTATTGTCTTGTCTAGCTACTATTGTCTGGTGCTAATAAAAGCGGCTTAAAGTAATAAGAGTAAAACCCTGACGGACAGAAAACATATTACGATCACACACCACACACCCACAGACACATACACATGTACTCAAACATGTGAGCACGCCCTCTGAAACGCAGCAGAGCAAACTGTCACTGAACATCAGGCTGCATCGCTGCACAATATGAGCCGATTCTGTGAACACTGTGTGCCTTTTGTCTGTTATACACACTTGAGTGGATTCAGATGTTGGTGTTCGTGGTCCAGTCTGTTTTCTGCTAAGTCAGGGGTCTGCCTCTGTCTTCCACTGAGAGTCGGACACCGGGTCTTTTTAGGGAATCAACGGCTCACAGCTTCTAAGCTGGTATTTTAGATTTTTGTTTCTTTGTGGCCTCGCTGAGCCTGAGATCCTCCCGACTTAAAACCTGGTCAGTTTAAGCCATACTGACCAACCCTCTCAATATTCCTGGGAGAGTCCTGTTTTTCATTGCTCGCTCCCCGACAATTCTCACGTATATCTCAAGAGTTCTTAAAAATGTTCACCTTTGAGTTACTTCAACCTGTTCCTACTGCTGTTCAGCGTGTATTCTGCGGTACTGTTGAGCTTCGTCCTCAATTGAATTCATTTGAGTTTTTGTTTTGCAAGACACGTCTCCTTGTTTCTTTCATTTAATGTAACTGGGATTGGTCTTACATAATTTATTACGGAGGTCAGATCCGTTTGATTGGATAAATTTGATGTCTGTGTTGATTATAATTTGCTGCTTTGCATGAAGCACTTTTCATCTAACAACTAGAGATCATCTTTTAATGGGGATCACACCAAACAGGACACTCGGGATGGCATGTCTTTATTTTGATCTCAACTACACACCTGTGAAGTTTCTTGCATGTTTCACTTCAGACAGACATAGAAATACCAGGCAAAGTACTCAGAATGACGCCTGTGTTGGTTCCCACTGCAGTAGGTGTCTCTAAGATCACACTTCCCCATGATGACAAACACACACAGACTCACAAAGGGAAAACATTACCAGCCGAAGCTGTTGCGACTGGCTACACAGTCACGCCTGCACAATACGGTGAGCTGGCTTCACTTACTACGTATTTCTGCGGTGGCGTACTTTGGGATCATAGAGTCAGTGGTGAGCTCTGGATGGAGGATGCAGCCGTGCGTGTAAGCGTCCATGGGCAGACCATCCAGTAGCTGACGGTACTGCTGCACACGCTCGTGGAGAGGCGAGTCTGCGTCGGGAATCAGCTGCGCCACCGTGTCTGCGGGCGAGACACCGATGTGAAAACAGGAAATAAGGAAAATACACTTTAATGTAGCTCAGAACAGCGTCCGGACTCTCTGAGGACACACAGATTCTACATCATCTGAGGAGAAAAATAATAAAAAACACATTGAGTTGAGAGCTGGTATTCTTTGTCTACTCTCATAAACTTCCCAGAACACCTGACGTTTCTAAGCAACTGTTATTAAGCTTGCTGCTATATCCCCAAAATAACACAACTCTTAGTGCTTTAGCTGTCAGATAGACACAGCGTGGTAACCTGGTAACAGATGGCACCCCTCGCTCTCCGAAGCACACCACCGGTCATGTTTCAAAAAGCTTGACATTTGAACAATACTGAAAACCTCCTTGAGACTAACAAGCTTCTGAGAGCTCACACTGATTGGAAAAATAAATGGTTTTTAGCTAAAAACACTTTTTTAACCCCATGAGATGAAATTCAAGGACAATCCAGACGAACAAAACACACTATGCACAATAACAGCAGGCCACAGTTTCATTAAACATGCAGGTTAATTAGACTCCACTTTAAGCTTGTTCAACCAATCCCCTGCTGGTCTGGTCTGTTCCATTTATCTGATGTTGTTCAGGTTATAGGAATAGTTTGACATTGTGGGAAAAGGTTTAGATGAGAAGATAAATCTCATTCAGTATCTGTCTCTTCATGTAGGACTGTAGTGTTTTAGTATTGCACCTCCACACAGTTATGTGACTCATAAGAGACAAACTGAAAACTGAAGCAGTGGAGATTTACCTTCTTTTTTGTCTCTGAGTGTCGCAAATGCTGGATGCCACATTTCCCCTTGTGCAACTCAACACTATTAGACCATCCATGCATGGTATACTTCCACCCAAGCCCCTAGGAACCGCACCAGGCTTTGAAGCCAATTTTAGAAAGTGGCCAAACTATGAAATTACAACATGATGCGATGCACACCGGCCCCGAAAGACGTTTTCCCATAAGCTCACATTGTGAATGAAACGGCTTCGAGTTAGCCGGGGGGCTAAGTCACAAGTCCGGCCCATCAACTTGGAAGATCTCAGTCATTTTAAACCAACGAGTTCAAACTTTCTGGACTTCACGTGTAACAGAGCAGCTTTCATAATACGGATCGGGAATTACTCCAGAACCAGACAAGATGTTTTCAGAGGCTACAAAGCTTTCCTGATCACTATAATCTGCTCTTGATTAGAAACAATAGCGGGCTGTCCCTTTAAGTATGAGGCTGCAGCCAACAGCTGGTTAGCTTAGGTGGCATACAACTTGAAACATGAAATAACCCTCTGTCCAAGGGCAATGAAATACATCCACCAGCATCCCTGACCAATTAAACACACGTACACGTACAACAACAAAACTTTTTGTCTTGGCAGGCAGAGTGACTTCCTGCAGTTATTACTGAGGGAATCTGCTTTTATATTTTGCTGTCCTAATTCTTGTGTTAGCTCTCAGCGTGCTGGCTGGCTACATGCTGCATGTCTGGGAAGGGAGGGTGTTCAACTTAATGACCTGCTGCTGAGACTCGGTATTAAAGATGAGACAGGTTAGCACAGTGCAGACGGAGTTTTTATCTCTTTGCAGGGTCACAGCCAGCCAAACACAGGGACGGCATCGCTGACAAAACAGAGATAATCAGTTGGCTGCTTGAGGATATTCAGAGGAGCTTGCGGAGGGTGGAGCTGCACCTGGCAGAGCTCCAGAATGCTGAGTAATCAGTCCCGGGACCGACATGCCGACCTGCGCATGGCATGCAGCGGTCCTGTCGGGGGTCTGCTGCGGCACTGTGGTGAAAATATTCCATCAGCAAGTCAACCCATCAGAATGCCTTGGAGACTGTGATGCACATTGCAGAATATAAGAGGAGCTGAGACCGCGATTGTTTGATTGTTGGCAGCACACAAACACAGTGATAGCCCTCTACTCTCACCCAGAGGCAGGATTATTGGGAAGTGGAAGGCTTTTCATTTTTTCAGGGCGGGAACAATGAATCTTTACTTTGAATTGTGCTCTCAAATCCAGGTCTGCCACATGTGTTGCCTGAGCCTGCAGCCTCACTGGTGCATATCTTTAAAACAAGTACAAATAAAAGACATGTCAAGTAGCATAACCCTAACCCATATCTGTTATTTTCTAAATGTATCGAGCCGACACTTAGGATCTTTCTTTTAAGATCATGACGAGTACAACAATGCGCACACAGCAACATCTTTGCATCTGCACAGACCAAGTAAAACAAACACAACATGCCCGGTCCAACCCAATGAAGCAACAGGCTAAATTTACACAGTGAGCCTCTCAGTAAACGTTGTACAGCTGCCTACGTCCTCACCAATCGCGAACCCAATGTGACCTCTCTTCATGCTTTGAAGACTAGTGTTGAATCCAAATGTCAAACCTACAGACGGGCTAAACCTTCAGTCGTACGAATAGTGACGTGTTCACTGTTATCAGGTCAGGTGTGCGTTGGTGTGAGACTGTGAGGCTGTGGGTTTGGACAGCCCTCAGGACTCCCGGACATCCTGCTAAACATACCTGCAAAGCCTCTATAAGACATTTGGATGCAGCCCTAGAATTTTGCATTACAGCCGTCACCATTCAGGGGGTTTTTTTGGAGACAAAAGTGACCATATTTGGACGAGGAGGAGAACTAGAGGACACGTACTGGCAACGACCTTTCAATCACACGGTAGCCATGCCCTGAAGCGTTCCCTGCTTTATGGTCTATTTTAGTCTAAATGGGACCATAATTCACGAAATGAGCATCAGGCTGTGCTGAAGAAGACTTAAACTAGCGACTGAGACCATAAACTCATCAGGAAACGTTTACTGAGGTAATAAATTAAGTGAGAAGTGAGGTCATTCTCTCATAAGCTTACATACAATCAGACTTTATTTTCACAACCAGTGGAGCCCTTATAAAGAATGCTGTTATCAGGAACTTCACATCACAGTATCTTATACAGCCTCAAACCTCAAACTCATGCAACTACAGCCTTACGTAGGTATTTGTCTAAATTATGTTAATTAATTATTATTCCGTAGAAACCGGAGGGGAGGAGAGCTGTCAAGGACGGGAGCACAGAGGTCATCAAAGTTGCGCCTGGCCCCCTAAACGCCCTCCCATAGAGCTGGATCTGCCTCCGCTGCAGCTCAACGCGACTGTGAAGCAGTCTGAGTTGGCACGACGCTGCTCTGTACTGGTGTAAGTCTCTTTTCTGACACATCTGCACTTTCCAGGCCAGCAGCAGCCCACGTTGCCAGCATTCATTAGGGATTTACACACAGAGAAAAAGCATGTCTGTAAATCTTATCTAGCAAATGGATATCCAGCGTAAAGCATGTTGAGCTTGAGGTCTGGGTTTAAAACATGTGGTGGATTCAACATTCAACACACACTGTGTTGTGTTCCAGCTCCAGATTCTTGCACGACGTGTTTAATGAATTTGTTCCAGAAGAGATTGATGCAATTACCTGAATGCAGCACACAATCAAATAGCTAAAATGAATGGGTCTGAGCGAGAGCGAGACATCAAACACCGCGGTCAGTTACTGCCTTCAAGCCTTTCATTACTGAGCAAGCAGTGAACCAGATCCCCTATAAAGCTCTCAAGCATCACCGCTCCGAACAAGCGACCACAAACTCAACTAAGATAAGGGAGGTCTCCGGTTATTGGCCAAGATCCCTCGGGCCTTTCCTGGTTTGAGGCTCCCAGGACATTACATAACAGCATTATGACTCAACTGATGAATCTATAGGACATGCAACCCACAGATACTATAAGACAACACACGGAGAAAACACGGGATAGTGTACGCATCTTAACGTTTGCTTACTCTTAGCAAAGCCAGTGGATGGCTCACAATCCACAGTTCACATGTTGCAATATTGATTTATTTATTTGTTGAACTCCATGTTTTAGTGAGAATCACTTGTTCATCAATTATCAAATTCTCCATCAGGTTTGAGTCTCCTGTGCGACTGCTACAAATTTCCCCACAGGGATCACTCCAATTTCATCTAATCTAATCTGAAGGATTCATCTTGGTGACATTGGCTGAAAGACATTGGTGCAATGACTTACAGAGTTTCACAGTACAGTACACACTAACAGACATTGTAAAGGACGACAGATGGCCTTAGATAGCTTCCAATCATCTTTGCTTCCCCAGTTTTACAAACTAGGAGAACGCAGCCTGATGCTTCTCTAGCAACAAGGCAAACCAGGAAACGACTCCCTTTCAAACCATATAAACACGACGGCCATTTTCCTGTGACGTCCCGCTCAGCCTACTGTTGAACTCCAGAGTGCATCGTATAAATGTAGGAAATCTGACAAATTGTTAGCATTTCAACACTTCCTGATTTAACAGCAACTGAAAGGACAACGAATAGTGAAAAAACACAGACAGTTCTCCATATTTCAAGGTACAACAACTAACTTTAGCATTCAACCACTTCCTAGCTTACATTACTTTTTTGTACTTTTAAATGATATGATAGGAAAGGCATAAATACATTCTAAAACATCACAGCGCACACTTTTTAAAGCCTGGAAGCGAAACACAGTGCATGTATTCAGACAGTGTTAGCTAGAAAGTGGTTGAATGCAAATGTTAGCTAAAGGTTTATCAAATATGGTCCAATGTTCCTCCAGATTCTCACTATCGATTGCATTTTGTTGCTGTTCAGTTATGAAGTTGAAATGCTATTGCTCCCTATGTTTGTACACAACCTCGAACATTAGCCTACAACCTTTTCACTTCCTACCCTTAGTGGGCATCAGAAGAAAATGTCCACTTGGTGTTCTTGGTCATTTTTCAAACAATGGTTCCTTCTTTTCAGTAACAAGAAGACAAAAGCAGGATTCTCTTTTTCAGACAGCAACTATTGTTACCAACCACCTGCACGCTGACAGATTTTAGCCAGCTAATTAAGCAAACATATGTTTAAAAAACGTCCCCAGCTGTTAAATGACTTTTCTCCAACTCTGCTTTTAGCAAAGGAGTTTTGTACAAGCATCTCAAATATGCACCTACACCTTCACAAGCAATGTTGTACTCAAAGACTGATGCAAAAGCTGCATGTCGCAGGCCAAATGTAAATTTCCAAGATCCATGGAGAAGACACACGGTCAGATAAAGAAACACCAGTGCTATGAATATCAGTGTTTTAATGGGAAACTAAAACGCAACATCATTCTTATCTAACCATGTTTGGCTGCTTATCTTACATACTTAATTGCGACAGCTGTGCCCGAAATCACTCTCAACATATATCTTCTCAGCAATAAAATGCAGCTTGTTAACAGAAGGTAGTGCACAACGCTGACACAACTTATTTTGTTCCATTTTGGAATTTTTGATGGAACTATAAAGTGGATAAATGTTCGCACTCAGATTTTCAAAAAGAAGAAAAGCCATTAAGAGTAAATGAACACTATATAGGCTGAGTAAATAGGGAGTGGTTTGGACACTCTGTCTAACACTGTCTCAGATAATGAGTTTGGCTGGAGTTGCAGGATTGTTAACGTCCAAAAAAAGTCCAATAAAGAGCCAGACAAAAATGCTTATGTTAGCTTAAACTCTGATAGCATCTACGAATGGCTACAAGTTTTCTTTTTAACATAACCTGTCAAAAATCAAAGTTTAAAGTGAAGAGAAGGTACAAAATCGGCATCATTAAATGGGAACCACATAACTGTACCATACCTCCCACAAAGGTTTTCTCCAGGTAATCTATAATCTGGTTGTAGTCACTGATGATGGTGTCCCCGTGGAGGAAGACAGGCACCTCCTCACCCAGGTTCAGCCTCATGAACCAGGGCTCCTTGTGCTCCTGCAGCGGCAAGCTCACATCCCTCTCCTCACAGACCAGACCCTTCTCATTAATGACTAGACGTACCTGCAAGTATAAACACACGAGGGGTGATTTGGGGAAGATGACACATTAAAGGCATTCGTTTATTGCGGGCTACACTGTCTGCCTTTTTGTTCCAAGACATCAAAACAAAGAAAATGAAAACTGGCGAGAGGTGAGAAAAGGTTTGTGTAAGCTGTAAACACACCACACCTTTTTTTTTTTTTATATAATAAATGAAAATCCATCTGTTGTCACTCCCAGCGTCTAACACAGCAGCCTGGTTAGCCTGAACGTAGTATTTAATTTGATCTTTTCCTGAACCAAACCAAGTCATTTTTGGTTGCTGCTGTAGCGGAGGCTGCAGTTTTTTCTTTTTAGTTTTAACAAGAACACTGAAAACAACCCCTCTGGTATCTTAAATTATAAATTAAATACAATTAATCGAAAAGCTAACATCAGCTAACCAAAGTGTGAGTAACATTAGCTCACTGCGATATTCTGAGAGGCACTTATGTTACAAACAATCATCTGTTAGCTTAGATAGCTTGCTGCAAAACAAACTGTTAGCCTATTTGTATAGAGAGCAGAGTGCGTTTTTGGCTTTCCCAACTACATCTTATATTAACTTATTTAAACTAAATGATTACTTCAAAACATGATGAAAGCATTTATGAGTTTGATCAGCAGTCGTGTACTGTCGTCAGTGTAAATGCTTGATTCATACTTGTTTTACCATTTAAATAAAGTGAATAATTGTGGTAATTAGACTGTGTTGACCGTTAACATCACATTAACTGTTATCAGCCACTTGCATCATTTTTACATCGTTTTGTAACATTAACCTTCAGAACTCAACGTAATTGGACAGAAAGTAGTCACTGGGTCAAATACTGCCTTGGGTCTAATCGCAAAATAATACGGTACTAAACGAGCAGCCTCCTCTACTGCAGACACCAAACCACGACTGTTTCACAACATTAAAACAGTCCAAACACATCATATGTCATAATATTCAAGTGTTTATCAGCAAGCATTATTTTGAAAGTCTTAACAGATGTGATAACTTAACCACGGAGCCCTTCATGTCCAAAGGGCTGGCAGGCTGCTGACCAAGCTGCCATATTTGACGAGTTGGAAGTGAGAACGTGTTGCCAATATATAAGTGACTATACTGTATTCATGAAATAACATGCACAGGATGAACTGGGGAACACTTTTTTCTCTTTAAAGATATTATCTAAATGGCAAAACACAAACACAATAGAGAAACTTCTATCCGAGGTAAAACAAAAACATTGCAAAACAAATTCAGTTTTTCCGTTGTTGAAAAGAGTTATTGTCACATCATCAAAACAAAGCATAAACTAAGAGCTGAAGCTAAAAGCTTAGAGCTAAATGCATGACATCCAAAGTGATCTCGCAAAATTATGAAATGCCCAGTGTGCTCAAGTTTGAGCAAAACCCTTCCAGGACCGTCAAGATCATTTGCTGGAGGGATGAAGGATAAGCCAAGGTGCACGGAGAGCTATTAGTGGGAGTAAGATTAATGAAAGGAGATGACACTTAGGGTATAAAGCGCTACATTTGGCTGCTCGGTGGGACGGCTAAAAAGGGAGTTTTGCTGAACATGGCCAGACATGGTGTAAGGAAATAAAACTGAGTGATTTAGTAACACAGGCAGAGTAATTACAGCAGGACCAGTGGCTCGGACAACAGAAACAAATCCATGAATGCAGCTGCAAAGTAAAAGAAGTAAAAGGCTTTTTACATCTCCATCAGTGAAGCGCTGATAAACACCGAATCAAGGATTTATACAGAACTGTCAAATGTTTCAGGTCCCTGTCTCACACAGCTGAGGTGTCCCTCGGTGGCGCTCACAATGACACACTCATATTGCTACAAGAGTCTGTTATATAATAATATTAGTCACTCCCGAGTAATGATGCCAGATAGTTCAGCTGCTTAGTAGGCACAAAATAAACACTCATAACTGAGCAATAGGCTGTAACCTGCACTACATCTGCATCTTTCTACGTTATCTTTAATACATTGTACATTCAAACAATTTTGAGCTACTTTACTTGAATAGTTTCATTTTAATTTACTTTATGCTTCTACTCATGACATTTCAGAGGGGAATGTTGTACTCTTCACTCCATCACATTGATCTTATGGTTGCTTTTTAAACAATAAAAGGTTTTTAGACAAAAATGAATCCACATTAATAAATACACATATGGAACATACTGTGAGAAACTAAATTAGCGCTCCCATACTTCTTGACATGTGACCTTTAAGAAAAACACTGTGTCTAGTTGCGATGTTACAGGGTTTCATTACATGTAACAGTTTGAAAGAGGTAAATGTAATAATTCATCAAAAACGCCAACACTAGAGAAGGAGAGAGAAAATACATTTAAAAAATGATTAGCAGACTGTAACTTTCCCAGCAAATTAATTACCTCACGGTCTGCCGGAATTATGTTTGGTAAGTAATGGAGTTTTAAAGAAGAGGGAAACATTTGTAAAAATTAGTAACAGTGTGTTTGCACTCGCCTGGCAATTATAAGTTGAAAAAAACGCATGCAAACGGTATTAATATCAATTAAGAGTGACAACAGAATTTGTAACTCAAAATAGTCACGACACACTACATCACGTTATTTTAGTCTCTTTGAGGTTGTTTTGTGTCTCTTTGAGGTTGTTTTGTGTCTCTTAGTTGTCCTTTTTTGCCCTTTGTAGTCGTTTTGTACCTCTGTAGTTGTTTTGTGTCTCTATGTAGTAATGTTCTGTCTCTTCGTTGTTGTTTTGTGACTTTGTTTTTTGTCTCTGTAGTTGTTTTGTCTCTTTGTAGTCTTTTTTTTTGTCTCTCTTTAGTTATCCTGTGTCTTCAGTTAGTAGGTTTATGTCTCTCTGTAGTCGTTTTATGTCTCTATGTAGTCGTTTTCTGTCTTTTTGTACTATTTCATCGTCTCTGTGTAGTCGTTTTGTGTCCTTTGTGTAGTAATTTTGCGTCTCTGTAGTTGCTTGATTAACTTATCAGCAATAAATGTTAACAGGCTGTGTGTAGAGTAGTTAAAACTAGCTCCACTTCGACCATACGGTACGACCAACGGTACATTGTTGTCTTGGAACTTTTACTGAAGTAAAATATCTGAATTTGTCTTCCACCACTGGTTGTTTATGAACGTTGTAAATCACAAATCTTAAATGACTGACCAGATACTTGAAGGCACTATGACATGCTGCCATCTGCACAGCAGAGTGTTTCAGAAGGTGTACTGAAGGTGTAAATCTCTGACCTGCAGGCCTTGAGTTTGCCAGTGCTGTATTGATCTGTGAAGCCTCTAAATGTGCTGTTACTCCAGGGTATTGAGCTCCATCTGTCTCTATCTTTATCATATCTCTTGTGTTCACAACACATAACTCATGTGAGGTAGATGAATATACTGTATGACCCACCTCAGGCCAAGGGGGTGCAGTTACAGTGGCAGTTAGTCGTGAAGCATTATAAACACTGAGGAAACAAAAAACGGCTGGGCAGGAGAAATTCAATGGCACAGCTTCCCTCTCTCCTCAGGAACTTGCTGAGGCATCCACACACTTGTAAATAATCCCCCTTGAACATCTGATGACGATACTGTCTTCACAGAGATAACGGCGGTTGATCTGTCTGAGAAGTGACCGCTGTGTGATCATCACTTGATCACTGTCTCATTGCCAGTGTTTACAGTAAGATTCATTTTTAGAGGAAGACAAGTTCGACTAAATATAACATGATCCTTTCAGGTTCTGCAGAGATATTCTGACCAATCATGTTGCGAGCATTTGTGTTATATTAGGGCAGAAAATATTCAGTTCAATTCTGGTGGAGTGGAACTTAGTGCTTGGCCTCTTAATCTCATAAAAGCACTCCCAAAAAATGCCATTTGAAGCGCGCATCAGCTTGCATAACATCAAACGCTATACGGCATTGTACGAGACCGCTGTGCAAAATTAGTGCTGCAATTTAACTGAACTCTATATATATTTTTGCTCTAAAGCTGCATGCCCAGTAGTTTGTTCATTGACAGCGCTGTCGCACATGATTTTTGAAGTGACTTCAGCTTCTCCAGCTCAAGGACTGAGGTGATAATCATGACAGTGAGCCTGGTGTTTACCCTCTGCTGAGTGACAACCAGCACAATCAGCAGCCCGGCAGCAGAGAGCCAACAATGGAGTCTTAAAACAGACGTACCAACATGGGACTGAGCATCCACTCAAGGTTGTTGGTCTGCTGTGGAGAGGAGTTTACAGTAACACCATCCTTGAGTTCAAAGATGTGGCACTAAAGCTGTTCTGAGAATTGCTAGCCAATATTCAGAGATGCGGGGTACATTTAGCCACTTCTGACAACAAAAATATCTGTCCAATCTTACAGTAGCATGTGAAACAGAGTGAAACTCACACTGGGTAAAATGTATTAATTAATTATTTGTTTGATGAATCAATGAATCGTTCCTTAAAATGTCAAATAAGTGAAAAAAGCCCATCACAACTTTCTAAAACTCAAAGGGATGTCATCAACGTGCTTCTTTTGTTTGATCATTCAAAAACTCTGAAGATTTTCTGTTTATTTTCACATATAACAAAAGGAAAATCCTTATTTTTAAAACGATATGTATTTGGTTGCAGATCATTTTTCTGTTGATAGACTTTCTAAGCAATTAATCGACTTAGAGTTTCAGCTCTAAAACAAACATATACAAATCATTAGAGTGTAATCCGTGTGTACGCATGACACACAGACGGAGATCGACTGTCACCAACACCAGCTGTCATAGCAGTGAGCGTACATCATCTTAAAGGGGTACACGGCTATTTAATACTATGCTTTCATAAATTTAGGAAACTTACAAGAGATTTAAAATGGTGCAATTTAAAGCAGCAGAGACTGAAATTTCCTGACTTTTTGTCCCTTTTATGCGTCAAGCTCCATAAACACTGGCTGCTACATTTCCCATCATGTAATTTAATAGTGTCTTTAGAAAGCAATATGAAACTCCAGAGTTCTGTTGCAAAAGATATGAAACCTTACTCAAAATCCAATCCAGTCAGACTTTTGCAATAGACCAAGTCGCTGCAACGTCGTGCAAACAACAATAACAACAACAGTCACTTCTGGGTAGAAAACTGGCCGTTCAATTGCATTGTGGAGAAATGTGAAATCATGCGATGTGTGAGATATGTGTTTATTTCTGTTATCATTTTCAGCTGTTACTGTAAAATCCAACGCATTTGAGGTTTCTACTGTGGTTATTTTATGTACTGTGTTACTTTGCTAGCATCTTTGATATTTACCCAACAGCAGCTTTCCAGACTAACTGATAGTTTTGAGGTAAACTCGAGCTGACATTTTTCTTTAGTCCGGCCCAACAGGTAACTAATGTGTAAAAAGCTCTTGTAAACAAACACTGTAATTGGTTTTATTGCACAAATTTCTAGTTCATAACGGAATAAAGAATTCAGCCCTGGGTCGGCGAGTTGTTCACTCTGTATGTTTACAGAAGGATAGTAATTAAAGGACACCCTGTAGTATCACAGTTTATCTAATATTTCTATTTTATTGGCCTTTAATGAACATAATTTCCCATAAACCCACAGGCTGTTGAAGTTTAGTACTCACAGCTCGACAAAGAGGCGAGTACAGTGGCTGCAGCTAATCAAACATGACTGTAATGACTCGGGTTACAACTAACCGATTATCTTCATTATTGATTAATCTGCTAATTGATTACTCAGTCCTTAAAATGAGGTGAAAACCTATTTTCTGTTTTCTAGCTATCACAAGTTTCAAAAGCCTAAAATGACATCCCTAAACTTCTTGTTTTGTTCGACTTCATTCCAAAACAGATACATTTATTATTCGCTGTCATATATTTACTATTCTTGCAAGAACAATGACTGAAAAGATTATAAAAGTAGTTGCAAGTTTGTTTTCTTTCAAACAACTGATAGCAGATTTTCAAAAAGGTGGGAAAATACCTTTAGCAGAGAATTATAATATATTTTGAAAATGTGGACGAAGTAAACGTTGTTTAACTTTGTTGCTGTAGTGGAGCCAGTGTGTCTTTGAATATGGAAGGTATAAACATACCAAGAACAAGTTTAGACTTTCAGAAAGCTTATCTTAAAATAAAAGCTAAATGATGGATTGAAGTTAGTGGTCCAGCCCAGATGTGAGTTCAGGACTTTGGTTCTCTATTACACTCCACTGCTTTATAAATACCACATCTGTCAGACTCCACACGCCCAGTTTGGGACACAGACTTTCTGTAAAAACACTTGAAGTCGTGAATCCCAAGCTTGACATCACTGTGACATCACAGGTGTTATTTTTACTTTTGGACTTCACAGAGCTCCTCCAGAGCCAAGGGAGACCTTAAATATTATGTTCTCCCGGGCCGAGCGGTGCTCATGAAGACTATAAACTGATCTTGACAGGTAAAAATGTAGTACTGCCCCTTTAATATGCAGGTTGAGTAGTAAAGCCCATACATTAGCATACAAACCCCCCCTACAGCTTCATACGGGCGATTAGTGTGAAGTAGTCATGTCTCCTCTGAGAGTTTTGAATGGCTTGGTAGCTTAACGACAACATCCTCACCACACATGCTCACGGTACAGGTGACTGTCTGCCAGGTAACCAAATGCAGACCTGAAATAACAACATATGGTCTGATTCAGCTGCAGAAGGGGGAGGGTGGCCTTTGGTTTGTTTTGCACATCATTTCAATCAATTATTCAGGATGTCATGTGTCAGAGCACATAGGTTGTGGCCACATCACTCAGCCACAGAGACAAAACAGCTCCAACGTGTCATTTAAAGGTGGAAGCTGGGTGGAAGACGTGCAGGGTGATTTGATTTGAACAGAATATTGAACACCAATCCACCTATGTGTCGAGGAAAAGGAGGCACTGTGCTGCAGCGCTTTCCTAAACGTCTCCAAATGGGAGATCTGCCCAGCTGCAGGATCATATTCATATTCCAGAGGTATGTGCACGAATAAACATGCACAGAAACAAACATGCTTTGATCACAACAAACAAACAGAGGGGGGGGCTCCACGCTGGAGCATCATGTCATGCAAAGAGACGTGGAGCCACCTCCATTTTCAAGCTCGGCTCCTTTTTTTTTTTTTTTTTTTTTTTTACCTTTTGGGAGGTGAAAGACTGCGTCCAGTGATACAAAACGAGCCTGTCTTTATTGAAGGGTTTGGGCTCTGCCGTCGGTTCTTCGCACTCCTCCCCATCTGTGATTTTGCCGTCTTCGTCCATCGCTGAGATGGGCCACCAGCTACAGTTGGTGGGGGTAACATGGTTGGAAGACGCCATGACAGAGCGTTTTGTGCGTGTGGAGGAGAGGAGCGAGAGGAGGGAGAGAAGAGGAGAGAGAGAGAGGGGAGAGAGAGAGAGAGAGAGAGAGGATCAGCAGCTCGAGCTCAGCATCACCGGTTCACGCGGCAGCAGCAGCATCCGTCAGTTTCGGACAGCTCCGGTGCTGAAATCTGCTTCACCTCCGACTGAAAACAGGAAATGAAAAAAAATAACAAAATAAAAAAAACAGCCTGATCTCATATGCAAATAGCTACTTACTCCAGCATGCTGCTGCACTTACAATTAAATCGATGTGTGGCCGCGTTACATCACATGATGAGCCACGCACAAACATGCGCGGTGGAGACCCACGGAGGGAGCGATTCAGTGGAAGGTCAGGCGGCGCAGAGTAAGGACATGGAGGGTGTAGACTACATCCTGTCTGCTGGAGGATGGAGTGCAACCGTCCAGACAAAACGAACCAAAAGAAAGAAAAAGAAAATAAATTTAAAAAAACAGTAAAGTTAAATGTCGACAGATAATTGCAACGTGTGTGTGTGGATCTATATTTTTAGGTGTGGAAAGTAAGCAGCCAACTGTGGGCTACTGAAGTGTGATTGTTTTTTATTTTTAATAGGCCCATTTAAGACTTTATTAGTCCCTCAGCAGGGAAATTTACTCTTACAACAGTAGTTAGTCTTCCTACAACCCGGATATCAGTTAGCATTGTAGCACATTTGGTCCAGACTCTCTGGTCACCACAGCCTTAACACATCTATAAGTTATGTTCTGCAACATGAAATACATCATTAATTGTCCCACCATTTAATTATAAAGTGCCTACCTGTCTTAAAAATGGTGGTTGCTAACAATAGGCTAATTAAGACTACAGAAGTTGTCATTACGATAAACTTCTGTTAGCTAACGGCTGGTGAGTTAGCACAGGACAGTTAGCTAGCTGTTTGTGGCAGATAAACACTGTTCCTGCCGTCAAACTCATTTCTGTTTATATTAAAATCTATCTGATGTGACTCTGGCCCTCGTATTCACAAGTGAACTCACGTTTAAAGTTTTATTTACCTTAAATTTTGTCTTGTTCCCTGACTTCCGTATCCCGGAAGTAGCGCCGGTGACCTCATGAAACGCACCGTTAGCTTGACTACATTTATCTACTTCTCTGGTTTTTAACATTTTCTGGAAACATTTAGGATAAAATAATTACACAGGTCAACAAATTAAATCATAAATGTCTAGTTGTTTTTATTTATTTCAGTGCGGAATTCTTAGATATCATACTTTTACGTATTTATGTATTATTATCAGTATTTTATTTTGTATTTATTTTACCAAATAATAGAGTGATCTGTGTATTTAATCCGGCACACCTTAATCTGTTACTGTAGAACTTTAATTTATACATTTCAGATGGAAATATTGTAATTTTACTTAAAGCTTCAGATTGATGTTACAAAATATAAATCAACTGATAGCCTGAACAAATATTGATATAGATTAAAGCACCCATCCAAAAAAAAAGCAGGTGAACCTTTTACTAAAGTAAAATAAAAAATAAAAATTGGAAAGTGTATAGATCAGGAGGGCAGCACATGTGACAAAGGGTACTTTTATCCCACCTCTTGTCAAAAAATGACTGAAATTTACCCAAATGAATCATCTTAATTAGACAATTTTAGGCCCTTCTGTACATCATTCAACTAATAAGTGAAGTAAGTAAAATATCTGAGTAGCCTTCTTACTCCACCACTGCTTATCAATACACCTCAGACATCCAGGGTGCAGTTACTGACAGAGCCCAGCAGAGGGAGTGGAGAGGGTGAAGATACAGTTCTCTTAAAATTAAACACATGGATTTCTATTCTTTGTAAATAAAAGACATTGAAAGTCCGACAGGAGCCAACATCAGGGTTTCTGAATTGTTCCTTGCTCCAGGTTTAAGACAAAAGGACAGTAAAGACAGTGCTTTTGATGTGATAGCTCCTGTACTTTGGAGCTCTCTCCCATTTAATTTACATTCTGTGGACACTGTTGGTACCAACAGAACGTACTCAAAAGTCATACTTGAGGAAAAGTAAAGATAATTTATTAAAGTATGACTTTGGTAAAAGTGAAAGTTGCCATTATGAATAGTGCTTGAGTAAAAGTCTGAGGTATCTGATATTAAATGTACTTAAGGATAAAAAGTATGAGTGACATTATGTATACTACCGGTTGTCAATTATCAGATTTGACTTGGACTTCTTGATTATCAGAATCAGACAAAATAATTTTTTTAAATGTGCATCTTTGGAGAGGATGCAGCATGTAACAGCCTCTGTAGAGTAACTAGAGTCTGTAGTTGTTAAATAAATGTAGTGGAGTGAACAGAACAATATTTGCATCCAATAGAATGTAGAATAAATAAACTAACTGAGAATGGAAATACAAACACTTTGAAATTTAACTCAAGGAAAGTAACTGAGTAAATGTACTCAGTTACTTTCCATCACTGAGTTATACCAGAGCCGGCTGTTTAAATCTGCTTTTCTATTTTGCTCGGTTTACTTTTTTCTGTTTACCAAGCTTGCTCTTGGTATTTTGTTTTTCTTTTGTGAAGCACTTTGTGATGTCTGTTGCTGATACAGAACTTCTTTAAGCTCACATTTTATCAGGAGCATGGGATAGAATCTCATCAAATGGGGGTCTGTGGCCTAATTTGTGTTAGTTTAGCAGCAAAATATTAAATAAAGTTCTTACAGCCTCAGCTTCAGACAGCTGGCTGTAATTTCCTGATGGTATATCCCAGAAATATGATTTTGGTGCCATGTTCTTGATCTATGACACCATTCAGGCCATACAGAAACATCACATAGAGATTTATCCACTTTTGAGTTATCTCTTTCATCAAGCTCAACAGCCTATTAGAGAATAATCATGTGTGCAGAGTGAAACGGGGGGGGGGGAAAAGTTGCATGTACTTCAGTCCCAAGGTGGCAAGACTCTGGCATGGCTCCTTGCAGGCAGGCAGGCAGCAGAGTAAGGATTGGGTTGTATTTTTGGAAGGGTGTGTGTGTGTGGATTGGTCGCCTTGTTAGGTCTGCTGAAATATTTCCAACAGCAGCGACCGTCAGGAGATAGCTGGGTGGCAGGGACAGGGGGGAAAGGGGCTTTTCACTGTGGCCACCTGGAAAAAGCCATGTAAGATCCCTGGCTTATCAAGACGCACATACAGAAATAATTCGATTTTTTAACAGGCATTAATCCAAAACAAATTGTAACAGCACCATCATTCGAGGAAATTCGAATCGATACCGACGAAACCAAGAAAAAGAAGAAGAAGAAGAAGAAGAAGACACCGGAGTGAAATTAAGTTTGCGTAAAGTGTGAAGTGCGCACCGGAGCTTCATGGACACGCTCAGAAGTCCCCAAACCAACTCCAGAAGAAGAAACCCCCACAAGTTCAGCACCGAGGATATCTCCAACCGGTTTTGATGTCAGGTGAAGGTGAAGTGTGGCTGACGGAGGTTTTATCTTTAGCCAGGTAACAGACTAAAAGTGCTCTACTTTCTGCTCGGTGCGTAATTTGGGCTGCGGTGAGGCATGAGTGGAGGTCGCTTCGAGTTTGACGACGGCGGAGCTTATTGCGGCGGCTGGGAGGGAGGCAAAGCCCACGGCCATGGCATCTGCACCGGACCCAAAGGCCAGGGCGAGTTCTCCGGCTCCTGGAACTACGGCTTCGAGGTGGTGGGAGTCTACACCTGGCCCAGCGGAAACACCTACGAGGGGTACTGGTCGCAGGGGAAGCGTCACGGTCTGGGACTAGAGACCAAAGGACACTGGATTTACAAAGGGGAATGGACTCATGGCTTCAAAGGCAGATACGGAGTCCGGATCAGTGCCGGCAGTGGAGCAAAGTATGAAGGGACGTGGAATAATGGGCTCCAGGACGGGTACGGGACAGAGACATATGCGGATGGAGGTGAGAAGAACTGAGTTTTTATTTGTTGTAGAGCGAAAACAGAAAGGATAGAGTTTTTTTTACTTGAGTTGAAGAAGCAGCACCAGCCAAGCAAAGTACAAGTACTTTACATTTCTGCTTTAAATGCAGTAATCGAGTACTAAATGTACTTTATAACATTCCATCACTGGTTCTCTGCATTAAAGGGCAACTTTGACAATTTCTTGCCAGTATGCTTTCAGGTCTTTGTGAGTACTGCATGTGTGAAAAAAGTAGTATAAGTTATTTTGTGGCTTCAGAAGACGCTGCCTGTAATCTGATAAATTGCTTCCACAGGTGTCAGTCAGTGTCTCAGTTGCATTGTGGGTAATGTAGGCCCCCAGTTCACTGGTGCCTTTGCACTCCTATAACACTGTTGGACTCATTTTGGAAATTGACAGAGAAAAACCAGAGAGGTCACCTTTTTTAATTCCTCAGATTCGTCTTCCCTTTCAAAACATGCTGCCTACATTACCCAAGATGCAACTCGGCCACTGAGTGAAATCACTGGAGGCAATTTATCAGATTACATGCTGCCTCCTCTGGAGCCACAAACAGATTTATACTACTTTTTTTAACCACAGTAGTACTCATCTAAACATGTGAAAACACTTTGATGTGTAAAATTGTTGGAATTACCCTTTAAGTTCCTGTTATTGTTCCTGTTGTAGTACAAGTAGTGATACTACAGTGTAAAGATATTCTGTTTATAGTAAAAGTTTCAACATGTAACTTAAGTAAAAGTATTATCAGGTAAATGTAAAGTATCAAAAGTAAAAATACTCATAATTCAGAAAATTGCCCTTGTGAATGCCGTTGATATCTATACAATGATGGAATGTAACGAAGGAAACCTGATCAAACACTCTGCTTAAGTGAAATATTGAGGTACTTTACATGAGTATTTCCATTTTCTTCTGCTTTTTACGCCCCTGTCGCTACATTTATTTGATAACTTTAGTTACTAGTTACTTTGCAGATTGCAGGTGGTTAAAGTGGAGGCAGTTTTAACTCTTTGAACACTGTTGGGTGATTAAGTTTTCATGTTTTATGTTAAATCCTAATCTTTGAAGTAATTCCACCTGTCAGACAAATGTAGTGAGAGAAAGTATCAAGTAGCATGAAATGGAAAATACTTGAGTAAAGAATAAACTTGTCCTTCAGTAAAGTATCTGAGTAAATACTGTGTTACATTCCAACACTGGAGCTCTGCATTAAGTTCCTGTGATTCCTCCAGTCGAGGTAGAAGTACTAACATTTTTTATGTCAGTAAAATTAGTCATGAGCCTACCAAAATATAAAAATACTTGAGTAAAAGTTCAGCATTTTTAATCTCATACTTAACGTCTAAAAGTATTATGAGCAAAATATGCATCCAAAATAAACATGGATGGGTACTCATTATGCAGAATGGCCACTTCTGGAGATTATTACTGATGCAATAACATTTATGCGTATGCTTTATCTGATTGAGATTAAGATTATTTAATCTTTTCATGTTGTCAGGTAGTTTGATTTATATAAATGCATATTATATTTCATTTGTAACTGATAAATACATCTATTAGATAAATGTAGTGCAATTAAAAAGTAGTGTGGAATAACATGGAAATGGAAAAAAGGAAAGACAATGCTCAAATTGTGCTTGATTAAAAAGTCATTTTCCATCACTGGATTACACTACAGTGTGGCTATTTAAATCATACAACTGTAATAACAAATATCCCTCAAGATAAATGTGCCATATAGTCTGTTGCACCAAGTTCATTGCAGGCGACGTGGACAGACCGAGCCGTCTCCAGAAGAAAATATCACCCTGCTGCTGTCAGTCAAGAGCTCAAAGCTCACAGCTTGATGGAAATCAAACCAGACAGGAATCTTTCCATTTTGTTGAACTACATCATCAATAACAGAGGAAGTATTCCTTATATTCTTAACTTAAGTAAAAGTCGGTATACTGACACGTGAAAGTGCTCAGTTACAGGACAAAGCTATACTCAAAGCGAGTGTTGGTTATCTCACAAACAAGTTTTTACCCCTTAGATATTCTCTGGAGGCCTCTTGTGCATCATCCGATTCACTCTGTAAAGGGAAGCTAAATATGTTAGACAATTAAAATCGATTGTGGAGATCTCTGATGGTACAATAGCTGTGGTTTCCCTCCTTAACAGCTGACTCATCAGCTTTAAGTCCAGTCTGGTGGAAGTTGTTGGGGGGGTGGATGTGATAGCACCAGATGTCAGGATGTAATAATAGCCCAAAAGCCTCATGCCCTCCTGTCCTCACGGGCTGAGGCCTAGCTGTCACTATAATCCACGCTCATGTCAATTTTAGCATGAGATCAGACCTAGAGATGACTTGTCAGTGAGTACATTAATGAATGAGACTTTGCACGATGAAGATATCCATGACATTCTTGTAGAACTTAAAGTGTCTGTAGTTTTATATGGAGTGAACTATTTTTGCTCCATAGCTTCAGCAATCCTTGTATTTAGGATTGAATGGGGATCTTTAGGCAGAAATGGAATATAATGTTCATGATAACGTTTTCTTTAATAACCTTACCATTAGCACGAATCCTCTACATCTACAGATGTATGTTTCTATGGTAGTTCAGAAGGGACAAACCTAACACTGACTCTAAAGAGGGTCTTTCACATTCTTCACGTTTTTAGCGACCACCACAGGGGACTGTGAGACGAGGCGTATTCAATTAGTTGAAATCTGCAACCTCACCCCTAGATGCCACAAAATCCTAGCTAGCTAATTAGCACTAAACATGAAGTACAGGTGATGCTATTGAGGATGTCATTAATTTTGCAGGTATTCACTCATGAACCAAAGTGTTGGACATATGAAAATGTTTACCTCCTGGTGATGCTTTACTTATTTACCATCTTTGTTTGAAAAAGACTGAATGCTGTAGGTCGATTGCCGGCAACTGACAAATAATTACCGTTGTAGCATACCAGCAACAGGCGTAGTGGAAAACATTGCTGTTTGCTTCCTTAACTTTAGTTTTTTAAATGTGTCTATGTTACGTTACTTAAGTCCACTAGTTAGTTAGATGTACTCACCGTTGACTCGTGGCCTCACACTGGACCTGAACAGCGTTCTCTGACCTCTAACCTTCAGATTTGTGACTCTGACACAACTTCTCCTGACTTCCTCCTTTGCAGCCGTAATAATTACCACAGCCACTAGAGTTCTCCACCTAACAAGAAACGTAAACATATGTTGCATTAAGCTACTTTCATCGTTGACCTATATGGTTGTTTTTCTGATGAGGATGGGCTGCCGGATGAATGTTTGAACCTTGGTCTGGGATGCATTTAAATCTTATTCTGTTTTCTGATGTTTCCAGGTACTTTCCAAGGTCAGTTCACTGGTGGGATGCGGCACGGGTATGGGGTCCGTCAGAGCGTTCCTTATGGCATGGCAGCAGTCGTCCGCTCCCCTCTCCGTACCTCCCTGACCTCCCTACGCAGCGAACACAGCAATGGAACCGTACTGCAGCAAGACATCCCCATCATCACCACCACTAACGCCTCAGGTGAGGAGACACCCGTTGCCACACCTACCCAGCTTGGACCATCTCGTGGAGGCTTCGCCCTCACTCTCCAGGTCGACCCAGAAGCTGTCAAACCCAAGAAGAAGGGTCTGTTCCGCCGGGGATCCCTGCTGGGTAAGCTGAAGAAGTCAGAATCAAGTACCTCTCTGTCCAGCCAGAAGAGCAAGATCAGCTTCCTGAGGACGGAATCAGCTCTCAGCTCCAACGCCAGCGACACCAACTCCACCATCAGCATGGACGAAAGCCTGGCCGGAGCAGAGGATTTCCCCCCAGTTGAGGCCGACATTGACGCCACCACCACTGAGGTCTACATGGGCGAATGGAAGAACGACAAGCGCTCAGGATATGGAATAAGCGAAAGGTCCAGCGGGCTGAAGTACGAGGGCGAGTGGCTGAACAACCAGAGACACGGCTACGGCTGCACCACCTTCGCCGAGGGAGGGAAGGAGGAGGGCAAGTACATGAACAACATGCTGGTGAAGGCCATGAAGAAGAGGGTGATCCAGCTGAAGGGAACCAAGATCAAGCACAAGGTGGAGCGGGCGGTGGAGGGCGCTCAAAGGGCAGCAGCCATCGGCAAGCAGAAGGCAGAGATCGCTGCTTCCAGGTAAGAACAGATGAGTGGAGGGATGATCCTCCTTATTGTTTCTAAGGTTACTCAAAGAGAAGAGGATGAATGCAACTGAGGGTTACAGTTCATATGAATACAAAAGCAATAAAAAGAGACAATTCAGAGCCACAAACTCCCTTCACTGATTCTGAATGCTGCTCACAGTAATTCTCATAATGGGAAACAAAACCAAAGAGTTATTAGGTTTGTTTAATAGTGTGTTACAGATAAGAAATAACGAGTGCACAGGCTGAAGTGACCGTTAAGTGAAACCGCAGGATTTCATATCACACTGTGGATAGCATGGCTCTCCGTGATGAATGTAATACAAGTTGTAGCTGGCAGTGTACTCTATCGGGCATTTCATCAATGAAGACTGGACTAACTTTAAAAGCAGCGGTGTCCCAAAATCCAACTGTGACAGTTCAAATAGCTTTTTCATCTTCCCCCTGTGTTCTTAGTGGCTGCAGAGATGTTGGGAAAATGCTTTTTAGAGCCGGTTCAGCAGTCATTGGTGAGCTCAGGTTGAAGCAGAGAGAGGATGCAAGTGTAAATATTTACAACACGAATACAACAAGCATGCTAGCACTATATTTGGTTAATTTCTTTGTATACGTTTTAAAAACGAGACCAACTTTTTCAGAAATGTTCTTGATAATTCGTAGTCCGTAGTCTGACTCCATTTTGGAGACGCTTATACATTTCACGGTCACATTATTAACTTAACTCGTACTGAGTGCTCAGAGGAATCGGTGACAATCCTGTGTCAGTTCATTAGACTGCAAGAGTTTCATCATTTGTATTTTAGTATTTTTGTTTTTGTGCGATTGTACAGATTGATTTTTATGTGTTTTAGCTATAATGAAGCTATGGCAAGGAGACAGTTAGCGTAGCTTAGCTTAGCTTAGCATAAGGACTGGAAACAGGAGGTAACAGTTAGCCTATTTGTCTGCCAGCCCCTCTAGAGCTCACCAATGATATCATGTCAAACTGATCCTTTAACTTCGTGACAGATCAGTTCCATGAGCATCAGTTTGATCTGTTGAGAGCTGATTGTGAATAAACACCGTGACTACCTGTTTGTAAAATGTAGTGAATACTAAAATGTTTAAACATCTTTCTAATTATAGTGCACTGAAATCAATTCATATTAAATCAATGAATCAAACTGTAGTGAAACATATTTTCTTGTTCATGCGCGCGTACGTCTACCAGCAGCTTGTCTGTGACCTTACAAGGTGGTGGTGTTTTTGTCCACAGTCATCTTCAGCACCTGAAATAAGCTCTGTGTTTACAGCACTGATAGACTGCAGACCCCTGTGCCTGCAGATTGAAATCTAAATATTGTACTCTGAGGATAAGCAGTATATAAGAGTTATGGGCCATGTTCATTGTATCAGTGCTTTAAGCTCACCTACGGCAAATCCACAGGCGTCTGGACGGAGCTGACAATGGAAGCAAACACTTTCTGTGGGACTGCTTTCAGACACCGCGGTGGCCTTTACAAACCAAACATGACCTCATAGGAAATATACTGTATCTTCACCAGGTTCTTGTCAAACTACACACTACTGGAAGACCAATTGTGAAATGTGACAAACTTACTTAAATGTACTACAAGGAGATTTTAACAAAATTATTAATTTAAAAATATTTTTTTATGGCAGAGGATGAATTGAGGCAGCCTGAGAAAAGTAGCTGCTTTGTGGTCTGGTGGTACGGCACCAATACAAAGTTAGTATGTTTCAGCATCGCTATATTTCAGTTATTAATCTTGAATAACCACAAATACAAGCCGACGGTTGCTATGCATTCTGCGAATAGCTATTCAATAAAGAAAATATTAATAAAAATAGTTGATTTCTTTCTTTTGCTTGCTTCCAAATCTGCTAGCCAGATCTAAATCTTAAAGACATGAGAGTGTGGTGCTCATACTGTTTTTGTCCACAGGGGCCGCCAGAATCAACAAAAGATTCTTCCTAGTAGCAGCTTTAAATACTTTAACTATATTTTACTTCTTCCATTTTATGCTATTTTACACTTCAAATTCCCTACATTTAAGAAGTGAATGCATTACTTTTTACTCCTCTGCATTTTATCTTAACAGCTAGAGTTACTTTTCCGATTAAAACTATGTTAACATAACTAGAATAGCACTCAGCAGAGTTCATACCTCAGCCAAGGCCCAACAGTCCCCTTTTGTACTGACTCACAGACAGCTGCCACCTAAATACATCTTTTTCATCAAGATCCACTCATCATTCCCTGAGAAAATAATGGAAATGTCGACACCTTCTTTCACACTATTTGAAACACGTCTATTCTGGGCTGAGACCCATCCTACATCCAAGTTTTATGGTAATCTGTTCAGTAGTTTTTTGTGTAAAACTGCAGATAAACCAACCAACAAACAGAGAGACTCAGGTGAAAAAATAGGTTATAGAGGTTAGAAAATACAGAACATTAAATCACTCACTCTCAGTCTGTATGGCTCATTGCAACTCGTGAAAAAGCTCCTTGTTGTTATTGAGTTATTAGCAGTTCCACAAAAGAGACATTTCACATATAAACCTGTTTCATGGTTTCATTTAAATACCTGTTAGATCATCCATAATGTTGAGACATTAAAGGAGAAAGAAATGTATGTCTCCGAGCTCTGTTTCTTCTTCTTTTCTTTCCCATTAATCAACTTTTGTGCATAAACTTCTAGAGCAGAGTTGCCTGAGGACACAATTGAATATCACTGTAAACTGACAATAAACTTGTACGGTATCTCAGAACCGCTCATATACATCTTGTGACCCTTTAGAGGAGCTGGATTAAACTACCAAACTGTATTTGAAATAGTTTAAACTATCTCCCCCTTGACCATCTACAGCAGTAGATCCATCAGTATTAACAAGGAAATGTTATTTTTAATAGTATATCAGTCACAGTGGGCATTTTCTGCAGAAAGAGTAGTTAAATTTGATACTTTAAGTACATTTTGTTGATAATAATTCAGTAATTTAAAGTAAGATTTGAAATGCAGGACATTTTTGCTTTGTTGTATTGCTAACAGACCGTGTTGTGTGGTCCTGAGCGTTACATTAAAATCAGTTATTATATAATCAGTGGAGACATGACACGTCTGTTCCTGGCAGTGGTTTTCATCACTCTGTGATCCTTTGGCAGTGAGGTCGACTGTTAAAAATACATGTACAACCTGTGCGCTGCATGGGACGGCCAAACCTGGCCCCTTCAAGTCCAGTTAGCTAATGTCCAGTGGCATTCAGACACTCTGTGGACATTGTTCGGTTGCGTGGGTCGTGCTGAAGGAGGACCTGTGTTGCAGGACAGGGTGTAAATGACGCACACACAGGGGCCCTGTGGTCACAGAGGAGCCCTGACTAAATATGGACAGGCACACTCTTGCTGTATCACAATCACAGGGGAATGCAACAGCTGATTATCCCCCCTCCCCCTGCCTCCAAACACCATCTTTCCTGCCTAGTCACAGACATGCACTGTTTTCTCTTAGCGGCTCTTTAGTTTTGTCTGCACACTTATTTCAGGCTTACCCACCTTTGTCCAGTTTTAGCAAATCAAACACCTGTCCAGTCTGGACAAATCTCTGCTTGAAATCAGCAGTCTGCCTGCTGCTTTACACCGTTTCACTGTGTGCTTTAGCCTTTAGCTCTGCTGCTCACCAGCAACAGTTAGAGATCACAGATCTCGGTCTACCTCGCGTCAGCAGTGGTGTCAAATGGTTCCATGGATATAAATATTACACAGCTCATAAGCAAGTGCTTGGGTATAAAGGGTTAGCGTGTATATGTACCACACCTAGCTTTAGTTGTGCAGCTTGGATTACATACTGTACTGCTGATACGAGCATTTCGCGTTCGTGAGCGATCAGCGGGGCGTAACATTTGTAAACACAGGTCAGCCCTGACCTCAGATCTGGACTATTCACACTCTGTTTTTTATGCGTTACTTATTTTTAACGAGAAATAATGTGGCAGAGGAAAAATTAGCTGATGAGTAATGGGAGAAACTGATGAGATCTCTGTAAATGCGACCTCTTAGCAATGTTGTAATAACGAGGTTGCAATTAGCTCTTAATGTCTGTGTATTTTGGCAAACTGATTCAATTATACTCTGCAACATTTAGTCGTCTTTTAATAGAAACTAAATCACTCTTTCACACGCCCTCCGTCTCACACACACTCTTGCACACACACACACACACACACACACACACACACACACACTGCAACACAGTTGAATAGGACCCTCCACAAAGATCCAGTGGCACATGCCAGACTGACAGAATATCTCTTGCCATAAGCAGCCTCCGGGGCAACTGCAGCATGACAAAAAACAAATGTTACAAAACAGCAGAGCAGTAGGACCTATCCGAAGAAAAGCTATAACATTTGCTGAGCTCTAAATTAAGATTTAATGTGCAGATTACTCTTTGATCTCTTAGCTTTGAGTGTTGACGGCAGTTTGTTCCTACAGCTGACGTCTCTTCTCTCCTCAGAGTACAACAAGCATCTCCTGAAGGCGCCCCTAAAAGCATAGGGGGTATTTAGGTCACAGTGTCAAGTGTCATGTTTGGTTGCAGATAAGCATTGGAGAACCAACACAGTTAGACAACCTAAAGGGCCATTCTGGCAAATGTCCTTTTGTTCTATTGTTGGTGAGGGCTTAAAAAAGAAATCTGTTTATGGTATTTCAAGAGATCGCCTTCATTTCCTCTGCCTGAGATGCTGCAAAGTAACTAGGTATATTTACTGAAGTGTGTCAGTTAAATTTTGAGGTACATGTACTTTATTTTCAGAGGGAAATTACTTTGTACTTTACTACATTCGTTAGTGTATAAGGGAATCAAAATTATGCACATGTTAATGCATCAACAATTACATAGACCACATCATCTGCTTCACTGCTGACAACTTAACAACGTATAACCAACACTGACGATGGATCACATGTTTGGTTGGACAGAAAAGGATTAGGAAAGAACTCACATGAAAAGATGCTGCAGTTTCCCTTTGGTTCCAACAGGCAGCTGTTCGGGATGAAAAAGGTCTTAAAACCCACCGTACAACACCTGCTCTGTACCACAGAGGACAGAAAACGTGTTCATTTTTGACCAAGTGGCCTGTGGACGGACTCCAAATGAATGCTACTGTGTGTAAATAAGCACCTGTCTGCCAACAATTTTGGCATTTCAGCTTTAAAGTTGGTGAAATGTCATTGTTGTGAGTCACTGCCAACAAGATTACGTTTAGCTAGCCCCAAAACCATGACTACCACATGTGATTTTATCATGTAATTCATTGATTCTTGATTTATGTCTTTATTTTGTTGTTTTTTAGCTGTAATAACAGTTAATACAGTGGCTGAGGGATGCAGCAGGGCCGAGGGTTGAAAAAGTTACTCAAATGTTCAGAAACACTCAACAGCTGAACAATGTTCAGTCTGAGGTCAGGTGCGTATTATCAGTCAAAACAGTCCCCATATAAGCCCTGCCACCTACCATACTGCTAGCTAATTTTAGCAACTATAACGACCATGGAGGATATATTATTACATTGCTGGTTCTCTATAAATATAAGGTTCCATTAGGGAAAATCCATATTAAGCTGCTCTTTACTTCCCAGAGGCACTTGTGATATTTACTCATGCAGCATACTACATTTGGATAAGTTAGGAATTTAGGAATAAAGCTGTAGGAGTGAGCTGTTACTCCACACTAAAGGACATGTGATGGTATCACCTCTCAAGTCTGATGTTTCAGCACATTACTGGTACTAACAGTAGTGTTGGCACGGACACACTGTGGGTTGTAGCAGCTACTGAAGTCACTTGGCTGCAACGAGCCATTTTCCACCTACCTTCTTTTTAGTGTTGGTGCTGATTCTGCTTTAGCTCACTACTTTCTGTAGTATTTGTTGTCATTTGTCTCACGAGCATCTGTTATAAGTTTTATTTGGGATACCCAGCAGAACCCGAAGCTTAGTTTTGCAGTTCAGGCCTGTTTGTAAGTGAAGCGACAATGTAATCATAGCTGAGTGCTGCCAAAATGAGAAAGAACTAAACTCAATATTGTGCCTGAACACATCACAGACACTCTTATTTTGCACATTGCAGTATCAGTATCTACTGTGAGCTTGTTCAATCTAGGTCAAACTTTTTGCACCAATCTGGTCCGTCTTCACCTACTTAAAAAATCGGTCACACTCTATTTATATTCATATTCGCACTCTATATATATATATTTTGTGTTTTAAGTACTTTTAGTATTGTTTGTAGTTTTTACACCTCCAGCAAATGAATTGTACATGTAAATTTACTTGGCAATGAACGCAATTCTGATTCTTGATTCTGATTTTGACTCAATCCCACATCCTGCTGCTGGAAATACTCCCTGGAGCACCAAATGTGCTTCAATCCGCCTCTGAAAATAGTCGCAGTTAATTGCTGTATTTCCTCCTGTTTGACTCAACTTTCCTATAAACTACAGTCTCCAACTGTTCAAGGAAATTACTGACGCATATTTAAAAAAAATGTTTTAATTAATTATGTCTTCCAGTAGAAACCAATGAGCGTGGGGCCTCAGACGGGGTACGAAAGTCAGAGAAGTATTGAGGGATTAAGACTAAAACATTATTTATTTTTGTGTTTTCACTGGATTGATTGACAGCTACTTCATAAGTGGAAATTAGAAAATTAAGAAATTCAAAGTAGTATTCCCAAACATGTTCCATTTATCAGACTGTGTGTGTTGTTTTTGTTGTGTCGTGTTCGTGTGGTATGATTTAGTTTCAGCCTGCCTCGGAAAATGTAAGTATGACTCTACCTTGTAATGAATGACTTTAGTGTCATTATTAACGTGTGGGATTTGTGAGAACAGGCTGAAGGGCTTCCTGGAACAGGAGGTGCTGACTGTGTGTGGACAGGTGGAGCTCATCTATCTCTAACAGGGAACCTCAGGAGTCTCTAATTGTTCCAGTGGGAAGCACCTTCCCCACCGAGTCTTCAAGTGGCGCAGGCAGCTATTTTCAGCTCAGTGTAAAGTTACAGTATGTGAAGTATCCACAGAGTAATCACAATCAGTAATTCTCACAGTTAATAGCAGCAGCCTTGAACTCTCAGCACTCAGATGTTGGTTTTTAGTCGTGCGAGCGGTGGTGGCTTTGTTGTTGTCGGTCCAGGCTGATTTATTCCAACAGATATTTGAAACGAGTCCATGCGGTTTGTTTATAGGCCTCCAGTAGATGAAGCCAACTGACTTTGGTGATCCTCTGAGTTTCCAACAGCAGGTGAAATGTTCTCAGTCAGGTGAACATTTCCACTTTTACACAACAACATAGTACAGATATTTAGAGTGTCCAGAGGATTGATCCTCTGACTTTTTGCATCTAGCGCTGTAATCCATCCAGTGATTAATTTCACTACTTAATACATGCAAAACTGACATTCTCAACACACACTGTTGTGTGGTCATTGCAACAATGTTAGCATGATGTTAGCATTTAGCTCAAAGCCTCACTGAGCAGGTGAGTTTTGTAAATATTTCTACTGTTTGTATCGTGAAAGTGTGCTTAACTGTTTGTATTTTATTTACGGTATATTTCGTTTTAATTAGCTATAAAAAAAAACTATTACAAAGTTTGTTTATAAGAACTTCTGCGCAGTCCGTTCCAGCTGTCAGTTGTCTACCTGGAAGTGACTTCACAGTGATTCGGTCTGTACTCACGTCTCCAAATGGTCGGTGCACGGTGCTTCTTTCTCTCTGTTCAGCATCAAACTTGACTGATGAGGCTGCTACTTACAGCATCTGCCAAAAGAGCATGGGTCAAACACTTGAGTCAAGTTTTCCAACTGCAAATATATAAAAGAATGACGTATACAGCAGCTACTAAAACATCTGATCCCTCTCATGTTTTATTTGAAGAATATCATATCATTAAAAGGTGCGCTGTGTAGTTTCGGGAACATTTTAATCATTGACAGATTTTTTTTTATGCCTAAACAAACTAAATTAACGATCTGTCTTTATTTTCTTTACTGAATAAACTCAATAGACAAACTGACCTTAAAGGACAACACAATTTCGTACTGTTTTGCTTTGTTTACATTCAGCGGACCCTGCCACCTTTCTAGCTTAACCTCATTAATATTGTTGAGGCGGCTGTAGCTTAGGATGTAGAGCAGGTCGTCCAGTAATCAGAGGGATCGCTCAGAGGGTCGCTGGTCCGGTTCCCAGGTTCTCCAAGTCTGTCGAAGTATCCTTGGGCAAGAAACTGACCTCAAATTGCTCCTGATGAGCAGACTGCACGGCATCTGCCATCAGTGTGTGAATGTGACGAGTGTTGTAAAGTGCTTTTAGCGGTCAGTAGACAGGAAAAGCTCTGTAGCAATGCAATCCATTGTAAGTTTGACTTTCTGCCCCAAAACGACATACTTCCCCCATTAAACACAAGATTTAGAGTTAGAATGAACAGCCTGTTGAACTCTTAAATCAAAGTTTGGTTTCTTTGTAAGCTGCACTGCTTCTTTGTGGAAGAACTTACAATGTCTGATGTGATATATGTTGTAGTATTGTTTTTCGAGGGGTTTAAGTGTTTTATGTGTTTGGTTCAGAGAACTTTCTGTAAGATATGGCAAGAATTTTTTGTTTAATCATCAAAAAAAATGAACAAACTTTGTCAGCAGAGGTTGAAGAAACAACAGCGTTGACGTTGTGTCAAAGACGTGTTTGCATTGTGTTGCAGAGATAGTTCCTGAAGCTAGCATGCTAACCAGCTAGCTCCGTCCTCTCCTGTAGTCCCACTTTGTACCTCAAGAGGCGATAGCCCCCGTCGTGTCAGCCGAGAGACTTATACAAGCAACTTTTAATGTTGTGTTGTGTTTTCAGATTCTGGCAATAATCAATCATAATTGTTGTTGGTCAGGTGTCCTCTCCGTCTACCTGTCACATTAAATGTGTTGTGATGGAGCCGTTGGTGACTTACCAGCAATAAATCATTGTCTTGGTGGAGTTGATAAAAGCATAATTTATTTCTGTCCCGGCCCAGCAGCAGAAAGGGACATCACTCCTCTCTCTCGATAGCTAATAATACTAATGAGCCATATGACCGGCAGTCTCCCACCCCCAGCCCTCGTTTCAACATGATTGAATACTATAAACAAGCCCTGTGCTGTAGGTATTTTTGGTCAGCATTAAACAGTTTTAAGCCATCATCTCCTGGGGCTAACTTTCAAGGCCCAGTGCTGAAATTGATTTAAAAAAGGTCACTATCAAGGTCAGAGTGCATTAAAACGTTTAGTAATGTATATTATTTACTGACCAAGTTATGATTCTAGAGATGCAAGTAATTATTTTATTACTATTGTTTTATATTGAATGAGTTTTTGTACAGGTATTATACAGGTTAAACAAACAAAAGTTCATTAGTGACCTCAGGAGTTGCCAACAACCAGATTTTCTCACCCTTGGCCAGAGACAAACCAAGCTGTTCCCCCCTTTCCAGTCATTATGCTAAGCCAAGCTAACCAGCTGCTGCTGTGGTGACAGTTGGAGACAAGAGTTGTATCGATCTTCTGATCGAACTCTTGGCAAGACAGAAAATAAGCACATTTCTGGGGAATGCCGAACAGCGTTTGATATCTGCACAAATAGTATTTTCAATGCATTTTAAAAGTATGACTTTCAGATTATAACTCATACTACTAACAGTAAAACAAAACACCTGGATGATTGTTGTAGTACCGTGTTTGAATTGTGCTGCATGTGTCCCGCGCAGGACGCTCCACTCGAAGGTCAAGGCAGAGGCAGCTGAACAGGCCGCTCAGGCCTCCAACAGTGAGTCCAGCATCGCCAGACTGGTGGCCAAAGAGCTCTCCCCTACCTTCTACCAGCCAGGTCAGTGGACTCGTCATCCAAGAGGAAAACTGCAAAATGGTTGATAACATGCAAAAACATCCAGGCTATTAAACACATTGTTACCTCTGTTAAATAGGACAATACAGCGCGGGAACAAAGACTTAATGAGTCAAAGCACAGATTTATTCAAGCAGCTATTTTCACCTGAAATAGGATGTCATAGATTATTTCTCTTGTATAGTTCATTTTTACCATCTTACTCAAATTACGTAAATGCAAACTGCAGACAAATCCTCTTTATATTTGTGGCATCAATACAAACAGGACACACAAATCTATGTTTTTGCTCAGCTGGTGCAGAGATTGTGTGACATTAACAACAGCTTCTTATTTACTGCGCGACATTTTTCGAAGGAGACGGCAAATAAACTGATAACTGCTCACCACTCATCTAGTTTATAATGCATCCCTGTGCATGCCTCCAGCCTGAGCCAGTGGATCCTTGGCTGAGGCTCCCCACAAGGGTAGACGCATTTGAATGTCTAAAAAAGGAACATCTTATTGGGTCGAAGGGGTCGTATCGGTTTCATCGCGAGTCTGGTGACACGCACTTATATTCACGGGAAAGCAGGGCAGTCATCTAGGAGCTACTTGCTTTTTTTTCTCTCACTTTCAGCAGAGGCCTTAAAGCAATCAGACACAAACAGAGAGTCATCCGGCTTTCTGAGCAGCTGCCCGAATTGTCTCTGACTAATACTACAAATGGACAAGGCCTGGCTGAGTCCTGCTTTGCATTCTTCCATGAAAGATCTCTCACCAAGGAGACAACAACACAGAAACACAGTGTCAGCGTGACCATCTGTTACGTTTGTACCAGGAAAGCAGCCGTTTAGCCGCACAGTTTTAAGGATAAGTCCGGTGATATTATGCATTACTTTTATTTTCAATACGTGACAGCGAATGATCGAAACCAATAATGAACTGACCCCAGTAAAAAGTGTCAACTGTGTATCCACAGCCTGATTTATCATATTCCTTCGTGCCATAGAGCTCTACTGTGGGCACATATTCCTTTATAACCTTGAAAACACACACTTTAGTTTATGTTGAATGGATCCAGTACACAGTCCTGCTGCTGTAAATGTTCACTGAGCACCAACAGTGTATTCATCCGCAGCTGGGAAAAGCCAATTTTAGTAATGCATGCTTAAAACAAATAGCCGTTTAGCAGGTTTAACCTGTCATATTAAAGGTCAAGTTCACACACAAATAAAGATTCAGTCATTATCTACTCACCCTCATGCCGATGGGAAATTTCGTAGTCCACAAAACATTTTGAGAATGCTGCGACACTGTCTCGCTGTGAAGCTCCAGAAATGTTTTGTGGACTATGAAACTTTCCATCCGCACGAGGGCGAGGAGATAACGACTGAATTTTAATTTCAGGGCGAACTTAGCCTTGTAGAAGCTCTCCTCCTCTTTGATATAGACATTTTCCAAACCTTTTTCTCTTGGAAACACGAGCAAAAACAACACATTTCTGAATGAACACATGCACTGATGTTGAGCATTATTATTAAGGGTTGCTACATGTGACAGCCACTGGAAGCATAATTAAGTTGCCTTCAAAGATGTAAAGTCTCTCCTCCTGTAGCTGTTTCCTGGTGTTTTAGTCAAAGGTAATTCATTTGGTTGAAGGATAGCAGGGGATAAAAAAAGAGAGTTTCTTAAATTCATTCTTGTAGTTATTTTTTACTGTAATTTATTAGAACTCGTCTTGCAGGGGGAGAGAGAAAAGAGAGCTCAGTAACAACTTTGTTACCTAGATAATTTTTTTTACATGATAATGACATTGATAAAGCCAGAGATCAACGCTTATCATTTCTTTTAACTTATTGAATCTGTAAAGACTAATCTTGTGGTTGAACTGGTCTCACACAGGTCCTGAGTATCTAAAGAAGAGAGTGTTACAGGAGGTCGTGGAAGGCAGTGAGAACACAGACATTGTACTGCACGAGCCGCTGCTGGCGGAGGAGGAGCCCCTGCCCACCCCACCGGAGAGCCCACTCATGAATGAACTGGACAGCCTCATGCCTGGCTCATCCCCAGGCCGCACCCCCTCCCCCAGCCCAGGCATCATCAGCAAGGAAGACCCCAAACTCCTCAGTCCAGGAGGCTGGAACGACGACAAAACCAATAAAGTTGGTGGTAGTAAGGGTGGCAGTAAACCCAACAGCAAGCCCAATAGTCGCCCCACTACTCCTTCAACCTCTGTTTCCACCTCGGCTGCACCTGAGGGCGGAGGGGCCCCCAGCAGCCGTGGCCCCTCCCGCACCCCCAGTCGTCAGAGCAACAAGATCGAGCAGGGCTCTGACCTGGAGATCAAGCCCCTGCAGAAGTTTGACTCTGAGGTTAAAGCTCCAGACGTCGCTCCTGCCGCTGCTGCTGCTGCCCCTGTAAGAAATAGCCTCATCGCTCCAGATGAAGAAGAAGCACCACGCCCCGCCTCCAAAGTGTCCGCCAAAGCTGTCACCCCCGAGCCTAAACCCGTCGAGGTCAAAACTGAAAGAGCTCCATCTGTCCACGAGCGAGTGCCGTCGGTCTCTGAGAACAAAGTGGAGTCCAGGGAGGCGAGCAGGCCCTCCAGCAAAGCAGAGACGACAAAGCCATTACCGAAACGACAACCCAGCCCAGCCCCGTCCCCGAAACCTGCGCCCAGTCGTGAACCTAAAACAGCTCCAAAGCAAGTGGAAGCCAAAGCCATCGTCGCCAAACCAGCCCCGAAGGTGGATTCCAAAGCAGAAGTCAGACTGAAATCTATGGTGCCGAACTCAAGCAACGAGGTGACTGCGGAGTGTTCGGAGCTGGAGGTAAGACAGTAAATATACACTCTGACTCACATTTGATTATTTATAGGCGTGTTAGCAGCGTGTCTATAGGGTGTCAGTCTGTCAGTCAGTCCACCACTTTTGTCCAGACTAGAATATCTCAACAACTATTTGACAGATTGCTACAACATTTTCAGACGTTCGTGGTCCAAAGAGGAAGAATCCTCCTGACACTGTTGATCCCCTAAATTTGTGATGTGATGGTTTGTAGCAAAAGGTTCTTCCTCTTGACGTGACATGGACAACATGTGGGCTTTCTTTTTATACAGTGTTGTCTAGCGTGTATATACTTAAAGGATACATTCACCCAAAAAAAAAAATTCAGTTATTATCTTCTTACCCCCATGCCTACATTTGGTTTTAAATAATATCAAAGTAATGAACTGACGTATTGGGAAATATGCTGATTTGGTTTCAAACCAGGAGTCTCCCAGCACCTCTAAAGCTCACAGAGAAGATGAAACGAGTTAATTAATGAGCTTTTGAGGTGCCGGAAAACAGATGTCTTTTGAACCTTTTGACGGAGCCTGGCGACCTGTTTCCCCTCGCTCCCAGCCATTACACTAAGTGACGGAAAGACATGAGCGTGGTACCAAATCAAAAAGTGAAAAGCATATTTCCCAAAATGTTTAACTAATCCCCCTCAAGTAGTCATTTTAATTCTTCGTATTCAGGATTAGGGCTGGGTATCACCAGGTACCTCGCGATACGATATTATCACGATATTTTGCCCACGATAACGATAATATTACGATACAGCGATTCTGCGATAATCGATATATTGCAAGAAATTTCATCCACGATACATCACGATATCTGTGTCACTGAAGAAATTCAGAATTTATTGACTGCACTGAATCCATTTCACAGGAATGACAAAACATTGTCAATCAATTTCACATGAATGACAGCCAAGTAAACAGAGTATATTGCACAGTGTCTCTTCTTAACACACACACTGACTACAACTATCATTAAATATCTATATGTGTGGGTTTCAGAGCTACTTAAACCATTTTTTAAATTTTATTTGGTTGTATAGCTATGTTTGAATAAAGATAAAGCTGTCCTCCGAAGAGTGGTGGTGGTGATGGTGGGCCAAAAACATTTTTTTACATTTTTTGATATCGATATTTGGCACCAGTGTATCGATAACGTACCTCAAGACGAAATATCGCGATATATCGTAGTATCGATATTTTGACACACCCCTATTCAAGATATGACCTCATCTCTCATGTGTTCCTGTCTTTCTAGGGCCCAAACACCATCATGATCTGCATGGTTATCCTGCTCAACATCGGCCTGGCCATTCTCTTCGTACACATTTTGTCATGAGACATTGTCCACCTCCTCAGGTAGTAAAATATATACAAATTCACAAAAACACTGCCCTTTTTGTAGGTGAGTGAAAGAAGCCCACTAAAAAAAAAGAAAAAACAAATCTATGCTGCAGGTCACCAGCAGTGTTGGAGAGAGATGGGCTGCCTCCTCCTCAGTTAGGACCGGAGATCAACCGCACCGACCGCTGAGGAGAGAAAGAGGCCTCACGCAGACAGCCGCAGCTCCTCTTCAGGTTTTTGTTGGTGTGACTGTGTGAGGCTCTGTGAAGCTCCTCTCTTTCCAGAGGTTTGACAAACTGAAGGACATTGAATGACTGAAAAGGATTCAGTGCATCTGAATATGATGGTGTTTGTGTGATGAAGTCGGGGCTGGATGGTAGAGTATGTTCTCAGTACTGGAGAAGCAGGGATGCACTGTGGAAGTCTCAATCCAACTTCGTCACAGTGCGTCACGAGTGTGTCAACATCATACAAAAGGGCTTTTAACTCAACAGTGGCTGGCTCTCACAACGCCGGGTCAGGCAAGATTGGACAAACTCAGTTTTTCGTTATGTTTTGTCACAAGATGTGTTTGCTTGTCTTATGTAATCGCCGGCTGAAGGAATGTTTAAAAAAAAACAAAAAAACATCCAGACTGAATATTCTCTCCACTTCAAAAACTTGATTGTTGAGACACAACTGCAGCAGACGTGTGAAAGATTTAGCTTGGTAACTGTTAAAAATCATTGTTTTAATTATCTGCAAAGTGGTTAGAAAGCTGAAAAAGGATTGATTAAGCAGCACTATGAAATGTGTCGTATCAAAACACTGTAAAGCCAAGTTATTGTTCTCATCTTGTCGCTCCCCAGACTCAATTATGAGTTACAATTTCGGCTAATTACATCCTGCAAATTCTGTATCTGAGACTGTGGTGTACTACACTGTGAAATTTTCTATTTTCACTGGGATTTATATGCATTTGTTGTCATTGTGCTGCTTTGGTTTGGGAGCTGATAAACCCAATAGAGAAAGAAAATAGGGAGCTTATGAGTGTCACTGCGATTGTGTCCGTACTGTATGTTCCTCCTCAATGCTGTTTACCACCCAGGTGGTTTTAAATGAGAGTTGTGTATGTTTTGCGATAGGATACGTAATCAGAAAATGAAGGCTGGGATTTTTCTTGTTTAAAACAATCACTGTATGTTGTAATAAGGTTGCTCAAGCTACACATTTATATTAATACAATATTAGCAGCAGGAAGTGGGTTTGGATGACGTGTTTGCCTGTGTAGGGTTCATGGATTCACGTATGTTTTCAACGTCGAACCGTCCACACTCTTCCACTGCATTATATTCAGGGCCTGTTGTGCTTCAGAGCCAAACACAAGTTCAACTTTTGTACGCATGAGGGCACTTTGTGTGTATGTGTCTGTATTTTTGTACCGTTTTGAAGTGCACATCTTTTTCAGAATTCAAAATATTCTGTCGCAGGATTTTTGTCGGAGGGAAAATGCAAATCTAGATTTATTTATGTCCCTAAGGAGTCAGAATACCTTGTGATCGTGAGATGGAGAAAAACAGAACGATTCTTAACTCCAGGTCTTACATTGAGAAGAGCACTCTCCAGATGTGCCGTTTAATATTTCTTCCCCGCTCTTTTATCCATCAACATAGGAGTTTTTCAGAGGACTTTTGCTGAAATTGTTCTAAACACAGTGCACTGCTTGCGCATCGTTTTCATGTCAAAATAGAAAATCTACAAAATAAAACTGTATATTTAGAATACATTTTTGGTGGATAGTCTATACTTACTAACAAATTGGCAGATGGACTCAATGCTATGTGCAATAAACAGTATTCATGTAGTGTCATGTAGGAGCCATATTGTTTTGTCTGTTTTAGTGCATTTAGTGAGATCAAATAACATTGCTGAATTTGAGAAAGAGCATTTGTGTAGCCAAACCTGGTCAAAATGAACAAAGCTGAAATTAAATAAAAACTTTTACAACATGTGTGTTTAATGTTTTGGTTAAAGCCCTTCTGTCTGCATCTTCACCTCATTCCCCGGATTATGTTTCTTCCAATTTTGCTTTACAAGTTCCTAAATTTATCATACGAGTTTCATACAATACCATTCTTTATCCACAAGAAATCCAGACTAGCAGCAGAAGACCTAAGTATTTTTAAACGCCACCTGTCTGCCAGCAAGAGACACCCTGCCCCCCATCTGTCCCTTGGGCCAAAGTGAATACCACACCCTAATTTTAAACCAAACCAGGGTTAGGCCTCTGTTCTCCTCCTGCAGCTCTCATGTAAAACACACCTAAAATAAGTCAATCTGAGATCTGCAAATGGTAAACTGAAAAACATCTGAAAGTGTAAAAGTATTTTTTTTAAACTACAGGCCAATGTAGATTCACCATAATGTGGAGCTGAAACATTCGTTGAACAACACTGCCCCCAAGTGACGAAACTGCAGCATGAAAGCAGATTTCTTTAAGAAACAGAATAAAGTGCGCCACTGTATTGGCAATTCCCCTCTAAAGCACTTTGTGGGATGAGTGTATTAAAAAAGAATAAATAAATAGTGAACTCACAGGTTTTATTCTTTACATTGAAAGAAGGCACAGATCAGAGCTCAATACAAGGGAATGCATGCCCGTTTAATATTCTTCTCCTTCGTCATCCTCGTCTCCCAGACTGTCAGCTCCAACCTCCTCGTAATCCTTCTCCAGCGCTGCCATGTCC